>NC_060144.1:73051432-73731432 GCF_021461385.2 Schistocerca piceifrons | reverse complement strand
TTTAGATCAAACTTGTCTAGGTGGGAAGATCAATATACACACAGCGCTAGGGGCATGCAGGGATGGCATAGCATTGATGTCGGCTTGTAGAGTAAGAGGGCCCCTACTGGCAGTGGATTTCGATCACGCTTCGCGCGTTCATGGAGCGGATGGGAATCCCCGTTACGTTCGTGGACACGACCTTGAGGTTGATTCATAGGGAGCACTATACAGTCTTGTTGAACTGTAATAGCTTAGAACGTATCACGATCCAGTGCTCAGTGCGGCATAATTGCCCCCTATCGGCCATCTTATTTGCGATCGTTCTTGAACCTGCACTGCACGGCCTCCGATGGCGCCTTGAAGGAGTCCAACGACCGACCGCCTCTTTCCAATGCCGCCCATACTCCGACGACGTCGTCCTTTTGCTCAAGTGGCCGGCCTTGGTGGCCGAGCCGTTCTAGGCGCTACAGTCTGGAACCGCGCGACTGGTACGGTCGCAGGTTCGAATCCTGCCTCGGGCGTGGATGTGTGTGATGTCCTTATGTTAGTTAGGTTTAAGTAGTTCTAAGTTCTAGGGGGACTGATGACCTCAGAAGTTAAGTCCCATAGTGCTCAAAGCCATTTGAACAATTTGGTGAACCGAGGAGAAAAAATCCAAGTGGCGCTTGGATGGCTTCAGTAGTATGGAAAGGTAGCGGGTAGAATCATTAACCTAGGAAAGACCCGATGTATCAAAGTGGGCACAGGGCTGCCACTAGGAATAGCAGAACAGGTCACCATTCTCAATTGTTTGGGACTAGTGTTCCTTGGATACATACAACGTACAGCGGAGGATAATAATCGACATCTACTGCGACAGATTTGCGCAGTGGTACGAAGACACGCACTGCACGCCACAGATATGTTCCAGCGCGCAAATTTCCGACGTCTCTTTGTCACCAAAAATATGTTATTCGGCATACATACTGCCGTTGCTCGCCACGATCGCGTCACAACTGCAGTCAGCCTTCAGACAATTCGTGAGTGCTGACCTCCTCTTTAAAATTAGCTACGATACTATTGGCTTCTAAAGAGGAAAATGGGGGCCCTTTTCTGGCGTACGGCGCACACAGCGATCAAAGTTGACGACATATTGTTCCTGGACAAAGTATACTTTCCCACCACCAGGGCAAACGTCGTAAACCGGATAAAGGGGATGGCGACGAATTATCTGTATCGGAGCGATGACAAGTACGTCATAGTCTTCTGGAACGCACTAGAAGGGCAACATGTGATCCTGCGGCGACACGTGAAATATTGAACATGTTTTTCCTATTACTTGGGTTTGTTATTCACGGACCCTGCGGCTAGCTTAAATGTTCTAGTACCGAGAAATGAAATAAGAAGATAGTTCAACGTTCAGGAACTTACATTCATGCGTGATGTACTCAGGGGCTATATACCGTTTCTAAATTAGTGAGAAGCTCACCTGGATACAAGCCAACTGGACCATTGCAGGGTATCTCTTCAATTTTGCTAGCGAATTCTTTAAATCTAGTCGGCCTTGGGAGCTGTTTTATGTTTGGTTGTGTTGAATGGCACCTTTAGTTCGGTATGTTGTGCTTTGCACCTATAAAATGCAAAAAAACAATAACAAAAATTCATCTAATAAGTAATAAAAAACCATTTCGTCTCTTGGACCACATCCACAGGAATGGGATGGAGGAGACATTGTGGTCTGGCCTCAGGTTGCGACCCTTGCCCACCCTGCCTCCACCACCCCATGACCTGATCCCTAAAGGATCTTGTACTCCGTCTTCAGGCCACGAGTGGCCTACCGGGACCATCCGACAGCCGTGTCATCCTCGGTGGAGGATGCAGATAGGAGAGGCATGGGGTCAGCACACCGCTCTCCCAGTCGTAAGATGGTACTCTTGACCGAAGCCGCTACCATTCGGTAGAGTAGCTCCTCAAATGGCATCACGAGGCTGAGTGCACCCCGAAAAACTGCAACAGCGCATGGCCTGGATGGTCACCCATCCAAGCGCCGACGACGCCCGACAGCGCTTAACTTCGGTGATCTTACGGGAACCGGTGTATCCACTGTGGCAAGGCTGTTGCCTAAAGGATCTGTTTAGGAAGATTTAACTCTTGTTATAACATAGTTCACATCGATTTATTTATTATTTACGTTTCTATGGGACTTTTACGTGGTATCTCGCCTGCTCTCACTATTCATGACATTTATTTGTGACTTTAATGTATTCATACCACATGGACATATGCTTTACAATCATGTGACTTTAATGTATTCTTACCACATGGAAATATGGTTTACAATCATTGTATAGTATGACAAATGCCAGTACTCCAGATAGAGTGCAAACATTTCACTGGTCAGACAGACAGTTCATAAAGTTGGGGAAAAAATAAAAATAAATGGCACGAAATGGTTCAGAACATGACTCGTCCACTTCACAGTCCGGCATCGTGATCACTTAACCACCACGCCATGGATGTAACACGCTATTCAGTGTTACGTTTTTAATGTTGGACCATTCAGTTTCTATTTTTCTTTTTTTGCGTAGTTCAGTGCACTTCATGCTTAATCTGTGTTCCGTTTTTGTGTTGAAAGATAAGTTAAGGAAAGGCAAACCTATGTTTACAACATATGTGGACTTAGGTAAATGACAATATTGGCTGGAATACTCTCTTTGAAATTCGGAAGGTGGCAGGAGTAAAATACAGGGAGTTAAGACCTATTTGCCACTTGGACAGAAACCAGATGGGAGTTATAAATGTCGAGAGGCATGAAAAGGAATCAGTGGTAGAGAAGGGAGTAAGACAGGATTGTAGCCTATCTCCGATGTTATTCAACCTGTACACTGAAGACGCAGTAAATGAAACAAAACAAAAATTCGAGTACGAAGAACAAATAAAAGCATCGAGTCACTTGAAGCAGTAAATAAGTTTCTGTATCTGGGCAACAAAATGACTGATGGCTGAAGTAGAGACGATATAATATGGAGACTGTAAATGGCAAGAAAGCATATCTGAAGATGGAGAAATATGTCAGCATCGAACATCGATTTAAGAGATGTGAAGATTTTTTCTCAAAGTATTTGTCTGGAGTGCCATGTATGGAAACGAAATATGGATGATAAATAGTTTTGACAAAAAAATAGAAGCTTCTGAAATGATCTTGTACAGAAGAATGCCTAAGATTAGCTCTGTAGATTGCGTTACTAATGAGAAGCTACTGAATAGAATTGGGGAAAAAAGAAATTTGAGCAGATAACTTAATCAAAAGAAGGGATCGGTTGAAAGGACACAATCTGAGACATCAAGGGATCATCAAATTAGTATTGTGGAGGGGGAAGTGTGGTGGGTGAAAATCGTCGAGTGAGACAAAGGGGTGAATACAATAAGCAGATTCAGAAGCATGTCGTTTGCAGTAGGCATTCGGAGGTGAAGAGGTTCGCACGGGGTAGAGTAGCATGGGAAGCCGCATCAAACCAGCCTTCCAACTGAGGACCACAACAACAATAACAACACGAGATGCATTCGAAGTTGCGAATACGAACAACCATCATGTGTGTAGTGGAATGAAGACAATGAAAATTTGTGCTAGAACGGATCCCAACCTGGATTTTCCGCTTTAGGCGTGCGGTCGCCTTAATCGCTTTGGCCATCCGTTCATGATTGACGGCCAGACTACAATATCCATATCTCGTCGTCTCTGCCTCAAAACCTGTACTCGTACACACATGACATAATTCCCGTCCAGGGGAGGACATTTTCATTGAAAGTCACTGCCTAGTTTCAGCGGATAAATATGATAATGCAGTGTGTGTGTTGTTAGGAAATAGGATGCAATGTTCCTTATGACATACATGAATGCTCACACAGTAGTCAGCATTCGTATACAACTGCTCGTTCGGCGAAGGACCCCTGCCTTAAGTCCGTGAAGCTGCACAGGTCATACCAATTCTCAAGAAAGGATATTGGAGTAATCAGTAGAATTACACACCCATGTCACTCACGTCGATTTGCAGTAGGATTTTGGAACACTTGCTGTGTTCGAACATGATGAATTACCTCGAAAGAAACGATTTACTGAGAAATAGACTGCACTCGTTCAGAAACTATCGCTCTCTATTCATGAGTGATGTGGACAGAGGATCTCAAACTGCTTCCATATCTCTAAATATACGGAAACCTTTTGACACCTATCGTCCCAAGCGATTTCAAATCAAATTGCGCGCGTACGGAGGATCGTCTCAGTTGTGGATTTGTTATCTCCTGCCAATGAAGGTCAGTGTAATCGATGGGAATTCATCGAGTCAAACAGAAGCGGCATCTGGCGCTCTTCAAGCTTGAGACAATCTGAGCAGCTGTCTCATTTATTTTCCAGATTATGCTGTCATATACAGTCTCGTAAAGTGATCAGATGATCAAAACCAACATCAAAATGATTTGGAAAAGAATCTGTGCGGTGTGACTGTAAATAATGAAAAGTGCAATGTTGCCCACATGAGTACTAATAGGAGTCTGCTAAATTTCGGTTGCACGATAGATCACACAAATCCAAAAGCTGTAAATTCAGCTAAATGTTTACAGATTACAATTAGAAATAAGTTAAACTGGAACGATGACATAGATAACATCGTGAGGAAAGCAAAACAAACACCGATTTATTTGCAGAACTCTTAGGAAAGGCAACAGGTCGACTAAAGAGACTGCTTACAATTCACTTGTCCGCGCTCTTATGGAGTACTGCTGTGCAGTAGGGGTCCCGCAAGAGATCGGATTAACGGAAGAAGTCGAAAAATCTCAAAGAAGGACAGCAGATTTTGTATTATTACAACAAAACAGGGGAAAATGTCACGGATATGAAGCCGTGAGTTGGGGTGGCAGTCATTAAAACAACGGCGTTTTCGTTGCGGCGAGAACTTTTCACGAAATTTCAATCTCCGACTTCCTTTCCCGAATGCGAAAATATTCTGTTGACGCCCTTCTACAGAGGGAGAAATGGTCACTGTTGTAAAAAAAGATAAATCCGAGCACTCACGGAAAGATGTAAATGTTCATTTTCACTGTGTGCTGTTAGAGCAAAAATGGTTCAAATGGCTCTGAGCACTATGCGATTTAACTTCTGAGGTCATCAGTCGCCTAGAACTTAAAACTAATTAAACCTAACTAACCTAAGGACATCACGCACATCCATGCCCGAGGCAGGATTCGAACCTGCGACCGTAGCGGTTGCTGGGTTCCAGACTGCAGCGCCTAGAACCACACGGCCACTCCAGCCGGCGCTGTTAGAGCGGAACGGTAAAAACAAATACACTACTGGACATTAAAATTGCTACACCAAGAAGAAATGCAGATGATGAACGGGTATTCATTGGACAAATATATTATACTAGAACTGACATGTGATTCCATTTTCACGCAATTTGGGTGCGTAGATCCTGAGAAATCAGTACCCAGAACAACCACCTCTGGCCGTAATAACGGCCTTGATACGCCTGGGCGTTGACTCAAACAGAGCTTGGATGGCGTGTACAGGTACAGCTGCCCATGCAGCTTCGACACGATACCACAGTTCATCAAGAGTAGTGAATGGCGTATTGTGACGAGCCAGTTGCTCGGCCACCATTTTCACGTTTTCAGTTGGTGAGAGATCTGGAAAATGTGCTGGCCAGGGCAGCAGTCGAACATTTTCTGTATCCAGAAAGGCCCGTACAGGACCTGCAACATGCGGTCGTGCATTATCCTGCTGAAATGTAGGGTTTCGCAGGGATCGAATGAAGGGTAGATCCACAAGTCGTAACACATCTGAAATGCAACGTCCACTTTTCCAAGTGCAGTCAATGCTAACAAGAGGTGACCAAGACGTGTAACCTATGGCACCCCATACCATCACGCTGGGTGATATGCCAGTATGGCGTTGACAAATACACGCTTCCAATGTGCGTTCACCGCAATGTCGCCAAACACGGACACGACCATCATGATGCTGTAAACAGAAGCTGGATTCATCGGAAAAAATGACGTTTTGCCATTCGCGCGCCCAGGTTCGCCGTTGAGTACATCATCGCGGGCGCTCCTGTCTGTGGTGCAGCGTCAAGGACAACCGCAGCCATGGTCTCGGAGCTGATAGTCCACGCTGCTACAAACGTCCTCGAACTGTCGTGCAGATGGTGGTTGTCTTGCAAACGTCCTCATCTCTCGACTCAGGGATCGAGACGTGGCTGCACAATCCGTTACAGCCATGCGGATAAGATGCCTGTCATCTCGACTGCTAGTGATACGAGGCCGTTGGTATCCAGCACGCCGTTGCGTATTAACCTCCTAAACCGATCCATTCCATATTCTGCTAACAGTCAATGTTGCGATACGATAAATCGCAATCGCCATAGGCTACAATCCGACCTTTATCAAAGTCGGAAACATGATGGTATGCATTTCTCCTCCTTACACGAGGCATCACAACATCGTGTCACCAGGCAAAGCCGATCAACTGCTGTTTGTGTATGAGAAATCGGTTGGAGACTTTCCTCATGACAGCACGTTGTAGGTGTCGCCTCCGGCGCCAACGTTATGTGAATGCTCTGAAAGGTAATCATTTGCATATCACAGCATCTTCTTGCTGTCGTTTAAATTTCGCGTCTGTAGCACGTTACCTTCCTTGTGTAGCAATTGTAATGGCCAGTAGTGTAGCTTCAAGGCTGTTCGATGAACCTTCTGTCAGGCACTAGTTGTGAACTGCAGAGTATCTTTGGTTAATATGTGATACATTAGCATCCTACGGAGGAGGAAAATGTAGTAAATTTTGTTTTGTTGTTGCTGCGGCATGGAGCGCACGATAGTACGGTCACTGCTGGAGTAGGGGATAGAGGGCTCGGCAACCTATTATCCCGTTACTGGCATAAGAACATGTCTCAGTGTGCGGGAAATTTGTAGAGAGTTACTGTCCATACTGTAACATGTAGGCTACTACGCATCAGCAGTTGTTTCGAGTGGCTGTGATACGGTCTCGCCTTTCGTCGTACTATCTGTATTCATAGCAGCCACAAATGACTGCTGGATACAATGTGTGTCTATGTCTCCCTGTTCATATAAACCCCCTGACAGCGACGCTTCACGAGCGCTACCGCAGGAAAACGCTACAGTCGGGTTGCGCGGTAGCTCTTCGATCCACTTTAACGTATCGGAGCGCTGGCGCACTGTAAAACAAACTGCACGACGCGATAATTCTGCCGGACATCGCCCCCTTCCCCCCGAAAAAATCGCCCTCTCTGCCTTCCCACACCACCAGCAACCCCCCCCCCCCCCCCCCTCTCCTGCCCTCCCCTGACCAATATCGTGTATTAGCTCGCTCCTGGCCGAGTAGCCAGCCGACTGGGATAAGCTGCTATCGCCAGGGACAGCAGCGATTTAGCGGGCCGGAAATGTTGCGTCGCTGCGGACCGTAACGCATATTTGATCGTTCATTTATTACCGGAGGAACGGCGCCAGCGGAGCGCGCCAGCGGCTCGGCGCCAGCGGCTGCTGTCGCCAGTTCGCAGCGCGGCGAGTTCTGCGGCGCTGCAAATCCGAGTTAATTAACGGTGGGGTGGCGTGCTGTGCGAGGCACCGAGCACGCAGTCCGTGTGCGCCATGGCGCCCCGGTTCCAGCGCGTCATCTTTTTTGTGTAACTTGATACATTACTCGCTTCGCAAAATGTGTCTGTGTGTGTCTGTACGTCTGCCGGCGGCGTGTCGGCGCAGGTACTGCAGACGGGACCTGTGCACAGAACATATGGTAGCACTTTATTCAATTACAACCCGGTACTAATTTCATGAAAAGTATTCCTTTGCTTAACATCTGGATCCTATGATGGAAAAATACACGCGTGCCCTCCTTTTAAAATAATGAAGCGTACTTACTAATGAAGCGACTGTGTTCTGTGCGCTGTGCATACGGCATTATTTCTAAATTAAAAATGCTTTTAACCCTGTGGGTCGTTTTTACTAGAGCTCTGTGTTAGCCGGTAGCAGTTGGTACATGTTCGCGTCCCATTTCTGCTATAGCGACCATTGAATTTCAGTTTTTTTCATCACCGTAATACTACTCATTTGGAAACCCCGTTCCTGCCATTAATGGATTACGGCGAACAACTCTTTTTTCCTCTTTTTACTGCTCCAAAATTTTATTTTGCGACATCCATTCTTCTCTACGTCATTACCTAAGTTACCGAGGAAAGTTGTTACATTCTATGAACTCGTCTGTATTTAACAGAAACGTACTGAGCCACAATTTAGCATTAACAACATTTACAATGCGACATTCAGAAAAAAATCTGGCCTGTTTCACCTTTCTTTTCGTTCCTATCGTCCTCTGCCATAGTCACTCCATCTTGTTCTGTCATTTCCGAATATATGCTACTGGCCATTAAAATTGCTGCACCACGAAGATGACGTGCTACAGACGCGAAATTTAAACGACAGCAAGAAGATGCTGTGATATGCAAATGTTTAGCATTTCAGAGCATTCACACAAGGTTGGCGCCGGTGGCGACACCTACAACGTGTTGACACGAGGAAAGTTTCCAACCGATTTCTCATACACAAACAGCAGTTGATCGGCGTTGCCTGGTGAAACGTTGTTGTGATGCCTAATGTAAGGAGGAGAAATGCGTACCATCATGTTTCCTACTTTGATAAAGGTCGGATTGTGGCCTATGGCGATTGCGGTTTATCATATCGCGACACTGCTGCTCGCGTTGGTCAAGATCCAATGACTGTTAGCAGAATATGGAATCGGTGGGTTAAGGAGGGTTATACGGAACGCTGAGCTGGATCCCAACGGCCTCGTATCACTAGCAGTCGAGATGGCAGGCATCTTATCCGCAGGGCTGTAACGGATCGTGCAGCCACGTCTCGATCCCTGAGTCAACAGATGGAGACGTTTGCAAGACAACAACCATCTGCACGAACAGTTTGACGACGTTTGCAGCAGCATGGACTATCAGCTCGGAGACCATGGCTCCGGTTACCCTTGACGCTGCATCACAGATAGGAGCGCCTGCGATAGTGCACTCAACGACGAACCTGGATGCACGAATGGCAAAAAGTAACTTTTTCGGATGAATCCAGGTTCTGTTTACAGCATCATGATAGTTTCATCCGTGTTTCGCGAAATCGCGGTGAACGCACATTGGAAGCCATACTGGCGTATCACCTCTTGTTCGCATTGATGGCACTTTGAACAGTGTACGTTACATTTCAGATGTGTTACGACCCGTGGTTCTACCCTTCATTCGATCCCCGCGAAACCCTACATTTCAGCAGGATAATGCACAACCGCATGTTGCAGGTCCTGTACGGGCCTTTCTGAATACAGAAAATGTTCGACTGCTGCCCTGGCCAGCACATTTTCCAGATCTCTCACCAACTGAAAACGTGAAAATGGTGGCCGAGCAACTGGCTCGTCACAATACGCCATTCACTACTCTTGATGAACTGTGGTATCGTGTCGAAGCTGCATGGGCAGCTGTACCTGTACACGCCATCCAAGCTCTGTTTGAGTCAACGCCCAGGCGTATCAAGGCCGTTATTACGGCCAGAGGTGATTGTTCTGGGTACTGATTTCTCAGGTTCTATGCACCCAAATTGCGTAAAAATGTAATGACACGTCAGTTCTAGTATAATATATTTGTCCAATGAATAATTGTTTATCATCTGCATTTCTTCTTGGTGTAGTAATTTTAATGGCCAGTAGTGTATTACCAACGTTGAGCCGTGTGTGGCTCGGGTTCGTGCTATATCTGATTTAACACCCTATTTTTAACGAACTGCCGCCTCGTTATGTTAATTTTCAATTACTGGTGTCACTGAGTTACTGCCTTGCCTACCCGTGAGCGGCAGCAGCAGCGCTTATCGATATGGGCCCTGTCGTATTATCTTTGTTGATTGCTATTACTTCCTGGTCGTCGTGTGTCGTCCAGAGAGTTGAAACGCGCCTGCAATGGAGTTCCAACCTCGCAGTCGGACAGTTGGGACGCAGCAGAAGTTTGGTCGGGTTGGAGCGGCAGTTAGCCATGACTCGTCCGACCGTTGCCGATACACATGGCTTCCGTGGGGACGGTCTTGGTTGATCGTCGGTTGGTCGTCTCACCAGACGACGTGTATTTGCTCGCCGATTGCTTATCGGTCGGCGATGTGTGTCTCAACTCGTGTTTCGCCGTGGTGATTGCACAGTCACTGCTTTAGCATTGGTTGCGTTCTTCGTCCAAGTGTTTGTGAAATTGTGTGTAGCCTGTAATGTCGACTGCCCATTTATTTTAGTGCTCTCTCCGTGCTGATGTGTAGGTCTGTTGGCGCAGTCACGTCGTAGCACCAGTGGGGCATGCAGCACCAGAGAGGCGCGGATGGCCATCACTCGCCGATGATTGCCGAAGCACATGATTTGAGTGGGGGACGACTTTGGTTGACCGTCGGTCGGTCGTCTTGTCGGACAACGTATATTTGTCCGGCGATTGCTTAAGGGTTGGCTGTTGCGTCCTTGTTTTGCTCAGTCACTGCCGTTAGCATTGTCTAGTTCTTCGTGCTAGTGTTCGTGAAACTGTGTGTAGTTTATGTGGTTTGACTGGCAAGTTATTTAAAGGTTGTTGGCGCACTGCCGTCCGGAGTGGCCAGGCGGTTCTAGCCGCTTCAGTCTGGGACCGCGCGACTGCTACGGTCGCCATGTAAGGAAGTGAAATATAGACAATGAACGGACTAAGCAAGAAGAGCATGGAATCTTTCGAAATGTTGTGTTACTGAGGAGTACTGAAGATTAGATGGGTAGATCAAGTTACTAATGAGAAGGTACTGAATAGAATTATGGAGGTAAGAAATTTGTAGCACAACCTAAGTGGAAGAAGCTATCCGTTGATAGGACGTATTCTGAGACATCAAGGGACCATTAACTGAGTTTAGGAGGGGGTAAAAATCGTAGAGGGATGCCAAGAGATGAACACAGTAGGTAAATACGTGAGGATGTAGGTCGTTGTACATATTCAGAGACGAAGAGGCTTACACAGGACTGAGTAGCGAAGAGAATTGCAACAAACCATCTTCCAGCTGGAGGCAACAACGACAATGTTATTTTTAATGTATCTTCACCGTTTTGTATAATAACTTAATCATCCGGGAATAACATCATTTTGATAAGCTTATTGCTCCCAATATTTGTGCCTCATGGTGATCTATCTCTTTTCCATTCTCTGATTATGTCATCTATACAGATAATGAATAATGTGGGTGACAGACTGCACCCTTATTTTACTCTTTGATTTGTCTGTATTTCAGGTGTTACCTGTTTGCCCGTGTGAGTTATAATTTTGGTGTTCATATACAGGTTTGTAGAGATTCCTGTTTTCCATCATTATTGCCCCTTACTTTGTAAAATCTGTGAAGTGCGTTTTCGTTGTCCGCAAATGCAAGGTGAGTTTCCAGATTAAATTCTCTTGTCTTTTGTACTGCCTGTTTCAGTGAAAAATCATCTTTGTGCAGTTCTTTTTATTATCAGCGTCTTTGGTCTTCGGATTTTAACATAGTACTTTATGTGGTGTAGTCAAGGTAGACTTCTGGTTTCGTCACACATTCCCACGCAGAGGAATTCAGTGTAGCATATTGAGTAACGAAATGTAAAGACACAGAGTGCTGCAGAACACACTTTTAAGTATACATGAGATGAATGACAACGTGGGTTCAGGGAAGGGTGTGCATGTTCATGCTTCATCACATGTCACGAACGTCGCAGATGACAAGAAGTTACTGTTAACTCCAGTTTTTGAAGAAACAGAAGTATAAGAAATGTGTTCTTTGGGCGCTTGGCAGATACGAAGTTCATAGGTTTAATCACAGAAAGGTAAGAAGCAGCGCCGGCCGGAGTGGCCGTGCGGTTCTAGGCGCTACAGTCTGGAGCCGAGCGACCGTTACGGTTGCAGGTTCGAATCCTGCCTCGGGCATGGATGTGTGTGATATCCTTAGGTTAGTTGGGTTTAATTAGTTCTAAGTTCTAGACGAATGATGACCTCAGAAGTTAAGTCGCATAGTGCTCAGAGCCATTTGAACCATTTAAGAAGCAGCACGTACAGAAAGAAACTTTGTACAGGACAGATTTGTCATATGTGGCTCTGCGAATGGGATTTTTTTTAATGCGGCAGGTGACAAAAAAATTGTAACGAAGATGTTTACGACATTATGGTACCGTTCTTTGATATTTCAAATAACGTTTTACTTTGTGATCACAGGTTTTCTTTTCTGTCATTTGGTCACTGATGGCCGGCCTGAGTGGCCGAGCGGTTCTAGGCACTACCGCCTGGAGCCGCGCGACCGCTACGGTCGCAGGTTCGAATCCTGCCTCGGGCATGAATGTGTGTGATGTCATTATGTTTAAGGGTTTTTTTTTTTACCACTGATGATCATTAGAACGTACAGTTAGTGCTGTGAGGTTCCAGTAGCCCCTACATTGCCATAATACGCTTGTTTAGACGTATAGTCTGAACAACTATAAATCAATTATTTTAAGCTCCCGGTATTGTTGCGGGCGCCGTTGTAGTACTGCTGCCGGCAACTACAGTGAACCTGCCGTCGGGTCCAGTAAATAGTGCGCAGAAGCAAACGGGTTTCTTCCATTGTGTGTATGGGGTCGCTGAAGGATTCCTGGGGCCCATAACTGTGTGTTGGGTGCTGTGTGATACGGTGTGTGTTATCGTTTACGTTTTGTTACTTTCCTTCAATAAGCGATTTCTAAGTAAATTTGAGTTGAGTACGTATAAGCAATACCGGATCGTTGACTACAGTTTTTCCGGTAGCATTTCATGTTTTCCTGCCTGATGCTTGGTTGAAAAAGATTTATTTGCCAAAATCCTGTGGAAAAGGCGGTTTGAGTGTTGCAAACGCTACAATATGCTCTCGCCATTTCGAAGAATCTGATTACGGTAGTGACTTGAATTCGAAACTATTCAATCCACCGCAGAAACGAGGGCTTAAGAATGGTGTTTTTCCATAGTGTAATTTGTCGAGTCAGTGGCGCTAGTGATAGCATACCACGAAGAACAGAGGATAGGCAGGAACGTTTAAAGGCCTTAGATTAGTGACAGAAGTGACTTGTGATAGTGAAGTTAAAATCTTCTGGGTTATTAGGCCGCGTCATGTTTCTTCTAAAATGATCGACGTTTCGACCCCTCTGCTGGGATCTCCCTCAGGATCTTTTGGTGCCCACTACTGCTAGAAAACTGTCAGAGACGAGTGTCGCGTCTTCTTATAAAGGGGGAGAGTTTTCACGCGTTCGTGTTGGAGAAATGATAGTATTGGTTTAAAATTCATATGGCTACGATTGGTGGGCCATAGTCATTGGCTAATATTACCGCTGTGATGCAGAAGAAGGGCGTTGGTAGCTCATCTCCTGTGGTTACCATTGGCGGCCCATCGTCATTGGATTGAGAGGCACTCACTATTCCACACTTATGTTGGAGAAGGGTTAATGGTTGAAATGCCTGCTACCTCTATTGGTTGGTCGTCATCAATGGCTAGATTCGAAACGGACAGAGCTAGAGAGGGAGAATATTTACCCAAAATATTACTGTCCGCCGAGGTGACTTGCAGCGCGTTGTTTATGCCGCTCACACTGCGGCCGAGTATTTACTTCCTTCATGGCAGTGAGCCACGATGTCGGAAGCCTATAGCCCTCCTCTCTACTGAAATTATATGCATTCTTAGAAATTTCAACCGCTTCTCGGACCTTTTTTCTATAAGTGTTTTTTTCTTTAGCCAGTACACGTACGTTTTTAAAGTAGATGTCAGAGCCATAGTTCTCATGATGTTCCGCTACTGCCGATTTTGCACTTTGTTTTAGCCGCATATGCCGTTCGTGTTCCTTAATGCGTTCTTTAACAGTTCTTCCCGTTTCGCCTATATACACTTTTCCGCAGCCACATGTCACTTGATAGACGCCTGCATTGTGGAGGCAATCAGGTGCATCCGTTTTCCGTCGGAAAAAGTATTTTTATTTTGTTCTGAGTAAAGAAAGACGTCTGAATACCAGAACTTCAGTGACAACGGCCACGAGAGCCAGCAGACTTACATACCTGTGATACTGTTTGTCTGACAACA
Organism: Schistocerca piceifrons; assembly: GCF_021461385.2. NCBI lineage: Eukaryota > Metazoa > Arthropoda > Insecta > Orthoptera > Acrididae > Schistocerca > Schistocerca piceifrons. Next base: position 73,717,323 of record NC_060144.1, on the reverse strand, counting down.
TTTCAAGGCTAACTGCCTTGCAAGATTCCACGATCGATGACGCCAAGTTCTGGCTTCCTTGCCACACCACATCCCAGCACTGCTGAACAGAAGGCGAGTTATGTTAATTTGTTTAAGTTTCCTGTAAATCACATTTTTCAATGCTGTCAAGTTCTCCAAAGTTTCATAAACTTAGACTAACACTATCTTCCTATCTTGACAGAAAAGGGGTGGTGGTGTTACTGATGTGTGGGACATGTAGGTTATCTGATTCTAATGCTTTTTGGAAGTAAGGCGATAGCATAATTACTTGACCGGAAAGGATAGTGTGTATCTATCAGTGAAGAGCCTTTTTTAATAGTGGTGCATACAAAATGAAAGTAGTGTGCTTTCTGGAGCTTTATTCTGATTAAATCTTTTCTCTGGGGAAACTCAGTAAACTGTGAACTCATTTTCAACAGAAAACTGCACAAAGATGTTATTACGCTTTTTGACTTGTGTAGGAGTTTAGATGTGGAATTCGCTTGAATATTTTTGAGTCAGCAGTGTCTGTTTAAAAACTGGAGGGGTTACAGAATGTAGCAATAAAGCTCCAGCAATAGCAGAACAGCAACTTCATTATTGCCATTAACATTGAAACATTCTACAAATACAAATCCCCTTCAAGAGCTTGAAAGTGTTCATCAGCGACGTCGCATAGTCAACTAGCGGACCGCAGTCTGCAAGGGCGCTTCGCCATCACGGTTGGACGCTTGCGCCTTATTATTTGATTGTTAGGTCTTTCATGTTGGTAAACAGAAATGTGTAACGCTATGCCCTCAACGACAATTTTAGCTTTCACATTTTATTGCAGATGAGAATTTTGTTACGTAACAGTTATTACTAAACTGCCCTGTAACAGATGTAAAACCCGGAATAAGAAAGACAAATCAAATTAGAATAAGTTAATCCCTGCTGATAAATGAAATGCGAATCTGTACTAGTGATTTCCTGTATTCAATACCATGTACAACTCAACAATGAGCATCTATGAAAGCACCTTTCACAAGACGTGCTGCGATTCATGAAAGCCGACACGGTAACAGCCCCCGCAAAATTCGCAGAAGGTGCGCTGGGTCGCTCCCAAGTATTTGAGGGACATTCGCGGTAACACTGATTTCAGGAAACCCGAGTAGGAGCCACACGCACTGAAAGTCACAATGCACATTACATCTCTAACTTGTTCGGGAACAACGAAAAACACTCTTAGCGAGATGTGTGTGGTCTGGGGATGTATACTGTTTTGGCAGCGTCCCGGAAGAAGTTTTGCTGTGGGAAGTATGGCAGGTAGTCAGAATTCGCGGACACACATGTGCTCTGTAGGGGAACATCCCAGAGAGCGGAATGAGCACAGAAAAGCTTAGGGCATCTTCTAAGACTATGGCACACGGCCACCGTAGTCATGCCCTGTGAGACAAAATGTTTAAAAAACTCTAAAAACATTTGCCATTAGTTACTGTAAAGAACTGAGAAGTGGTACTAAGAAATACTGCTGAGCTTTCTCAGGTCCACTCTTATGGACTGGCATGTGAACGTGGAAAGAGACAGGGAGAGAGCAGAATACAGGTTTGGTGTACCAACTTTAACGAATTTTGCAACCACCTGAAATGAGAATAATGGAAGGAAACCAGACTCTTTTAAGACAGTTTCTCACTGGTCAGCACTCGCAATATACATCTTACAGGCATTCAGAATTACAAGACGCCTGAGAAGCGAATAAAACCGAGTCTTCCTTGTCGGAAGGGCACAGCAGAAATTAATTCTCCGGCGGACTTCCGACTTCAGCGCCTTTGTGGACGGGTGGCGTCTGTGGCAGATTTCACTTTGGCTCTCATCTGGCTGAGGTCAACTTTGGCGTAGATGCAAGTTGTTGGCACAAAGCCTATGACTGACTGGGTTGCTACTTCAGCCACATCTGTAAGTTATGAATGTTGTGAATGCAGTTGCAACAGTGAGGCGAACTGTAGGGAAAGTCGAGTCATTTTTAACGAGATTTAGTTATTCCAGTCCTCATTTTGAATAACTCTTTAGGTAGACGTTGAAAGGTGGCTACACTGAGCCACAGCGCCAGAGATTGCGCCAAAGAGTATTATTCAGCCGCCTCCACAGTGCTTGGGGAGAACTCGTAGTAGTCAGTGCCTGTTAAGAACTCGTGGTAGTCTGTGCTGAGATGTCGTAGTGAAGAGTGTTTGTTGAGATGTGCTAGTAGGCAGTGCTTGCTGAGATGTGATATTGGAGAGTTCTGGTTGAGATGTGGTAGTAACGAGTCGGTGTGGAGAGATTGTAACGTTTAGAGTGCTTTTCATCAATATAAATTAAGGTAACAAACTACTTTTCTTTTTTTCTCATTATTTCAATGTCCTGAATAATGCGTCATTACAGGTTCAGTCAACAAAGCATCTGGCTTGTGTTCTTGTATTAGAGTGTAATTCTGCTTTCCTTATGCAATTATAGTATTTCTACTTTTTAGTCACGTCAGTATAAATGATATTTAAAATTTCTTGTCTTATTGAAGAAGAACCGTGCCAGATGTGTACGTTGAATCACACTTCCACACACAGAACAGTTACTCTTGTGCTTGTTGTTGCGTTGGTTTTATAGTTGCTGGGGACTTAATTAATTAATTGTGTTAACGAAATTTTCATTTCATTCTTTGTTGTTGTTGTTCTATGCAGTCAGATTGCGTAATAATACTAGTCAGGGCCTACCGTTTACGAGACTTGCGTAATCGGACAGACAGCTACAAAAAATATTTGCATTGTAATTAATTAAGCCCCCATGCACGTGGCGACCGCTGCTTCGGATCGTCCCTTGGAATTCTTCTGATTGGAAAAATAGTAGACAGTAGTATTGTTGTAGTAATTTGTAGTTTAGTAATTGTAGTCTATTTTGCATGTGTAGATTTGGTAATTAGCATTCTTCTAATGGTATTTTTCAAAATTTAATTTTTATTGCCTTGTATACGCGTTTGACGATTTAGTGCAATTATTTCAATTGTTCGTTAGTCGTGTTTGAGGGAAACATTTCGACTGAATGGTATTGTTGGAGATAAGGAGTCATTGTGTGTAATTTTCGTTCAGTGACGAGTTTTGTATGTTTTGTAAATGATTACGCGATCGATGAAAAAGGCAAAAATGATGAATAGTGAGAATGACGAAATTGTTAACATGGCGAACTCGCCAACAGAGGAAAACAGTATGATGGATAATGAAGTGGAAAACAATGTAATAAGTCGGGAGAATAGTCCGGAACCATTTCAAAATTTTTCTCAATAAAAAAATTCACAGATTACGTGGTTAACGACAGAAGAAACGGAGCAGTTGATGAGTGCAATATTAAATTTGGGATCACGGTTAGAAACTAGGATGGAAGCAATGACAACACGGTTATGCTCAAAAATAGGAACAATGGAAACTCGGCTAGGATCTGAATTTAAAACAGAAATAGGAACAATTAAAACCGAGATGAAAGCAGTGGGATCACAGTTACGAATTAGAAACTGATATGGGAACAATGGAAACACAGTTAGGCTCACGAACAGGGACATGTTTCAAATACATGAAAGACGAATCAAATAAAGAAATTAGAGAAGAAGTACAACCGATTTTGAAGGCTCACAATAATAGCTTAATTTCAACAAAAATTAGACAAGAGGAACAGGGCAGGGAACAGGAAGAAAAAGATCGCGTGATAGTACAGAAATTTTCAGAGTTAAATTTACAACGTGCACACGAGAAGGAAGAAATAATTGAAAGAACCGAGGAATCCGTACCAAATGACAGAATAAATAACTTAACGCAACAGTGTGAACAGTTAACTACTAAATGTGACAACACCGAAACCCGAGTCACGACATTTACAGAAGACGTAAATAAACAGAAAGAACAATTAAGTGACTCAGCGGAAAGAGTTGAGGAGATCTCAGATAAATTGACAAGTGTTAGTTTAGCAGAAGGGTGTGAAGAAAGTAATTTGTTTCATTTACGGGATGCAACAAGAGAGCGCCAGGTGCGCGAATTTAACAATAATCGTCATTGTGACTGGGACAGACGCGGTAGGTCTTTGTCGCCACGAGGCGAAAACTTTGACTATAAACACTTTTTGACTGTTCGGAAGTTTAAGATATTTCGCAATTCTAAGAACGACATACATCCATGTTCATGGTCAGGTCAATTTGCGTACGCACTTCCGCCAAATTTGCCACTAAGTCACAAACTGGAAATTATGTGCAGCTATTAATGTCCTCAGGGGATTCACTACTCTAAGTGAATATGTGCCGTAGCGAGCATAGGGCCCCGAGCTGTAGTGGTGCTATTTCCCTTTTAGTTTTCTGTACCGCTGCCTACTCTTTTACTATTCTATGCATCTGTCAAAACAACTCTTCGACTATCAATCTATCTAGAGAGTAAGTAAACAATAACCGGATATGACTATTTACCTAAATGTGATTTCGGAAATTACCGTTTGGACTTACTGTACCTTCAGCAGCATTCATTCGTAGTTTAAACGAAATTTTACCTGTTTATCTTCGTGACAATATTACTTCATATGTTGACGATATTCTTATTGCTAAACATTCTTGGAGTGAGCACAACAAAATTTTGGATTCATTATTACGTATTTTTGCAAGAGTTGGCATTACAGTGAACTTAGAAAAATCGTTCTCAGGTGAAATTTCTCGGTCACATTATTTCTACAGAAGGTATTCTTCCTGATCCAGAGAACCTAGACGCTATTCGTAATTATGCTGTTCCTACCACAAAACGTGAGGTTCGTAGTTTCCAAAATTTTTGTGGAATGATATACTTTTGAAAAATTTTTGTGGAATGACATACTTTAGAGTAACTAACAGCTACATGTAAACATGCGGAGAGTACAAGGATACCGCGCTGTGTTTTGGCGGCAGCATATACTCAAAGCAACAGTTAAGTCTGCGCGCCGTACAAGACAGTCGTTGACCGCAAACAATTGCTTCCTACGTCACGCGCCTACAGCTGATCGAGCGCTCAGTGCGAATGCACTGACAGACGTAAACAAATACACAGTCTAATTTCTCCGATTAAATTCAGTATAAAGCTATAGTGACTTGATGAATTATGTTATTAACGTTCAGTATTTTTCAGGATACCGTTCTATAAAATATTTAAGAACTTCAGGTAAATTCTGTGTGTGTCCGACGTTAAGACGACTTGCTATCGAGAAATTTTCAGGAAGAATGTAATTTCGAAAAAAAAGTAATAAACTAAAAAGGGTAACTATTAATTGAGTTTATTTTTCAGGTAACATATTTCCACTTAGGTACGTACTTTAGACGTAATTTGCTGCTCGCGATTACGTGATTCATACTTTGTGCTAAATTTCATGTTCTATGAAATTACTTGTGAAGCGACGTGCTTGTCTACGTTAACTGATTTTGACAATGATTATTAATGAACTGGGTTGTAACTTGTATATATTATGCATCGATTGGCTGCGCTGCTTTTTCACTGATGTAATATTTTTTTATTATGTGCCTGCTGTGCTTATTTATTTAAATTATAATTGTAACCTGATTAATTGTGCTGACTGTGATTATGTATGTAAGTTATACTTTGTGATTTACCTGCTTGCGCCTTCATCTTTACTTATTAAGATGACATATGAACATTTATTTGCTTATGCTGATATGATGCTAATGACCTGTTTATTACGTAAGATATATGTTTACTGCTATGCGTATGGATTGCATATTTACACATTTCTGTTTTGTTGTCATAACTACTCTTTAATTTGGTATATAGAAATGCTGATATACTGTGTATGAACATAGAGTTTAGGTCACATTATTGTATTAATTATAGATTGTTCGCTTGGCAGAGCCTCGTTGTAAGAATTGTGCTGCATCCACTTGTTGACATTCTGTTCTCTACTGGTATATTCACTCGCTATTGCATGTTTTGCTTACGCTCAGCGCCTTATATTTTTAAGATAAGAAAATGAACTGCTATAATTCGACGAACGACATTAGTACAAGAAACTTCATAGAAGTCACATGAGCTGAGGTTTTATGAAAGCTGTATAAATTTATGCTGATAGGAAGGAAGCTAACGACATGACATACCGAAACTGGGTTTAGACCATTGACAGTTATTACACTGCATTTTTCGTGAGCAATTGAAATAGGAAGTGACGCTTGACACAAGAAATACTCCACATGTTTGCTTCTGTTTGCCTTAATTCTTGAAGTGGTGTACACACTGTGAAATATTATGATCATTCACACTAAGTCTGTTAGAGGTCATGTATGCATTTCTTTGTTTATAATACATAATGAGTAGAAGATTTGGGTCAGATGGATTACACAGAGGTTGTGTGTTGACAGTGTGTCTTCGGATTGTATGGGATGATGAGGTTTGCATTAGGATTTATCTGTACTTGTTCGAGGAGACTGACTAGAGGAAAGAGTTGTTATGGAAGTGAAATGATATTGCTAATAATGTTTATATGTATCGACGTATTGAAGAGGTATTATTGAGGTATTATTGAGATTATGTGAAGTTGATGATTATTGGAGTTTTGGTGGACAAGAGGTACAGTAAATGATATTGATGATAAGATTTATATGTATCGACGTAAGAGGTATTATTGAAGTATTGAGATTATGTGATGCTGATGGTTATTGGAGTTTTGGTGTATAAGAGGTAAAATAAGTGAGGTGCATATTTTTTGTTGTTGGTCTATATGGAACAAGGAGGATGAAGATAGCAGACTAGAACACTAAAGTGGAAGGAAGATTGTCTACACACACTTGTTAAATCAATAAGCAGTACATATTTTTTTTTTTTTTTTTTTTTTTTTGGAGAGAGGAAGTAATTGCATATCCTTGGCTCACTGACAGTTGTTCAGCAACAGTACATTTGATTTGGCTTGGCAAACATTGGTCTTGACATGATGACTATGACATTGACTTAACTATTATTGACTGTTATACATTGCTGCCACTACTACTTGATACACATGATGAACATCAAATTTTGACCGAATTGCATTTACACAGTTAACACTACTCAATTACACAGTAGTACTTAATGTGGATGAAAGATGAGTGAGTGTGTTTCGTGTGTTTTCCTTTCCTAATCCTACCCACCTATCTCCTAAATATTATTTTATTTGTTTGTTGTGGCTTGCACTGACACCCATAAACATTATAGGTTTACTGATATTTGAGTATTTGTAATAGTTAATATGACAATTACCTGACATCATTTGAGTGTTTGTTATGATTTGTATGTTTAGTGTAAACGCATTTGTATGTGCATTCAAACTATTGTTCATGCCTGAACTGTCTGATTAGTGATAGTGAATACTATGTACTGTTACCTGCACTTTTTCAACATAATGGGTGCCACTTAGAAATGCTTAATTTCTGCTGATGAACTGTGTGATTAGAATAGTGAATATTATGGACTGTTACTTGTACTTTTTCTACACGATTGGTGCCACTAGGACATGTTTAATAAACTCTGATGAACAGTGTGATCAGTGATAGTGAATATGATGGACTGCTCTCTGGACCTGCTCATCATTGCTAGGTGCAACTGATGGACTGCTTGTACTGAAATGATGTCACTTGTTGGTGTCTGCACCTGTCAACATTACTGGGTGCCACTAATGGAACTGCTTATACTGAACTAATGTCACTTGTTGCTGTGTGTACCTGCTCAACATTGCTGGGTGCCACTGATGAATTGTTTCTACTGAGATAATGCCACTTGCTGGTGTCTGCACCTGTTCAACATTACTGAGTGCCACTGATGAACTGCTTCTACTGAAATAATGTCACTTGTTGGTTTCTGCACCTGCTCAACATTGCTGGGTGCCAATGATGGACTGCTTCTACTGAAATGAATTCACTTGTTGGTGTCTGCACCTGCTCAACATTGCTGGGTGCCACTGATAGACTGCTTCTACTGAAATAATGTCACTTGTTGGTGTCTGCACCTGCTCAACATTTCTGGGTGCCACTAATGGGACTGCTTCTACTGAAAAGAAGTCACATGTTGGTGTTTGCACCTGTTGACCATCGCTGGGTGCTACTACTGGAACTAATCATTGAAAGCATTTTATGTGAACATTTGTATAAACTGATTTTTTGTGTATTGTGTGAACTCTTATGTAAAGTCATATGTATGAAAAGAACTTGTATTGCTTACTGTATTTAATATATTAGGTTATTGAAAGGTCAGTGCAAAGCCAAAAATTTTATCTAATTATGTGATATTTAGGTATTAATATTATCTTTTATTTTTGTCTATATTTTTGTGGACGAAATTGGTGGTATTTTCACCATCAATGCTGGCAAAAATACCATCAAATTCTGGCCCGTGGAGGAGGGGCATATGAAAGGTGGCTACACTGAGCCACAGCGCCAGAGATTGCGCCAAAGAGTATTATTCAGCCGCCTCCACAGTGCTTGGGGAGAACTCGTAGTAGTCAGTGCCTGTTAAGAACTCGTAGTAGTCTGTGCTGAGATGTCGTAGTGAAGAGTGTTTGTTGAGATGTGCTAGTAGGCAGTGCTTGCTGAGATGTGATATTGGAGAGTTCTGGTTGAGATGTGGTAGTAACGAGTCGGTGTGGAGAGATTGTAACGTTTAGAGTGCTTTTCATCAATATAAATTAAGGTAACAAACTACTTTTCTTTTTTTCTCATTATTTCAATGTCCTGAATAATGCGTCATTACAGGTTCAGTCAACAAAGCATCTGGCTTGTGTTCTTGTATTAGAGTGTAATTCTGCTTTCCTTAAGCAATTATAGTATTTCTATTTTTTAGTCACGTCAGTATAAATGATATTTAAAATTTCTTGTCTTATTGAAGAAGAACCGTGCCAGATGTGTACGTTGAATCACACTTCCACACACAGAACAGTTACTCTTGTGCTTGTTGTTGCGTTGGTTTTATAGTTGCTGGGGACTTAATTAATTAATTGTGTTAACGAAATTTTCATTTCATTCTTTGTTGTTGTTCTATGCAGTCAGATTGCGTAAAAATACTAGTCAGGGCCTACCGTTTACGAGACTTGCGTAATCGGACTAACAGCTACTAAAAATTTAAAAAGTATTTTCAAATTTATTATTTAATTAAGCCCCAATGCAAGGTTCATCATGCTTTCAGCTCCAGCTTTAGATGCAAATGCCTAGCCATATGTAGTGGTTTCTACCTTTAGACAGTAACCTTCGGCAGTCAGGTTGTTGCGTTACAGGTATGTAACTGATTCATCCAGATACAAATTCATTGAATCATCTCCCAGGTTTCATGTCCAGGCTTGCCTATGCATCATCCTGTTATTGTCAACGTTTTAAACCATTTACTTTACATTTTCGTGTTGTAAGTTGAGTTAACGGATATCCGTGTTCAGTTTCGTTGATAACGAATTCCTTGATCATTGTTTTGGTGCATTAGCAAAATTATTATATCAGTTATACAGTGCCATTTTAGTATATCCAATTAAAGATTCAGCTATCACCATTCGACAATATATAACCGATGGCTTACAATGGCACCTTCCCTGCGTTCATTTCTGACCAGAAATGACTGTTAATATACAAGTATGCCCGTTATTAATTTCCATATGGATTTTGTAATTTTAGTAGTCTGAATTTCACGGGAAGAGATCATTAATATCTCACCTGGGACGTGTGCAGTAGCCTACAATAGCAGAGTAATATAGTAATGACGTATTTTGTACCTTTCCGATGATGGAACAAACGGTGAATGTATTCGATGTGGAGAAAGATTGATAACTGGAACATACAAACCTCATAGCTGGGCTCCGAAGAGCGCCTGCGGTCAACGGCCTATTGCATCCTGATCCACATCCTGCCGTGTCAAAGGTGTCCAACCATCATAGTAGGTGGCTCGCGCGGAGGGCAAATCAGGGATCAGAGTTTCTTATTTTCTCTCGCCTCTCCTCCAGCCAGCGTTCCCCCACTCCACCTACGCCGTTCGTAATACTTGATTTACTGTTCCTCCACGGTTACATTGCACATATGCATAAGATTATAGCAATAATCTGCGTTACTAAAGGGTTACAAGTTTACAGAGTCCACTTGTAGGTTGCCTATCTAACGATTTCCAGGGGTAACAATACACTGAATGTCAGTGTTTCATGTAAGAGGAGGGTAGAATGAAGAGACAAAAACTTATATAAACTTTAACAAATGTTAAATAGCTAGTAATAGCGAATACCCTGTTCAAGAATCACAAGAGGAGGAGGTATACTTGGAAAAGGCCGGGAGATACGGGAAGATTTCAATTAGATTACATGATGGTCAGACAGAGATTCCGAAATCAGATTCTGGATTGTAAGGCGTACCCAGGAGCAGATATAGACTCAGATTACAATATACTAGTGATGAAGAAAACATAGGAAAGGAAAGTCAAAACAACCTTTGGTGAAACTTCGTGGCAGATAAAAACTGTGTGCCCGACCGAGACTCGAACTCGGGCCCTTTGCCTTTCGCGGGCAAATGCTCTACCATCTCAGCTACCGAAGCACGACTCACGCCCGGTACTCACAGCTTTACTTCTGCTAGTATCTCGTCTCCTACCTTCCAAACGGTAGAGCACTTGCCCGCGAAAGGCAAAGGTCCCGAGTTCGAGTTTCGGTCGGGCACACAGTTTTAATCTGCCAGGAAGTTTCATATGAGCGCATTCTCATTCTGGAATCTTTGGTGACATTAAAAGCAACGGTGGTAACATTAAGAGTGCAACGGGAATTCCACTGTTAAATGCAGAGGAGAGAGCAGATAGGTGGAAAGAATACATTGAAAGCCTCTATGAGGGTGAAGATTTGTGTGATGTGATAGAAGAAGAAACAGGAGTCGATTTAAAAGAGATAGGGGATCCAGTATTAGAATCGGAATTTAAAAGAGCTGTGGAGGACTTACGGTCAAATAAGGCAGAAGGGATAGATAACATTCCATCAGAATTTCTAAAATCATTGGGGGAAGTGGCAACAAAACGACTATTCACGTTGGTGTGTAGAATATATGAGTCTGGCGATATATCATCTGACTTTCGGAAAAGCATCATCCACACAATTCCGAAGACGGCAAGAGCTGACAAGTGCGAGAATTATCGTACAATCAGCTTAACAGCTCATGCATCGAAGCTGCTCACAAGAATAATATACAGAAGAATGGAAAAGAAAACTGAGAATGCGCTAGGTGACGATCAGTTTGGTTTCAGGAAAAGTAAAGGGACGAGAGAGGCAATTCTGACGTTACGGCTAATAATGGAAGCAAGGCTAAAGAAAAATGAAGACACTTTCATAGGATTTGTCGACCCGGAAAAAGCGTTCAACAATATAAAATGGCGCAAGCTGTTCGAGATTCTGAAAAAAGTAGGGGTATGCTATAGGGAGAGACGGGTCATATACAATATGTACAACAACCAAGAGGGAATAATAAGAGTGGACGATCAAGAACGAAGTGCTCGTATTAAGCAAGGTATAACAAGGCTGTAGCCTTTCGCCCCTACTCTTCAATCTGTACATCGAGGAAGCAATGATGGAAATAAAAGAAAGGTTCAGGAGTGGAATTAAAATACAGGGTGAAAGGATATCAATGATACGATTCGCTGATGACATTGCTATCCTGAGTGAAAGTGAAGAAGAATTAAATGATCTGCTGAACGGAATGAACAGTCTAATGAGTACACAGTATGGTTTGAGAGTAAATCGGAGAAAGACGAAGGTAATGAGAAGTAGTAGAAATGAGAACAGTGAGAAACTTAACATCAGGATTGATGGTCACGAAGTCAATGAAGTTAAGGAATTCTGCTACCTAGGCAGCAAAATAACCAATGACGGACGGAGCAAGGAGGACATCAAAAGCAGACTCGCTGTGGCAAAAAAGGCATTTCTGGCCAAGAGAAGTCTACTAATATCAAATACCGGCCTTAATTTGAGGAAGAAGTTTCTGAGGATGTACGTCTGGAGTACAGCATTGTATTCAGTAGTGAAACATGGACTGTGGGAAAACCGGAACAGAAGAGAATCGAAGCATTTGAGATGTGGTGCTATAGACGAATGTTGAAAATAAGGTGCACTGATAAGGTAAGGAATGAGGAGGTTCTACCCAGAATCGGAGAGGAAAGGAATATGTGTAAAACACTGATAAGGAGAAGGGACAGGATGATAGGACATCTGCTAAGACATGAGGGAATGACTTCCATGGTACTAGAGGGAGCTGTAGAGGGCCAAAACTGTAGAGGAAGACAGAGATTGGGATACGTCAAGTAAATAATTGAGGACGTAGGTTGCAAGTGCTACTCTGAGATGAAGAGAATAGCACAGGAAAGGAATTTGTGGCGGGCCGCATCAAACCAGTCAGTAGACTGATGACCCAAAAAAAAAAAAGTGCATCTTGATGTGAAGAGCAGGCTGAAGTGAATCCTGACGGTTCAAAACCGGTTACAGGGCTATTTACGTAAATGGATAAAATGCAGTGAGGCGATATGCACGGAAGATGGTAGTATTGCATACACAAGGTATGAAAGGGCTGTGCATTGGCAGAACTGCCATTTCTATTCAGGAGATCCACGTCAAGAGCTTTCCGACGTGATGATGGCCACGTGACGGGAATTAACAGACTTTGAACTCGAAATGGTAGTTGAAGCAAGACACATGGGACAATCCAATTTGATAATCGTCAGGGAATTCAGTATTCCGAAATCCACAGTGTCAAGAGCGGACCTGAATACCAAATTTCAGGCATTACCTCTCACCACGGACAACGTAGTGGCCGACGGCAGCCACTTAACGGCCGAGAGCAGTTGCCAGTGCTTACAGACAAGCAACACTCCGTGAAATAATCGCAGAAATCCACGGCGAACGTATACGTTAGGAAAGTGTGGTGAAATTTGGCGGTAATGGGCTATGGCAGCAGAAGACCGACGAGAGTGGCTTTATTAACAGTATGACATCGCCTGCAGCGCGTCTCCTGGCCTCGTGGCCATATCGGTTGGACGCTAGACGATGGAAAACCGCGGCCTGATGAGATGAGTCCCTATTTCAGCTGGTGGTTGGGTCCGTGTGTGGCAAAGACCTCACGAAGCCATCGACCAAAGTTGTAAGCAAGGCACTGTGCAAGCTGGTGGTGGTTCCATAATGGTGTAAGCTGTGTTTACAGGTAATAGTATGGGTCCTCTGGTCCAACTGAACCGATCATTGACTGGAAATAGTTATGTTCGGCTACTTCATTTACAACCATTCATGGACCTCATATTCCGAAACAACAATGGAATTTTTATGGATGACTATGCACCATGTCACTGGGCCACAATTATTCGCGATTGGTTTGAAGAACGTTCTGGACAATTCGAATGAATGACATGGCCTCCAAGATCACCCGATATGAATCCCATCGAACATTTATGGGATATAATCGTGCACAAAATCCTTAATCGCCAACATTTCCGCAATTAACGACGGCTATAGAGGCAGCGAGGCATGCGGGGGACTTCCAACGCTTTATTGAGTTCACGACACGTCGAGTTGTTGAACTACGCCAGGCAAAAGAAGTTCCGACACGATACCATCAGGTATCGCATGATTCTTATCACCTCGGTGTGGATATCAGTAACGTAGTGGCAGGTTGTTGTCTTCTTCGCTGAAAGAATGAAATTACATTTTACCCAGAGACAGGGTCTCAAAATATCAGTTTACGACAACAGCAAGTAGTGACCACACTTAAATTGCTGCCGTTAACTACTCACTGACAGGCATAGCTTCCCCATAAACTTTACTCATAATTTTAAATCTTTCCAACTTTTTTGTGCTGTCACCAGCCACAACAAAATAATGAAAGGAAATAACGCGTAAATCACCGAATGGAAATAAGTAGGTAGCTTACTACATTTAGATCGATTTTTTGCTACTAATTATATTCCCAACACATTTCGCTGACAGTATTCATGTGTATCACTGAATGTACATACAATATTATACCATCGCAGGACAAATAGTTCAGGAGATATTATGCCGTTAACATTGACATGCGTGAAATACAAACGTTTCTTAAAACGAGCATAAATTACCCAGATTGTACTTATCCTTTGCTTGATAATGAGGCCACATGGTGACTTCAAATAAACTTTAAATATAATCGAGACATTTGTTTTGATATTTTCATTTATGCATAGCTGAATAATCCGAGACTATTAAGACTACCGTTATTACGGTTTTTGTCTTCATCCGCAAGCCTGTTGCTGGCTTATGCCAATTTTGCAGCAGATTATCTCATTCACAAAATAATCAGAGGTTAGAGTTGTTTTATGCATGGGAGCTAGATTGTTTAAGGAAGTGGGGGTACAGTGTTACTTGTAATATACATTTAGTATTTTCGTATAATAATTTGTTTACATCACTGCGGCTACCTTGTAAGCGGAACTTACAAGCAACTGAAAACTGAGAGAAACATATTCTTCGAAAAGAATCAATATTTACATGCGGCACTTCATTTAAGCAGTACATCAGCAAGAAGCTCTCGCTAATCTCTCATCCTCATGATTCACTCGATAAAAAATCGACTTGCGTATCCATCGTCGTCACTGTTTCACTCAGCAATACGACTGACAACACAGGTCTGCAGGGTGAACCTATGCACGATTGTAAACAACAGGAATGTTGTTTCTTGCATTGACTTCCACCTACAATCGAGAAGCGATTCTTTCTGTTACATATCTGGTAGTGTCTTGTCTTGCTAAAGTTTCAGTGATGTACCGGTGCTACTTACGGCCCCTACGATTGGTGTCAGACTTTTGTCAACAGCAGCTAAGGTCGCTCGCAGGATGTGCACCTTTACCTGTCTCTATGTTCTCCATACACATGGGAAACAAATCGAAATGCATCCCTCGTTAAATAGGGTTTTTAATTTTGGAGATGTAAGTAACCTTAATCAAGCTATGTTCCACAATTGATTTTTGCACACAGGGTATCTGTTTTGCCAACGGACTGCCGCAGTTCCCGTCAGATCACCGAAGTTAAGCGCTGTCGGGCTCGGCTAGCACTTGGATGGGTGACAATCCGTTCCGCCGAGCGCTGTTGGCAATTGGGGTGCACTCAGCCCTTGTGACGCAAACTGAGGAGCTACTTGATTGAGAAGTAGCGGCTCCGGTCTCAGAAACTGACATAGGGCCGGGAGAACGGTGTGCTTACCACATGCCCCCCCATATCCGCATCCAGTTATGCCTGTGGGGTGAGGATGACGCGGCGGTCGGTCGGTACCTTTGGGCCTTCATGGCCTGTGTGGGAGGAAAGTAAAGGGAACGTGTATCATTGCCACAACTGATCACCTCCTAATTACCCCTCCTGCACCGGTGGGGTCGGTTTTGCATTTTCGAATTGGAAATACCTGTCCCCTTTTTTACTACACATTCGGATTCCACGCCAAAAATACATTCGGTTTACTCAAACCATTATTTTCCGCTCCTGGTAGATGCTGCTGTAATCGACAAGTATCAAGTGTGTCTCTTTTTGCTATTAAAAATTTTATTAGACATTTCATTTTTTCTTTCTGCAACTTAATTTATTTTTCCCAGGCGGTTTCGCCTTTTTCTTACTCTAAGGCATCTGAAGTGAGATTTATAACGATACAGATCTGTCATTTTTATATTATCAAACAGTTCATATCGCGTTTTCTCTGTAAATTAGTAAAAACTCGATGAGAACTGCTTGCTTATGTAAAAGTATCAAAACTGTGCCGTTCTAGAGCCCACTGAAGATACCTTAGAGTAAGAAAAAGGCGAAACCCCTCTGGAAAAATGAAGCTGAATCAAGAAAAAAGAACAAATATTTCTATGCTTGCTGCAGCAAGAAAACAGAACGCATATTTCTATGCTTGCTGCTGTGGATGGTCACGCAAACAAACTTGTTGTTTGTTTTTACGTGGGGTAGTACCTCCAGCTACCCGTGGCAAGAGCAAGCCATTAATGCTTTTTTTCCCCTGAGTAGCAGGTCAGGTGTTCAGGTGTGGACGCGTGGTCGGAAAATGGGTAGTCTATACCGACAGGAACAGTGGTGCACAAGACATCATGTAAAGTTTTTCTTAGAATTGAAAACCTCCAGCTGTATTTACGATTTCATTTTTATTTGGCTACTAGTTTCGACGTTGCGTCAACGCCATCTTCAGGCCCGTACACTTTGATGAGTTTCATTTATAATAAAAATTATACCAGTGATGTCCCACCATCATCTAATTTAAATTTGGATGTACGAAGGTCATGTAAAGTTTGTGATATATTTCTGGGGACACTGTTCGACACAGAGAAAAAACAACCAGCACACCGGTGAGTGCACGTATTAAGATACCACGTAAAAAAATATGTGCGCTTACCTCCATTCCCTCGTGTGTACAATATAACATATATTTTCGATTTGATAGAATGGTCGTAATTATTGAAACATAATGTTTAAGAAAACAGTATTGTCATTCAGTGTGAAAAGATTCTAAGTAAATTAAATAAATAGTTTCAGTTTCTAAACTTACTAAGACCTGAAACTTCCTGGCAGATTAAAACTGTATGCCAGACCAAGACTCGAACTCGGGACCTTTAACTTTTGCGAGCAAGTGCTCTACCAACTTTTTTTTTCATTTTGTTCGTTGTTGGTCGTTGTCTTTGGTCGATGCGGACGCGCATGACATCCGTCCAAGTTCGTTTATTGATCCGACCACTCAGTTTTTTTATTCAGAGGCCAACCAGCCAAATGAGCTACCCAAGCACGACTCACGCCGCGTCCTAGCAGCTGTACTTCTGCCAGTACCTCGCCTCCTACCTTTCAAACTTAACAGAAGCGATCCTGCGAACCTTGCAGAACTAGCACTCCTGAAAGAAAGGAATTTGCGGAGACATGGCTTAGCCACAGCCTGGGGAATGTTTCTTGCTAAGATCTGTTACGGAAAAAAATTGTTCAAATGGCTCTGAGCACTATGGTACTTAACTTCTAAGGTCATCAGTCCCCTAGAACTTAGAACTAGCCGGTCGGAGTGGCCGAGCGGTTCTAGGCGCTACAGTGTGGAACCGCGCGACCGCTACGGTCGCAGGTTCGAATCCTGCGTCGGGCATGGATGTGTGTGATGTTCTTAGGTTAGTTAGGTTTAAGTAGTTCTAGGTTCTAGAGGACTGATGACCTCAGATGTTAAGTCCCCTAGTGCTCAGAGCCATTGGAACCATTTGAACTTAGAACTACTCAAACCTAACTAACCTAAAGATATCACTCACATCCATGCCCGAGGCAGGATTCGAACCTGAGACCGTAGCGGTCGTGCAGTTCCAGACTGTATCGCCTAGAACCGCTTAGCCACCCCGGCCGACTGTTAAGGAAAGACGTTACAAAATGAAAACAAGGTGAAATGTAATCCAATTAGAGGGAGAAACCGTACAGGTACAAACAGATCTGAGACACTGCATAAAAACCAGAATAGTACGGTAGTACGGTATGTCAATACGTGAGGAATACCATATAAGTCTAATTTGTAGATAAGAGCTCCTACATGACAATCTACACAGGTTGGGACTTAAACCCTGAGGTATGGAGTATTTTTAATATTTTGAAATACAGGCGGCAACTTACAAGTATCCATAAAATGTTCCAATTCCTATCCCGTTAAAAATCTGCGTGACACCCACTTTTAAATCATTTTCTTAGAAGAAAAGCACCTGACTACGCAATACTTTTTTTTCCCTTTTCGCGAAAGCTCCCCGGTATGGGCGCCCATGTTTGTTTATTTATTTGTGGTTTCCGAGAATCGTAATATTCCTGTTTGATTATACTCCGGAAATTAGCTGGAAATGGGTGTACTAAAAATAGTAACGCATCTGCTAAAATGTCCCCGGATGTGAGCAGAATGACGAGTGCGGATGGGGGCCGCGCGTCGGACAGTGGTAACAGATCGGCCGTCCCCGGGGGCGGCAGTCCGTGCCACCCCCAGGGTGCGGGGGCGGCGCATGGGGCGGCCCACCTGGCCGCGGGGCCCCATTAGACTTGTAAATGCAATTAGCGTCAGTCGGCCGTGCCGCGACCGGCCCTATTAACATCTGCCGGCGGCGGCAGGCGGGCGTCCGCCACGGGTTTCCGATGCGCATCCCGCTATGCCGCTCGACCAGCCGGGAAAAGATTACCGCAGTTCCCTACCCGCGAGCAAGTGCCTGTGACTTTAAGGGGAGCCGGAGGTGGTCAAATCCAAAAAATTACGATTTTGTATTTGCTACCGACAATTAATTGGAACATTCCTCTTTAATGTAAACTTTGAATTATTGTTCTACTCGCCCTATAAGTGGAGTTATTGCCATTTTCCCCCACGCCTGCAGAGGAAATGGGCGGTCGCTGAATGCATCTAACACCCTCTCGTGACTTCCTGGCGAACTGCTTGGGATTTTCTCGGCCTGTTACGCATACAGCGCCTTATGCTACGCATACAGCGAGTGTGCAAGGGTTGGCTACATTGTTTTCTGTGACAAATGAAGCGCTAAGAGCGCGGAACATAGCCTCTTTGCTGTTTACCGTTTCGAGTCAGTTCAGTGTTACTCCTGTTTTGGTAGTATTATACTTCTTGTGTAAAGCGTTGTTCTGGTTACGATGCAACGTTTTAGAAACCGTGTATACAAGAAGAGGAAGAACGTAGGGAAAAGAAAATTAACACTAATACCAAGTTGCGATACTACAATTACTGAAACAGTGCGTTCTTCTGCTAAGCAACACATGGCCGGCCATAGCCCTGTGACATCTTCTAGCAAGAAACTGACTGGTGTAAGTGACAGGTTTCGTAAATATGTTAGTGACAGTGATGATATTAACGAAGTACTGAATACTGGATTATTATCTTCTGTGCTGAAAGAAAGTGTTCTGCTCAAAATGTGTTCAAGTGTAGGAGTGGGTCTAGAGATAACAAAGCACTTTGGTTTAGCTTGTGAGATGAAGATAATCTGTGCATGTTGCAAGTATCAAGTGACTTTCTACAATTCACATGCCAGTCTCTTTGGTGAAAATGGACGATCTAGAGTGTTTGATGTGAATGTTGGACTTGTGTATGGTCTTGGATCCACTGGAAAAGGGTCTGCTGCTGGTAAACTGTTTTGTGATATTATGAACTTGTCATCGCCTCCAAGCAAATTTGGGTACTATTGTGAACTGTTATGATCCTCTGTGAAGATGTGGCTTTGAAAACCATGAAGGAAGCAGTGGAGGAATCTGTAGAAATGAACGGTGGTTCTAGGGATTTGGTAGTGGCATTAAATGGTTCCTGGCAAAAGAGGGGTCATACATCCCTGAATGGGGTTGTAACTGCTACTTGTGGTGATAGTGCAAAAGTGATAGATGTTGCAATATTATCAAAACATTGTAGGTGCAAAAATAAATTGCAATATTATCAAAACATTGTAGGTGCAAAAATAAAATCAAAGGAGAGCACAGTGGAACCTGTGAGGCACATTTTAGTGGATCAAGTGGAGCAATAGAAGTGGATGAAGTAAAACAAATTTTTGAACGTTCAGTTCCCAGATACAACGTTAGGTACATACACTACCTTGGGGATGGTGACTCCAAAGGTTTCAAAACTATAGAAGAACTGAAACCATATGGAAATGAATTTGTAGTTGAAAAGTTGGAATGCATTGAGCATGTGCAAAAGTGTATGGGTGCACGGCTTCGAAGGCTCAAACAAACTTTGGGTTCAAGTAAGCTCAGTGATGGAAAGACAATAGGAGGGAGACGCAGCCTTACTGATGAGGTGATTGAATGTCTACAGAGATACTATGGGTATGCTATAAGACAAAATACTAGTAATGTTAGTGACATGCAAAAAGCAGTGCGGGCGTTGTTCCTTCATACTGCCTCTTCCAATGAATACCCTCAACACAGCCTGTGCCCAAAAGATTCCTGGTGCAAATATAATGCAAAAAAGGACTATGATCACAAACATGGTTTGCCAGCAGCTGTGATAAATGCAATAAAACCAATTTTTCATGACTTAGCACAGCCAGAATTGTTACACAAATCTCTACACGGAAAGACGCAGAATCCTAATGAGAGTGTAAACAATTTGATTTGGAAAGTGATTCCTAAAAGGGTGTTTGTAAGCATAAAAACACTGCACTTTGGCATTTATGATGCAATAGCAACCTACAACCAAGGGAACAGTGTGAAGTTTTGAAGGCATTAGGATTTACAGCTGGGGTGCACACTGTATGAGCACTCAGAAATATTGACAGAGAAAGGATAAGAGTAGCAGAAAGAAGAGAAAGGCATAAGAAGTATGATGGAACAACAGGCCAGAAAAAAAGACAGAAGAGGAAGCTTTTGGAGGATGAAGAAGAAAACCCTGATAATCCATCCTATAGTGAAGGAATGTATTGAGAACATTTGATAGCCATTTCCTGTAAATTAGAATTTTTCGAATATAAGGAACATTTTCTCAAAATCCACTCAAGCTAGAGAGATGAAATTTTTATACAGCACTCCTAGTGGTCAAACTTACATTGGAACACAGCCATTTGGCAATATGTTCAGTAGTTTCATTTCAGTTTAATTATAAAGCAATTATTTGTAAAAAAAATTTGGGTCATTAATAAAAAAAAAAATAATTGGAAGGAAACTAGAAAAGATACTCCAAAATCCCTCTGTCATAACTGCAATACTAAACCACTCTATATGTAAAAAAAATTCAAAATTTTCTATTTGGTAGTTTATTCATAAATGTTCCTCAAAATTAGTGATTTTAGCATGGGCAGCATAGGCGCCTCCGGCTCCCCGTAAGCCATCAGACGATGAGAAGCGAAGCCCTGCAGCAAGCAAGCACTGGTCTAAAGAAGTCTGACTTCCCGCAGACGAATACTTCAACTTTTCCGTGTGGCTACATTGAAGATTTCCTGGATTCCATAACAACCCAAAGTAAAAACAAAGTGTACTTTCGAGGAAACTGGGCAATACTCTGACGAAAACGTAAATGTTGAACCGTGAAGTAGTTACTGGCGTCGCCTTTCGAATTCCTGGTGCCACGAGTTCGATCTGTCTTGTAATGTTCCTCTGTTTTGTGGCCCCTAAGATCTTTGCTCGAAGTCGTTCATGGTGGATTGGGCGTAATGCGGCGTGGTGTGTTGGGTAGTGGTATCTGAATGAGGAGTGCCAGCTCAAACCTACAATTATGGATAGAGGGATGTAAGCGAAAGGTACCGTCATGTGTCATTTTCTGTTGCTACCTTACTGACATAAATACCTCAGAAACAGGTAGGCCATTGGCAATCACACTGTCAGTTAATTACAACACATATTGCGTAATATATCAGATCTCAGTAATAGGAGAATAAAAACATCTAGGTCCTGATTAATAAGAGTTTCAGCTAACCCAAACTATGAAATAGCTCCTAATTTAATTGGAAGGAAACAGGCAGGCCATCAATAATGACAGCTTCAGTTAAGTAAAATTTCCAAATAGGCAGTCCTACAATGATAACAGATTCAACAAAGTAGAAACAGAAGTCAGACAGACCTTGAATAATAACAGTTCAGTTAAGTAAAATTACCAAATAGAAAAGAGGGAGGCCTTCAATAATGACAACTTCAGGTAAGTAAAATTCTCAAATATCAACATTCAGGCTTTCTTTAACAACACCTTCAGTTAAGTGAATACCAAATAAAAAACTGTTAGGCTTTAATGAAAAACCCTTTCCATTAAGTAACCAAGAGTTTCAATTGCCTCCTCACAAGGGGTGCACCAGAAGGTTTATACGCAAGGAGCACAACACAAGACCAAATAGGAAGGTCAAGAAAGATTACAACGGGATGACCCGCCTTCATTGGGTACAAACCGGGAAAAGAAATACAAACACGCCAAGGTTAATTACGTGAAAGCAACAATAACTAGCAGAACAGTATACCCGCGTCATTGCAAGACACCGCCTCTACAACGATGGCGAAACGCTCGAAAGGAAACTAGGCTGCCTAACTCAATTATATAGCCTCAGCAATTGCAAATTTTGAGACACAGGCACCTCCTAAACAAATATAAGTGACGGAGCGATGACGTCTTCAATGACCGAAACCGGCAACCGGTCGTACTACAAGAAAAAGGTACTTATCTGATGTTCTAAGACGTTTGGCAGGAAGGTCGGCCAAAACCCAATCATCTAGGTAGTGCCTGACGACGAAGGGCTCCGGCGACAGCATAGAAGAAACACGTTATCCCTGCGGCTCAGTTTAAGATATTCTGTCAACAAACAACCAAGGCAGTATGGACTCAGGAAAAGCAACCAACAGCCACAGTTCAAGGGACCAACGATGAAAGAGATCAGCTAAGAAATCGCAATGATCGCAACAGACCTAAGGGTACCAATAAGAAAATAAGACCTCGAAATCCAGAACTTTACTGAAGTCCACGAATCGAAGCTGAAGCTCGCCGGTTGCAAAGGGGACGCAGAATTCAGCTCACATCGGGGTGCCTGGCTGGCCAGGCTACGCACGAAGACAGAACTCGAAGTCAGCCACGGATTCAAATTGGTCCACAAATATGCTCAGGAACCACTCGCTGGACACAGCGCCCAAAAGGCTTGCGCAGATGTTCGCCTTAGTCGCCGGCTGAACCAGTCACATCGTCTACTTCGCTTCGTTATCACTCCCCAAATCGCCACGCCACAACACGCCATCAGCAAAGATATTTGTGGCCTCAAACCAGAGGGATATCACTCTGCATATCGAACTAGTGTCGCCAGGAATTCGAAAGGCGACGCTAGCAACGCCGCCACGGCTCAATGTTACTCCATCAACAACTCCGCGGGATCCCTGTAAATACCCGGCCGCTGGTGGCCGTGTGGTTCTAGGCGCTTCAGTCTGGAACCGCGCGACCGCTACGGTCGCAGGTTCGAATCCTGCCTCGGGCATGGATGTGTGTGATGTCCTTAGGTTAGTTAGATTTAGGTAATTCTAAGTTCTAGGGGACTGATGACCTGAGATGTTAAGTCCCATAGTGCTCATAGCAATTTGAACCATTTGATCCCAGTAAATACACAGGATGAACATTAATACAACCGACAAACTGCAGACACTGATTCCTGACTAGAAATAGAGAAAAAAATGTCCTACGAACACGTGTCTGGAAATGCATCGTTGCCACGATGGATGTCACTAACGAATGAAAGTTCCTCTGATCATGTGCCACGTATATTGCCCACAGATGACGATTCTGCGGATTGATAATGCCAGTTCAGGAAAAGGCTGCTTCGTCGGTAAAGAGGACTGAGATCCCCTGCTATACCCGCAGGATGGGACAGATAGTTTAATTTGTGGAAAGGGGCCAAAATGAGTGGCTGTCAGTTGCACTCGAACATACTATTTTACTTCATATGACAAACATTACAAGAGTAAAGAAAACATTAAAAACAGAGCAAGGCAAACATTAATTTTAGAACTTAATTCGCGGCTAAATGCGACATTCAATCTCACGCCTCAAGGGCAAAACAACTTTAATTTAAAACCGACTGAAAGGCAATCACTTAAGATTCAAAAACAAGAATTTGAATTTTGAAAGGCAGAAGGCCTCATCTTAAAACATTTCTCTAAATTAGGCTGAAGGCCCAAACAATCTCACGCCTTAAGGGCAAAACAACTTTAATTTGAAATCGGCTAGAAGCCATACATAAACAAACAACAAGGACAAATAAGAAAAGCCTGCATATCAAACGGCGCTCAGAAGTTTCCAAGGGTCAGCCTGGAATTCAAACACTAACTTAGGCGAGACAGGCAGTCGGCCCAATAATTCTCAATCTCACGGCAACTCAACAGACAGACAGTCAACGGACCAAGCGACAGGACAACTTCCACTCCACCTGACCAGCGCACAACAGGGAGTTCAATGGAACAACGCAGAAGGTATCGGCGCCCACAACGAATTACACATTCAGCTGTCAAACTACAGGCCGTGCTGGGCAGCCACAACACGCCGAGGAAAAAACACTGCCTAAATTTACGTCAACGGCCAGGGCAGGTAACCGGAACGTCAACGGGCACAAGGCAGAAGATTCCGCTGGTGCACGTCAGTTCAGAAATAGTCAAGTTAAACTCCACAGGAGGGCGACTAGAATTTCGCCAACCTGAAAACACGCGTTGTTGGTCGCGGGAATGTCCCAACAGCCCACAACGAGATTCAGATGTGAACAGTTGGGGCTGGCTGGTAGATTAAGTAAAAACTTTCGTGTCCAGGATCGGTGAGCCAAGGACCTCATAGCAATGGGAAGAGCCCCTCACACTACGACCGCACGTGGACGCCGCCAGCGAACCCAGCTAGACACAGATCCACGGAGACTTCGCCGCTGCTCCACGCCAACCGATCAACTGCCCGCACACGGCACAGCCGGAAAGTGTATGAGTGAGGTCAAAGATAGTACAAGGGTGGGAATATCGATACCTGCTGCAGCTGCATCTCGAAGAGAGAGAGAGAGAGAGAGAGGATAACAGGATAATCGCGATAACTGCGGGAGACTAATCACAGAATAGCAACCAAGGTTTAATGCAAAGTATAACACGAGCCACCCACGGCTCAAGGGCTGATGACAGAAATCCCGTAACTGGGATGATGTGCTGCAAGAACCATCGACAAATTCCTTCCCGTAGAGGGAAATCCGCTGTTGACAATTCTTGCACTCGTTGCAGATGATAGGGATAGAAGCAGTTCTAATGCTGCATACTCATAAACGCACTTATCTGCCTCTTTGCTGGTGGCTCATTTCCCTGGAGCACGTAGTAATGTTCATCTCAATATCTGTGGAACCCAGTCCTCCAAACCTGGTGTACGCACAGCCTGCCGTTTCCCTGTATGTTCGTCTGTCTGGAGGGACCCACGATCAGACAACCGCCCGAAAACGGGTTTGGAAGGTTGTGTGTTGTGATTGGTGTCTATGAGGGTACTTGTTTTGGCACAGCTGTGCTTCCTCTCGATCGTTTCCATTTGCTTGGGCGTACACAGACGTCAGCTCTGCTTGTTCCGACATGAACATCGGACCATTCTGTGCTTACAGTACGCTGCGTCAATCACACAGCCTGCAACAAACAAGGAACATACAGCACGTTGTCAGAGGAACTTGCACTCATCAGCGCCATATACCGTGAGACCAGACCACTTCCGAACACACGTTGATAGCACCTTTTCCCTCCATTTCAAGCCAGGGATACATCCTTGCAGTTTGTCGGTTTTTTTTTAATTTTCACCCTGTATACTACAGAATTTCCACGCCCGTGGGATACGTTAATCACAATTTCATCCTGATGGGATAGTGTCACAGGGAAAAAAAAAAACCAGAGAGGGCGACATCGTGGACGATCATTTCGGATTTCAGAGAAACATTCCAGGCAAAACCGACTGTATGAGTTACCTCAGACGATACGTTGAAGGAAGCCCAAGATTTTCAGAAAGCTTTTGACGATGTTGACAAGTCTACACTCTAAGCAGTTCTGATGGAAGCAGTGATAAAATATAGGGAGCGAAAAATTATCTACAGCTTGTACAGAAAGCAGACTCTGGTAAAAGAGTCAAAGGACAGTAAAGGGGAGCAGCAGCTAAGAATGGGGTGAGACACTGCTGTATCATACGCTAGTTGTTATTCAGTCTGTACAAGACGTGCAGGTCACTAAGAAGAAGTTTGCAATTAGAGTGGACAGTGTCTGTTACGTGGAAGAGGTACTTCTACCGTTTAGTAAGATATAAAAGCAGAAGATATAAATCTTTAAGGTTTTCCAGTGATTTTGTAATTCCGTCAGACGCAGAAAAGCACTTGAGAGGGCAATGTATCGGAATGGAAAGTACCTTGAAAAGTAGTCATAAGACGAACATCTACAAAACTAAAACAAGGGTAATGGAATGTACTCGATGAAATCAGGCAGTTCTGAGGGAATTAGGTTAATAAACGAGGCACCTAAGAGAAAATGAGTTTTGGTATCAGGACAGCAACATAACTGAAGATGGAGAGCATAAACATGGAGACCGTGTAACGTCTCCAAATAGAAATTTCTCTACAAAATCATGGTTTGTCAGTGTTGCGTTCTACAGTGATAATTATGAGTTTTATCATTTTTTCCAAACTGTAATTCTATTAAAATCAAAGGAAGGATGTGACTTATCTGGTATAACTCTTTAATATCTTTGATGCACGATAAAAAGCTACTACCGACTGTTGTTCTTTTCCCTTCAGTATCTTGAGCCAAGCATGTAAGCATAACTTACTCATTAGCTGAGTAATAGTTAATTCCGATAATAACTTGTTTTATTTCAAGGAGCTTGACACCTTATCTGACTGACCAATGTTTACAAGAATCACTTTGTAGAGCATCAGAATTTAGTTGCATTACGTTGGCTAGGACAGACAAGATGTAAAATTTCAGTTTAGTGCAGGAATGACACCTTTCCTGGATAAGTCCTGTTTCTGCTCTAAATGTGTCTTAGTCAGATATCAGTGTAGGAAGAATTCTACTACAGGCAACTAACCAAAAATGTAGTTAGCATTCACACGAGGGGCAGTAACGCAAAAGTATACATATAACTTGAGAGGGAGGCTAAGAAAAGCCTGGATGAAGTTTGCTCTTTTATCTTAGATGACATTAATAGTAAGTTACCAAGTTCTACTTAGTGCCTATACGTATCTTCTGATGGGTCACCCGGCCAAAGCAAAAATAGCAGTGTTGTTAGATTTCTCTAAATCCTCATTGCTGCTGGAAGATAACAACGTGAACAGCATTATTTTCCCGTATGTGGGCATTCTCTTGTGCCATATGATGATAATTTTGGTGCTATAAAGAGGAAGATTGTCACACTAGCCAGAATCTGTTCACTGAGTGAATATGTAGAATTAATATCAGCTTTGAATGAGAACAACCGATTTACTGTTAAAATAGTACAGATAGTTGATATTTTTGATTTTCGTAATTGGTTGCAAAAATACTTCAGAAAATAAGAAGAGAGAAAAAAGATGAAATAGTAACATTCCATCAAAGGTAATTTTTAATATGAAGAGGATCGTATCAGGTGAAAGACTTTCAGTTATGGACTGGCTGTTCGTAATTTTAAACTGTTGGTTTCCACAATCGACCGTCGTTTGCTCCCATGTGCTCCTGCTTATGCAGTGACGTAAAGAAATCGGAGCCATACATACCAACAGAATATCGTGACTTTTATAATGAATACTAGCTACAGCTGGTGACAAATTATGTTAATAAAGCTCCATACATAGATATAAGATGTTATTTTTTTATCTTCTCATTCTTTATTCAGTTTCTAACAGTGTAGCTCTACCATGTAACAGAAGTGTCGTAAGACTTCTTTCTTTTCATTTCAAATAACATATTCTGTGTCGAAATTTGTGACTCATGAACAATAGTAATTTCTTTGTTACTGAGAACCCCTGGCATAGCATAGATAGATGTGTACTGGAACCTGTTATAAGTTTAAAACTTTTATGTAGCGAGAAGTATAGTTTCTAAATTCATTATAGACTGTTGAAACAGATTTACTGCCTTTTGTTTTCTACGTTATTACCATTTATTTCAGAAACAGCACTTCTGCATCACTTTTAAAAAATTCTGTAAGCTTTTGTAATGGTCTCACTATATCGGACGAGACGTAAACATATTTGTACTCATTATTATATAACCCCAAAAAAATCCATAGCCCCCCCTCCCACTAGATTATCTCTTACATTCTTTTGTCATTTCCTGGAAAATGTGACTGAGTGGAGAGGTGTTGTTTCAGAAATAAACTATTCAACTTCTTTTAAAAGAACTGACGTTACTTTCTGATACGGGAACACTAGCTTTTACAGGAAGAAAACTGTGTGTAGAGGGGAAGCACTGTAATTTTAACCGGAGTGGAACTGTATCTTGAGAAGGGGCTTTTACTCACAGCACTGTACTGCTCTTATTACTGTTACGTAGTATTCCGCCTACTGGCAGGTCTGTGTCTTCGTACGGAAAATTTCTGATCCAAATGTTCCCAGTCTTCAGCTTGTTCCTTCAGTCTGCTGTATCTCTTTCCATCTTTCATGTCATCCAGAAGGTGAATTTTTCTTCCTCGTCCTACCGTTCCTTTAATTTTCCCTTAACTGACTTCGTATATGTGCCCTCCGTGTCAAAGTATGTGTCCTATCCAGATGGCCTTCCTCTGAAGAATTGTATTAAGGATCTCTCTCTTCTCTTCTACTCTTCTCAGTGCATCGTTATTCGTCACCCGATCGGTCCAATTCATCTTCTCCATTCTCCTCCAGAATCATATTTCAAAACTTTAAAGGCATTTTTTTCCTTTATTCTCCTGATCCAAGTCTCTGCTCCGTGCAGCGCAATGCTCCAGATGTAGCACTTCACCAGTTTCTTCCTTGATACCAAGCTTAACTTGCTGGTCAGCAGATTCCCCTCTTTATTGAATGCAGTTTTGGCCATAGCGATTCTTGTCCGAATTTCACTGGTGCACTGGGCATCCCTTGTCACCAAATTTCCCAAGTAGCCTACTTTAACTGTTTCACATCCTCCAGTTCTCGATTGTCGATGGTTGTCGTCAAAGGTTTATTCCTTTTTGTTATCCGCATCACTTTTTATTTTTCGATGTTGGTTTCCATGCCGTATTTCATTCCAGTTTCCACCAACTGGTTCATCATGTGTTGCACTTGATTTTTAGGAAGCAGGTCATCTGCATACTTGATGGTACTGATGAGGCGTCCTCCTATCGTGAAGTTTCCACATCCTTTCAAAGCTTCTCTAGCCAGCCATTCCGCTTACAGGTTGAAGAAATTCGGTGATAGACAACACCCTTGTCTGACGCCTCTTCCTGTTTCCACGCTGCTTGTTTCTCTATGCTGCTCTGTCCTGTAGTATAACTCCGTGCATTCGCCCGATTCTGCAAGAGGCTTATGCACTACCGGAAGAGTGCGTGTTGCTTTGCAATGGTGCAGGTGCGTCGGTTGCTCAACCACAGGCAGGGCTGATGTAGGGCATGGCGTAAGTACACCAGACGTCCGAAGCTCTGCCTTGCAGTTGTGTCTTGTGCCGGTGTGGCAGTTGCTCGAACTCATGCGGAGCTATTGCACTGTGTGGGGCAAGTACACCGCACATTGGATGCAGCTGTTCGTGGTTGTGGCTGGTGCGGACGACAAGTAGGTTGCTGCCCAGGGTAATGTGTTGAGAGGAGAATTAAGAAATCTGAGGTGACACGTTACTTGCAGATTAGCTCTGCTTGAGGCACCCACGATGGCACGTCTCTCCCCCTATAGTCGCCAGGTTCGATCGCCTGCATGGCTAGGCATCTGGTCCTGCCGATTTCACGACCTCAGCCCCTGCCCGTGGCTTGCGCTGCGCCACCATCACTGTTAGCCCTGACCCATCGAAGGCTGCTTCGAGGCCACTTCCCCCCACCTTCACTTTCGTTTGAGCTTGGGCCCAGCTGCTAGCCCGGTTTCCTGTCAGCGACGTCATGCCATCGGCCCGCGCCCTTGCCTCTCCGTCAGTCCGCCCTGTCGCGAATCCTTTTCAGCTCTCCTGTGTCGCCGGCACTTAGCGTTCACACGGCAGCTACCTGCACAAACTGTACATCGAGTCCTAGTCTACTACATATGACTAATGATACATCATCTTCTTTACATTTACGTAAATGTCATTTACAACAGAATAATGAATTGTAATTTTGAATGCAAGGTAAAATTCGTTGCAATAAGGAAAAACGACGTAAATTTTATCATTATATATTATTTTGGGTTTACCAAATAAACGTTAATATTCTTAAAATGTTTCAGTCATAGATCTTAAAAATCTTCTACAATTTTTTTTTTGCATCATTATTTTAACACGGGTTAATGTCGGCGTGGTTTAGTGTTTATAGAGCTGGGTTGGTAAGCATGCAAGTGTACAGGTATTATGGATTTTACTAGTTTCGTAGTGTATGCATTCTACTATCCATACCATTATAGTTCGTTGAAACTACTAACGTACATTATTTAACTCTCTTTTGTCAATATCCCCCACCAGTTTCGAGGAAGTCCCCAATCGGCTGCCTCCATCATCTCTCTTCCATTTTCACTTCTTCGTCCTCTGTGACATTTTGTATTTTATTTTTGTATGTCTGATAGTGTCTGGCTACTCCAACTTCTCTGTTCAGTATACCTTCCCACTTTGCAGCTTCGACCAACATTCCCCAGCCTCATCTGGCGATCGTCCTGGATTCCTTGAATAACCTCCACTCGCACAATGCGTCGAGTCTCTCTATAGACAATACAGAGTATCGCTCTCACAGTTGCGATGAGTCCTACTTTGGTTTTCTATGTCGGTCTGACAGGCAGAAGGAACACAAAAGATAAACAAATTGCTCATTCCAACTTGAAAAAGATTGGATGAACAATTACTTTGTGATGTCCTTAGGGTAGTTAGGTTCAAATGGTTCAATTGCCTCTGAACACTATGGGACTTAGCATCTGTAGTCATCAGTCCCCTAGAACTTAGAACTACTTAAACCTAACTAACCTAAGGACATCACACACATCCATGCCCGAGGCAGGATTCGAACCTGCGACCGCAGCGGTCACGCGGTTCCAGACTGAAGCGCCTAGAACCGCACGCCCACACCGGCCGGCGGTAGTTGGGTTTAAGTAGTTCTAAGTTCTAGGTGACTGATGACCTCTGCAGTTAAGTCCCATAGTGCTCAGAGCCATTTGAACCAATTTAACAATTACTGTGACACTAACTTTTCCGTTTGTTGTTTCTTCGTGATGGTGCAAATTATTCCACTCTATTCCAATATTTAGAAATCTCTACACTATGTTTACAGTTTCTTATTTCTTCGTCTCTTCTACAATGAAGATGTTGGTCTACTTGGACTCAAGGAGCAGGCATATACTCCCGTCCCATTTGTCTTTGACTTGTAACGGACTGTTGTAAGTGGAGGATGCTTGTTCGGTCACCCCACCGTCAATCGTCTTTTGCAACTCAAGAGTGAATTTTTTACGATAAGCCAGAGGGATGTCACTGGGTGAAACACGGAATAGTTTGTGTGCTTTGATTTTGAACTGGTACTGGAATTCTTTTACTGATCCATGTACCCCTTCTAGTTTTGCTTTACCTACATCATCAGTCTCTGTTAATTCAGCTAATTTCACGCCAATACGCAGATTGATTTCTGCCATTGCCGCTCTCTCCATTGTACCGTGGATGTTCTATTGAATTATCACCCGCATTTTTCACCAGAAACTTTAGGCAGCTAGAAGCTATCCGCCCCTTCGTAGCCTCGCCCTAAGTTCGTTATAGCCTTTTGTTCGCTCAGAAAATCCATTGCAAGAATGTCGCCGGTCGCCAAGTTAGGCATCAGGAACAAATTTGCCATATATTTGTGTTCTTAAGATATAAATTTAAGCCTGCTTTGGTGCTTTTCCCCAAGATATCTCCTCGTGTGTCTGGTTTTTTGTACCTTCAACATTGACACATTTACACACTTCATATTAGGTTTTATAACTATTCAGAAATGGCCGGCAGTTGGCTTCCACTATCTTTCCTTCAGTTATTAGGATTTCTACTATTGCATACAGCTCATATCTCTATCTCGTGTCCGATTCTTCGATCAGTATGTCCCCTAAATCGTCATAATCAAATAATTTCATGTTACTGCTTATAATTTCATGTGCTGGTTCATGTACAGTCTTTACCGCTGTTGGCCCCTGCTCGTCCTGGTTCCCGTGGACGAACTTCTACAACTTGATCTCTTTGCTGACCATTGCCTCGTACATTCCCATTTCCTTCCAACTGGGTTCCTTTGTTTCTACGATCACCATTCCAGCTACTACTCTGATTGTGCTGGTTGCAGAAATTCTGGCAGTTGTATTGTGGCCTGCTTCCTTTTCTATTCCTGTTATTTGGTCTTTTGATGTTTCCTTCGTTGTGGCTATGAATGTTATTATTGTTGTCTGGCTTATTGGAAGAATCCTCGCGTTGTCTTCATTTGTTTTTGGTCTGTTCTTCATTAATGACGAATTCCACCTCTCATAAAGTTTTCCAGAAGGTTTCTATGTGGTCGACACCCTCTCCTATCAGAGCTTGATAGTATGAAATCGGCAATTTCGTGTAGCACAGCCGTATTTTTCGCTATCAGAGTACGATGTGTCTAAAAACCGGTTTTTCTTGGTAATTTGATCAAAGAATTGTATAGCACTTTTGAAACGAGATGACTCCGTGTCTCGATACATCATCAACTCGTGTTTGACTCTCTCTTGCATCTTTCCTCACCAAAAATGACCAAGGAAAACATTTTTGGATTCTTTATGCGATCCGCAAGAGCGTGTTGTCTTCCTCATTGTCACTGTCACGACGCCTTCGAATTGAGCACACACAAAAATAATTCTCTTTTATTACTGCCAGTAGGGCGGTGTTGCCTCGTCAAATTTTTCACTAAAGTTTTGGATTTGCAGTGTGTTCCTGTTCTCTTTATGATGTTGAAATTTCTGCATGGTCAAATATTTTCGTGGTTCGTATTATCTCCTGTTCCGCTCTACTATTATATTTCTCTCACACGAACGTTTCTTTTCCGTTCGTGCCCTTTCTACTGCTTGTTATGACGCGCTCACATGTGTGTCACATCTCCTCAGCGGAATGCAATCCGGTATTTGTTGTAATTCCTGACTAGTGGTGTGCTCACGCACCGGTTTTGTTTCTTGTCTATAGATTACAGCTGGAGCTGTGCTTCGCATATTCTGTCTCGGCCTGCTGTTTCACCGCTGCTGTGACGCCATTGCTTGTTAGCGGGGCGATGTTCGTCGTCTCAGTATTTGCAACATTGCACCTGCGTGTGCCCGAATCCTGATCCGACAGAGGACTCCTTCTTTCCAAGACGTTGGAGTAGCCTAAAGCTTTCTCATTGTCTCAGTACACTGCGTCATGCTCTTCAGCCATTAGCAAATCTGAAGGTAGATTTTCTTTATCGTGTTGTGAATCTTACTAAGAACAGGTTTGTCTGCTTTCGCAGCAGTACTGATTCCCGATCGAGTTTCTTGAGCGATACGCTTTGCGCCACGTATCTTTTACTCGTATCTTTTACTTTTTTGCGTTTGATTCATCTGATTTGAATCCTGGTCGGAATACGAACACCTGGTTTTCGAGCTGCTCTGTTTTTCTTCCTGCCCCTCTCCTACATTCTCTATTGGTTCTTGTGTCTTATTAATTTCTGTTCGTACTACATGTCTTCTTAATCTCTGCTTGCATTTCCTGCCCCATTTCTTTCAAAGACTAGAGAAGAGATGGTTCTGTATATCATGACACTACTTTCTCTCTCGTGTTGTCCTCCATCCATCCAAAATGACGGGTGAGAGTCTCCCTTCATGCGATCGTGTTCTCTGTCTAATACGTATTTTGTGACTGTATGCATCTACTGAACTGTGTCCTGAGCTGGATGGGTGATCCTGCACGGCTTGGCAACTTACCGCTGTATTGTAAGGGTGTCGCATACGACAGCCAATGGGATTTTGCTTTGTCATGAAATCAGCATCCCAGATTTTGTATCCCGCCTGGAAGGCGCGCGTGGGTAGGAACAGGAAAAGGTAATACACGTTGGTACTGCAAATACAGTTAAAGCACCTTTACTAGTGCATAAACATATGCAAACATGTTACGTAACTTTGGGTGATGACTCGTAGGTGCGACGTTGTGGCCCCATCGTGACTGATGCAAACTCTCAATAGAAAACTAAGCTGAAGCGATGTTTCCTGGCTGTCTGATGAAAAGGGGCTGAATCTGTAGCGCTCCTCGTAGAGCTCTCCAGCGCGGGCTAGATGGCGCTGTCGTCAGTGTCTGTCGTAGTGCCAACCTAAGTAGTGGCATTGTAGCTATCGATACCACACAAGACCATCAAGCTTGGATGTAGCGCCGTATGGCAGGCAACATCTAGGTATTCCATCGCCGTCCGGAACGTCTCCAGACACGTTTTAGATCTGAGTGTAATAAAAAAATGAATACCGCTTCCAACTGACAATGATAACCAGCACAGACGTCTGGTTATACTATCGTATCCGTATTCCACGGATTTTGTCAGCATGGTGCCGTCGTGTGTCCAATATCTACCGTCGTATTTGTTTTGTGCATTTTCATAATAACGTGTTTCGCCCTTTCTCAATTGCTCTTTGTTTTCACTAAGATTTGCTGCAGTGGCTTGGACAGAACTTTTCATTCAAGCAGAGAGCTACAAGAGTGAATAATACCGTTCTTAAGGTTTTGTGGTGTGCGTACTGTAAGACCTTCGGTACACACACCATCAGGTTATTTGACTTGTCGCTCTAGCCAAGTAGGCAAGTGTCAGCAATATGTCTCGTGGGCTTATCGTGGCATGTTTATCTTCTGCCGTTAGGTCAGACGATAGAAATGCCACTTGCACGCTTAGAGTAGCAGATTGACGGTGACCAACTTTAAACAGAACTTGATTAATTTTCACACACATTTATTAAACTAATAACAATTATAAACCTTACTTGATTCTGGATGGTATTTACAATTGACAATCTGAAGTTCCTTTGGTCTTGGTACATTAATCTTATTCTCACATATCTCTGATACTTGACAAAGTGTCTATACATTTCTCTTAATGGCTATATGATAATCTTATTAGGTGCAGACTGAAACTTGACTATAGACTAATGCAGACTGATGCAGACTGGCTACTCAGAGGTCTGTACACTCGTTATAGTACCTCGAGCATTCATGTATCACTGCGCGAGTGTGATCCGTGAAGAGAAAAGGTTCTACGTTAGCAGCAATCTCATTGGCTGCGTTACATATTAATACGCGGATCGGCGGAAGCAGAATTTGGTCCGTCTCTAAGACAGCGCCATCTCGTAGTGCGGAGGCGGACGAGCGCTATGCCTGCGCTGTGTGCTTAGCGGGGCGCGCTCTATTGGGAAAGTTGCGTACGCGCTGACTACGCGGAAGTATGTACACAACAGGTTTAGTGCCTCAGAAGAAAAACGAATCCCCGGTGCGGTCACTTTCTAGTGTGCCTTTCTGTCTGCCTGTTTGAGTAAGTCATTGTAATCAAAAGATGCAGCCAAATAATTCACATACTTTGATACTTCCAAACGCATTCTTCAGAACCTATACATGGGACGTTAACGGACATGTTGGGCGTGGTCGTTCAGCTGTAAACGGGATCGCGTCTCGATTGGACAACCGATTCTAAGATCTTAGTTTTAACCTAGCCTCACCTTTCAACGGTGTGAGTTATGACCAGAAACATCACGTGGTACTGGATTCCACGTCAAACTGTTGGTCCGCTTTGCCTGGATGAATAACTGGGGTAGCTTAGCGCCACCAAAGTCGCCTGTAATAGAAAGTCTTGCAACAGACCGATGAACCATACAATAGTATTGACTATATACGCAATTAAGTTTGTAGCAAACTCTCAGAACGACAGTGCTACTCATAGTTGTTCGGTTTTTAAATATGAAATATTCTTGGTGAATTTGTTCATTACCGGAACTCACAACTTACCCAGCACAGGAGAATCTTTTCAATTGATTCTACAGCAACATATGTAAGCAATTCTGGAGTTTGTGAACCACACATAGTTTGTTATCCTTTTTATGGCTGAAAAGCATTTTCCAACTGAGGCATTGGATGAGTTGAAAGTGTGCTACAGAGTCACTGTACACAGTCTGGCTTCTACTTAACAATAAAATTCGATAAATCACCAACAATTTTGTGACGCATTTCTCCGAAAAAAGGACAATAAATCATTCGCAGAAGTCTCTTACTAATTGTGTACAACTTCTGGAAAACACTGTTAATATTGATTTACATTATGCACATTTAAATTAAAAAAATAGCGGCGTCCAAGTTACTGAATTTATATTATAAATACCCCATCATTGTGTCCTAATTTTTACAGAAGATTCTTACAACGTTTGTTTCCAAATTGACAGCAGCATAGTAGCTAGCACATTCAGTTATTATTTCATCCATGTGTCAGTAATTAGTGATTCTTTCCCATGCTGTTTGGAATACCTCAAGCGTGATTTTCAACGTTTCACGGAGTACTTGTTACACAAGAGCCAATGTCGTAAGCTCTAGCGTCAGTTTAATGGGAATGGATTAGAGTAGCATCATTATTTCAAAATTAGCATGCAGCAGTAGATGAACGATGAAAGAAGTTGGCTGTGATACATTATCACCAGAGCATACGAAGAACACCACATGGCACCTTTAGGCAGTCATTTCTTTACTTCATCTACAGTCATAATTCTTTCGGGTGACTTCGGAAAAAAGTAATAAGAGTATTGACAATGACAGAAATTATTACATTCTTTGATCTTTTGACATTACTTTTGGTAGCACTGATTTCAGTCGACAAGTAAACGGTGAACTGACATTGCAGTACAAACCGTGTTTATCGCTATTGATTGCAATCAGTTCAAATGAGCAACTATAACTGCAGCTCCGTCGTAACTCAAGGCATGTTCATATACTGTAAAAATCATCCGTCGAGTTGACCAATAGGTGTGCCATTGCGAAGCACTGAGGAAACCTCCAAGAAAGTACAGTCAAGTTGGTTACAATAAAAGATTCACTAGGTGAGCCAGTGCAGACGGAAAACTAGTTACCGTATTTACGACTGATGTTCAGACAGTACGCTACAGGATTACCTATGCTCGTAGTGATAATGTCATGAACTGCCGTTACGCACCGGCGACGTAGATTTGAAACACATGCACCAGTTTGCATAACAGTTGCAGACAGTCAACATGGGCCCGAAAAAAATTGAGCAGCGCTTTACCCGTTAAGCTGTTTTATCCAAACAACAGCAGTACTGCTGTTGCTTTTCTCGAGTATCTGCGCATTAAACGAATACGGAAATGTCCTGTATCCGCGATGGGGTTGAAGAACATGAATCGGAAATTCGAATTAACTGCCGATTTGAGAAATGAACCTGAGAGAGGCCGACGGCCATTTGCGGCGTAAATTTTTGAATAAGTTACTGTTGCCACGGCTGAGATCGCTGGAAGCAATGTGCCATCTTCAGGCAGTGCAAACTGTGTCACGACAGCTAAGCATTCCATGGTCAACCGTTAGAAAAGTGTGATCTGTTTTCCGGAAATGTGGTCGCTGGACTACGGGAGGGACGTTCTTTGGACTCAAATGTTCAATACACGACGGAGCCCGACGTCACATTGCTCGTCAAGTCACACGGTTCTTCCGTAACACATATGGAGTTAACCGAATCATTGGACATTGTTCGAAACGGCGTAGCAATCAACATCACTAGATTTGAACCAGTGTGATTTCTCGTTGTGGTTTACCTGGAGCCTAGACTTTATCGAGGGGACACTAACACAAGCTGGAGACTGAAGATGAACGTGGCGGCGGAGGTAGGCAACGTCCCACGCGAGATGTTTCGGGCAGTAATAGATCAATCTCTACCGCGCTTCTGAGCTCGACAGCTTAGATGGTTGCCACATTGAGCAACGTTTGTAACCTGGAAGGTAAACATGATAAGCAATTAACAGATGTTAACCTCTCATGTGGAAATTAAAGCACATTTCTTTCAATGGTTTCTCCGTTATTTCTCTGCCGCATGCCCTTACAGAATTTTCCACGCTCACTTGTTTTCCATGGGGACAAAGTTTAATTATAACCACCTAGTACATCAGTAACTTCATCCAGAATGAATGATACAAAATTCGACTCAGTTATCTCTTAATTAAAGTGTTCGAAACCGAATTAATCAGTTTACTCTGCATTAGCTTTTATTCTCCAGTAAAAAGAGAAGAATATTCGAAATCACGTTTCAGTTTGAACAGCTCTCCCAGAGATCGAGGACCGCCCCCGACGGCGGCAGCAGGGAGACTGCAGACCCCAGTTCGGACCCAGGCGCCACTTCCTCCACCACCTCCAGTAGCCGCCGCGCCGGCCGCAACGAAGACAGCAGGAGAGGAAAAATGGAGGGGGTAACGGCTAGTATACATAGGGCGCCGAGAGGAACAGCACAGCATTCATCAGGAACCACCTTAATATGGTAGCGTGTACGTCTGCGGAAATATTGTGGAGAAATTACGACGCTACCCGGTCGGATACCGTAGAACTGTTCAAATTGAAAATACGCCGGAAAAACTTCAGATCTCACGTTTCAGTTTCTTGTAACATTCACCGACGTGATTTGCATATTGCGGTATCCTGACAGACAAGACGTTGCTGTTGTAAAGAAGCGTATCAAGACGTTATAAGCAAGATGTCTAGTTACGATGTGTGATTCAGTTATAGGTCTACAGTTATTGGTATGTTCTTCTCCTCTTGGAAACGGCAGGCAGTAAAGTTATTCCACTGTGCCCCACAATCAGGCAGCCGCTGTCCTGTTTCCATTTCCAGGATTTCGCCGCTCAGCGATACAATAGGCAATGAGTGCAGTTTGTTATCTTCACAACTGCAGCTGCGTGCCTATGCGATGGTTATTACAGTCTAAAACAGAAAAAGGGACGGACCACGAAGGAATTATCCCAATGGAAATTCAATCGGTAGATGTGAAATAAGTGTACAGAGAAACAAATGATTATAATTTCGAAAAATTGGATGTATGTTCTCGAGAAAGGGTTTGAATTAAGCAAGACTTCGCATTTATTGGTAGAGTTGTTAGATTTCCCCCTGAGAGATACATCTTTTGTCCAATTGGCGCGCTAGATCGTCAAATCTCGAGTTGGTTGCAGGGCCCTGCTCGCAACGTCCCAAACGTTCTGAGCAGGGAAGAGATCTGGCGACATTACTGACCAGTGTATGGTATGGCAAGCACGAAAAAAGTACTTCTTTGGCGTGGAAGCTCACTGACTAGAACAGAACTGTCTGCAGTGATGAATCCCGCTTCGAAATGAGCTCCGATGACCAGCTGAGACGTGTCTAGAGACGCCCCAGACAGTGGTGGGATTCCGACCTCACTGTTGCCCGCCATACGGCTCGACACTCAGGAGTGACAGTCTGTGGTGCCATTTTCTTTTCATCGCAGGATCCATTCTGTTGTCATCCGCGGCACCCTTCGAGCACAGCGGTATGTAGACGATGGTATTCTACGCCCCATTTGTTGCCCAGCATGGCAAGTCATCCTGACCTTATATTTCAGCAACATAATGACTCCCTGTACACAGCGAGGATTTATACTGCTTGTTTTCTTGCTTGCCGACCCCTACCTTGGCCAGCAAGGTAGCCGTATCTCTGCTAACTGGAAGCACTTGTAACATTATGGGCAGAGGCCTCCAAGCAGCACGGAATTTTGACAATCTAATGTGACAACTGGAAAAAAAAATTTGGTACGATCTACATCTACGTGATTACTCTCTGTTCACAGTAAATTGCCTGGCAGAAGGTTCAGTGAACCACCAATCTCTCAGGAGGGCATCCTACAGTTTATCAATCAATGTTAAGCTGAATAAATGATTTCACAAGGGGTCAGAGATGGTCCAACCTGCTCAATTTGTCAAGCTCTTTCTCTTGAGTAAATCATCCAATTTTTTTAAAAAAAATTTAAATTATTTGTTGGCCTGTAAATGTACATCACATCTACAGAATTCGATGCCATTCGGATAATTCCTTAGTGGTGCGTCGTTTTTCTTCAGTTTTCGAAAGGTAAACTGTTAGCGCTATTTGTGGTGCTGAGTTAACGTACTTCGATGGAATTACTCATTTACCTTTACCACGACGGTGTTTTCAGTACTGCCAGAAAGTAAACTACAACTTGTAGTCCCAACCACACATCAAGGCACGCAGCCACCAAATTGTGGGGCCAGTTGGCCGGGGTTGGCAGGTAGCTGCACTTCCAGGCGCTCCAGCCGCTGCTTATACGTGCCTCTTTTTCCCGTATCATAACTTCTAGTGAGCGCGAACTTGGGAATTTATTTGAGAATTAAGAAAAATCAGCAGCGCCAATCTGAAAATGTTGTGTAATATCACTTTTGTCGACTCATGTGAAAGATACTAGAAAAGTTTGTTTCCATTAGTGTAGCCCTTGTTTCCAGTTTATACAGGATAAGCAATGCTTACCTTGCATCCACTGAATACACACCAGTTGATGAAATCTCCACATCCTTCTCCGCTTCAACAGCCGCATTCTGATGTTCCTCGTCTGGTACGTTCACAATGATGCTGATAGCCTCATAGCTGATTGATTTACTTTCATTATCTGAAAGGCCACTCCGCATTTCTTTCCCTTGTGCCTCGGTGGTAGTTTCATTGACGCTTTCTTCCTTCTCACTATACTCTTCCACTTTATTGGCCGCTTTCTTAGGTTCCTTATCACGTGTGTTAGTACTGATAGGGCTTGTTGGTTGGTTAGTTGATTTGGGGGGGAGTGGCGATAGAGGGGGAACCAAACAGCAAGGTCATCAGTCCCATCGGATTAGGAGAGGAGGGAGAAGGAAGTCGGTCATGACCTTTCGAAGGAACCATGCCGGTATTTGACTCAAGCGATTTAGGGAAGTCACGGGAAACTTAAATCAGGATGAGCGGACGCTGGTTTGAACCGCCGTTCTTCCGAATGTGAGTCCAGTGTGCTAACCACAGCGCCACCTCGCTCGGTTGTTATTAGTGATGCTGGTAATATCCTCAGTGACAG
Organism: Schistocerca piceifrons; assembly: GCF_021461385.2. Lineage (NCBI taxonomy): Eukaryota > Metazoa > Arthropoda > Insecta > Orthoptera > Acrididae > Schistocerca > Schistocerca piceifrons. The sequence goes on along the minus strand of NC_060144.1, from coordinate 73,676,684 downwards.
ATGGAATATTGGAAGTTTCATTCGCTCCATTCCGTTCCCTTTCTGTTCGACAATATTTTCTGAATATACTTCATTCACATTTCTCCGACTTCCAGGCTGTGGTGTATACATAATAGTGTCTGTCAGCTCTGACAGAACAGTTACGATGTTCGTTAGTGCTGGTTGACTTTTTCAGTAGGCAACTGTGCAGAGCGTCTATGGCCATAGTCGTCATTCAAGTTTTCAGTTGAATTGCGTGTAAAACATGTACGGAATCGGATGTCATGCACGACATATGCCTTGTGACCACATACAGTCACATAAGAGGGTGCTTTACAATTCTGCTTCTACTACTCGAATGCCGTCGAGCTTACTACACCATAGGATCTGAGACCAAACATCTTCTCTCACGCTGTAAACCGTCTTGTATGAATTAATCAAATGTCTGATATTTTTGAGCACAATTTCGTAGATCCTCACTACAACTAGAAATAAAGATGGACCAAACCTGCGGAAAAAGGATTGAAGACGAACAGCTGAAGAAGGTGGAAAGTGTCAATTACTTGGAAAGTGTGATACTGGAAAATGGAAGAAATCAGAATGACATCAATGAACGTGGCAGACAGGCAGAAGCATTCCTGCGAAAATTTAAGAATAAAGACATCCTCCAAAGAAGCAAGGAAGTAATATGTAGAAGATACTGCACCTTGAAATATATCTGAAACATATGTAATGAAGAAAAGAGGTGTAAGCAGATCGGAGGCAAGTGAAATGAAGTTCCTCAGAATTAGGATAAGGGTAACAATGAGAGATAGGATGAGGAATGACTAGGTAAGGGAAATATTTAAAGAGGAACGCTTTCAGGGCAGAATACGAGCATCAATGCTTAGGTGGCATCTGCACTTAAACAGAATGGAAGACAAGAGGATTCCTAGAAGATACGTGAAATGGAGATGTAAAGGAAATGACCAAGGGGAAGACCAAGGGGAACATCGCTGAAAGGTGTGAAGGAGTGTACTGAAAAAAAGAGACAAATCCTAGACCAGAGTGATCACAAAAGATGATGGGGAAAGAGGACTGAATGGCGAGGCATGTGTTCCAAACGGATCCAGCCTGGGGCTGGAAACTATTTAGGATGACTATGATGATGATGACTTTGAATGATAAACGGAAGATTCTCACAGATCTGAAGTCAAAACCTATGTATGCTGTTAAGACCGTGCTGTCCATTCAGTCATTAGGCGTATGCTTAAATTTTACGCTACCATCAGTGTTCCTGACTACACGCTCACGAACTTAGTCATTTATATGTTTAAGTTTGTTAATCTGAATACCCATCGCCTACTTATCAAGCAAATTTACGTCATTAATTCTCCCGTTTCCGAATAGCAACGGAGGTAGCGCTTTCGGTGGAACACCTAAAATTAAATTTCAAGGGTCCTCTCCTCCAGAAAGATGTTCTACGTAACTACAGTTCAGCTGATGCCATCTTTCAGCACAAATGAAACTCCGCTGTGAGCAATGTCTCTGGTGCACACAGTATCAGCGTATTTCGGTACGCCACGGCGGCTAAATAATACTTGAGCTGCAGCACGCGCTGACCACTATTTAACCTGCTGGGCATAAACGTCAACTTTTAAACTGCTTTGAAACTGATTTAATATGATACCCATTCTGACTCAAATTCTGACGTTCTGAGATGTCAATTTTCAGGTACGAGGAACTGAATGACAAAGGCGTCCTGTAGACATTGAAGTATTCTCGTTGATTATGTAAAATTAATTCACAAGCAGAGGAATATTCTACGTAAATAACGTGAGGCGATAATTACGTACTGACGCGGTACAGATGTAGCTTATTCCGTTACTGGTCTTATCTTTCACAAGTTACAGACTTAATTCAACTAACAGCAAAGCGCAGGAGGATCCGGAAGTTCGAATATGACGAAGGCATCGAATTAATGTAGTTTCTCTGCTGCTTGTTTAGACTCTTCATCTACATGAAAGTAAATGACGAAAATTGGATGCTACACAGTCAATAGTTTTCTGTCATTCTTCGGTATACGTCTTACATCATCGGATAAAAAATAAATATCTTTGTGAAAGGCGACAGTACGCAGGTGGAAAAATTTTGACCGTAGTTATTCTAGCACAATTTTTGTCGGTATACGTGCGAAGTAAATGCTGCATCTCATTGTGCAAGCGTAAAAGTAACAGCAGACGTCACAAATAAGAAATCTGTATAATGAAAAATTTAACGCTGTTCGTTGGTAAACCCATCAGTTGAGAACGGCTTGACCTTCTCGCTAATTTGTTAAAAGTATATTCGAAATAGTCCGAGTTAGGTTCTTAGAGAAAGAAAAGTTGGAAAAGTTGCCCGAAAAATTGCAAAATTTGGGAAAACGTGACAGTGCTATTACCTATGGGATTTTTGTATGAACCCAAGAGCATAACACACGGTTAGAATGATATATATGCGTAACTCTTTTTTGTTTTTTCGTCGTGCCCCCGGAATAGATGTAAGTCAGTCGAATGACATGAATCGAAAAATAATTGCGAGTCCAGATATGAAGAGAAATCTGGAAAAACGCATTCTGACCGAAATTTAAGTAAAATTACATTTGTTTTTACTTTTTTGTTGTTCCGCAATTACGGATCTGCCTAAAATTACTGTGAGTTTTGAGGTAACAAACAATAGCAAGAAATGAATCAGTTGCCCATTTTGACTTTAACTGTGAATTTCGGATAGCACTTGGATCAAAATTGACACAACTAAATTGAACTGACACAGATTAATCTTAGGGCAATGCCTCCAATAAGACGCAGCAATTTAGGTCGCAGAAGTCACTGTGCTAGAGACCTAAGAAATTTCCGATTGTACCGAACTGCAGTTCAAGGCAAAGAGCGAAACGAAATTGAACTGAACCGATTATCACAAACATATTCACCACTTATACAAGGATAAAGAGAAAATGCAAACGAATATGATGTGCATCTAATGAGATATCATCGGTCAACAGAAACCAACTGCAGATGTACAGAGAGTGAATGGGAAGAGGAGGAGATGGATAGAGAGGGTTAGGGTGAGATTCACTAACAGAACGGTGGAATAAATACATATCACAGCAACGCCGAGTACTTAGCTAGCATGAAATCATTGGTTGGTTGGTTTTGGGGGAGGGACTAGAGATGGGTCGTTCGCGAACTTTTATTTTGGTCATCAGTCTACTGACTGGTTTGATGCGGCCCGCCACGAATTCCTTTCCTGTGCTAACCTCTTCATCTCAGTGTAGCACTTGCAACCTACATCCTCAATTATTTACTTGACGTATTCCAATCTCTGTCTTCCACTACAATTTTTGTCCCCTACAGCTCCCTCTAGTACCATGGAAGTCATTCCCTCATGTCTTAGCAGATGTCCTATCATCCTGTCCCTTCTCCTTATCAGTGCTTTCCACATATTCCTTTCCTCTCCGATTCTGCGTAGAACCTCCTCATTCGTCTATAGCACCACATCTCAAATGCTTCAATTCTCTTCTGTTTTGGTTTTCCCACAGTCCATGTTTCACTACCATACAATGCTGTACTCCAGACGTACATTCTCAGAAATTTCTTCCTCAAATTGAGGCCGGTATTTGATATTAGTAGACTTCTCTTGGCCAGAAATGCCTTTTTCGCCATAGCGAGTCTGCTTTTGATGTCCTCCTTGCTCCGTCCGTCATTGGTTATTTTACTGCCTAGGTAGCAGAATTCCTTAACTTCATTGACTTCGTGACCATCAATCCTGATGTTAAGTTTCTCGCTGTTCTCATTTCTACTACTTCTCATTACCTTGGTCTTTCTCCGATTTACTCTCAAACCATACTGTGTACTCATTAGACTGTTCATTCCGTTCAGCAGATTATTTAATTCTTCTTCACTTTCACTCAGGATAGCAATGTCATTAGCGAATCGCATCATTGATATCCTTTCAGCTTGTATTTTAATTCCACTCCTGAACCTTTCTTTTATTTCCATCATTGCTTCCTCGATGTACAGATTGAAGAGTAGGGGCGAAAGGCTACAGCCTTGTCTTGCACCCTTCTTAATATGAGCACTTCCTTCTTGATCGCCCACTCTTATTATTCCCTCTTGGTTGTTGTACATATTGTATATGACCCGTCTCTCCCTATAGCTTACCCCTACTTTTTTCAGAATCTCGAACAGCTTGCGCCATTTTATATTGTTGAACGCTTTTTCCGGGTCGACAAATCCTATGAAAGTGTCTTGATTTTTCTTTAGCCTTGCTTCCATTATTAGCTGTAACGTCAGAATTGCCTCTCTCGTCCCTTTACTTTTCCTAAAGCCAAACTGATCGTCACCTAGCGCATTCTCAATTTTCTTTTCCATTCTTCTGTATATTATTCTTGTAAGCAGCTTCGATGCATGAGCTGTTAAGCTGATTGTGCGATAATTCTCGCACTTGTCAGCTCTTGCCGTCTTCGGAATTGTGTGGATGATGCTTTTCCGAAAGTCAGATGATATATCGCCAGACTCATATATTCTACACACCAACGTGAATAGTCGTTTTGTTGCCACTTCCCCCAATGATTTTAGAAATTCTGATGGACTGTTATCTGCCTTATTTGACCTAAGGACTTCACATACATCCATGCTCAAGGCAGGATTCGAACCTGCGACCATAGCAGTCACGCGGTTCCAGACTGAAGCACCTAGAACCGCGTGGCCACTCTGGCCGGCATAGCATGCAGTTTCAGAGATTTTCACAGGGAGACAGCAAACGCCAAATGCCGATGCTACATATTTCCGGAACGGTTGCCTTAAACAAAACGTCATTCTCCCATTTTAGAAGAGCAATCCTGATTGGCAGAAGATATTTCTGATGCCTTGAGCTGAAGGAGTAATGGAAGAGACCAAAAGACATACCCCTTCATGTCTGGCATGGAGAGAGGCCGTTCCGTTGTCGCTCTTGGAGCGAGAAAACGTAACAAGAGCGTGCGCGCTCGTACGTGTCCTCAAAGAGCGAGGAACAAGTCTCTCCTCAGTACTTTACTGGGATAGCACCTCTGTCGAGAGCAAATCGGAGTGAGACTCTGTATTGAGCCCTTGCGATTAAGCGTTGTTCACTGTGTTGGCCGACACACTTATTGTGCGGTGTGAACGGAGCAGAGTTATAGTTAAACTCCTGCAAGCGAATTTTTGAGTGGCCTCGTGGTGGACTGGTTATCTGACCAGTGTACCATGCCAGTAGTTAGATGAGGGGCGAATAGGAGTCCTTGACTTCATCAAGGCGTAGGGAGAGTTTGATTGGCAAAGGTCAATCCAGATAGGACGAGAGCTATTTAATTTGTCAGCAGTGAGCAGCGCAGATATCAGTCATCGCAGCTTATGGTATTCTGTGCTACAGCCCTTGGGAGCCCCATATTTCCTCCAAAACAGTACACTTCACAGGATTTCACATGCAACAGCCTCGAGGATACCTAGTAACATTCTAACGGATAATTACTGAAGTTGAGTAGGTGTGGCTCTCAGCCATTCTGCCAAGTCAATAACAATCTTAAACTTTGTATAGAAATTTCATTAGCGAATCCTATCCTTGAGAGGTAACTTCACATTCTGAAAAGAACCCGGAAATAACTTGTTCAGTTCTTAACTAAAGGTTTCATTGTGATTTCTCAGAATTTTTGCAAAATAAATAATAATTTTCGGTAGTTTCATGTTTTTCTTACACTAACCAGCACTACTCCAATACCCAAGTATCCTACTAGTAATGTAAGAAATTTTGTGAATTTTTGTGTCATTTCCTTACAGCGAACGATTCCAGAAGATTTTTATTGCTGAAAGTTTTTCAGACATTTCTCTTTAGAACGTTAGGAGCGTCTGTCGACTTCTGTAGTAGTGTGGGGGTGGAAATTGCATCTTGCAGGAGCCACAGGGTAAAGGGTACATCTCAGATTAATCCGTTGCATAGAATGACAGAATAGCACCCACACGTTCACATATTTTTCATGGAAATATCCAATATGGTATAAGAGCTAAACGACTTAAGAAACCACGAAAAGTGTAAATTTGGCGAGCATAGGGGGATTTGTATTCAGTTTCCTAAACTACCTTTCTCGGTACATGAATCACATTACTGAAGTGCTATAACTGATGGACAGAAGAAGACTTTCGAAGTTAGCAGAGCTCATCAGCCGGATTGGAGTTATGGAAGTGTATTGCATGTGCGGTAAAGATTTCTTCTTTTGAATAGAGCCTGAAACGATGGAGCAATACGCGACTGGCGCAAATCGGTTTAGCTATGGAAACTTTGCGGCTGGCAGAGCGAATTTCAAATCCACAAACATGAAACGAAATCCCGCAGCGTAAAGAGCTTGAGGTACAATGGCCATATAATGCGGTTATTGCCGCAGAGATCGCCGCGGCTTTCCGCGTACAGCGTACAAAGAACTCCGCACAAACTCTGTAACCGACCAGTGGCAGCGCTGCGCGGCCGCAGTGTATCGCCGCGTGCGGCTCTAGTGGTAAGCTGTGGACGCAACAGACTGCACTGGCCCGGGACGCGGTCGCCCGTAAAGAGATTAAGAGCTCCACTGACAAAAGCTGCTATTTTACGTTCAACAGCAGCGGGGCTGCAGATACAGGGGCATAACGTCTTGCTTTGTTCACTAGCTGCTATACGGTAGACACTTGTGCATACCAAGCACACTAAAAGCTTCGTCTGTTTAATTCCACTTGCTTCTTCACGAACTACGAGTAAATCCCACACCGATAATGCAAATAATTGAACTTACATATATAGAACAGTTAGCGTCTCATTACTTTACAAATGACTTAATCTGTTAAATATAGGGTGATTCAGGTGCCCCTACCGATGTCGTTTTATGCAACCCGCAGTGATTATCTGGCCTTCAGATACTACGCGCATGATTTCCATATTCTCCTGCTCGATACGCGTTCGCTATCAACCCTACAGAAAATGAACAGGACGTTTTTGTCGGAAATTTAAAGTAGAAAAATTTTGTACTGCGGTACTTCTTCGCTGGAGCTTACGGTTTTCGAATTGATCAAGAAATGCGTACGAAACTGACCATCAAACATATCTCCATCCCCATACTCATCCCTCACCATTCTGAGGTTCTAGGGTGTTGTTCATGGCATTCCTTTCTACCACTGAAAAAAAAAATTCCGACCATGCAAACTATTCTCTATATTCGACCTTTTTTCTACTGTAAAGATTGGGGTGGCTGGGGTCAAATACAGGGAGCGAAAGGCTGTTTGCACAGAAACCAGATGGCAGTTATAAGAGTCGAGGGGCGTGAAGGGAAGCAGTGGTTGGGAACGGAGTAAGACAGGGTTGCAGCCTATCCCCGATGTTATTCAATCTGTATATTGACCAAGCAGTTAAGGAAACAAAAGAAAAATTTGGAGTAGGAATTAAAATCCATGGAGAAGAAATAAAAACTTTGAGGATTGCCGATGAAATTGTAATTCTGTCAGAGATAGCAGAGGACCTGGAAGAGCAGTTTAACGGAATGAACAGTGTCTTGAAAGGAAGATATAAGATGAACACAAACGAAAGAGAAATGAGGATAATGGAATGTAGTCGAATTAAATCAGGTGTTGCTGAGGGAATCAGATTAGGAAATGAGACACTTAAACTAGTAAATGAGTTTTGCTATTTGGGGAGCAAAATAACAGATGATGGTCGAACTAGAGGGGATATAAAATGTAGACTGGCAATGGCATGGAAAGCGTTTCTAAAGAAGAGAAATTTGTTAACATCGAGTATAAATTTAAATGTCAGGAAGTCGTTTCTGAAAGTAATTGTGTGGAGTGTATCCATGTATGGAAGTGAAAATGGATGATAAATAGTTTAGACCAAAAGAGAATAGAAGCTTTCGAAATGTGGTGCTACAGAAGAATGCTGAGGATTAGATGGGTAGACCAAATAACTAATGAGGAGGTATTGAATAGAATTGGGGAGAAGAAAAATTTGTGGCACAACTTAATTAGAAGAAGGAATCTGTTGGTAGGACATGTTCTGAGGCATCAAGGGACCACCAGTTTAGTACTGGAGGGCAGCGTGGAGGGTAAAAATCGTAGAGGGAGACCAAGAGATAAATACAGTGAGCAGATTCAGAAGGATGTTTGTTACAGTAGGTACTGGGAGATGAAGAAGCTTGCACAGGATAGAGTAGCATGCAGAGCTTCATCAAAGCAGTCTCTGGACTGAAGACCACAGCATCAACAGCGTGATTGGAGTATTACGCCACCAGGACACTCGATTATTTCCTTATCGTTATTAATTTACATGTGCCCGAGAGGATAATAAAAGAAAATCATGTTACGTAAAGGTTATGCTAGAACTAATGACGTCGACAGTTCGATCCAAACTTAACCTTTACAAGCACAGTTCTTAGTCAGAATGCCTGACCAATACAACAATGTGATTTATTATTTTATCCCCGTAAAATTAACAAAAGTTTTAGGTAAAATTTACACAAACTTCAGTTTTACAAGCTGTAAGCGCTCGACTAAGACAGTAGCCTAACAATGCCAGTAAATGAAGACCAAGAAAGGTCGAACGTGGGAAATCACTTGTGCAGTAGCAAAACATTTGGGCAGTGGTAGGAGGAGGTGCCTTGAACAACATACTAGGAATCCTGTTCGATGGAAGCTGAGTATGGGAGTGAGGGTGCTTTTGAAGGTTACATTTGTATATTTTTCTCGAATAACTCGAAAACTACGGTCTCTATCGGAATCGTATCCCAGTACGAAATTTAACATTATATTTCCTACGGAAAAGGTCCTACTCATTTTCCTGTAGGATCAACAGTTTGTCTGTAGCGAGAGAGAGAATATGAAAATCTCGCATGTGGGTTTTAAAAAACAGATAGACTATGAGATTGTAGTTAGGACAAAACGATATCGGTAAGGGCAGCTGAATCGCCCAGTAAAAGGGGCATTCAAAACAAAACAAGACGCAAAGGGAAAAAAGTAAGTAAACTGTTTATTATTTCAAAAGTAATCGGCGTAACTCTTAATATACAGGGTGTATCAAAAAGAATCATCCAATTTAAAAATAAATGATAGCTGTTATATTATTTGAGATACATGAGTGAACAAAGTACTGTTGGAAAGAGCAAACTCGCGAGTTTTCATGGTTCCCGTTAGGTAGCAGTAGTGTGCACCCACTTCAGTTCTAGCAAAAATGGTGTCGGGACTACAAAAAATGGTTCAAATGGCTCTGAGCACTATGGGACTTAACATCTGTGGTCATCAGTCCCCTAGAACTTAGAACTACTTAAACCTAACTAACCTAAGGACATCACACACATCCATGCCCGAGGCAGGATTCGAACCTGCGACCGTAGCAGTCCCGCGGTTCCGGACTGCGCGCCAGAACCACTAGACCACCGCGGCCGGCTCGGGACTACAGAAACGCGTTTTGTGTTCTACTTTTTGCGCAGTGCGGGTCAGTAATAACTGTTCAGCGTGACTTTCATACTAGGCATGGCGTGGATCTTCCTACAGCACACAGCATTAGACGACGGCATGAACAATTCCGAGAAAGAGGTTGTTTGTGTAAAGGCAAATCGCCGAGCTGTGCCCAGGTGTCTGACGCAGACGTCTAAAACGCATCCTCCATAGTTTCAAAAGGAATCCGCAGAAACTCTTTCGCCGTGCAGCTTCACAGCTCAACATGCCCGTGACGTCTGCTCCGCTCATTTACCAACAGGATAGGGCACCGCCACACTGGCATCTGAAAGTGGAGGAATTTTTAAATCAAAGGATTACTGAACGATAGATCGGTCGCACTGGACCAAATGATTCAGTCTTGCATTACTGGCCTCCAAGGTCCCCGGATCTTACTGTGTGTGATCATTTCTTGTGGGGTTCCATAAAAGACTCTGTTTACGTGCCTCCGTTACCAACAACAGTGAATGAACTGAGACATCGCATAACAGCAGCTGTGGAAGCTGTAACTCAACACATGCTCGCTGCAATGTGGGAATAATTTGAATACGGAATTGACACATGCCGTGAATCTGAAGGTTGCACATTGAACACCTATGAAAAGGTATGAAAAAAAGCTTTTTGAGTTTCCCGTTCATCAAAAAACTAAATTCACTGTGTATGTTTATTAGTTTCAGAAAAATAGACGTGCCAAATCGGATGATACTTTTTGATACACGCTGTTTTTAACTGATTGTGAGCAAGACGGCCAGCGTCTTCATGGAAAAAGGTTTGCGATCGCCTCAGGATTCTGCCCAAGCGAGCACCCCTTCGTCCGAAGTGAGTCGACGGTCACGAATGTCTGTCTTCAGGGCTACAAATATATGGAAATCGCATGCGGAGAAACCGGGACTGTGTGAAGGAAGTATAAAGGCTTCTCAGCGAAACTCGTGCAGCGTAATTGAAAAAACAGGCATGTCAGCTCCGGAAAAGTCTTGAATAATTTCTTCTGTGACTGCCGACTCCTCATTCACATTCTAGAACACAGCGTCACAATTCATCCACAGCAGTACGGACACTTTGCAAGAATTGATGCGCGCTATGGAACGGTCACTAATGTTCACAGACGGTGTCATTCAGTTGCAGTATAAGGATCGCCCCAATGTTTCCAGTGTTGTTGTGACGGCCCAAAACTGTCTTACACGTTCCCTATACACTGTCTTACACGTTCCCTATACATTCTCGATATCCCCCCATGCGATGTCCATATATTTGGAGCTTTGAAGAAATAAGTTGGAGGCCGTCGATTTTCCTCGGGATAGCAGTTGCACGTCTGGGTACAGTCGTGGTTCCATAGGCAAGCGCAAACAGTTTTCCAAGAAGGCAGTGACTGTCTTCTCTCACAGGGGGATGAATGTATTAACAACTATGGCGATCACCTTTGAAATCATAAACAGCTTACTTATTTTTTCCATCCGTCTCCTTTTCATTTGACGTTGAATTTGTAAAATCTTCATGGCTGAAGACACAAAACACTAATTACATTCGGTTTTATAGTTTTCCGTTATTCATCTACAGAATAACGATAAACTAACATTTATCATGCAATAAACTGGGACTGACAGCTTTCCTTTCGTATACTGACTGAATATTAGCTAGGACTGACTGACAGAATATTTTATTAATTGTGACTGCGGGCCATTTCAAGAAAGTTAGATTAATCAGTGTGTGGATCAAAGCGTGCAATATTTAAAAGTTGGAAATAGTAAAAGCGACTATTCGGCATTTAAACATATAGTTAAAAAGCCATATGTATATTTTATCTAGGTACCTCCATTTCTCACGCCAGTAACTGTAAGAACGACACGGAGTGATGACGCAACGTAATGGGGGAGGGCGGTTCAAGGAAGGCTGAGGTGAAGGTCGTAAAAGAGTGAACACGTGCAAGAGAAACACGGAGACTAACTGAACCACGGGTGGGGTGGGGGGGGGGAGGGGGGGGGGGTGCGGTGCTGAGGACAGAGAGAGAGGTGGAGAGAGAACATAAATCAGAGAATTGTTTAACTGACCTCGACAGAGGTAGAACAATAAAACCACGTTAAGACCACAGACAACGAGACTCGACTGGTTTTAACTGGATCCCGGAGGTCGGGTGGTTGCCTGCATCTGTAACTGTGTTTACTCTCCCGGTGGAGGCAGAAAGGGAGAAACGGGAAGCATTAGAGGCTCGTGACCGGGGAGCCAACCGCCCAATCAGCGGCGGCAAATTAGTTCCACCCTAGGGCGAAGCCTTTCATTACGTCAGCAGTCCTGTTCAGCTACCGCTGAAGACTAGACTGTGCTCCGGCGCGGAAGCCCACGTTCGCAAGATATTCGAGAGCATTTCGTGTTTCCGCTATATTACACCAAAGCTGCAACAGAAGCAATGCTAATTATTGTATCAGAAGCAATGTTGCGCAGTTAAACAAATCGATATGGACCAAAATGTCGGCTCCTCTAGGTATGAAGAAGTGATGGCTGAAATAGATTCCAACCCGGACAAGAAATATTTGAAAATGTAAATCATAAACACGCTGCGATACAGTGACCTGACGGATGTTATAACGTTAATCTCACCATGAATTCTGCTGAAAAGAGTCAATTTAGAGAAGAGATCTAGAAAAAGTACAAATCGCAGTAGCGTTTGTTACTAAGAATTACTTTACAGCTGTTAATGTTTTATTCATGGTTTTCAGCGGAGTAAAATTTGTGACCTCATTAATCATGACACACTGACAGATTTACTCTTTGTTTAACCTAACTTTTCTTCTATTTTCCCATCTAATATATATATCTTAAACTATCTATAGAATTAAATGGTTAAATTCGCCCACTCACAGTGGCAGAATGCCTGTCTAACAACTACCAGCAACATCAAAACTTGGTTTCAGTGTGTCATATAATAACTGAACAAATTTTAATATTTCAAATGTTATTATAATATACTCGTTAAGACTTAGTGTCCTACGTTAAGTGTTTAACGATGTAAGACAAGTAATGATGACAATGACTGCGCGTATGTCATGAGGCACACAGTGCACACAGTTACCCAGATTGTATTCGCACAGTATTTGAGATGAGAACACTTAACGACTTCCATTAATAATTATACATTATTTCAAACTTCTCGAAACTTTTTGCCATTGGAACCCTTACAAAGAAATGAAAGGCCAATTTGTTTGTACATTAGTGCTGTTCATGTAGTAAAACTTCAGTTTTAGTTTATTACTTTTTTGTTACTTACCCGATTTACAACATTCGTCAGAGACAGTATGCATCATAAAGCTGAATGTTCTGGCAAAATTATGTCTTTCTGTGACACAGGTCAGGAGATATGATATCAGTAGTGGGGAAAAGTGAAGAAGAGAAGAACAGGACATAATTTATTCAAAATGGCGGAACCTCCCTCCAAGCCTGCCCCTACACCCTGGTGTAGATGTGCCAATGAGTGCACCTTAAATATCAAACTCATATCAAATTAATGTGGTAATTAATTAAGATTATCAATTAATTACTCCTTTCTCACTGCAAAATCCCCAGCCCATAAGGGATCACTCCTCTCCCCCCTGCCTCTTTGGGGAAGCCCAGACCTCACCTCTGGCAGATCAAACCTGTATGCCAGATCAGGAATCGAACCTGGGACCACTGTATTTGAATTTTGAGAAGTAAAAGAAGAGGTTATGGTGCAATTCTGATGTTGTTGTTGTGGTCTTCAGTCCTAAGACTGGTTTGATGCAGCTCTCCATGTTACTCTATCCTGTGCTAGCTTCTTCATATCCCAGTACCTACTGCAAGCCACATCCTTCTGAATCTGCTTAGTGTATTCATCTCTTTGTCTCCCTCTACGATTTTTACCCTCCACCCTGCCCTCCAATACTAAACTGGTCAGCCATTGATGCCTCAGAACATGTCCTACCAAACGATCACTTCTTCCCAATTCTGTTCAATACCTCCTCATTACCCATCTAATCTTCAGCATTCTTCTGTAGCACCACATTTCGAAGGCTTCTATTCTCTTCTTGTCCAAACTATTTATCGTCCATGTTTCACTTCCATATATGGCTACACTCCACACAAGTACTTTCAGAAACGACTTCCTAACACTTAAATCTATACTCGATGTTAACAAATTTCTATTCTTCAGAAACGCCTTCCTTGCCATTTCCAGTCTATATTTTATATCCTCTCTACTTCGACCATCATCAGTTGTTTCGCTCCCCAAATTGCAAAACTCGTTTACTACTTTAAGTGTCTCATTTCCTAATCTAATTCGCTCAGCATCACCCGACTTACTTTTAATATGAACATCAACAAAAGCAATTCTGATATCAAATGAATTAAGTAATTACTTAAATGGATCATTTAACCACCCCTATCCATTCCCTTCCTAGTGGGGAAAATGGCGAGAAATTCAAATTTTCGTAGTAATTTTAAATTTTCGCGGTTAATTCAAATCATATATTGCATTGCAGAGGACGTAATAATAATAATAATAATAATAATATATTGTGTTCCTGTGTAACGACAAGCTCCGGCAAAGTTATCAAGAACAGAAGAGAAGAGAGGACTGTGAGACGACGTCAGCCAATAGTACTCTGACGTACCCTACTCTAGGACGACACTAAGACGGGAGCGGCCTCTGCACAAAGAGAACATACGCGCCGCGCCGCCTAGCCGCGGGGAAGTGAAGAAGAGCCGTCATATACACGCTACAGCAGTGACTCATGAACTGTATTGCTTTGCTTGCGTTGAAATTGTATATAATGTAGGACACTCATTATTTGCATGTCCCCATTTGCTTGCAACACATCTTAGTGAATACGCAAAGTATTGTCAATTTAACTTACTGTAATAAATTCCATTACTATCATTTTCTTGAATCGTCTAGCGATCCAAGAAAACAGCTTCCTAGGCACCCTATATCAGACGAGTAGGCAGACAGAAAATATTCTTATAAAAATTCAATTTTCATACCGTTGGTGTGGAAAGATGTAGGATACTCCATTTCAACGTCTTTCGAATACTGGAGCAGTCTAACTATTACGTCCCTATCCGAGACAGCCGACAAAGAATGATGGAGCAGTCTAACTCCTCTTGTCTTATTCATGGGAAATTAGAAAATTAATGGGGAAAATGATATTTGTTTCCTGTGGCTGTGAAGCGTGGGAGCTAGTTAGGGAGGTGTAGATGCTATTGATCAAATGCTAGAAAGTAGCTTTAGCGAGTCTTGTCAATAACTGCTGGCTTTTGAGTCTAGCACTATTAGTCTAGCACTAAAGTGTTGCTCTATCCTGTCCAACCAATAGCCCTATCTCGGAAGGACGTATAATAATAGGGCAGCAACCTACCACCGCCGATTTACAAGCGAATAGCTGCGGGTAGGTACATAAGAATGGGTAATAGTGATAAGACAGTGACCCGCTGTCCCAGTACTGCTGTGTTTTTACCTCCATGGTAATTTCGTCCACTTGCCCCAAGTGGTCAGGGGTGGACTGGCAGTGGCACATTGATGCCACTCGTCAGCTGAGCGAAACACACAAATGTAAAACAGAGATATTATGAAATTTTTAAGGAGATATAATATGAATGAGGTACATACAACAAGGAGAACATAAATGGGAGACATTGCACAAGTTAAAGCCACAGAAAACATAAGCAAAAGCCACACTGAATGAAGACATAGAAACGGACACTGGTGGCATTTACAACATAATAAAAATGTGAGGAGTAGCATTTACTCACATGGCACAAAAACATTTTGAAACACTGTACTTGCAGCAGAACATTAGCACTTGACAAGTTAAAACAGGAAGAACATGCCAAAGGAGGGGAGGCCAGGGGAAGGGAAAACAGAAGGGAGATGAGGAGGGAGGAGAGTTGAAGGAGGGGGAGGCAGGAAGGGCAGCACGACCTGGGAGCACACCAAGGGACAGATGGGGGTGGGAGAGGAAGCAATCTATTTAGAAGGGAAAGAAGCGAGAGAAGAACAGGGCGTAGGAGGGAGTAGGAGGTAGGATGAAGCAAAGGGAAGGCAAGGAGAGGGACCCCTAAGGAGGGAGGGGAGGATTTGGGTCAGATTTGTAAGGATTGATAGATGTTCGAACGAAGCTCATCATTCGGGATGGGAAGATGGTGAAGTGCCTTTGGGCTATAATATGGAGGTTGTGGAGGTGCACAGTATGTGGGATGCAGTGGTATAGGTGCTGCAATGTAAGAGGGTTTTGGTTCAGAGGAGACACCAGTGATTGAGAGGGATCGAATTTGCGGATGGTATAGGTGATGCAGATGTGTTCAAGTAAGTAAGGAGATGGTGGATGGTGATCAGGTCATAGGGGATCCTCATGGGGGATAGAAGATGGACACGGTGAGGTAGACAGCATAGCGTTGAAGGATCTAGAGGGATCCATAGAACTAAGGAGGAGCAGAGATCCAGGTGACCGTGGCATAACAGAGGACTGGACAGATCAAGGATTTGTAGGTATGCATGATGGTGGTAGGATGCAACCCCGAAGACAGGCTGGACAGGTGTTTCAGAAGACAGAGCTTTGTACTGGATGGTAAGGAGATGGGGAGTCCAGGTGAGGGGCAGTCATCTGTGAGGCTAAGGTATTTAAGGTGGTAGTAAGATTGATAGGAGTGTCATAAATGTTAAGGAAGAAATCAAGGAGCTGGAAGGAAGGGGTGGTGTGGCTTATGATGGGTGACTGGATTTTGGAAGTGTTTATCTTAAGGAGCCACTGGTTACACCAAGTGGTGAACTGGTTAACGTTAGTCTGAAGAGAATGATGGGACTCTCGACAGGTAAGGCAGAGGGCAAGGAGGGCAGTGTCACTGGCATATTGAAGGAGATCGATGGGAAAGTGGTTTGGGCATATTGGCAGTGTACAAGAGATAAATGAGAGGAGAAAGGATGGAGCCTTGGGGCACACCTGCGTTGGGATAGAAGGTACGGGAATTGGTGTTATGGATGGCGACATAGGAAAGAGGTGTGAGAGGAAGGATGCGATGTGATGCATGTAGTTAATAGGAAGGGCATATGTCTGAAGTTTGAGAAAGGCACTGGAATGCCATACACGGTCATAGAAGCTCTGAAGTTCTAGGGAAACAAAATTGGCAGATCGATGGGGATTAAATCGGAGGGAGAGGAGATGGGTGAGTTCAAGGAGCTGGTCATTGGCAGAGAAGGAGAGCCAGAAGCCACTCTAGGTAACCGGAGGAGGTGGTGTTGATCTAGAGGTGATGGATACAGCAGGAGAGGACGGATTCGAAAATCTTGCTGAGCACTGAGGTGAGGCACATTGGATGAAAGGAGGTATCAGAAGGAGGTTTCTCTGGTTTAGGGAACTGCAGGATGTGGGACGTCTCCACTGATTGGGGTAAAAGCTGCAGGAGAGGATAGTGTTGTACAGAGTGCAAAGGCGGAGAGAATGGAGGGAGGACGTTCCTTTAGGTAGTGGTAGGTGATGCAATTGTGACCAGTGGTGATGTTGAATTTGGTGCAGAGGATGAGTTGAATGTCATGTGCTGTAATGGGAGTGTTTAATTCGGTCTGAAGAATATGGTCCAACTACTGGAAGCTAGGAGTAAGTGGCAGGACGGTGGTATCGGTACATTCATGGACAGTGGGGAAGATGGAGTAGTGAATGTGAGGATCGTTGGGGATAGAGAAGACGTCAAAGAGATAGAATACAAAATGATTGGCCCTTCTGAGGTTACGATGGAAGCGACGATTTCTATGGAGGAGTAGCAATGCAGGCAGGATTGCTGCCAGTAAAGCGATGAAAGGTGGACCAGTACTTGGAGGAGCTGATAAGGTCGGTGGCTTTGAGCCACGTAAATGTCTGAGGTCAGTCTCGGCGTTTCTCTGGTCAAAAGTTTATGGACGTGTGTGTATTTGCCAGTGATGAAGGAATGTGCCCAGTCACGAGTGTGGAGGAAGGAATTGTAGAGCTGGCAAGATTCATGGAGAGGAAGTATCACCTGTGGAGGAAGGGTAAGGCAATTGGGACAGACAGCTTTGGTAGCAATGTGGACTGCCACAGCGACAGGCAGGGTCTTCTGGATGAGGGACAAAGCTTAGGTGTGTTATGAGGGTATTGGAAGGTGAGTGGGTGACTTCCGACCTGGTTGTCGATGAATTCCCTTTAAGTATTCCAGTCGGCCAGGAGGTAATCAGGAACGACTTTGGGAAGGATATCTGGACAGAGAGCGATAGGAGGGCGAGGGGCGAAGAGGACGCTGATGAGGACTGGGATGTGATCACTGCCAATGCAGTTGAGGACTTCCATGGTATTGTGTCCAAAGAGATTGAGGGGGATGAAGATGGCACTGGGGATGGTATTACTTTTGGGACAAGTGTGCTGGGGAAATGGGACAATATCGCCTTGGATGGAGTCAATAAACCGATGCCACCACTGGAGGTCTGTGGGATCATGGCTATGGACGTCGAGGTCTGCAGCAACTGTACAGGCAGATAAGGTGTGATCAGTATGAGCCTGGAAGTCATATGGGATGGTGGTAGCAGGATGAACATAGATTGTGGCACAGGTGATGGTCATGGTTGGGAGAAAGTCAACGAGGATAAGCTGTTAGGTGGTATCATTAGGTAGGGATTTTAGTTGGTCATGGATATGAACGATGTGCCCAAAAGAAACCCCACTTTGCCCTAAGGGGTGGTCATTGTTGGTACAACAGAGGACATAGTGATATGTGCGGACAGTGTGGTAAGGTTGAAGGAAAGTTTCATTGATGATTGTCTATGTTGTGGTGGGACAGGGTGAGCATGAAAGATGGTATTCTGCTGCGGCGCCATGAAGGAGGACGAGGGAGGGGAGAAAGGGGGAGAGAGGCTTAGATGATGTTTCGGAGGTGGGTATAGACGAAGTTCGCTTGTTTGTAGGAATAGGTGCTGTAAGTGTTAAGATAGAATTATTGTAGTTTACTTTCCTTTTCTCAAACTTTGTGAAAAACGGTTCACTTAACTAAGTTATATAAGTGACAGAAAATACTTCCGGTGAAATTCTACTCAGAGTACAACAAATGCATGTTCGAGCAAGGTAATTAGTTTATGAGTGCTAAAATCTGAAGTTAACAAAAGGGAAATTTCTTCTAAAACAGACTCTTATTTATAAAGAACAATATTGCTTTACAGTCTTTTACTTTAGATTTATGCAACTCAAATTATTGTAATGAAAATTATGAATTACTGTAAAACTAATCAACAATTGCTTTTGTTGTAACATATTTACACACATATGCACAGCATGTAGAAACTGAATGTACCACAATATCTATCAAACAAATAAATTCTTGTAAATATCTTTTTTTACATAAAACCATCATCCAAACCTTTTGTCAAATCACTGCGAGGTACATTAGTGCAGCTTTGTCCATGACAGTTTTTGGACATTGTTGTTCACACATCCGCACTTTCTTCTGCAGCCTTGAGTGTAGCCGCATGAAATCAGTAGCAGTATTTTCTCTGGAGCAGGTGGAGCATGTGAATCGGGGAGAGGGATGACTCTGGGATCCTCCAGCCCCCGTTTCTGGGATCCAATTTGATCCCCAGTCATAGCTGCACTTGTAGGTAAACTTGGCAAGAGTGTATGCATCCTGCTTCAGTAGTTGGTGGCAAACGAGAGAGCATAACAGAATTGTTTGCCTGACCCACAAGTACATTAAAACATTTAACTCGAATGGCATTTAAGATGTCATCATCAGGACTCTCTGCTGTTTTAGTGTAGAGAGAGAGAGGGGGGGGGATTAAATTTCTCTCCTGCCTTTGCAATGGTATCAGAAGTGGAAGCAGGATCGCTGAAAGTCCTGGGAATATTACTAAGTTGGGCATACCAGCTGAAGTGCAGTCAGAACGACTTACTGCGTGAAGAAATAGTATTGAATTCTTGCATTCATGAATGAGTGAGGAGTTACGTATATC
Organism: Schistocerca piceifrons; assembly: GCF_021461385.2. Classification (NCBI taxonomy): domain Eukaryota; kingdom Metazoa; phylum Arthropoda; class Insecta; order Orthoptera; family Acrididae; genus Schistocerca; species Schistocerca piceifrons. Next base: position 73,657,271 of record NC_060144.1, on the reverse strand, counting down.
TTTAGAACTGTAACACCTTGTTCAGATGCTACCTTTATTTTCCGTTCATCAGAATTATGTTTGTGCCATCTCGAGCAAGGGCGATCTTGACCTGCTGTAATAACTTGTTGGTAAAACTTCGAGATATTTGTTGCTTTTGCAACAGTTCCAACATCTGCATCGTCATCCGCAATCCTGATTTCAATACCATAACGGTCTAGTTTTTGCACAAACTGTGTAATAAACACTTCCTTATTGCTGAGATTACTGAGAAAGGCGGACTGTGATTCAACACATAACGTCTCGTAATTAAAGAAAATTTCTCCTTAGGTCCGCTTCGTCATTCACCTTTGACATCCGTAAAATACAACAGCAACATCATCTCTCTAATGTCCCTGAATATAGGCTATTAAGATTTTATAAATGTCATCGAAAGTTCCATTCTCGGGCCGCAAGACATGGTGGATAAGAAACCCCTCAACTATAACAAAAAGCCTCGGTTCATTATTTTCAATATTCCTTTCAGGTACATAATTGAAAAGATTGTGCAGTGACGACTTTTTCTGTTTTCCTTGTCAGTCCACAGAGACATGGGTGCACGAGATAATTCGTACGTGAAGCAACCCTTTAAATCATCAGGTGAATTAAACATGTACAGTATTCTCTGAAATAACTGCGTTGTATCTTCTTCATTTAGATTTCTTTTTCAAGCCTAACACTTGCCGTGCACATTGTCCTAACCATGCTGGATAGCTTAAGCTTCAGAGAACCAAATTTTGGCAAGACAGTAACTATTGTTCGAAGAGCTTCTCCATCAATAGACATAGCTTTGTAACAGTCTACTTCCTAAGAAGCTACTAATCCAGATCCTAATGAATAAAATTGCTTCTTATAAAGAAATGGAGTGTGTTGTTGCAACCATAGCTGAACAGTTCTGTGAATTTTCTCGTCAATTTCTATCCGCCCATTCCTCAGTTCAACGTGCTGATCACTCAAAACCAACTGTAAATTGCTGAACTGTTCCATAGCTTTACATAGGTAATGGGCTGTTGGTACACCGCAAATACATCGGTTCAACACACTATCGGTGAAACCTCTTCCGTGTGAAACACCTCCAACACTCTTCGGGGTCTTCATAAGCGTTTGTTCTATCGCCATGTCGGTTCGTATTTCACACCAATACTTATCAGAGCGTCGAACTGTGAAGAAGCTGTCCTTGGTGAAGTTATCGAATTCCGCAGGTTTCATGATTTCTTTCAGTTTTTCTATGTCCTGGAGGTAAAAATGACACGCCTTAGCATAAGGAAAGTGTCCAGTTTCATGGAATATTGGTCGCATAGCTCTCACACATTCTATATGGAGCTCCCAATTCGCCATATGCTTTGCCTAGATGAAACGCAATGCCAAGATGACAAGTTGAATGTATTGTATCCATAACTGGGAAGTTTTCTCTCTTTGCTTAATATCACCCACTGTGTTGACAAATTTATTTTTCAGCTCTTCAATCACTTGATCTTTTTTCAGAATTCCGAAATATGCACCGTTTCCACTCAGATCAGAAATGTAGCCTTTATTATGATGGAAAGGGCTCACATGACTGCAGAGTGAGCCTGAAGTGCCCTCGTGTATGCACGGCCAGATATGGGGAACAGAAGCTGAGAGAGTAAATTGTCTCTCACTAAGAATACTACTGCTCCCAAAAAAGACATTGTCAAGTGAAAGCCACCTAATCGAATAACTACATCAGTAAATAGCACATTCCCTCCACTGCAACTACATCTTTAGCTTTCATGTAGAGTAGCTCATCAAACGTCGCGATAAATGTTTGCTGTTTGGTCTTCTTACTCTCCGTGATGGCATAAGTTAAAGCAGTTAAAATAGTACTATAATCTATCGGTGAGTTGTTGATGAATGGAAGCGCTAACACATCTGATTCTGTATTAAGGTTCTCCAGTTGTGATTTTCTCCCTAAAACGTTGGCATGCAGAAATAGAAAGCTGAAAAAACATTCCCATCATTCAAGTAGAATCGTGATTGGCAGCACTGTTGCTTTAGTGAATGACTGCTCCAAGTAAACATTTTGCAGAACAATTTCTTCAATTCCAGCTCTATTTTGCCTTCGGAATGTTAGCAGACGAATTTTTTGGCCACTTGCTGTTTCAGTAGAGCTCGGCATGAGACAGAGTTTCGTTACTTTCTGATATTCTGCGCTCACGCAGGAATCGCACACATGATTCCACGCATTGTATGGAACGTACCTTTGCCCGTCACTGTTGCAATATTGAAGTCAGCATTATAGAAAACGAACTGTGAGAACGAACCGTTTGAAACATTTGGTTTCCAGAACTGAACGTCAGTAGCCTCAAATAAATTCACAGTGCGATATGAAGAGCAGGAAACCTTATTCGAGACAATTTCAACAATGTTTTTTGATACCACTTTACGAAACAAGTACAATGCAAGACCAAGTTGCAGTGGGGAGATAAATGAACGAGGCCTGGTAGCTGACACAATTGTATGAGATATTGTTGTACACTTTTAAAGGGGACTGTTCACTACCTTTGTTTTTTGACGAAATTACACCATTCAAAAATTCGTGTAAAGGAGCCATAACTTCAGAATTCTCAGCCAAGTCATCGATACCTGGATAATCGACAATACTGCAAGGAGTCATTCTTATATCTTCACGGATGATAGCTGCTGCTGCTTCTATTATTTTCTTTCTCTCATCTTTTTCATTAACAGTTCGTTCATTGTACCCTGGATTCAAAAGATTCTGGCCACTACCACGAAAACATACAACTGGGGGATTTTTTGGCACTGTGACGAACAAGACCTTATCACTGAAGTGCTCAGTCAGTTTCTTTTTCAAAGTTCTTACAGTATTGTCTCTCCTCCTGGGAGACAATAATTAACTTTCTGCAATAAATCGAGCAGTGAAAATTGACATTCGTCTGAACTATCCACAAATTTGCATGATTACTGAAAAGCAGCATCAAAGATGGTATCTTGAGCGCAGCCTCTTTTTCGAACAGATGAGGGGTTACACGCTAATTTAGCATAGAAATCTTGATCGTTGCTGACTTCTGCAGCTACTAAACACAAAACACTGTCGATGCGCTCGGCAATCTTTCTGCCGAAATCGTCATTTCGCGTTTCTCTGCTTTCTCAAGCAGCGTATGTTTCACAATTAAATAAAGTTAAAGAGCGAACTTCAAACACTCCACGGCATTTGTGGATAAGAGGAAGATGATCTCAAACTTTTATCATCAGCTTGTGCTACATTCTGATTAATTAGTTTCACGTCGACATTCCTTATGCACTTCAATCAGTCCAGCTTCTGTAGAAGCTAACGCGTATCAGACTTTCCAAGCCCTTCGTCACTACTGATGTCTCTCCTACGTAATAAATTTATCACAAATAAAACAGGTAGTAGGGCCGAGCATTATTGTTTTACCAGTCCAGACAAAAGAAATGAGACTAACAAGAAGCACTTCATAACACCACAAACTGATAAATACTGTCACAAACACAGAACTCTCTGGCACTACTTTGATAGTTCACAACATTAGCTCAACTGAACTGGACACTGCATAGGAATAAACGGCAGCAACAATAGCGGTAGGGGAGCACTGAGTGAATGGGAAGGGGAACTTAAAGTTTTCATTGTTGGCACGTACTCCTGATTTCAACAATACTGATCAGAAAAGAAATATCATCCAGCAGTATATATAGGCCACGAAAGTTTTCTGTGCACTTAACCACGATTTTCATTTAAATACTTTGCTAAGTAAGAAAAATTGTAAACTACTATGTTAACAGAATTCTATTCCAATTTTTATACCACAAATACCATTCATACAAATGAAAAGATGCACAAGGTCTTTTTCGTGTAGAGTTTTGCGAGGAATACATTTACTAATAAAATCTCTGTTCGAAAAACGAGCCTTATTGCGTATAAATTTAAAATATGGTACAAATTGACTTTTGGAGAGGGATAAAAGAAAGAAGCACCCCCTACGAAGGTGAACTTTTCCGTTTCTTGTTATTACGCCCCATAGCAATATATTCTCGAAGTTTCAAAACTTTATACATTCTGCCCTCCTTTGCTGACTTTCTTACTAGTTTGCCTGGGGTCAGAAGGATTGGGACGTCTGCAGATTCTTGTTGGAGGTGGCAGCAGGGTCTGCACTGGGAGGTCTGGGGGGCTTTGTGGTGAGTGGTACTGGGAAGGAGGTTGAGGCATGGGGTCGAGTGAAAGGTGATTTGGGGCAGGTCATTTCTGGGGAGTGGCGGCGCCAGAAAGTAATGGTGATGGTGGCGGTGAATCATTGGGAATGGCGATGGTGGCCCAGCAGGTGATGACCCAGGCAGATGACACGTGAGACTGGGGCATATGGCGACTGTCGAGAGGGGGGGGGGGGGGAGGACTTGGCAGGGAGAATGACAGTGGAAGAGATTGTCTGGGAGTGATGAGGATGCACAGTGGAGGAGGAGAGGGAGGAGGAGGAGGAAGGGGAGGTGCTGTAAAAGGAGGGACTGGAGGAAGGCTGGGGAGCTAAAGGAAAGCTCCAGATGGTAATGGTGGAAAGTGTGGAAAGGGAGGTGTAAATAATGGTGGTGGTGGGAGTATCCCTTGTGGGGCTTCAGGACGAGGGAAGAGGAGAGGGAGCATACTGGCCATGGGTGTCGCCTGGGTAGGGAGGGGACGATGCGGCGATGAACGGTGAGGCAGCAAAGGTGGATAAGGACGACGAACACAGACACAAGGATGCCGACAGAGACTGGGACGACAATGGCGAAGACAGCAATGGCGACGGCGGCAGCAAGTACTCCCAGGAGGACGACGACTTCCAGCAATGGCGACGGCAGCGGCGCCTGCAGCAACAGGCAGCTGATGGTGGCGATGGCGAAGAGGCAGCAGTGGCAAGCAGCGGCGGTGGTGGGCAGCAGCAGGCAGTCGACCCTGGCAGCTCTGGGCAGCGATGGGTGGCGACGACGGCAGCAGACCCTGAAGGTGGCAGCGACAGACAACAGCGACAGCGACTAGCAACAAAGACACTTGAAGACTCGTTGATTTCTTCAGAGGGCAACCCTGGCGAACGAACTGATGAGGGTGGATGAGTACTGCTAGAAATCCAGTGTCCCTATACATGGGAGTCATGTAGCAACGGTATTGGGGTATTAAACACACTTATACGTGTTTCTGAGTCACAAGTCATATCACAGCCAACAGAAACGTTGGAAATACATCATAAGATATTTTCTACAAGTGTGTTCATTATGTTACTTGAACACTGAGCCGTGGCTGGCTCAAATCATGCTTGTCTTGGGTTAAACCTTAGTTGCAGTCCTGTGGTTTTATTTCTCCTGCGGTTATCGCGATAATGTTGCTGTCCTCTCTTTGTGTGGCAGCAGCAGCGTGTATCGATACTAGAACTGCTGTACTATCTTTGGTGTGCCGGATATAGTTTCCGGCTGGGCGATGTGTGACCAGTCAGTAGGTTGGCGTGTAGCAGCATGGAAGTCCCCGTTGTGCATGCTCTGGCCAGGGCTGCTGGCGGTGTGCATGCGGGGTTGGAGTGTGAGGTGCTGCTTGCAGGTGCTACAAAGTTGGTCGCCCACCAATCTTGGACATGAAACTTGAGTAATCACTTAACCTACTATCGAGTCTCAACTGTTTACATTTCTTCGTTTGATCCTGGTTGTCGCTTTTGGGACATTCCCGAGAGCAACAACGTGTATGTATTCAAGTCGGCTAAGATTCCAGTCATCTTCCTGTGGAGTTTAACTTATTTCCTGTTATTGAAGTTGACCAGCGGTATGTTGTGCCTAGTGGCCATAGACGTTCCGGTTCCCTGGCCTGGTCGTTGACGTAATTTTTGGCAGTGTGTTTTCCTCGTCATGTTGTTGCTGTCCAGTTCGGCATGTAGTTCGACAGCTGAGCTGTTGTTGGTCGCTGTAGGCCTGTGTGTCGTTGTATTGAAATCTTGTGGTCGTTTTCCTGGTTGCGTGGAGCGGAATTGATTTGTTGATTGGTCAGTCAGCTGTCTTTCGGTTGGATTGCCTTCAGATTAAGAAGTCGCTGGACTTGCTGCCTGTCTCACCTAAACCGGCGTTAGTGTTATAACCTCAGGCCGACCATTGGAAACTTCTGAGCGCCTTTCCTTGTGTGTTACATAGTAATTTCCCTGTTTGGGTTTTAGTAATTTGGTTGATGTGTGGCCTTCAGCCGAGTATCAATATCTCTTAAATCAATGTTCCTGTCTTGCCCTTAAGGCATGAGATTGTTATGCTTTAGTATGCGGCCTTCAGCCGAATTTTGACTGAAACTCTTCTTATTGCTTAATATGTGGCCTCCGGCCAAGTTCCATTAAAATTAAATTGCTAAGGCCTTCAGCCTGTTTAGATTGAAGATTTAAAAAAATATTTTTGGGTGAAATCTCCAGAAGAACCTTATATTTGAATTTCTTGCTTAGGCCTTGTGTCTTGGATTTTGAGCGTGGCCTTCAGCCGATCTAAACTGACCCCTTTCCACAAGTTTCCAGGCATTTCAAACAAGGTATATGAAGATGAAAAAACTGACCATTCACCTTCAGTCTAGTCCACCTCCAGGAATGTATTGTGTAACAGAAGAGCCAACTCACTGGACTCTTTCTTTGTACCTTCTGAATCCCTATAGGCTAAGCTGCGACTACTAGTTGGTCGAGCTCTGATGACCATGCCTGCCACTGGGCGTTGACCAGCATTACTACCTTCTAACACACTGCAAGACAAGTCTGCACGGCTTGGGTGTAGAGTTGCAGCTACAGTTTCATCCCCAAAAAATTTTTTAAACTCTTGACTTAAGCCAATCTAAGATGGGCATGCTGTTCTCCATACACCTCAAATTTCTCACCCAATATGTAAATTCCTCCCTTTCATTCACTTTATTTTCGAAGACAGATGAAATCTGAGCATACACACCTTTTCACATTGCTAAAGTATCGTTACTTGTTGATCCTTAGTGTGAAAAACCCAGACAACAGTGTGGCATAGGCTATATTTCCTCTAAGTTCTCTCATCAGGTGAAAAAGTCTGTCCCTATTAGCTTAATATCTGTAACTTCGTGCATCACAGGACCAAAATATAAACTCATTTTTGGATCAAGATGGAATGCTATGAGCATACTCTTCTCTGTCACAGCATCCTTCCTCACTTTTAACTCTCTTAAAATAGTCAACTGCCTCATCACCTATGAAGTATAGCAACACAGAGGAGTTGTAAATACGAGGCTAATACTACCTACCACTATATAAATCAGGTAATGGTGGTGACTTTATTACGATGGTCATTGCTCCCCGGGCAAGGGCTACTCGCCTAGCGAGACAGCTGTTAATGATTCCAGACTCACGAAAGCTGTCCTATCCTTCTCAGAGGGACTGAGCACGTAAATCTTGCTGTGGTACATACTAGAACGCTGAACAATGTTCTTCTGCTCCTCCCATCTGCAAACCAAAATGTTCTCAGATGTGTTTTCTAAATATGCTGAAAATGCTGACCCAGTGAATAACAGCGAAATACCTGTCTGCCGACCACCCCATCCCAAACGTATAAGAGCCTATTGATGTGGGTTTCCCTCGGAATACAGTCCTGTAGAAGTCCTATTGGCACCAACCAAATTAAAGGATGTGTGATTCAAGAACTCAAAAGGAAACCCTGGTGGAAATACAGTGTTCATATGGAGGAACACTGTTTAGAAAATTTAGGTAAATGACATTTGAAGCGGACAGTATGAGGATTCTACTGCCACCAACACAGAATTAGTTATGTTCAGGTCAACTACAAAACTCACCATACACCTTCCTGACTGTTTGCAGACAACTGTTAGAAGCCGTAGCAGAAAATATAACCCTTAGGCCTGAAAGTGTTGTTAATAAAAATTCTCTATTTAAACTAGACTGCACTGCATGTGACTGCTTTAGTCTTTAATAAAACTTGCATCTGACTGCGTATTTAACTGAACTGAACTTTATCTGACTGCATGAAAATATTTTTGGAAAATTAATACTCAAAATACAAATCTGACTGCATGAAAGTTTAGTGGTAAAAAGAAATGGAAGTCACCAACCTGCATCTGACTGCGTCTGTGGACTTAGCTCGTGCACTCCTTCCCGTTTAGCCGATAATAAAACATATTTTCAACTCAGCCGTAGTGCAATGGCATAAAATTGTCATTCTAGATAACTTTACTCGTTTTGGCCCTGTTTGTTACTTAATAAAAATTCTGTCCTGATCTGAATAATTTGCCAACTGTGCAATGGCATATAGATTATTTTACTCTGATAAATGAAATTATTAGCTTTACTCATGGGAACTTTACTTTAATGTACCTTTTGGTTCAACGCAAGCACAAGATGCGGAGAACGACATAGGGTGTGAGATGAAACTCTAATTTTATCTAAAAGATATTTATTGTTCGAACTTTTAAGGCACATGTGAAAAACTAAAAGAAAACTTCTATAGCATGGATTTACGAGAAAGTTTCACAAAACGCTTATTGCATCAACAATGGGATTTCTAATCATAGAAATATATGGAAAAATACCTCAAAAAATATCAAAGTTTACCTAATAGTTACATCATATAAACTTGAATGTTACCACATAGAAGTATAGAAATATGAGGGGAAAATACCTCAAATCATATCCAAATTTACCTGATAGTTATATAGAATAGGAAAAAAAAATACATAAAATATGCAGTAAGATACTTTAATTATTAGTAGGCTTAACTATTACGTCTTTGTCACGTTATGTGACAGCATAAATTGACTTTCAGTTACCATCATTGTTGTAAAGGATGAGCCAGACAATAAGGGCTTTTACTTTATTATATGAGCCTCAAACCGGTAACTTCATTTTTCCTTTGCGGCCAAGCCACGGCCGGCAGCGTTAGCTGCCTGTAAATTCTTCCGTCCCGCGGTTTAGTAACAGGAAGTCAGCACCGATGAAGGGCACCTTGTTCACGCGCCTCTCTCATGTGCTGACGAGGTAACGCCACCCCAGGCGTCGCTTAGCAGGCAACGCTCTGGAAACTTCCATGCCGCCCGCACGGTTTGCTCGGTCCTGACCAATCAGGGCGGAGGAAGCCGCGTGGTGCGTCGAAAATACCCGGCCGCCCGTCGCCGGGCTCGCTCTCTTGTATTCTTGCTCACCCGCGAGTCGGATGCGCGCCCTGTAGCATTGAACATCTCCCGCTCCTCCCGGTGCTGCGGCACTGTGGGCTTAGTTTTGGCAGACAACAACTTTCGGTAGCTTCGCGAACAATGTTCTCTAAATTATAAGCTCTGGCTCACCTTCACCTCCCTAGGCCTATGTATCCCCTTTCAACATGTTTTGGCTAATAAATGGCCTTTCTCTAAAAATTACCCTATTATTCCACAACGCCCATCGCCTGCCCATACCCGCCATCCTGTACAAGTGGTGTCAGAAGTGTGGATTGCGTTCCCGTAGTGACTTTGTCGCTACACTAAATTTTTCCCGGCAAAACGCCGTACACTTCGCACATGGAATGCGCCAACCGGCCGCCACGTTTGCTCCACGTGGTCCGTGGCTGCGCCAGTAAACACGCACATGGCGCGCGCTGCAGCGAGGCAGCCCACGCTAGTCAGCCACTTGAGCCGGACGCCGCCGCCCTGCCCGCTGCCTGAGTTCGAGGGGCCTGCGCTGCGCTGCGCGACCGGCCGGGCCGCCGTCATCCGCCGCCGCGCCAGCCGCCGCCGCCGCCGCTGTCACCGACGCGCCAGGGGCTGCCGCCATCGCCGACCGGCCGAGCCAGCGCCGTCCGCCGCCAACACATCTGCCGCCGCCCGAGGGTCCGGACGCCGCCGCCGCCGCCGCCCGCTGCCGCCCGCCGACAACCGCCCGCCGCAGCCACTGCACCACGCCGTCACCGCCACCACTGCGTCGCACCGCCCCCATCGCCATGTAAGTCGCCGCGATGCTTACAACTATAGCTTCGACGATCTTCCGCCGCTGGATTGAGAATCTTTATGGCCGTCCTTTTTTTGTAACAATCATTACTTTTTTCTGGTCACTAGCGTCCCATAAAATTATACACATGCCGATGGGAACACGAGCGACGGAACGGGATACCCTTGCAGAGGCACCTGCCTCGCAAGACCCACTCCAGGCCATAAATGCGCAAATGCGCCAGTTATTCGCACAAAATCAGGAGCTACTTGAGCAAAGCCGCGTCTTGAAACAGACGCTGTGGCTAGCTCCGCCCCTGTAACAAATGCTCAAACAGAGGGAACTAACACTAATTCTGTCTCTAATACAAACGCAACAATTTCTGCTAACATGGCGACTGTAAGCAATTTTCCTGCGGCTGATTTCATCCCCACGTTTTCTGGGAGGTCTCACGAAAATGTGGATATGTTCTTACAAAATATTCGTGATGTGGGTCGCACGTTTGCCTGGCCGGACGATCTATTGGTCAATGTAGCCAGAATGAAGTTGACAGGGGAAGCCCGAATGTTCACAGAAACGGTGGACGAATTGCGTGACACGCACGAATTTGAAGTATTGGCCCGCGGATTGACTACGCGTTATTCCGATGCCAGAGGTACCGCATATTACAGAGATCAATTATCAACCCTTAGGCAGAAGCCTAATGAGGATTTTGATGCCGTTGCAGATCGCATACGAGCAGTATCTTGTCGTACCTATAAGCTAGGTGAAAATGCCAGTGAAAACAGAATTTTGCGCTCAGAAGCCGAAGCACGTGCAATTGATGCATTTGTTCGCGGTATTGACCTCCGCATCGGAGGAGAAGTCAAAGCAGCCTCCCCCACTTCTCTGTTTCAAGCTGTTCGTTTGGCAATGTTACGCGAAGAGGTATTGCGTTTTTGCGCTGCCGCCCCGCGCCCATCGGACCCGGTACCGGTCCCAGCAAAAGAAGTATTTTGTCAGCGTTGTGGGAAGCCCAACCATACGGCAATGCGCTGTCGCGCGCCGTGTTGCACTATTTGCCAGATAGTAGGTCATGCTAATAATGTTTGCCCCACAAAGTCACCATTTTCTAATCAGATGTGCGGCCACCGCCGCAACGCGGGGTCGAATCAGGGAAACGCTTGGGGGGCAGGTTCCGCCACCCACCCGCGCCCCCGACAAAAATGATACACCCGGTTAGGACCGAAAAATGTAAAGAGGTGGAACACGTTAGTCTAGTTGGCGTACTCGGGAACAAATCAGATAGAATTTTAGTTGATACTGGTGCTCAAGTTAGTGTACTGCTTGTGGAAAAAAATGACCGAAGGGCGTTACAGCCACCCCGGTACCATATCAGTGGCCTTGGAGAGGAAGTAATTGCCCCTGCAGGTTCGTATGTAGTGAATCTGCAAATAGACGAGGGTAAATACAGTCAGAGGATGGAAGTAGTAAGGCTAAAGAAGGGTGAATTTGATATCATACTAGGGAATGACTTCCTGCACCGTTATCAGGGGATAGTGGATTATCGAACGCGAACTGCGCAGTTCGGTGAAGCAATTCACCGATTTGGCAGTGCGCACCCCCGTCAGACGCGAGGGAGCTGCGAAAGGCGCCGTTCACAGTCTCCCATAAAACCGCAGATGTGGGCGATAAAAACCACTGACCCTGTGAGGATAAAAGGCGGAAGTGGAAAGATTCTCTGGATGGATGTCAAAAGTCAAGAACAGCCTAGGACAGACATTCTGGTTGACCCGCTCACCCACAATGATGTTTTAGATCGTCAGTCAGTTCATACAAAGGGAAGTATCTGCCGACCGGAAAGGAGACAGAAGGGTTTTGCGATACCAGTAAGTATAGATAATTTTGGTGTAGAAGATGTTGTGATACCGAAGGGTACTATTGTTACCAGTGGACAGGAAATTTTTGAGGAAATAAGAGGAGCTAAGAAGCAGCGAGATAAATATGAGAAAGGAAGGAGAGGAAAGAAATGTTCAGTTAGAGAAGTGCGATATGTTGCGTCGACGTCAAGGAGTCAGTTATCAGAGAAGTTAGGTCATTTAAACAGTGAGGAGAAAAGGATGTTGCAGCCAGTATTAGAGGAATTTTCGTGGTTGTTTTAAGAGGGGCAGTTTCTACCGGCTACGGACTTGGTTCAGCACGAAATTCCGACCGGAGAAGCTCGGCCTATTACGCCAGTAGTTCCACCCAAAAAAGCAAGGAAAAAGGTAATACAACCGCCTAGACAGCAACGTAGGTATGCTCTAAGGTCAAACTCCTATGATTTGCGTTCCAGAAAGTAGGTCTGAAATGGTATGTAAACAGTTGGAAAAGTCCTGCATGCAGCAAGAGAATCAATTGACGGAAAACACCGTCGTTACTATACATTTAATTAAGTTGTGCATGTTAGTTATAAGTAGACATAAGAAGTGGCAACCACTGGTAACTAGTAATAGAATCTATGACGTCACATGTTAATGAAGTGATTGAAGTTATGTAATCATTTTGTCTTGTTATTTAACGTCTCCAGTAATGTTATCGTAGCAGTCGAGAATTAAAAACACAAACATTCTTTAATCATGGAATTAAGGGGAAAGTTGTCCTTGTCAGCAGAACACTTAGAGAAGGAATCAATTAATCTTGTATATATCAAATGGATTCACATTTCACCTGTTAATTTAGTGGATAGTGCACGAACACAGCTATTAAAGCTTTACGATAAAAACATGATAGTAACACGCCTTCGTAATTGTCAGTAGATCAGTGACTACATGCTGCCGTCTACCTGTCCTTTGAAATACGCCCTATTACATGTATGTTTTGCTAAATGATCACACAACGATAATAACAAGAATAAATACGTCCAAGTTAAACAACAAATAGGCTACTCTAAAGTAAAAGGAGTCTTCCTGAAGTGCTATTTTATTGTTTTCATGATGCGATGTTGAACAGACAACGAGGTAAGTTTTTTGGTACCACGTATTTCTGTATATTAAATGCCACGGAAGGAGTGCGTACATACCTCCACTGTTGTCTGTTGCTGTTCACACGCGCCGAGTCCCGCCCCTCCCTGTCAGCTGGCGACGCGGCCCCCTTCCCTCCCCACCCACCGGCCTGCCGAGAGAGCGGCCATTGCAGTTCCCCCTCCCCCACCCACCGCCTCTGTCTTTGGTGCGTGCACCATCCGCACCTCTCCCCTCACCCCTCCTCACCACCCTACCAACGCCCTGCAGGCCACGTGCCTCAGCCACGCTACACATTCGTACGTTGTAGTTTAAACAGCAAACCTAAAGGGGTGGTTATAGAAATAAAATCACCAGCTTAATATTGTCCTACAGATTTTATTGGTCTTATCTAAAGACGGGAATCTATGTGTACTGTCTATTTGAATTTTCAGTATGGAACAAAAATCGTGAGAGAGAACTTTTCCTGGTACGCATTGTCTAAATCATCAGGATTAGTAAACGTTGGAATTTCAGATCGATCTCCTGCTATGTTGTATCACCACCACGGTTAATAAACGGATCTATATGGTGTCAAGGAAGCCGGCACTTGCCGCTATATCTGTCCTGCAAACGACCGCTGTGTGGGAAACGCGTTAGCCAAGGAGTTGGGTTTGGAATGCCATCGCAAAATACAGTTTATCTGCAAGCCTAACACCAGCCAGTTACCTAAATTTTAGAAGAACAGAGTGTTTAAATAAAATAATTGGAACCCGATAGTTTTGTGACCTCTAGCGATTTAAGTTATTAGAGTCCCTTAGAAAAGAACATCATCCATGCATAACTGTCGTGAACAACATAACTCTGGAAGGAAATTTTGTGACTGTACCGAGAGATAAACTCCATGCGTAGCAAGAGGACGGACCCAGCGTGAACGCCAGTTATGCCGCCGAGCCAGTGAAACCGGACGCAGCCGTACTGTCAGCTGTGCCGTCAGCAACTTACAATCTCACGAGCGCGACGCGTGTCACACCTTAGCACTTCAAGCTGCACTGAATCTCAACACAGAAATTCTTAACCATTATGTAACAAACCCTTTGAATAACTTTGTGCACATTTTCAATACTAAGGAACTTACTTTGCTCCCTACACACTTTTTATATGGCAAACGAACTCTAATTTTATTAAAAACAAAAGCGCCGACAGGTAAGTCATATCGACGTCTTCGTTATGCAAGTAGCTTCGTCGAGCCGCCAATAATGATTATATGGAAGCAGGTAGGTGAGAGAATTAACAAAATGAACAATCATATCTTTGAACGATTGACTGGGTGACTGATAATCACAAATATTTGCAAAACCAAATCAACACAACAAACAGTATAACACATGTTTAATAATTATGTGTCTGTTCATTGAAGGGGACACAAAACCACTTTTCATCAGAATCTTGTTAAAGGAAGTATTAACATGACATTACACTATTCCACAGCATTACACACAACATTGCCATTACTTAATGATAGTTTTCTTGTGGGTAGAAGTACCAAAGATCGGTTGGAATGAAAATACAAACGAGAGCATAAAGGAATACCAGGGGATGCTTACATTCATTTTGCTACGAAATGTAACTGGAGGATAAGGAAGTTTTGTTTGAAGGAAATATTATTTTGAACTTTTGCTTTTGTTGCGATTTTCCCATGTCTTGTATCACTATGACGAGTTGCCAATTACTTATGTCTAATTACTTGTGTCCAGTTACTTAAGTCGATGTATTATTTTTACTATTGTTCATTTTGTCCATGTCTCATTTATGCTATTCTCAAATGTTTAGACAGTTTTAGCTAGAGTCTGCCAGCACCAGTAATTTAGTATTTGTATCAACCTAGTGTTTCCACGTGTCACTGTGCTACTAGATTGACGAGGATAATCATTTTGTAGGATTTAAAGTATGCTATAGTAAGTTCCCGAGTATTGCCAATTATTTGTTTAATAATAATGATGTCTTAGGTAATAAATTGTTTAGGAAGGGTAATTTAGGATGTAACCATGCTTTATTTTCATTTGTATTTGAATGTTTATTTGGTGGGACATACCACATGCCTACCCCCGTGATAGATAATGTAAACAGAGTGGATCACACCTCCAGGACGAGCAAGTTTCGGCTATATACCTCGTCTGTTGGATGAACAAGAGAACCACACCAGCGAGGGCACGTACCTTACGTGACACGGTTGGCACCCGCTTGGACCCTTAGCTGTCTGTGTCGTATCTTCACTTTTCCATTTCGCGACATAGTCCGTCCTATCCACTTTCATCTGACAACTTTCAACCGAACAACGCCTTTTGCAGTCTATTACCCGGGCGTATTTAACACAAAACTATTCAGCCCAGACTTTGATCTTCCATCTCGAAGAAGAGTTCACGAGAACAGTGTTCCGCGCTCTCTGACGACAGCTGATCAGGCAACGTCAGACGCGAACCGCGTCTAGCCCGCAGCTAAACGCCAGTAAGCGGAAATCTCTGTTCAAAACCTTGAGCCTTTTTTGTTTTCCCATTGTATTTTCCGAAGGAATACCGACTATTGAAGTAGTAACATTTAACTGTATGCCGTGTCCCAGGACACTGCGATATAACCAAGCGTAGACGGAGTTTTAAGCAACTAGCTGGGCCCAATGAGGCCAGCGCCACGGAGTTACAGAGACGGCGAGTTTAGTCGCAAGATGTTGAGAGGAAAAAGACGGCGAATTTGGTTGCAAAGTTAGTAGCAAGATGTTGAGTGGATAAAGACGGCGAATTTGGTTGCAAAGTTGGTAGCAAGATGTTGAGTAGATAAAGACGGCGAATTTCGCCGCACAGTAAAGTTTTTTTTATGTGAGAGAAGTATGAGGAAGAAGTATGAAGCAGCTATCTTGGAATCGCAGAATTGTCGTATACACAGTTAAGTAGGCGATAACGTCATGTCAACGATGCGCCATGCACTATTCTTCATAAAGGAAAAGTCCTTCAGAAATTATGCTCAACTTAGTCTTTTCTAATCCAATTCCTTATACTCTCTGTGTCCACTATGGACATCGTCGAGTTTTGTTTCTTTTCGTTAGCAACAGCGTTGACATCCTACGACACAATCTATGTCCCACCTGCACCAAACTGGTGTCACTTTCCTTTGTCACTCTCACTTTATGGTGTTTTGCAAATATATTGATGCATGAGAAACTTCCTCTCACAATGTGAATGTTATTGCATTTGGATGGTTAGCTCAGAGAGGCATTTAACCTTGTTTGTTTAGTGATATGGAATATGCAGTAAATTTAATGTGATATTTGAGTGCTTCGTTTTTATATTTTCATGTTTTTATAACAATTATGTTTGGGCTAAAAAGGATTTCATAGGACCTGTATTACGGGGTTGTGACGTATCTGTCACTTATGAACCAATTTACTATGGCATAATATAATTTTTAACAGAACTCACTGATAGAAATCATCTAGCTTGATGTCACGAGTAATCCCGCTTCTATTTTGTTGGTCATCGGTGAATAAACTATATCGATTACGCATATCTATTCCCCTTTATTCAGTAATGCTATACCCATTTTTGTGACAATATTCGTCACTTTGAAGCACATAAATACGCTCATCTGGCGCAGGAGCCCAAGAACATGTGGAGAGAGCGTAAAGTACAGACAGTGCAGTGAACAACGTCGGTAAGCTTCATCGCTCTCACACCTGACGCTTGCTTCCTGCGCCACGCACTGCGTGCGCACGTAGCCGCCTCAGCTTCGCTCCTCAGCTGCCGCGTAATGCTCTGACGCGGCGCTACCCTTGGAAGTTACCTGCAACCCGCCTTTCTGACGTAGAGCGAGATTCGGCCTTGTAGTCAGCTGCCACTCTGACGTAGCCTCCGCGCAGGTCTTTAGCAAACGGTTCCTGTTGGAACACCACTTATAACCTTTCATGCCACTACGCCTTACTTAGTATTCGCACCCCTCTATGTTTTTTATACCTGAAAGCTCATTCATGATTCCCTTGTCAGCTAACGTTCCAGTTTTATCTAATAAATCAAATAATCACCTCCTATCGTCAATTGATGACTTGCTAGATCATGAAAAAGGACAAATTTCTTACGTTCGCCTGTTAGCACACCTAAATTAATGGCAAACCACCACTGAACGCCATACAACCATCATACCCAGTGCCAAGATAAACCCGGTCACTATTATTGTTAATATTATTATACTAATATGGACCTAAAAAAAAAGAAAATAAAAACCTATCAAACATGTGCCCTCCCTTAGTTTTATGAGTGAAACTGAGATGTCAACTAATGTGGAAAAACTAGTGTAGTGTAGTGTTCCCTTAGTGATAACTCCCTTTTCAACTGTGTTTTGAAACATGTGGACCTCCCCTCATACCCCCCCCCCCCCCCCTGCGCTGAAGTCCAGTGCACGGACCTGGCCACGGCCACGCCCCCTTCCCGCCGGCAGCCTGCACGCTGTCCGCTCAGGACAACACCACGCCGCCTCGTGCCACTCGCCCTCGCAGTGACTCATCAGTGGTGATATGTTTATATTTTCAACTTATTCTAACAAAAGAAAATAAAGACATTTTTACTTCAACTTAGTAACAAGAACACTTGACATGTCTACCTAACACACACTGTCATGTTTTGTTCTAATTTTATTTTGATATTTTATGATGTTTTATGATGTTTAATGATGTTTAATGATGTTTTGATGGTTTATGATGGTCTGATGTTTTGATGTTTTATGATGATTCTGTATGCACACAATATTGTTGACATGCATAAGTCCCTTTGCGACTCCTAGGAGGTCTTTGGAGTCTCTATACCCTCCCATAGACCCCTGCCGTCTTCCGTGAGAGCCATTCTTAGTCAAGTAATGTTTACTTTGTTTTACAAGCTACATTTGTTTACATTCAAATAATAATTACATTGAGCGAATTCACGTACGTTCTCCACTCCCACGGAAGGGGGAGGAATGTAAAGGATGAGCCAGACAATATGGGACTTTACTTTATTATATGAGCCTCAAACCGGTAACTTCATTTTTCCATTGTGGCCAAGCCACGGCCGGCAGCGTTAGCTGCCTGTAAATTCTTTCGTCCCACGGTTTAGTAACAGGAAGTCAGCACCGATGAAGGGCACCTTGTTCACGCGCCTCTCTCATGTGCTGACGAGGTAACGCCACCCCAAGCGTCGCTTAGCAGGCAACGCTCTGGAAAGTTCCATGCCGCCCGCACGGTTTGCTCAGTCCTGACCAATCAGGGCGGAGGAAGCCGCGTGGTGCGTCGAAAATACCCGGCCACCCGTCGCCGGGCTCGCTCTGTTGTATTCTTGCTCACCCGCGAGTCGGATGCGCGCCCTGTAGCATTGAACATCTCCCGCTCCTCCCGGTGCTGCGGCACTGTGGACTTAGTTTTGGCAGACAACAACTTTCGGTAGCTTCGCGAACAATGTTCGCTAAATTATAAGCTCTGGCTCACCCTCACTTCCCTTGGCCTATGTATCCCCTTTCAACATGTTTTAGCCAATAAATGGCCTTTCTCTAAAAATTACCCTATTATTCCACAACGCCCACCGCCTGCCCATACCCGCCATCCTGTACATTATCTTGGAGTAAACCTCAGATACATGTCGACTGTCTTTGATAATAGTGAATAAACAGCCTCGGGAGGCCAGACACCCTGAGCCCTAAATTAGGTCAATTGTACAGGACAGGTCACATCAGGTGGGAGACAACACTGACTTGTTATTGAGCTGTAGGCAAGAAAATAGAAATATGTGGCCTCAGGTGATGGGACACACTGAGCAACCGATTAGGTCCATGTACACAGCATGTCACGTCAGGTGATGGAACCCACTGACCCTAATAGTGAGCTGTAGTACCAGAAATGTGAAGAATAAAAGGCATCAGGTGATGGGTCACACTGAGCAACTGATTGCCTGTTAAATCAGGGGATAACTCACCCTGTAATAGAGGTCTCAGGTGATTACAAACCCTGAGTCATGGTAGTATTGAGTGTGAAATATGTCAAGTCAGATGACAACACCTACTGACATTCAGTTACAATTATCAATCATAGAAGGAATGTTATGTCAGGTGGCAGTCCACATTGACGTACTCTTAACATCGTTAACTTCAATTACTTATAGTAGACATTTGACATGACCAGGTGAGCCCACACTGGCTTTTGTCACATTCTCTTAAACTTCCATCTAGTAGTCTTTCAGGTGACAATTCTGTCTCTGTTATAATATAAAAAGCAATATACAATAGGTAGTTGACATTTACTGCAAAATGTGTTATCTACATTTAAGTTGACAAGAAATTAATATTTAAAGTAATATACAAGAAGTGTATGCAGTGGACATTTGCCTCATAAAGAATGTGTTATATATCTTTAAGGTAACAAGAAATTAATATTTATAGTAATTTACAATAATTGTCTGCAGTGCATGTACTGCATAAAAATGTGTTACATATCTATAAGATAACACTAATGTTACTAACTCTCTAGAAAGAATAGTCTTGAGTTGAATAAAATCTATGTACAAAAAAATTCCTTTAAAAGTTAGTAAAACATGCTTGCATACTATTTTTTGATAAAGTGCAGTACAGTGATCCTACACAAATACAGTGGGAATAAATTGTACCTAATCTTCTTACATACAATGTCAATTGAAGTGCAAGAAAGTCATGCTGCTCAATTGCAGCAATGATTAACAAATTTCATACAATCTCCTTACATACTAGTTATGTCAAATTTAGAAAAGTCATGCTGTTCAATTGCAGCAGTAATCAATATTCATGAAGAAATTCCTTACAAGATTCAACAGCACAAGTTTAGGTAAAGTGCTACTCAGTAAATTGACTTCATAGTCACACCAGATAAATAAAACTTTCCATTTACATCATACAATATAAGCCACTCGTTATGAAACAGTAAGATCAATTCTATCCCAAAAAATTGTATTCAAAAGCTTCCTTTCTTTTTACCATAAACGTACATTATTAAATAGTTTTCACATAGGTATTTCAATAAAATATTCACAGTGCAAACTCTCCCAAATGTCTCACATTAGGAAACATCAATTTGATCCTACAAATTAGTACTGAAAAGCTTCCTTTCCTTTTTAACATAAACGTAATTCTCGAAGCCTTGCGTATTAAATCCTTAGTACCATGAAATGGGGTATTACAAACAGTCCCCTTTTTTTTTGTTCATATAGTTGGTCCTCTAAATCGTGCAATTTAAATCCTAAGTACAATGAAATGGGGCATTACAAATAGTGATTTTACTTAACAGAACTGGTACACAGATATCTGACCAAAGCAACAGAAAAAATATTTAGAACAGAAAGTAGACTGAGAACTCAGAAAGGAAGAATGAGTTCTACAGAGCTGAACGATACGGGGCACCAATGCCACATGGTGTGTCAGTTAAAGAACAACCGACCCTCTACCCCATTTAGTCCTGTTGTGTAGAACAAATGTTTAATGTGTTATTACGTGTTAATGTTAAAATCATGTCAATCATGGAAATCATGTGTGAGAAAAAAAGCAAAGTTAGTTATATAAATAACACACAGAGACAATAAAGAGCTTACTAACACTGTAGCTGAAAATAATGGTAGTTATGGTGCACCAAAAGACATGAGTATCATGGAAATAAAAACACAGTAATCTTATATTGATATAGTATGAAAATAAAACACTTAGGGAACAGGCATTAGGAATGGACAACACACTGAGCTCAGTCAAGGAGAGGTACTGTCATGTGTCAGCAAGTAGCAGTGTGACAAAACAGAAGTGTGCATAAATAGAAGCATATATGCATAGTATGTGGCCACATAATCAACATCACAAAGTACCAAGGCAAAAGCATTGATTAGAAGATCCATAAGCAGTGTAACACAAATACGAATAATAAATATGTAGACAAAGTATGAAAATAGCTGTAATGAAATGCAAGAAGTTAACGTCAGATAATAAAGCAAATTCGCATGCCAACACAGAACAAAATTTCAGCAGAAAGCATATTGCAGATAATAAAGAAAAAATATCAGGCCAACACAGAACAAAATTGCAGCAGAAAGCATAAGGCAAAATTAGCAGGCCAACACCTAACAAAATTTCAGTAGAAAGCATAAGGCATTATTAGGAGGCCAACACACAAGATTTCAGCAGAAAGCATAAGACATAACATTAATCTAATCCTGAAATAGGTAATCATACAAAAAAAAAAAATGCAGAAACACAGAAAGTCACACATAACACACATGCTAAGCAATGAGGTAGAAACAGCTGTTTATATCTTGGCGTGAAAAACACATGATAAGAGAAGAAGCAACATATAAGGTAGTACAGAGACATCGTAAAAGGCAATAAGTGTAATACTTTTGGTGCTGTAGGTATGAAAAAAAAGGATTAATCAAAAAAATGCTGTAGCGTGGCATGACTTAGGTCCTCAGTAGATCCTCAATAACGAGTGCAAAAACAATTCCAATTGGCCTGTAGTAATCCCAAGTTATCACATTATTGCATTAATGGCATCTGAGAAATAGTTGAGAATTAATAAGCAGTTTAAAATTGGAGACACAAAGTGTTAAGTTTTCAGAAATGCGAATGGTATTATTCTCAAAGACAAGGGTTAAAATAAAAGTTACTGCCGTAAAGAGAAACTGGATAATAGCATAAACCACGTGTGAACATATTACTCGTATTGTACTCATCATCAAAATACCTGAATATTCGATTGCCCATGGCAACGAGAACATTAATACACCATCTGTACTGGAAACGTAAAATGAAAATATTCTGACAGAGGTAAATTCTGGTAAACTTGGTACATCATAAAATCGTTGATACTTGTTCATAAAAGCTGTGAAAAGAAATTAACTGTTAAATAGTATGAAACTGAAACCTGAAACTCGTCATATAACCATTTTGACTTTCCTAGTAAATGCAAAACCACATCGCTCACACTTCATATTTCTGTCGTCGTAACTTCAGCACGCAGTAGTTGCTAATCATCACTTGTAGCGTCCAAGATCCCAAAGTCTAAAAAAAAATGCAACTTCAATCTAACAATACCTCATTCTCCACATAAACTTCCAATATCATCTTAAAAACTCGTATAAACCCTCATTTTCTTAAAATACACAAAATTCATCGAGAACATTGGTCTTATCTTCATATCCTCATAGTTAATACTCATATTCAATACACGTAATACAACCTTAAGCACTACGTAAGCTTCAGGAAGATTGTTACCACTAGCTCAACATCAACATACAAAGTAGCCTTCGTTACGACAAAATCTTCATACAAGCAGTGTCATTATGTAATAATTCCATGTAATCATCGCAAAGTAATAGTGGTGAGCGATTAACAAAAAAATAATAAAAGCAAAATTATCACGTAGTAAGTATCAACATCAAATTGATGAATGATGATCAAAATACTCCACTGTAACGTCAACTTCGAACACCAGCATGAAATGAGTCCCACAGAAAACAGTAACGTAGTTTATTAGTAATGTACAGAAAAAATCTCAGTTTATTACAATATGTAAGAAATCTGTAAATCTAAGGGAAAAATACAGGTAACATTAAAAAAGATGTCTCCAGATAAAGATGTCTCCGAACTCTTGACTATCATATTGCCAGAACAAAACAGAGGTGGTGTTATTTGAAGTTTGTATACGGTCAGAATGTTCGCGCTCTGTAAAAGAAAAGCGCACGACGCAGGCCGATGGACGTGAGAAAGGAAAAAGTTCTACCCTCCTGAGGTAGTTGACTGGGGCTCGAAAAAAAAAAAACTAAGTGGCCGACCACCTGTCGCTAATGTGGTTCCCAGGCAACTGTTGCTGCGACGCGCTACGCGCTCGCTAACTGTACTCGGGCCAAGGAGAAATAATGTGAACAAACTAGCTGGACGTATAGAGCTGGGACTACAGAAGTAAATATAAGAAATAAGATTTAGAAAGTTCCCAAAGAAAGCAGTACTGTATATTCAATAAATGTTTGCAGTTTGTGATGTGATGTACACCAGGTGATTTCTTTGCACGTAGGGTTTGCACTTCAATTGCATTACGATGTGCTATAAGGACGACGCGATATGAACCCTTATATAACAGAAAGATTTTCTGGCTGAGATTGCGGGCTTTATTGGATAGCCTGTGGGAGCGGACCAGAACTTTATCTCTTACTTGAAAAGAAATATTTCTCTTCGTTGACTTCAATTGGCGCAGCCGTTGTTCAGCAGCTCGTTTAATATTCTGCAACGCAATTGGGATAATCTCGTGATGCCTTAGGCAGCGAGACTGTGGGAAACGTATGAGTTCTGTAATCTTGTCAGGTGGATGTTGGTTCTTTAAAACCAGATGTGGAGACAATTGTGTGGAAGAATTTGGTAACGAATTTATTACATCCTGAAACATGTGGAGGTATTTATCCCAGTTATTGTGTTTTGCATGACAGAAGATCTTAAATAATTTCACCAACTCCTTCATTAAATTTTTCTGCTGGGTTGGAAGAGGCGCAGTACCTGGAAATAAAAATGGGGGAAAGTTTGTGATTCTGAAGAGTACATCGCCAAGTGTGCGAACGGAACTGCGGCCCATTGTCGGATATTACGGATGTTACATGAACCACTTCTTTCAGGAAATGTTTAGTAAAAGCACGTGAAACAGTGCAGGCCGTAGCTTTACGTAATGGGGTGAAAGTGAAGAATTTAGAAGTTAATTCCACACAGACAAAAAACATAGGCGTAACGTCTATTTGTAGTAGGAATCGGGCCAAATAAATCAACGGCCGCCAGCTGACGAAGACATAAAGGTAAGATGGGGAATGTCTGAGCAGCAGAGGATACTGTAGGTGGTTTAGCTTTTTGACAAAGTCTGCACTTTGCAAGGACTTGGCGAATACGTTTTTCCATATTGAAAAAGTAAGGTGTTAGTTTAAGCAGCTGATAACATTTGCGCGGTCCATAATGCGCATAGCTAAGGCGAACATACCAAATCAGTTTGTTAATTAAGTCTTCAGGGATACAAACTAGCCACGTTGTCGTACCTGGTTTGATACGGCGGAACGGGATATAGTTGTGTATAAGGCAATACTGTCGTAGAGAGGTATTATTAACATCGCGCCATTGTTGTTTCAAGTCTTTCCAGATGGAATCTTTATCTTGTTCTGCTTTCGACAACTGTTTGTGAAAGTCCATAAAGAAGCAAACTCCATCATCACTGAGACGAATGAAATTATCTTCAAAATCTAAAATGGCTTTATATTTGTTCAAAAAATTGATCCCCAAAATGACGTCCGTAGTGAGGAGCGGAACTATTAAAAATGTTGCATAAAGAAGGTGTGTGTCAATTTGAAATTCCAGATAACATTGTTGTCTGATATCTATACTCTTGTCAGTAACAGCACCACTGATCTTGGTATGCGTAAGCGGAAGTGTTGGAATGGTAGAAATAGCAGCGCATTTTTGAAACTGATAACAGAAACGGGAGGACCCAAATCCAGTACAGCAGAGAATTTTTGTGTGCCAATCGAAATATGAATGACCGGATGATGAACAATAGGTCGCAATTCGGTTTTTTCCAGCAGAAGATCCTCTCGCATATCATCACAACGGATAACGTGTGACGTTAAATTTTCTGAAGAATCATGGCACCTCCTGCTCTGCGGAGAGCATTCAGTAGGCAGAACAGTTAATTGCTATTGTTGGTATTCTGTCGCATGCTGCGTATATGCATTATTACGTGGGTTTGGTGGACGAACCTCTACTAACTGTACTGTTCGACCGAATGAATTGTTGATATCTGGTTGGGGGTGGAACCGGGAATTTGGTTGATGAAATGGTACACGTCCGTCATTGCCGTAATTCTGTCGGCTGTCACTGGTTTGTCTCAAGTCCTGATTTGCATAATTATAATTACGATTTGGGAAATTCTGTTGACTGTGCTGATGAGTGGGTGAATGGTTATGGGTTTGTCGTCGTTGGTAGTCATTATTGTTTCCGTACGGTTGGTGACGGTTCTGGTGCCACATTTGGTTTCTTTGTACGAAAGCAGAGTTGGAATTATTCCGCTGATTATCCCAGGCTCTCTGACTATTACCGTACCGCCGATTATCTTGTGGGGTATCATTGCGGAATGACATTGAGGAAGAGGTGTGATAATTTTGATTCCTTGATGAATAGGGATTCACATCATTCTGCTGATACTGGGATTGTGGAAGAAACTGTCTTGCATTTCCATATTGGGGTCTGTGATTCGGAAACTGCCTACCGTTATTACTGAAACGATTGTCTCTATTCTGTTGCGTTTCCGCGAAAGAGTGTTGACTAGATAGTGAATTATGAGTTTCGTCTAGTTCAAGAAGCTGTAAGACGTCACGGAAAGTGTTCAAGTTTTCCGTGCGACTCCCTGTCAGCAACGGAACTCGCAATGATCTTGGTAATTTGGAGATACAGAGCTGAATGAGACCAGACGGACTGTAAGGTTCTGTGAGATGTTGGTTTTGTTGGATCATGTAATCAAAACATTGCGTCAAGGTGCGGAATTGTGAGTTATGGAAAGGTGGCATATTTAACAACTGATCTTTTACAGCTCGCTGTGAAGTGGGATTCTAGTAAGCATCCAAAAATTGTTGTTGGAATGATTGGAAAGACAAGCATTGTCGTGCAACGTGTCGCATTGTCGTTGCAGGTTCAGCCTCCAAGAAACTACAAACAAGTTCTAACTGATGTGCGACTGGCCAATTCGGAGGAAACGCAAAAGTAAATTGCTGAATCCAATAAAGCGGATGTAAATCGTTCGGGTTATTCCGGAACGTTTTGAATTTCTTAATTGAAAGGAAGTGTTTATAATCGACATTGTCCTGGCGGGGAAAGGAAGAAACATCATGGGGTAGGGAAAAACTGCCTGGGAAGGTACTACCTTGTTGAGGGCAATCCTGTGAAAATGAAGCGTGTAAAGATACGAAGGGGGGCTGTTGTTGTAGATAAGCACCATTATTTCCCTGGTGTTCTGGGACAAAATTACGAGGCGCACTGTCGTCATGCAGTTGTTGCTGAATATCAGAAAGTGTATTCCGAATTGAGTTGAGTTCTTTTTTTTGCTGTTCGTTAATACTGACTTGTTTGCTCTTAAATTTGGCCAGGGCTTGGTATTCAGTTGTTTCTGAAAAATGAACTGGGGTTGTATGGTCTGATTCATTGTCTGCGTGCGTTTCCAAAGCAGTTATTCTCTCGGTTATGTTTTGTAACTGTGACTGGAATTGTTCACCCTGTTCACTGACCTTAGTTTCAAGTTGAGTGACGTCAGATGTCAGGGATCCTGTACATGATTGTAAGACCTGTATTTGCACTGAGTGAGTAGCAGAGGTTTTTTGCAACTTGTCAATAACCTCTGTTGGAAGCACTGCATTGATTCTGTTCGTAAGGTCAGTAATGTTACGGTTATGTGTTTCAATGATATCCTGTAATTTCCTGTCATTTGCTTCCTTGTACGTTTCAGTAGTGTGTGTCAATTCCTGAGCACGCTTAGCATTGTCAGCACGCAAGGCGTCTAATCGTCCCGTTAATGTTTTGTTATGTTCCGCAATATCTGCACGGAATTGCGCAAATTGTTTGTCACGCTTTGCGTTCTGTTCTTCACTCTTAGCGTCACGTTCCTGTAGTAGTCGGAAATAACGGTCAAATTTATCTTCATTTGTTACTGGGGGCGTCACCGCAGGATTTGAGTGTGGCAACCGATATTGCTGGCTAGGGTTACTAAGGACTGTTTGAAAACTCTCAGGTGAAACAATTTCTCTATCTGTAGAAGGATTTTGCAAGAGAAATTGATTGTTCGAGCCAACTGCATTGCTTTGTGCAGGTTGATTAAGCAAAAACGAATCATGGGAAACTGTTTCTACATGGCTTACTGTGTTCTGAGAATCCGAACGCAGAAGAGGAACCGATTCGGAAATTTGTGATTCTGTTGCATCATTACTAGCTGCAGTTTTATTCGCAACTTCCTGATACTTACTTTTTGATACTGTCACGACCCAGCTGCCTCCTGCAGGCATCTAGCTCCGACTCGAAACACGTCTGCTGTCTCTGCGCATCTCCTCACCATTACTCAAACTTTTACCGCGTGCACCTAGCTCTGTTAGCTGTCAAAGATCTTACTACTCGAAGATGTACTACTCGTCCAATCTTGCGGTTGGGAACTATCGACATTTTTTACTGGCTCTATCCTGATCGAATCTCAGCACATACCTTTCAGGCCTTTCAGGGGTAGCGCTTTAAAGGTGAATGTAGGCTTCAAATATAAGTGGTTGGAACCGAAAATAGCACACTCCTTAGGAAGAAGAATTTAAGTATGCCTACACCCATTACAGTGTGTGCATTTCGGGTACGTGTATTATGCAAATGGATAACCTCAAAAAATGACCGAAACTAGGCAGCTGAAAGCAACCCCATTTTCATACCTGTTTGAGGTCATTGTCAGCTGCTATCCCGACATTAACATGCATAGACGTCAATAAAATGTTTCTGTGTTTGTGACCACATTGTCAGTATGTAAAATTACCGAAGTTTCGGTCGCTGTAGCAAGTGACCTGCTTCAGGATGTTTTTATTTACTTTAAACATAAACACCCTGAAGAAGGTGCCTTGCAACAGTGACCCAAACGTTGGAAGTTTTACATATTGACAATGCGGTCACAAACCCAGAAAAAGTTTAGTGACTGTGACAGTGGCCGCGGAGGTTTGCGTTTATGTGCGCCGACCTGTTAATTGTTATTTTTTGATATGTATCGATGAACAGTAACATTGATTCGACAGCTCAATACTACATAGTCGCAGTCCACCAATCATTTGAGCCCACATCTATTCTATAATGTGATAGACCTGTGAAGCAAAGGCATCGTGTGAGTGCTGGAAGGATCGTAAACGTTGGCATACTCCAATCGAATATGTAACAGAAATTCTAAATCTCTGGGAAAGGCGACTTATTTCTCCTGGAAACAAAAGGTTGGGTGAGCGTGTGTATTGCAGAATATAATCTTTTTTTTTTTTTTTACTTGATCAGAGCGTGAAATTTGGATGGAAGGGTAAAAGATAATACTGGTGCGATGTATCCTCCATCCAGTGCCGTCCAGTGGCTTGCGGCGAATGTATTATTTTCACAGGTGATGCTGTTATCTGCAAGCAGGTTAGAAGATCTGTGTTAGGGCAGGTAATTGACCTAAATTAACTAAATCTAT
The DNA here is from genome assembly GCF_021461385.2 of Schistocerca piceifrons. Taxonomy (NCBI): domain Eukaryota; kingdom Metazoa; phylum Arthropoda; class Insecta; order Orthoptera; family Acrididae; genus Schistocerca; species Schistocerca piceifrons. The sequence goes on along the minus strand of NC_060144.1, from coordinate 73,629,099 downwards.
TGAACATTAATAGAACTAGAGATCCAAAACACTGCCATCAGAAGCGTTAACAGCGGTAAGTATCTGCAACGAGCTGGAGAGAAATGCTGCATGGGGGCTTAATTATATACAATGCAAATAATTTTAATTTTAGTAGCTGACTGTCCGATTACGAAGACTCGTAACCGGTTGGCCCTGACTAGTATTAGTACGCAATCTGACTGCATAGAATAACAACAAAGAATGAGAGAAAATTTCCGTTACCACAATTAATTAATTAAGTCCCCAGCAACTATAAAAGCTACGAAACAAAAACTACGAACAACAAAGCACAAGTGTAACTGTTCTGTGTGTGGAAGTGAGTGTGATTCAACGTACACATCTGGCATGGTTCTTCCTCAATAAGACAAGATATTTTAAATACCATTTACACTGAATTAATTAAATAAAACTGAAATACTATAATTGCACATAGAAACTCGAATTACAGTCTAATACATGAACACAAGCCAGATGTTTTGTTGACTGAACCTGTGACCAAGAGGCATTGTTAGTTAGGAAATTTAAAAAAAAATTAAAAAAAATGTTTTTTACCTTCATATATATTTACTAAAAATACACTCTGATCATTACAACATCTCCATTCGAACAACATCTGCTGTCTAGCCCATCAAAACAACTGTACACGACATGGCCTCAAATAATACAGCTATCAACATCCTCTCAGCAAAGCACTATCCACCACAACTTCTGAACAAGCATTGCCAGTGGAGGCGGCGGAATAAAACTCTTTGGCGCAGTCTCTGGCGCTGTGACTCAGTGTAGCCACCTTTCAATGCATATGTCGCGTTTGGATTCAATTGCTGGAATCATAAGGGAATCAAACCAAGTACTAAGAATTGGCAAGTCGGTTAGCTAAAGCAGAAGAATATGTCAGGCTCAAATTCATTTGCATGGACTGTTGGGGGGTGTAATCCACCCACTAAGAATTGACAGTGGAGGAGGCGAGTGACCGCAGATCCGGTCAGTATGTCACCTAGAGACTGTGGCACTACAATTCGGACCGAGTTTTGTGAGGTATTAAGATAACAGCTGATGCTGGATGAAACATTGACATTGATTTGGTCTAGCATACACTTGTTGGTAACTGGCTCTGGAGGTACAGTAGTTGGACTTAGTGGTGAACTTAAGAGTTCGAGGTGTGAGGAGAACTCCGGTAAATGAAATGATCGTGTGGCATTTATTGGCCGGGATATCTCCTTCGACGACTTGCCTGTCAATGATGATGAAAATTATGATAGAGGACACGCAACAGTCAGTCCCCGGCCTGGATTCGAACTCGGGCCCCCTTGCGTGGTATGCGGTAACGCTATCCCTGCGCTACGAAGGCGGACAGGAGAAATCGTGTGACAGACATAGGAGTCATGTTGGAACAGCTTTTAGCGCTCTGTCATGCAGGATTTAACAGATATTAAGGCGCTAAGAACAGATATATTTTTTTTTTTTTTTTTTTTTTTTTTTTTTTTTTTTTTTTTTTTTTTCAGATGATAAAATACTTAGACGACATACTCTCCCATACTTTTGTGCAGCATTTTCACACTAGGAATCAGCATGTAATGATACTTTAGCTCTGTGGAAATATATATATGCTTCCATTTATTTTGTCTTTGCAAAGAATACACGTGAAAGGTAGGAATCCAAATATCACACGAGAAATTCAATTAATATTTATTACATTTAATATTGATATAATTATTGTTTTGATCACTTCAGGGGTTAGTTTATTAAAATATCTTTTTCACAACCCCCTCTCAGATCGAGTAAACTAGATTTTTTAAACTGGGTTGTGTCTATGATAGGAGTGGAATTGCAGTTAGAACGCTACGTCCAAGTCGGCCTTGCTTATCTCACACTGTGCAAGAATTTAGCGAGAGCTGTCAGTGGCCAGCATCACACATAGTCACGAGGCTTTGTCGGACCGGAAGCTACGGCTCAGCCTGTCCCAACCAGGCAGCTACAAAGAAGGGCTCTGGTCGGTCTCTCCTTACGTACACAATACACGCGGTAGGTGACGCTGGTCTAAACTGGAGGTAATTGGCCAGATTTTTCTTGAGATGCCGTGTTCAAGTACCATAATTGGGACGACAGTCGTAAAAAATATTGCATGATGTATTTCCTACGTTTCTGTTGCCTAGGATGTGACTTGCGACTCGGAAATGTGAATGTCATTCTTCAATGCTGTTGTGACATGACTCCTGCATGTAGGCTGTTTCCGTAAGAGTGTATAAATATTTCACAGAACGTACAGGATGCTCCACTCAACAATTTGAGGTAGGGAACGTCGGGTCGGAGAAGCTAGCTTAAGGAGATAATACGAATAAAATCATCGACACAATGAACGTACCATTTTTACTGTACCTTACAAAATATGCTAAAACTGACGGCCATCAAACTCCATGCAAACATGACATTGGCGAACAATATTCTGACGCACCCTAACAAATATCGCTGGTGTGTTCCGAATCACATGATAGGCAGCTACAATTCTGACAACTAATTCCACATCTGTATCCACTGGTGTCTCGTACACAAGTGAGTTTAGATATCCCCAGAGGAAATAATCAAGGAGATTCAGCTCAGGAAACTTCGAAAGCCGTGGAATAAGACCCTCCCCACTTCCAATCCAGCGACCAGAAAATACAGCATTGAGATGTTTGCGAACATCGACATTGAAGAGGGAAAACGAAGTGGTAGACAAATTTACTTCCGTATCTCCTTAAGCTGGCTTCTCTGACCCCATGTTTCCTACCTCACATTGTTTAGTGGAGCATTATCTGTGTTCTGCTACATTTTTGCACGCTCTTACGCCAACACCTTGTTTAGGGAGCATGGATTGATAGCAGTACTGGGACAGTGGGTCGCTGTCCTAATATTATTATCCATCCTTATGTGCCTTCCAGTAGCTGTTCACTTGTAGATCAACAGGAAGCTGATAGTTTGCTGTCCCATTACTAGTACTTACCATTCCGATTGCCTAGACTAGCTGGAGTAGCCCTCTAGTTCTAAACTTATAGCGAAAATATCCTCTCCACATCCAGCAATTACTGATGAGACTGACTAGAGCTACTCTCTAGCGTTAGATCAATGACTGCTACCACTCCCCAACTCCTCATGCCTTACAGCTACAGGAAAAAATGTGGATTTCCCCACAGACTTTTCAATTTCCTGCCAAGAGGAGGAGGAGAATTAGACCGTACCAGACTGGATCGATCATCTGGATTGCGACGTCATATTTAGACGGCGCCAGTATTCCAAAGTTTATGAAAGGAAGAGAGGTTCTACATCCTTCCACACCAGCGATACGCAAATTGTTAAATAATGAGTATACTATTATTATTAATTATCATTTTTATTATTACTATCATGCCCTATGCAATACAATGTAATCAGCACTTGAATTTACCACGAAAATTCGAATTTACCACGAAAATTTGAGTTTCCCGCCGATATTGAATTTCCAGCCATTTTTTAACTTCCCGCCATTTTTCCAGGCGTGGGTATTAAGTAGGAGGGGTTATTCGTTGATCAATATAATTAATTAGTCTATTAATTTGATATCTACATTGTGCTAGAGCCTCTTCTTTTACCTTCCAAACGTAAAAGCAAAGGTTTCAGTTTCTAGTTATTGTCTGACGCTCGGGTTGATCTCCCTAGAGGCAGGTCTGGAGATTTCCCAGAGGGAGAGGGCCCCCTGATGGGATTTCCCACGGGGGGGGGGGGGGGAACACGGTAATTAATTGATCAATTTAACTAATTTGTCAATTAATTTGATGTCAATTTTATACCATAAGTGTGCTTGTTGCCACATCTACACTAGGGAGCACGGGTAGCAGGGTGTCTGCTAACTTGAATGAATTATAACTGTCTTTGTTCTCTCTTTGCCCCACTACTGACATCATAAACATTGAGATGCATGAAAAACCAGGTTTCCTTAAAAGAGAGCGAAATTCACCCAGACGATACTCATCCAATGTTTGATATGGTCTCATGCTGATTTATGAGTTATCTTTCTTTTCTTGTAGATGGCTATATTTCAGTCTCACGACGTCATAGTTTGCTGCTGTTGTGGGTTGGCAGGAGAGCCAACACCGTGTTATTAGAGGAAATCGAAAGGCACGCGTTTTAGCTCACGCAGGCTAGCGTGAGGTCTGGAACAGGACAAGGAAATTAGAATTTAGAAAAACGGACGTAGCTGGTGGAATACTTAACTTTAATCCATAACTGGTGAACGCCGCTCTTGACTGTACATTATTCACAATATCAATAGTAACTGAACATGGCGCCTTGCTAGGTTGTCCCAAATGAAGTAGCTGATGGCTATGCTAACTGTCGTCTAGACAAATGAGAGCGTATTTTGTCAGCGAACCATCGTTAGCAAAGTCGGTCGTACAACTGGGGCGAGTGCTAGGAAGTCTCTCTAGACCTGCCGTGTGGTGGCGCTCGGTCTGCAATCACTGATAGTGGTGACACGCGGGTCCGACGTATACTAACGGACCGCGGCCGATTTAAAGGCTACCACCTAGCAAGTGTGGTGTCTGGTGGTGACACCACAGCTGCTTTCAAATTGGTTACATAATGTTACATAGAAATGTTGGAACACGTGAGGCAATACTAACCTTACGACTTATCTTAGAAGAAAGATTAAGAAAAAGGCAAACCTACGTTTCTAGCATTTGTAGACATAGAGAAAGCTTTTGACAATGTTGACTGGAATACTCTCTTTCACATTCTAAAGGTGGCAGGGGTAAAATACAGGGAGCGAAAGGGTATTTACAATTTGTACAGAAACCAGATGGCAGTTATAAGAGTCAAGGGGCATGAAAGGGAAGCAGTGCTTGGGAAGGGAGTGAGACAGGGTTGTAGCCTCTCCCCGATGTTATTCAATCTGTATATTGAGCAAGCAGTAAAGGAAACAAAAGAAAAATTCGGAGTAGGTATTAAAATTCATTGAGAAGAAGTAAAAACTTTGAGGTTCGCCGATGACATTGTAATTCTGTCAGAGACAGCAAAGGACTTGGAAGAGCAGTTGAATGGAATGGACAGTGTCTTGAAAGGAGGATATAAGATGAACATCAACAAAAGCAAAACGAGGATAATGGAATGTAGTCAAATTAAATCGGGTGATGCTGAGGGAATTAGATTAGGAAATGAGACACTTAAAGTAGTAAAGGAGTTTTGCTATTTAGGGAGTAAAATAACTGATGACGGTCGTAGTAGAGAGGATATAAAATGTAGACTGGCAATGGCAAGGAAATCGTTTCTGAAGAAGAGAAATTTGTTAACATAGAGAATAGATTTAAGGGTCTGGAAGTCGTTTCTGAAAGTATTTGTATGGAGTGTAGCCATGTATGGAAGTGAAACATGGACGATAACTAGTATGGACGAGAAGAGAATAGAAGCTTTTGAAATGTGGTGCTACAGAAGAATGCTGAAGATAAGGTGGGTAGATCACGTAACTAATGAGGAGGTATTGAATAGGATTGGGGAGAAGAGAAGTTTGTTGCACAACTTGACTAGAAGAAGGGATCGGTTGGTAGGACATGTTTTGAGGCATCAAGGGATCACAAATTTAGCATTGGAGATCAGCGTGGAGGGTAAAATCGTAGAGGGAGACCAAGAGATGAATACACTAAGCAGATTCAGAAGGATGTAGGTTGCAGTAGGTACTGGGAGATGAAGAAGCTTGCACAGGATAGAGTAGCATGGAGAGCTGCATCAGACCAGTCTCAGGACTGAAGACCACAACAACAACAACAACAACAATGTTACGTGTTACGTGTACTACTAGAACCGTAATGTTCCTCTGTGTTTGAACCATAATGTTCCTCTGTGTTTGGTAAACGTTACTTATGGTTTGGTGTTCAATAAAGTGTGCTTGAAAGCATTGCAATTTTGCTGTGATCGCTGTGTATACATCTACTTTCACTTTAGTATAATGTGCTACGTGAGACCACTAAACAGTAATCGGATACTGTGCCACGTCCTCATTTATCTGCTAGTACTTTTGCCTGTTAAGAGATTTGCTTTTCTGTGTTTACACGTTACATACTCATCTGGAACTTAGTGTGAACTGTATAATGTTGTTTGGTCACGCGGCTAGAGGCGTCTTGTCACGGATTGCGCGGCCCTTCCCGCATACGTTTATTTAACTTACTAGAAATACCTCAGCAGTTTGGTCCCTTAGCAATTCAAGCACATTTGGATTTTTAAAATGTTGTTCGCCCTACGCACCAGTATTAATCTGCGAATACTGTAAACTCTCATAAGTTTTATAACCTGTATGTTCCTTTTGAGTTTGAACAACACTACGGCTTCGTGTCTTACACAGTTTTTTGCTCATGTCTGATATAACGATTATTTTTAAATCTCATGCAAAGACATTGAAACGAATCACATTCTCTTTACGTTTATTTCGTCACCTCAATAGCGCAAGCACCGATAAGCATCATAGGTTCCTGGAATTTTTTGAGTTACAAAATGTTTTTTATTTCACAGGCTTTATAGACCTCGATGGTTGATACAAAGCTTACGAGAGTCCATCCGCTTTGGGTTAAGAAACGAACAGCATAGAAAATATTAAGAACTATTTTCTGACAGGCTCTGACAATACAGGAGTTGAGATGGGCTGTGAATTTGCATTTAGGCTTTGGCACTACTACTTAACCTTAGAGCATTAAATATCAAATTCTGAAATTTTTACCTTTCTATGGCCAACTCCATCTATCCTCCACCAGCAAAAGGAACATTAGCATATCAACAAGTACCTCGACTCACGTTTCTTTAAAGAATCGAACTCCGACGTAGACTATAAAAAAGCTTCAAAAGTCTGATTACTTCACAAATTGGTTAATGTGTAGTAGTGTGATACAATCTCGCTGGCGTATTCAGTTCTATATGCTGAAACTGTAGCTTTTGGTCTGAGAATTATAATATGAAGATACTGTAAAAATGCGTACCGTCTACTTGTTGATTTGAAGTTCAAAAATATTCAAATGCGTGTGAATTCTTAAGGGACCAAACTACTGAGGTCATCGGTCATTAGAGTTACCACTGCTTAAACTAACTTAAACGAAATTACGCTAAGAACAGCACACACACCCATGCCCGAGGGAGGACTCGAACCTCCGGTGGGAGTGGTGATTTGAGGTACTGCTGGTCGACGATGCAGAACAAAAGTAATCCCTACTAAACCACCTAACGTGTGCCAACGTCAGTGCATATGACAAGCACTTGCAACCGCTGCTCTAACGTTGTATTTTTTGAATGATACACAGTTCGAAATATGTACTCACTACTCAAATAAGTTCACTACATAAACAGTTCCCCGTGGTCTAGGGGTAGCGTCTTTGATTAATAATCAAAGACATCTTCGGTACCGGGTTCGATTCCAGCCACTGCCTGAAATTTGATAAATAATCAGCATTGGCGGCCGAAGACTTCCGCCATAAGAAGTCAGCCTCATTCTGCCAACGGCCTTGTCAAAGAGGGCGGAGGAGCGGATAGAGGTTCAGGGCACTCTCTTGTCCTAGGGGTGGGAAATTGCCCCTAAAGGCGGAAGAATCAGCAATGATCAACGACATGAGGATGCAGAAGGCAATGGAAACCACTGCATTAAAGACATGTAACGTGTATCCACAGGACATGTGGCCTGTAATTGAAGAAGTGTCATGATGATCTCTCCATTGGCAAAATATTCCGGAATAGTCCCCCATTCGGATCTCCGGGAGGGGACTGCCATGGGGGAGGTTACCATGAGAAAAAGATTGAATAATCTACGAAAGGATAACGTTCTACGAGTCGGGGCGTGGAATGTCAGAAGCTTGAAGCTGGTAGGGAAACTAGAAAATCTGAAAAGGGAAATGCAAAGGCTCAATCTAGATATAGTAGGGGTCAGTGAAGTGAAGTGGAAGGAAGACAAGGATTTCTGGTCAGATGAGTATCGGGTAATATCAACAGCAGCAGAAAACGGTATAACAGGTGTAGGATTCGTTATGAATAGGAAGGTAGGGCAGAGGGTGTATTACTGTGAACAGTTCAGTGACCTGGTCGTTCTAATCAGAATCGACAGCAGACCAATACCGACAACGATAGTTCAGGTATACATGCCGACGTCGCAAGCTGAAGATGAACAGATAGAGAAAATGTATGAGGATATTGAAAGGGTAATGCAGTATGTAAAGGGGGACGAAAATCTAATAGTCATGGGCGACTGGAATGCAGTTGTAGGGCAAAGAGTTGAAGAAAAGGTTACAGGAGAATATGGGCTTGGGACAAGGAATGAAAGAGGTGAAAGACTAACTGAGTTCTGTAACAAGTTTCAGCCAGTAATAGCGAATACCCAGTTCAAGAATCACAAGAGGAGGAGGTATACTTGGAAAAGGCCGGGAGATACGGGAAGATTTCAATTAGATTACATCATGGTTAGACAGAGATTCCGAAATCAGATACTGGATTGTAAGGCATACCCAGGAGCAGATATAGACTCAGATCACAATATAGTAGTGATGAAGAGTAGGCTGAAGTTCAAGACATTAGTCAGGAAGAATCAATACGCAAAGAAGTGGGATACGGAAGTACTAAGGAATGACGAGATACGTTTGAAGTTCTCTAACGCTATAGACACAGCAATAAGGAATAGCGCAGTAGGCAATACAGTTGGAGAGGAATGGACATCTCTAAAAGGGGCCATCACAGAAGTTGGGAAGGAAAACATAGGTACAAAGAAGGTAGCTGCGAAGAAACCATGGGTAACAGACGAAATACTTCAGTTGATTGATGAAAGGAGGAAGTACAAACATGTTCCGGTAAAATCAGGAGTACAGAAATACAAGTCGCTGAGGAATGGAATAAATAGGAAGTGCAGGGAAGCTAAGACGAAATGGCTGCAGGAAAAATGTGAAGACATCGGAAAAGATATGATTGTCGGAAGGACAGAGTCAGCATACAGGAAAGTCAAAACCTTCGGTGACATTAAAAGCAACGGTGGTAACATTAAGAGTGCACCGGGAATTCCACTGTTAAATGCAGAGGAGAGAGCAGATTGGTGGAAAGAATACACTGAAAGCCTCAATGAGGGTAAAGATTCGTCTGATGTGATAGAAGAAGAAACAGGGCTCGATTTAGAAGGGATAGGGGATCCAGTATTAGAATCGGAATTTAAAAGAGCTTTGGAGGACTTACGGTCAAATTAGGCAGAAGGGATAGATAACATTCCATCAGAATTTCTAAAATCATTGGGGGAAGTGGCAACAAAACGACTATTCACGTTGGTGTGTAGAATATATAAGTCTGGCGATATACCATCTGACTTTCGGAAAAGCATCATCAACACAATTCCGAAGACGGCAAGAGCTGACAAGTGCAAGAATTATCGCACAATCAGCTTAACAGCTCATGCATCGAAGCTGCTTACAAGAATAATATACAGAATAATGGAAAAGAATGTTCAGGATGCGCTAGGTGCCGATCAATTTGGCTTTAGGGAAAGTAAAGGGACGAGAGAGGCAATTCTGACGTTACGGCTAATAATGGAAGCAAGGCTAAAGAAAAATGAAGACACTCTCATAGGATTTGTCGACCTGGAAAAAGCGTTCGACAATATAAAATGGTGCAAGCTGTTCGAGATTCTGAAAAAAGTAGGGGTAAGCTATAGGGAGAGACGGGTCATATACAACATGTACAACAACCAAGAGGGAATAATAAGAGTGGACGATCAAGAACAAAGTCCTCGTATTAAGAAGGGTGTAAGTCAAGGCTGTAGCCTTTCGCCTCTACTCTTCAATCTGTACATCGAGGAAGCAATGATGGAAATAAAAGAAAGGTTCAGGAGTGGAATTAAAATACAAGCTGAAAGGATATCAATGATACGATTCGCTGATGACATTGCCATCCTGAGAGAAAGTGAAGAAGAATGATCTGCTGAACGGAATGAACAGTCTAATGAGTACACAGTATGGTTTGAGAGTAAATCGGAGAAAGACGAAGGTAATGAGGAGTAGTAGAAGTGAGAACAGCGAGAAACTTAACATCAGGATTGATGGTCGCGAAGTCAATGAAGTTAAGGAATTCTGCTACCTAGGCAGTAAAATAACCAATGACGGACGGAGCAAGAAGGACATCAAAAGCAGACTCGCTAAGGCAAAAAAGGCATTTCTGGCCAAGAGAAGTCTACTAATATCAAATACCGGCCTTAATTTGAGGAAGAAATATCTGAGGATGTACGTCTGGAGTACAGCATTGTATGGTAGTGAAACATGGACTGTGGGAAAACCGGAACAGAAGGGAATCGAAGCATTTGAGATGTGGTGGTATAGACGAATGTTGAAAATTAGGTGGACTGATAAGGTAAGGAATGAGGAGGTTCTACGCAGAATCGGAGAGGAAAAGAATATGGGGAAAACACTGATAAGGAGAAGGGACAGGATGATAGGACATCTGCTAAGACATGAAGGAATGACTTCCATGGTACTAGAGGGAGCTGTAGAGGGCAAAAACTGTAGAGGAAGACAGAGATTGGAATACGCCAAGCAAATAATTGAGGACGTAGGTTGCAAGTGCTACTCTGAGATGAAGAGGTTAGCACAGGAAAGGAATTCGTGGCGGGTCGCATAAAAAAAAAAGAACGTAAACCTGCCTTTTACAGGCAGAGTTTCCATATTTATGCACGACACATCAGTTTAAGACAGAGGACATGTCGACACTGGTACATAGTTCGGAGTATGTGGTCGATACAGAAACCAGTTCACTTACTAAACCTGTATTTTTACAGTCACTTTTTTCCCATTACGTCCTGGTATAATTGTTAGGAATAACAGGCACATGGACACGTTGTAATTGTAACTTAACAGTCCGCTTTGTGTCTCGAAAAGAGTTGAGTTGCTAGAAATGTCTCTGCAATACGCCATTGTCGCACCCTTTAAAATAATGTGACAAAAATTATTTCATTTCCATGCACTTTCTCCTATGTTTTGTTCCGTCCACAATACTCCGGAAAACAGTATATATGCCCGCTGTTGCAAATTAACCTTCCGTGCCCGTTATGAGGCTGTCTTTGTCGGAAGTTTCTTGTAGTTATGACTTCGCTCGATTAAGTCTTGTTTCTAATCTGTTCTGTGATGGTGTGGCGTATATACATTGCCTTCTCTCACTGACAGAGATATTATTGTAGTCTGAAGAGCTATGTGAATCAAACTATCACTATGCGATAAAAAGTGTGACTTGGAATGTATTATCATACAAGAAAAACAGTGAAATAAGTCGACAACAGGAAAATATTAAGATTCAGTCGCTTACAAAACATAACCCAGACATCCAAATTGCAAAGTTCTGATAAAATGAATTTTTGACCATTCACAAATAAAGTCATTAAAAATACCAGTAGAGACCGACGTTTTATATGAATATCACTTAACAGACTATTTTTACTATTTTTACTTTACAAGATAGTGATGATTTACGTACGTTGCATGTTTCATAAGTAGTGTAACAGTGGGAGTTGCGGCACCAAGGTACGTAATGGATGATGTCATCGATGAATCATCAGATTTCCCACATTCCCTCTCCTCAGTCTGACTCATCTGAGAAAGGCCAAGTGCCCTATTTATAACATGTTGGGATATTCAAATTTTGGTGGGAAATTGAAATTATTGTTGGGGAACTGAAAAAATAACGCAGTTGTGCTAGTGTGTCTTCCCCACCCCAACCAAATGACGTAGAGCTGTTTTCCTACGTGTAAATTTGCAGCAAGCTAATAGGCTCTACTACGCCAGAATCCAGAGTGGCTAGCCTGGAATGCTCGCGCAGCGACATGACATCAGAATACAAGATGGTAGGTCAGAGGGAAATAATTTGCCTACAGAGACTTTTAGGGCTATTTATAGTAGTTTGATCACTGCATGATTCCATCCCACCTATCATGAGTTAAGTAATCCCTCTCTGACGTCACCATTTAAACAGTTGTTCCATTTTGGCCAACTCGAACGTCATAATAATTCGCATTCCAAACTCTATACTGTGTAGCAGGAAAAGTTGCATCTTTGGTTAAACGAACACGGGGGAGGGGTAGGGGCATCCTCGCACCACGCCATGTAGCCCCCATGCTGCCAACTGGGAGCAGTCAGCAAACACCAGCCACTTCAGGAAGGTTGGGTCTGGTAGCGAACAGCCACCTCACCACACCACGATGCATGGCTAAATGCGTAAGTACATTGCACTACATTTTGACCCCATAGGCTGTCTAGTGGTGAAATGCAAGCTACAGGCACTAGACATCAAGTGTGCATGTGGAATGGAGTATAGAATTTCTGATTCCCAACACCAGTATACTGTTCTGATAACACTGCATCCACAGCCTGCAAAACCTTAGTTAAAATAATGGGAACGTAGAAAAATGCAGGAAGCATACTTGTGCATTGATCCAAATGACGGCGAGTTAATAGTCAAAAAAATGGCTCTGAGCACTATGGGACTTAACATCTGTGGTCATCAGTCCCCTAGAACTTAGAACTACTTAAACCTAAATAACCTAAGGACATCGCACACATCCATGCCCGAGGCAGGATTCGAACCTGCGACCGTAGCAGTCGCGCGGTTCCGGACTGCGCGCCTAGAACCGCTAGACCACCGCGGCCGGCAATATTCATTTAAGCTGAAAATGGCCTATAATTCTCCCATACATTCTGCATGGATAGTGAAAGGTCAAAAGATGAACATTTTTCCTCGTGGCGGTGGACAACTGTGAGGTGGCTCCAAAGCAGAAAATAAAAGATTGAGGTGCTATGCTTGTAAAATTCACCACAAAGATTTGTGTGTGGAACGGGGGGTGGTTATATCGTAACATCTAAATCGCAGCAAATACATATGATGCTAAAGTATGACATTTTCTGCAAGAGTAGTGGTCAATACCTGCACATACATCACATTTTAAGATGAAAACTCTCGCCATCTACTGGACATAATATGCAGTCAAGAGTCTCCACCAACAGCCATTTACCACTAGAAATTATTTCGTTTGCCACTATTTTGCGTTATTGCCTAGAGTGGTGAACGTCTATGACTTTTTATGAAATAAGGTAATTAGCGATTATACTTAAATTTACATTTTATGGGGAAATTCTAAAAGAGAAATATGAACGTTCACCTACAACTGCGGACGGGTCAGTTCTGACCTCTCTGTTTCAGTCGCTGCAACAATCGTACTTTTCCTGTAGCTTCATGCTTATTGTTAGATTGAGTTTGGTCAACAATCGGAAAACTCCCTTTTATCTCTTTGCCAGATGCCGTTGCAATTTTCTAGCAGGGGAGGAGAGGGAGAACAGGTTGAACCACGTCTGACCGCATGTGCAAGTATTCCGTAGACAGCGCTAGGTTTCAAGTAATGCGGTTTTATTACTGCATTAAAACTGTGTAAATAGTGCTTCATCAGAGGACGATATTACTCCTCAGGAGTTTCTACTGAACATTGATAAAGAAAGCCGTGCGGGGTAGCTGCGCGGTCTAGGGCGCCTTGTCACGGTCCGCGCGGCTTCTCCCATCGGAGGTTCGAGAGCCCCCTCGGGCATCGGTGGGTGTGTCGTCCATAACGTAAGTTAGTTTAAGTTAGATTAAGTAGTGTAAACGCTTAGGGACCGATGACCAAAGCAGTTTGCTCCCTTAAGATCTTACCACAAATTTACAATTTTTTATAAGGAAGGTATGCATATTGATGTGTTGTTTTTGCAATAATTATTGGTTTCTTATGTGCTGCATAGGCAAAGATTTCCATTGCAACATTTATGTTCATACAGTGTTGCTTTCTTAAGTTTTTACAAGTCTTACATGATATTTACGAAGGTGTGTTTTTTGTTCTAATATTCCACAGTGTATTGAATACCAATATGTGTTGTAATATTAGTTACAGTAAAGTCTAGGTTAGCTTGTGGCCATCGGCATCGCGGACAACTAAATGACCAAGGTTGTGGACTACTTCGGTTTCCTTCAGGTATAGATATCGGAACTGCTACATGGAACGGCCTGCCTAGTGGGAGCTGTAGGTGACTGTTCAGCTGGCAGACATGGGCAACAGAATGTTTTCAGAGAACATGGAGGATGATCTCCGCATGCATAACGAAACGTGAATGAGGCCTGGAAAAAAATTTTAACACATTGTAAGATGAAATGAGAGCGATGCACGTCGAACACTGGGTTCAGTTGATTGGACTAAGAACGTTGCTGAACTGGAAGCTTTTATACCGGTATTCTACGCCTGTGGTGCTACAGGATCGAAGAGCTTAGAATTAGACACATTGCGATCAATGAATTGGGGAAATACTTTTATGAGGTCACCAATGGCTCGTGACAGATTCAGAGAGATAATTCGTTACCTCAGGTTTGACGGTAGACCCACAAGATCAGAACGACTGAAAGAAGACAAGTTTGCTTTGGTATCAGAAATCTGGTAAGAGTTCACTGCGAACGCAAAACATAGCTACGTGCCGGGTCCATATATCACAATCGACTAACAGCTTTTTCCTTCAAAGTTCTGTTGCGGAATCACAGAGTTCATGGCCTAAAAACCGGACAAATACGGGCAAAAGTATTGGATGGCAGTAGATACGTACTCCAAATATATTATGAATTCCTTCCCTTATCTAGGAATGGGTTACACTTGGCCGAGTGATGAGCGTCTTGGCGATTTTGTCGTGAAAAATATTCATGCAACCTTACCTCAATAAAGGAAGGAATGTCACACGTGACTATTTTTTCGCATCTTTGGCTCTCTCTGAAATCCTGAAAGCAAATTCTACAAGGCTAGTTCGGACCATAAATAGATCTCGCAAGGAAATTCCAGTCTGTATAAAGAAGGCAAAAGAAGTGTTGAAGAAGAATGATACCAAAAAATGGTTCAAATGGATCTGAGCACTATGGGACTTAACATGTGTGGTCATCAGTCCCCTAGAACTTAGAACTACTTAAACCTAACTAACCTAAGGACATCACACACATCCATGCCCGAGGCAGGATTCGAACCTGCGACCGTAGCAGTCGCGCTGTTCTGGACTGAGCGCCTAGAACCGCTAGACCACCGCGGCCGGCGAATGATACCACACTATCAGTTTATCAGGTTAAGAACAGTGAGCATCTTCTGATTCCCAGCACTATGCATATTTATATTAAAATTCAAGATTGTCTGAAAAAGCAGCCAGATGTAATTAGCTTTTATAAAGGCTCTAAATATGGAGTGACCATGGTCGACAAAATGGCTCACAAATACCCTGTCAAAGCACCATTGAGACGATGGCCTGTTCACACATTTTGCAACTTGCTGGGTTCGGCTGGTATAAATACACTCCTGGAAATTGAAATAAGAACACCGTGAATTCATTGTCCCAAGAAGGGGAAACTTTATTGACACATTCCTGGGGTCAGATACATCACATGATCACACTGACAGAACCACAGGCACATAGACACAGGCAACAGAGCATGCACAATGTCGGCACTAGTACAGTGTATATCCACCTTTCGCAGCAATGCAGGCTGCTATTCTCCCATGGAGACGATCGTAGAGATGCTGGCTGTAGTCCTGTGGAACGGCTTGCCATGCCATTTCCACCTGGCGCCTCAGTTGGACCAGCGTTCGTGCTGGACGTGCAGACCGCGTGAGACGACGCTTCATCCAGTCCCAAACATGCTCAATGGGGGACAGATCCAGAGATCTTGCTGGCCAGGGTAGTTGACTTACACCTTCTAGAGCACGTTGGGTGGCACGGGATACATGCGGACGCGCATCGTCCTGTTGGAACAGCAAGTTCCCTTGCCGGTCTAGGAATGGTAGAACGATGGGTTCGATGACGGTTTGGATGTACCGTGCACTATTCAGTGTCCCCTCGACGATCACCAGTGGTGTACGGCCAGTGTAGGAGATCGCTCCCCACACCATGATGCCGGGTGTTGGCCCTGTGTGCCTCGGTCGTATGCAGTCCTGATTGTGGCGCTCACCTGCACGGCGCCAAACACGCATACGACCATCATTGGCACCAAGGCAGAAGCGACTCTCATCGCTGAAGACGACACGTCTCCATTCGTCCCTCCATTCACGCCTGTCGCAACACCACTGGAGGCGGGCTGCACGATGTTGGGGCGTGAGCGGAAGACGGCCTAACGGTGTGCGGGACCGTAGCCCAGCTTCATGGAGACGGTTGCGAATGGTCCTCGCCGATACCCCAGGAGCAACAGTGTCCCTAATTTGCTGGGAAGTGGCGGTGCGGTCCCCTACGGCACTGCGTAGGATCGTACGGTCTTGGCGTGCATCCGTGCGTCGCTGCGGTCCGGTCCCAGGTCGACGGGCACGTGCACCTTCCGCCGACCACTGGCGTCAACATCGATGTACTGTGGAGACCTCACGCCCCACGTGTTGAGCAATTCGGCGGTACGTCCACCCAGCCTCCCGCATGCCCACTATACGCCCTCGCTCAAAGTCCGTCAACTGCACATACGGTTCACGTCCACGCTGTCGCGGCATGCTACCAGTGTTAAAGACTGCGATGGAGCTCCTTATGCCACGGCAAACTGGCTGACACTGACGGCGGCGGTGCACAAATGCTGCGCAGCTAGCGCCATTCGACGGCCAACACCGCGGTTCCTGGTGTGTCCGCTGTGCCGTGCGTGTGATCATTGCTTGTACAGCCCTCTCGCAGTGTCCGGAGCAAGTATGGTGGGTCTGACACACCGGTGTCAATGTGTTCTTTTTTCCATTTCCAGGAGTGTACTTCGTTACTGTAGAATGCTCTAAACGAGAAAAAGTTGAAACGCAGAACCTTGATACTGCAGCTGGGGAAGGAGCTTGCTGAGAATTATGCAGCATCCAGGAAGACCAGTACATCTGTCATACCCGAAGACATTCCTGAGAGGCAATAAAAGCGAACATCTTGCCGTGTAAAGTCTAATTTTGAAGGAAGCAAATCATTTGTAAAGTCTCATATGTGCAAGAAAACTCTCTGCAAGAAATGTACATCTAAAGACTATTATTTGTGCTCATTGTGTGACGGTAGTCAGTAAAGGCACCCTGCAAATAAGTGTAAGTTTATTAAATTATTAAATGATAATTTGTTGAAAGCTATTTCATATATGCTGACTTCGTACTAAAATTACCAACATTTCAAAGAATAGATTCATTAGTAGTAACAATAGCCCATTGACAGAGGCCAATTAGAAGGAAAGATATGTAGACCATTAGTGACCCAGCGGCAATTCTAGGTATGTTAAATTACAGCGGTTCTAATGTTAAAGGGAATTATGTGTGAAAGTGCAAGCCGACGACATAGTGTTGTGTGTGATTCATGTGTGACCATCATTACCGGCCCGTGGTACCGACAGCAGTGCGTTAGGCGAGCCTGCTGGCTAGCAGTGCTAGAGGTAACAACAAGCAGCGATGCAAAGCATACTCCATATGCTTGCATGAAGGCTTGCAGAGTATACATAGTCCTTGGTACCTTAGCCTAAGCAATGTGAAAGTCATTAGCTTAGAATAACGCGATAAGTTCGCATGTTCCTTAGATTTTGGCTGTCGATATGCCTTGGTGTGATAGAAATTTGATACTGATGTAGACGGGACGTAACGTCATCCAGGGTCATGAACGAACAAAGTTAGTTGTCCCTCCATTAAAAACAATATAATATTTCTTAGGAACTATTCAGTTCAATAATAAAACTCGTCTGATATTCTGTATTTTGTTCATATTATGTCAACGTAGAATTTTAGCACGGAACTGTATTTAATAGCAATCAGAAGTCAGAAAATCCAGCACATACTGACAACATAATGGAACGGCAGTTTTAGATATGTCCACCATATCTATTTCTGCTGCAGATCCAAAACCACTGCCACTCCCATTTCTGCTGCAGATCAAAAACCGCAACAACTACAGGGTGGAGCAAATAAAAGGGTCCTGGAAAAGAGAGTTTCAGGGTACACGGAAACACAGCAGAGGAAAGGAAATACAGTACTTACGTGACTATAGCAGGTGTAAAATGTGACCACCATTCATATCTTGGGACTTTTGGGCTCAGCTCAGCAGGTTGCTGAAGGCGGATCGAGGCTGGACTGCTGGAATTGCTGCAGTCTCATCTGAAGGGTTTTGCTGCAGTTCTTGAAGACAATGAGGGCTGCTGCGATACACTTTAGACTTGAGGGCTGCCCACACAAAGCAGTCACAAACTGACAAATAAAGTGACCTGAGTGGCCAGCTAGGGCCGCGACAAGATTGACCTCTGCTAACGACTCTGTCAGGCGCGAAGATTGTGTAATGTGCTGCAAGGTCCGTTTGGTTCTATGGGGCAGTTGCTCCATCCTGTTGGAAGTAACTGTAGATATTTTTCT
This sequence comes from Schistocerca piceifrons, assembly GCF_021461385.2. Classification (NCBI taxonomy): domain Eukaryota; kingdom Metazoa; phylum Arthropoda; class Insecta; order Orthoptera; family Acrididae; genus Schistocerca; species Schistocerca piceifrons. The sequence continues at coordinate 73,610,702 of NC_060144.1, read as the reverse complement.
CCTACGTTGTTGCTGCCACAAATGATTTCAAAATGTTTTCAATGTAACATGCTCAGATCAGCGTTTGATGAAAAAAGATGGGGGCAAATAATGTGGCGTGGAGACACTGCACACCAGATCCCATCCTTTTGATGATGCAATGGTGTTTCGTGGAAGTTATGCGAATTCTCCGCCGCCCAGAAACTGTTCATTTCATAGGACTCTGAGGCATATTCTGTAAAATGCAGTCACATTTTCTGGTGTGCAGGCTCGTTTCAGAATGTACTTTGACGTGTTCCAAACTGATCCTGTCTGACGTCACCATGGGACTAATCACTTTATCATACTCTTTGACACTTTAAACTTCTCAGCAACCAACTGACCTCACCGTTTCCACGACCCTGTTGTCACGTAACTTTTCACAACGAGCACCCGTTGTTCCACTGTGAGAACCATCGTCCGCTTTGCACTGACCCACTCGTACTGATACAGCCAGCACTAGGCTCTGAACTGGTGAGGATCACCTGGCGGGTATACATGAGGTGTGGGTATATGCACGCATGTATGTCCAATCATATTCATTCGTCCGGGTCAGTTTTATTTGCCCAACCCTATTCCAAACTGAGAGTTACACACACAATTTTGACGAACACTGGTGCTAATGATATTAGAACTTGTTAATGTTCCCAGAAAATTCAAGTCTTTCAACAGCTTCTCCTGTACGTTATGAAGCCAAAGAGTGACTCAACTCCAACTGTGAAAGGTTTTCATGGCGATAATCGTAACAGTTCGATATTTTTCACGCAGTGTCAAATCTTTTGTCGTACTACATCTCTCAAATACATTATTTTTAAATATTTATCACTCGATGTGCCCCTTATAATTTTCCGGAAGTACTCATCTTTTACATTCGAGCTTCAACTACATCCTGCAATAATATCGTGAACAAATCAGTAGATCACCACAAAATCTCCCACTCCCTCACACAACAGCTGTCAAACTAATAGCAGGAGAAACGTACGCATATAGCTGACAGAACCTCACCAAAACTGTAAGTGTTCTACATTGTTCGAAGAATACCCAACATTCGCAGCAATTTCTTGTGGTGCTGTTCGTGAATACGAACGTGCTGATGAAGATTTAACGCCATCAAATAGTTCTTAGGTCCATATGTTAAAGTAAAATCATTATAGAAGTTCTGTACTGGTTTATCTACAGCCTTCTGTGTCTCAGAGCGAACTGACTTACAGACAGTCAGTTTTTTATAGAGTGCATGTTGTTACTCCGTCTCAAGAAAGGACACAAGACGTTTTCCAATATTTAACGTCCAACTAGTGTTAGCGACATACAGCTTTAGTAGTATCCACCCACTGGATGATACGTCGTACAATATACCCAAAATGCCAGAAAATGTGTCAGCATGAGCTATGTTTCCGGGATGACAACACAGCTAGCAAACATCCTACATCGTAATATACATTAAAGATTGACATATAATTGAAATGCTATAAGGGATTTCTAAATCATTTCTGATTTCTCATGACTTTTAAGGTTTCTTGTATACGAAAAAGTGCGGTAATTTTTCATACACCAGTGTGGGTCGCTGTGGCTTAGTTGGCATAGTACTAGCGATTGTATTGAGAGCAGTAAATTCGGTAGATTCAAACGGAAGGTCTCACGGCTAGTTCAGATTGCAGTAGGTTCTCTGTGAGCTGTAGTTGATAACCAAGGATGCTCAACCATCTCGACCAGTGACCCACGCATTCTTTTGATGGGTGACAGTATTATTTTTGAGCCAACACACGCCTTGGTGTAATGGAAATTTGTTACCAGTGTAGACGAAACGTTAAATTTCAACGACCCTTCCCATAAATAGACTGTGATCTAATGTCGGGAATAGAACTGCATTTTAAGTGGTTTGTCAGATAAATTATAAGTGTTTTACATTGTACATAGAACGCCTGTCATTCCCAGCCGATTTCTATCCACTTTTTGCCGTATTCTTCCATCCTACCACAAACCCTGTTTAGATTCACCTGTTCATACTTTAATTCCTATCTGTTCGATACATATAATTCCAGCTATAAATAACGATCGTTCATCGTATCACAAGGTGCAGGGCGAATATCAGATGGGTATGTATAGTATGAATCGTATACCACAGCAGCTGCTGTAATCTTGTATTTTGGAGTATATATACAAAACCCTAAACAATGAATGCACATTTTGCATTGTCTAATAATAATAAGAAGAAACTGAAGTTTGCAGTAGAAAAATAATGTGAGACATTTTACACATTAACTGCTTGGGATATTGCCTATCATGCTGTATGTATATGTGCATGGTAACAGCCTGTGATGATTTTAGTTGCTTCCCTAGATATATCTACCATACAACCATAGTTTTCAGGCTTAATAGCCATCAAGAATAAATTGGAGCACTATTCCGAACTTTTTCCACTCAAGCTCTTTGATGGAAACAATTGTTTATCGAAGCATTAATTTATTAAAATTAACGATTTTCTGAAATAAAAGTAGTTGTCTCCTATTATGATTAACACCTATTGCCTCAGAACTAAGCACAGATAACTGCAATGTCCAATCCGTAAATGTTTATAATGTTACTGGATTACAGTTTATAAGAATGGGGTAAAAAGACAATCATTTTTTACTCGATCAGTGAGTGAGAGTGGGATGGGAAGGTAATCAATTCACCCTCTGCCACACACTGTACAGCGGCTTGTACAAACTAGTTTGGGAGTGGGATGTTCATAGATGATAAGGTTGTCTGCATCAAGCCTTTAGCGAAATGGAGTGAAACCTGAACGTAAATAAATCTGACTAGGACACATAAATACGACTACAAAGCCTATACACTGTCGCTGTAAAAATACTCAGCAGTAACCACCTGGAGCGATTACACATCACGCTGAGATTCATTTGGAAGCCGGAAATTTGTGGTACGTTCCTATGGGACCAAGCTGCTGAGGTCATCGGTCTCCAGGCTTACACATTACTTAAGCTAACTTAAACTAACTTACGCTAAGAGCAAAACACATCCATGTCCCAGGGAGGACTCGAACCTCCGACGGGGATAGCCCCACGAACCGTGGCTAGGCGCCCAACACCGCGCGGTTCATTAGCAGGAATCTTTAGGAAAACAATAGGCAAGCTCCACCAGGATCACCCTCATATAAAAGGCGACTGCATCCGTGACCTCACAGACTGACAACTAGCACTGTAAGGATGGAATGCTGATCGTGATGGAAGTTGTAGTTTTGCAAGCATTTTCCTTGCTGTAGTTGGGGGGGAGGGGGGTTTGTTGTTTCGGCATTGTTTGGACTCATTTTCAAATAATGTTTCTTGGAGTGACATGTATGGAGTGTAGTACTACATCGTCATCAATGGTCACTTCCTTGTTTCTTATAAATTCCTCAAAGAACTAAACATCACTTGAAATGTTTTCAGATTTATTGGAACACTTCAGAAGAGTTTCTAGCACATTACCCGCAAGTGACACTCCAGCACAGTTAACCAATGAGCAGGGAAATGGTATTTCTGTGATGTCGTCGTACAGGTACTAAACTGCATGGCTATAAGTTTAAAATCTACGACATCACCTGTTGTTGTTGTTGTGGTCTTCAGTCCTGAGACTGGTTTGATGCAGCTCTCCATGCTACTCTGTCCTGTGCAAGCTTCTTCATCTCCCAGTACCTACTGCAATCTACATCTTTCTGAATCTGCTTAGTGTACTCATCTCTTGGTCTCCCCCTACGATTTTTACCCTCCACGCTGTCCTCCAATACTAAATTGGTGATCCATTGATACCTCAGAACATGTCCTACCTACCGATCGCTTCTTATGGTCAAGTTGTGCCACAAACTTCTCTTCTCCCCAATCTTATTCAGTACTTCCTCATTACTTATGTGATCTACCCATTTAATCTTCAGCATTCCTCTGTAGCACCACATCTCGAAAGCTTCTATTCTCTTCTTGTCCAAACTATTTACCGTCCATGTTTCACTTCCATACATGGCTACACTCCATACAAATACTTTCAGAAATGACTTCCTGACACTTAAATCTATATTCGATGTTAACAAATTTCTCTTCTTCAGAAACGCCTTCCTTGCCATTGCCAGTCTACATTTTATATCCTCTTTACTTCGAACATCATCAGTTATTTTGCTCCCTAAATAGCAAAACTCCTTTACTACTTTAAGTGTCTCATTTCCTAATCTAATACCCTCAACATCACCTATGACATCAAAATCCAAGATTGCTGAATCAGAGATATGGGCACAGTCCAAAATACTTATCCCAGATTGAGTGGCACTGTAGTTTTCTAACCCCACCTTCATCCTCAGTCTTACAAGCCATCAAACAGTGTCACTACTTGTGCTCTGCACTCCATACTGAAAGTTTGATTATCATCATGAAGAGTCACCAGAGATCTACCACCGTTAGGCTTAGCTTAATCTTTCTTTAGAACACAATATGGACTTTGAAGATATAGTGGAAATAGAGAATGTCCGTCAGGGTGCAAAGGTGCAGTTCAAGCTGAAATTCATTGAGGACTGCATGAAAACTGAGAATAATTGACTGCCTTGAGACATCAGTATCGTCTGCAGAAATAGTGTATCTGTCGCCAACGTATTCGTATTTGGGGATGAAACAATGAAGTTAACATATCAAGATCCAACAGAGTGTCTATATTTAAAGTGTAGTGGCGCGAATCTGCATGGTTTGCTCGGTGCGCTACGGGTCACCAGGAAGAGACTCGGTCAATGGCGAAGCTACATTAAGCTGCTCTTCAACGATATCGCTAAGTATGTGTTGGTACATGAAGTTCATGATGAGAATGACGAATTAAATGTGTGTAGTGGTGTGTGTATGCGGCCTATACCTAAGTCTGCTAGTATTACTCATGTGCACAGATATTTCAAACAAGCAGAATTTACTGTCTGCATTATTAACACTATTAGTGCTCCAACTGGTTTGTGTGACACACATTCCGAATTCAAAGTACATAAATACTATTAATTGGAAAGTATTGCATGGTGATGAGTAGCGCTGATGTACGAAAAATTTAATGATAATGTTTCCCACGATGGTGATTTATTTTCCAGATATCACAGAGTATAAAAGTTGTATCAAAATCTATAATAATAAATGATAGTTTCTTACACGTTGTAATTTGTTTTCTTCAGTACACTTGTAACATCAGATTTAACAGTTCAGATGTCAGTAGTTTACATATCTACAATGTCAGAGAGACTTTACAGTTTAGTTGATGCTATAGAAGATAGAATTAGCTAGTTTTGGCGTTCAGACACAGGCTGTTCATAAGAAAATACACTAAGTTTTAGAAATAACAAAAATTACAGAGTTTTAACAAAAGCTCTATTATTTGCTGTAATTGATATGTCTTTGTTCTAATATACAGTATCCATAAAAAATCTTTTTCATAAAATATAATCCATATATGAATTCAATGGCGTTCATCTTGAACCGGTGACAAAATTTTGGACGGACCTTCGATACATCTATGGAAGCGACTGCGATCATCATGGGCTGCCTGTTCCCAAACACCAGTACATGCATAACGTTAGGCAAAGTCCCAAGTAATTTATTAATATTTCCTACTGCAAACTGCACTTTCTTCTTCTTATTATTAGACAAAGCAAAACGTAAATTCATTTTTTAAGGCTTTGTACATACAGTATACTCCAAAATCCAAGATGACAGCAATTCATATGGTAGATGGTTGATACTGTATACATCTGTCTAATCTGTATCTTACACAATGTGATATGATGAATGACAACAATGTATAACTGGAACAAATCTGAATTAATGATTGAACAGGTCAACCACACAAGGTGTTTGTGACAGGGAGGGAGGCTATGGGTGAGTAGTGGATAGAAATCTGCTGGAAATATTAGATGTCCTCATACAACGTACATAACTTATCATTCACATGATGAATCACTTAAAAATTCAGTGCTGGCCCAGACATTAGACCACGTTCTCTTTGTAGTAAGGCTTGCAGGGGACAGCCCCTTTACCAAGGCTTACAGCGTAGAAGAAGCAGCGCGAAACTCCTTAGCTTGGAATAACATAATAATTTTACGTGTTCCTTAGACACAGATTTTGGCTGTAGATACATCTTGATGTGGTGGAAATTTGATACTGACGTGGATGAAGCGTTAAGCCATCCAGTGTCATGAACGAACATAATTACTTTCTCTGCAGCTAAGAACAACATACTATTTATTAGGTGCTTATCAATTCAGTCATAAATCCTGTGTAAGTATTTCATAATTGGATCTTGGACCAGAAGCCAGGAGCACTAATACTATGTTTCAATATCTGCTGACTACATAATCAAAGCGCAGTTTAAGATTCATCCACCATTGCCTTTTCTATTACAGATCGAAAACCACTGCCATTTCATTTCTGCTATGGGTTCAAAACTACATCTTCTACGAAGCTCAGAGTTCCACATCCGAAGATCCACATACAGTTTTGACGAATACTGGTGCTAGTGATATAACAGATTGTTAATGTTCCCAGGAAATCTAAGTCTTCCATTTGCTTTTTCTGTGTTTTACGAAGCTTAAGATTATCCCAACTCTAACTGTGAATGCTTTTTATGATATTAATCGTAACAGTTTGATATGTTTCACGCAATTTCACATGTTTGGTGGTACTGCATCTCTCAAATACTTTATCCTTATACGTACTTAGCTGATGATGCACCTCACGATTCTCCGGAAGACTGTAGGTTTGACATCTGAACTTAAATTGGATTCTGCACTAATGTCGTGAACGGAACCCTAGATAACCACAAATTTCTCTCTCGTTCCTTCGTAAAATAATTGCCAAGGTAAACGCTAGAGAAACGTATTCAGAGAGCTGACAGAACCTCTCCAAAACTAGAAGTGTCCTACACTGTACATAGGAGATCAAGCATATGCAGCAGACTTCCTCTGTTGCCGTCTTCTGGGTACGAATGCGCTGATGATGATCTAACACCATGAAACAGTCCTTAGATCCATATGTTTAAGTAAAATCAATAGAGCACTTCCGAACGACAGTATCTACAGCCTTCTGTGTGTCATGGATGAACAGAGTGAGCTGAGAGCCATGATTATGGAAAAAAATGTTGGTACTTTGTCTACGGGAAAGGCATAAGATGATTGGGCCTACTCCTATTCTCACAGTAGGTCCACATTGGTGTGATGGAAATCTGATATGTCGATTTTTAAATAATATAAGCTTGTTTCATTCTCAAATATTGTTGCTACATACCTGGCATGTATACATTTGCATGTTTCACGGCTCTGTCCCCCCCCCCCCTTCCCAGGGCCACCCTTCTCCTCTCCCCTCCTTCCCACAGAGGTTTTTTCTCCTTACCCCCCCCCCCCTGAGAATCTGCAGGCCCCCCCCCCCACTTGGCTGTTTCCCTCTCCCATCCTTCACCCCCCCACACCCTTCAGTGCGCCCCCCACCCTGTTTCCCCTTCTCTGCACCCCCCTTTAGCACCACTCCTTGACCCCCTTTCTTCCCTTCTCCCTCGTATCCGTACCCCTGGCAGATCCTCCCAGTTTGTTTATCGTCATCAGTGTGCTACGTCAGTGTTGTGTTCGCTGCTGTTCTACTGTAACGTTAAGTGCTGTGATTACACTCGTGTGCTGAACTTGTACTTAGTGTTGCTGTCTGTCATTGTTCTGTAGTACGCCGCCAATCGCAACTTACATGCTCCAGCTGCTCTTTGCCTTGTGTTCTTTTAACCATCACAGTGTGTGGTTTTTTGTGTACACTCCTTTTTTAGATTTTTATCTCCACTTTCACAGTCACCCCTTTTCTATGTTCTCTTCCATTATTTCCCCCCTTTCTTATATCTATGTTTCGCCATATGCTCCTTTATGCTGTTTTAAATGTATTCCTGTAAGGCACTTACTCTCTCTTGGCTGAAGAGCGGCGCCTAAGCTGCTGCCAGCCAGCCCTGGATGGGGAATTGAAATTCAGCCACCACAAAGATATCCGCCCTCAGGAGGACGAATATCTCTCTCCTGACTTTTCACTGTCTATGCAGAACATTTGTGTAGGTCATAGATAATTTTCAGATTATGAGATTTGCGACTGCCTGTCATTTGGTTTACAGCACAAGTGTGTTTCCTGATTATTTCTATAGTTCAATTCTTTTATCTTGGCGGCTCGCGCATGCTCGCCCAGACGCTGGAGATTGCTGCGTTGCCAGTTGCACACGACGTACGCGCCAATAGAAACAGCGCCATAGTATAGCACAGTTCGCAAGCTTACGTGTAGGGGGGAGCGCGCAGTTCATGAAGTAAAGCCACCACAGCCGCATTAACCCTTTCGCTGCTACAAAGACGTGCTCCCTGCATTCCGCGCTGCGGGCGATTTTGTCACTGCACTGCTCGCCTGTGCACACACATTGTGTTCCGACTGCTTTGACATTTTTCATCATTTGATTCCACAAAAACTATTTGGCTCAAAAATTAGATTGTTACCTATCTTCTTGACTGATACCTTCCCCCCATAAATGACTTAATTTTGTTTCGATGTTCAACGCAGTTATTATGCAGCATTAAATATAGTAAACCTTTGCACGAAATTTTGAAGAGTTTGCAGAGGTAAAAGTCCATAGAGTATACTTTCCGTATGGTCGATTTTAGTTGCCACCATGTTGAGAATGAAATGTGGACAAGATACCTATATATTTCATTTAATTTAAGTGCCACATAAGTGTCGTATGTAATATTGAGAAATATTCCACCTTTCGCGACTGTAACAAAAGTTTTACTTACACTGGGCACGTTTCGCTTTATTTTAAAGCACTTCAATCAATCAAAAGGAAGTAGACAAAATACATTAAACAAAACTGTGGACTTACAAAAACATTAGGACTAGAATATACCGTCTATCAGTGAAGTGCTCAGAGCTATGTCAAATATAATTTTGTGTGTGGCACACACAAACAGCATTTATTTGCTAAAACACTGATGAGCCAACACAAACGATGAATATTGTGCTACCGCAGCACAAAACTACGAAAGGTGACTTGGCAATGGAGGACACAAAATTCAGTCCTCTTATGATGCTTGAAAAGAGAGAAACGCGTCTGGTCTAAATAAGTCGCTTATTACAGTTGCAGAAGAGGGATATATTTCAATATCATTGGTAAAACTGCGACTGTGGAACAAAAACAAGAAATAGAACATGAATACCATTGTGTATGTGCCATACCTTTCACCGATGGAAGTGCTTTAAAATAAAGCCAAACGCGCCATGTGTATATAAAACTTTTATTACAGTCGCGGAAGACGGAATATTTCTCAATATTACATACGACACCTATGTGGTACTTAAATTAAATGAGATATTGTTATACAGTAAATATTATATGAAATTTAGGTATCTTGTCCACATTTCATTCTCAACATTGTGGCAACTAAAATCGACCATACGGAAAGTATACGCTATGGACTTTTACCTCTGCAAACTCTTCAAAATTTCGTGCAATGGTTTACTACATTTAATGCTGCACATCGAAACAAAATTAAGTCATTTATAGGGGGAAGGTATCAGGCAAGCAGACGTGTAAAAATCAAATTTTTTGGCCAAATAGTTTTTGTGAAATCGAATGATAAGTGTTTCAAAGCAGTGGGAACACCATGTGTCTGCACAGGCGAGAAGTGCAGTGGTGACAAAATCGGGCACAGCGCGGAATGCGGGGAGCACGTGTCTGCAGCAGCGAAAAAGTTAATGAAGAGGCAAAGCACTAGAAATTTAATTCAAACGAATAAAATTCGTGAAGTAAGGCACTCCAATATTGTTTTTGAATAAAGAAAATATTAAACACCACACAAGGTTTGAACTCATAACTTTTCGTTTGGCAGCCCAACACCTTAACCGTTCCACTACCTCATCTCATCGAACATTGTACCTCCATAAGGACTGTAACACCTCACGCAACTACTTATAAACACTGTTGGTATGACTATGAATTACTCACGCTTTGTCGAAGTATAATAGGAAATAAACAATTACCGCTGTTCTTTACTGCGAAAAAGCAGTTCATGAGATTGAAACAAACACCTTTCCTTGCTATCGCCTGAATTAGGAGTCTTATTGCTTGTTTGGTTTAATTAATTAATAGAATATGAAGCAATTGGTATAAAGAATGCATTTTCCAAACTTTCTGTAAAAGAAAGTCTGCTATCAAGACATTGCTTTTGTTCTATTACTTTATTTATGACTGAACGTTTCTAAAACTGAAGACACTCGTCCGTGCTCTGCACTGCTGTCGAGATCTGGCAACGTCGTTCTCTGTTCATTGGCTGACTGTGTTTTGTGACGTCAGATGCGCAGAACGAACCTAAACTCGGCCGCCAAGATATATGACGCGCACTTTAGTTCCATGCTATCTTAGGTCATGTGGGATATGGCTGCACTGCTGTCACAACAGCATACTAGCGTTTGGAATGGGAATTTCTGAACTGTTCATGTGCGCACTTCATGTCTTGTAGCTGTAGCTTGCAGTACACAACTTGCTGGGGTGTGGAGTCATGACTCGGCACTATGCAGGGTACAGTGGTCGATGCACAGTGACCAGTTTTTGTCCAAAGCGCTGGGCGAGTTCATTTTTTTGCTCCGAAGTGGAGGCCGACAGTGTCTGAAACCTTTCCGCCGGTCGGCGATGAGAGAATCGAGGCGCACGCCCTGCAATCTCTCTCAAACGATTTTACAGGAACTATTTGTTAAAAAAAAATCAGTTTTATTTTACTTATAGCTTAATTTGTCAGGTTCATGATCGTGTGCGTATCATTTCGTTAATGCTCACAGTTATTGTGATATTTACGTGGAAGGAAGACACTGCGTAGAATTCGAGAAAGTTTGTAATGTAACATAGAGGTCGCTATGATTTTGCGTTTGATGCGTATTACATAATATGTTGCGGCATATGAAATTTAGATAACTTATTGAATTTTTCTTTAGACTTGGCTGGAGGTCTTTACCAATTACCAGCCTCGAGAAAATTGATCTGATGTAGCACACACATTAGCGATCGCCCCGCACGATCGATAAAGCTAGAGTGAAATATTGACATCATTCCTCATATTTCATAGACTGTTTGAGGCATCGAAATGAGATTTTGGCAAATAATATTTTTGCAGTATGATTATTACTCAAAACTTCATTCCATTAATTAGACTTTTTCGACGAAAGAATGCAATTTTTAAGGGCCATCTATAGCTGGTGAAATGAGAAATTCTGTTGGTTTCGGAACAACATAACTGAACACAATACAAGTTTATTTCTCAGAAGCTACTGACCTCGTATTTCCTGAGTTCCTCACTTTAACAAACCGGTATTTTTTAAAGAATTCCTTTGCAACTGCATCTGCACAACATGTTAGTGACGTGAGACTGTATAAACACTGTGGTGTCACCGCCAGACACCACACTTGCTAGGTGGTAGCCTTTAAATCGGCCGCGGTCCGTTAGTATTCGTCTGACCAGCGTGTCGCCACTGTCAGTGATTGCAGACCGAGCGCCGCCACACGGCAGGTCTAGAGAGACTTCCTAGCACTCGCCCCAATTGTACAGCCGACTTTGCTAGCGATGGTTCACTGACAAATTACGTTCTCATTTGCCGAGACGGTAGTTAGCATACCCTTTAGGTACGTAATTTGCTACGACCTAGCAAGGCGCCATTATCATTTGCTATTTATCTGGTGATGCATGTACCGTCAGACCGATGTTCACCAATTATGGATTAAAGTTAAGTATTCCAGAAGCTCCGTACTTTTTTAGTAGACTCAACTCCTTTAACTTTTCCAGACCTCACGCCAGCCTGCATGAGCTTCAACGCGTGCCTTTCGGCTATCTCATAGTGGCTTGGCTGTCTTGCCAAGTCACAACAAACACAGCTGTTGTTTGGCAAAAGAAGCAAATTTTAACATGGCAACCAGAGAAATGTGTAGGTTTTACTCAAATTTCGTCACCAATGATGCTTATCTGATACTTACTAATGGTTAACAAGCCAGGCGAAAAAAATTGCTGCATTTTTGGTGAAATTCTTTTTAGATAATAACCACAGCAGAGGTGACAGTAAATCTATTTAAAGGGCCAACCTGCAACTGTGGGCGTTGAGGGCCTCACATGATTTTTACAGAAAATGTGAATGTAGGCTTCAGCTTAGAATGGGACTTCGCCTTCAGCTTTCGGCATATCCCCTGCAGAACCTGCCTATAACTTCACCTTCACCACAACTGCTCTCCCAACAAGTGCCCTACTGTCCCTCCATCTATCGGCCATGGCATTCTGCACGCACCGTATCTGCGCATTGTTCCCACAGGGCAGACGTCTCTTCCCACACGCTGCATTGCAGTGTCATGTGGTGGCTGTTTGCTACCAGACCGAACCCTACTGAGGCTGCCAGTCCACTGAGACTGCTTTCAGAGGCAGCACGAGGCCGTGTGGGCAGCCCTTCCTCTTTCTTGGTGTTCATTTAAATAAAGACAGACGTCTGCCACCCATATCAGGGTTGTCATGGTCATTCTCAGTCGTACCTCTCCTTGCAAGTTAGAGGGCAGCATCATACACACATCAGAAAAAAGGTTTTGCATCACCCTGGTTCCCAGAACTCCTGAAGATAGACGTTGGCTGTGGGTAGATTTCTGCAGTAGATGACCGCTACCTACGGATTATGGCTAGGAAGAACCGTGAAAGCAACGCCACCACATTGAATAATGCTTTTCGTGCAGCCACAGGACGTTCGTTGTGTTACGACTCAAACTGCCCGCAATAGGCTGCATGATGCGCAACTTCACACCCCACGTCGGTGGCGAGGTCCATCTTTGCAACCACAACACCCTGCAGCGCGGTAGAGGTGGGCCCAACAACATGCCGAATGGACCGCTCAGGATTGGCATCACGTTTTCCTCACCGATGAATGTCGCATACGCCTTCAACGACTTGTTTGGAGGCCACCCGGTCAGGAGAAAGTTGGTGACTGAAATTTCGTGAGAAGTTTCTGTCGCTACGAAAATCGCTTTTATTTTAGTGTTGTCCACCGGAAATTCTGTATCATTTCAGTGAGGCTCTCTCCCTTATTTCGCTATAATGCAAAACGTGCTACTCTTCTTTGATCTTCATCGATGTACTCTGCCAATCCTATCTGGTAAGGATCCCACACCGCGCAGCAGCAGTCTGAAAGAGGACGGACAAGCGGAGTGTAGGCAGTTTCTTTAGTAGATCTGTTATCTTTTCTACGTGTCCTGCCAGTAATTCAGTCTTTGCTTAGCATTCCCCACAACATTTTGTACGTGTTCCTTCCAATTTAAGTTGTTCGTAATTGTAATTGTTACGGCGTAAAGTCGGCGCCGGCGCACCAGTCGGGAACGACATGGAAGACAAGGCTGTGAGAAGAAGTCAGCCAATCGCAAAATGACCGACCTCACTTCCAGGACGACAAGGCGACAGTAGTGGCCCCTACATAAAGAGGGCATAAGCGCTGCGCGCGACTGGTGGCAGCTCACTTCGACAGCAGCGTGAACCTTAGACAGTGCATGTTAGGATTCTCTATGTAGCACAGACTTGTGTTTCTCTATTCTGAAGAAGTCTGATTATTTTGTAGGTCGCCATTTGCTTGCGACACGTATCAAAGTTAAGTATTATAACTGTCTTCTTGTAATAAAACTCATTAATGCAAGTTCTTTGATTGTCTGACGAACCGAGTAGGCAGGATTCCTAGACACAACAGTAATTCCTAGGTATTTGGTTGAATTTACGGTCTTTAGATTTGACTGGTTTATCGTGTAATCGAAGTTTAACGGATTCCTTTTAGCACTCATGTGGAGGGATATTCCTAGAAGTTTGCAACGGAAATTTTCGGACACTTGTTTAAGCACCTCGTTATTGTATGACTGGACAAAACTATAGTTATTACTACTTGTGAGTAGTGCATACTGCGCTGTTAGTGTTAACGATTACTTAATCCAAACTAAAATGCGAATAGTTAAGCTGGTGTTACGCAACAATATTGTGATGTCCCTTCAGAAAAATTATAAATGACTGTGCTGGTAAACCTCGTACGTTATCGGATTTTCAAACAGCTGCACAAAACTGAACGTACTCAGATATTTCTCTCTTTACTTATTCTGATCAACACTAAACTGACACACAATATTTTTTTTTTAGTGCAACGCAATCTGACTTTCAATAATACCTACAAAAGAATGGCCCTGACTAACAATAACCTATACCCTTTGTGAATCACTTACCTCACAAAAATCTTCGTTACTCTAACTACTGTAATACAGCGAGCGCCAATACTGCCAGCTAAATGAAAGATTCTAACTAGTGAAGGCACTGACTACTCATAGCCATAGTTAGCAAATGAAAGATTTTGATTGAGAACAAACAATGTATTTACTTTAATAATACATATATCAGTTCATGATATCCACTCATACAAATTTCCTATTTCTGACGGACACACGTCCAGATGGTCCGCTCTCAACACTCTGCAATCTCTCTCCCCACATCCACCACTGCTGGCGGCTCACCTTCAACTGCGCAATGCTGCGCGCTGTTCACATCCGACTGCCCAACACTACACAAGGGAATATTCCAACAACCATTCAGAGACTGCACACAGCACAGTCAGTGATTTTCATACAGAGCACTGCGTGGCGTTACCAACATAAAAACCCAAACAGCCTACTTACAATATGCACTACATTTTGTGTGTGTGTGACCGTCCGTCTTGGCGAGCGGTTCTACGCGTTTCACTCGGAACAGTGCTGCTGATACGGTCGCAGTTTCGAATCCTGCCTCGGGCATGGATGTGTGTGATGTCTTTAGGTTAGTTAGGTTTAAGTAGTTCTAAGTCTAGGGGACTGATGACCTCAGATGTCAAGTCCCGTAGTGATTAGAGCCATTTGAACCATTCGTGGCCGTGTGGGATTAGCCGAGCGGTCTTGGGCGCTGCAGTCATGGACTGTGCGGCTGGTCCCGTCGGAGGTTCGAGTCCTCCCTCGGGCATGGGTGTGTGTGTTTGTCCTTAGGATAATTTAGGTTAAGTAGTGTGTAAGCTTAGGGACTGATGACCTTAGCAGTTAAGTCCCATAACATTTCACACACATTTGAACATTTTGAACCAATCGTGTGTGTGTGTGTGTATGTGTTTGTCTGTAGGTGCGTCTATGTGAGAGAGAGAGAGACAGCTCGCTTGCTTCCCATAGAAGTTGAGTTAATGTAGTAAAACGTGCTGTGCTATCGCTGCCAGACGTTACAAGTCCAGTAAATGGTAAGCTGCGAAGTACTTTTATTGGTTGGTTGATTCCATTCATGTTCTCTGCTGTCTCTACTGCACAAAACCCCATGGGGGCCGCGCAACAGCGTGCAGTTCCGGGCGGAACTGTAAAGAAAGTAAGTACGGCGAGCTTTGGGTTAACGATAAAAAAGAAAAAAAAGAAGGAAATACCGCGTTCTGCGAAATACTCGTACAGTGAAAATCGTGGCGCAGTGGGTTTTCCAACGACAAACCAAAGTACTGAGCAAAGTACAACAGCGGAGAGCGCAAGGGGATGAAGCAGTACAGAACAACGGAACGAGAAAATTTAATGAGAACGCGTAATGGACGCAGCACAGGTATTAATTTTTAAATAAATCCCTCTGCCTTTTTCTTTTGCCACCAGCGCTGCGGTTCTCTTTATCTCGACGCTGGCACGCGGCACGTGCATCGGTCACAGGCCGGTGTGACCCCGAGAACTCATGCATACATATTACGAGGTTTAGACAGGCGGGCGCGGGCAGCCAGCGTGACTTTGTGCCGAGCCCCTGTCCGGTTTTCGCCGGAGGCTCGGCTTCAATACGGGAAAGGGCGTTTCCCTGCGTCGCTTCCCCCGACTGCAGTCGCCGCCCACTTTCTCCCTCCGCCTCTGGAGGGCGCGCGCCGGCTTAATTTGATGAGGGCCCGGTTCCTTGTTTAATTAATTCGCTATTTGCCACACAGAGCCGGGCCGGTCCAGCCAGGGGCTGCTGTGAGATGCCGGCGACCTGGCCATTAGCTTTTACTGCGTCTGTCGCACAGTACAACTGCTGTCCGGCCAGCCGTTTGCCTCGCTAAGGTTAACGGCGGTCGCCTCCCAACTTTCATTTGTTCAGCAAATGGAGTCCGCAATTAACGTTTCCCAACTTAGTAAACTCCACATCGCCCATAGACATTATTTATACCCATACAACAAAATGCTGATGCACAAGAACAGCAGGGTGTCAAACTGCCGATGTTTTGCTGCGAGTTGGCAGTCGATGTATCACCTTTTGTTCCCCTTAATTGAGGTTTCATTGCGCCGCGCTGCAGGCCGAGGGTGAGCTGGGAATGGTACCTTGAAGCTATTCAAAAGCTATTAATAAAATACAAGGTGTGAATGAAAGTCTTTCCCTGATTACAAAATTTATTTCTAAAGTATTTTGCCAAATACAGCTACGCGGTTTGTTTGCAAATGGCACACTTCGTCTATGATATCGAGCGCGCCGCTACCCTGTGCTATTGTTTAGAGCGCGCGCTTTAGTCGATTATAAACTACTGGCCATTAAAATCGCTGCGCCAAGAAGAAATGCATATGGTAAACGGGTATACGTAGGACAAATATATTATACTAGAACTGACATGTGATTACATTTCCACGCAATTTGGGTGCATAGATCATGAGAAATCAGTACCCAGAACAACCACCTCTGGCCAAATAACGGCCTTGATACGCCTGGGCATTGAGTCAAACAGAGCATGGATGGCGTGTACAGGTACAGCTGTCCATGCAGCTTCAACAAGATACCACAGTTCATCAAGAGTAGTGACTAGCGTATTGTGACGAGCCAGTTGCTCGGCCACCACTGATCAGACGTTTTCAGTTAGTGACGGATCTGGAGAATGTGCTGGCCAGGGCAACAGTCGAACATTTTCTGCATCCAGAAAGGCCCGTACAGGACCTGCAACATGCGGTCGCGCATTATCGTTCTGAAATGTAGGTTTTCGCTGGGATCGAATGAAGGGTACAGCCACGGGTTGTAACACATCTAAAATGAAACGTCCAGTGTTCAAAATGTCGTCAATGCGAACAAGAGGTGACCGAGACGTGAAAATAATGACATCCCATACCATCACGCCGGGTGATACGCCAGTATGGCGATGACGAATACACGCTTCCAATGTGCGTTCATCGTGAAGTCGCCAAACACGGGTATGACCATCATGATGCTGTAAACAGAACCTGGATTCATCCGAAAAAATGACGTTTTGCCATTCGTGCACCCAGGTTCCTCGTTGAGTACTCCATCACAGGCGCTCCTGTCTGTGATGCAGCGTCACAGGTAACCGCAGCTATGGTCTCTGAGCTGATAGTCCGTGCTGCTGCAAACGTCGTCGAACTGTTCGTGCAGATGGTTGTTGTCTTGCAAACGTCCCCATCTTTTGACTCAGGGATCGAGACGTGGCTGCACGATCCGTTACAGCCATGCGGGTAAGATGCCTGTCATCTCGAGTGCTAGTGATACGAGACCGTTGGGATCCAGCATGGCGTTCCGTATTACTCCTAAACTCACCGATTCCATATTCCGCTAACAGTCATTGGATCTCGACCAACGCTTGCAGCAATGTCACGAAACGATAAACCGCAATCGCAATAGGCTACAATCCGACCTTTATCAAAGTCGGAAACGCGATGGTACGCATTTCTCCTCCTTACACGAGGCATCACAACAACGTTTCACCAGGCAACGTCGGTCAACTGCTGTTTGTGTATGACAAATCGGCTGGAAACGTTCCTCATGTCAGCACGTTTTAGGTGTCACCACAGGCGCCAACCTTGTGTGAATGCTCAGAAAAGCTAATCATTTGCATATCACAGCATCTTCTTCCTGTCGGTTAAATGTCGAGTCTGTAGCACGTCATGTTCGTGGTGTAGGAGCTTTAACGGCCAGTAGTGTAGTTCGCTGTTCTGGTGCGGGTGGCGCTCCGGTAGTGATTTGCTGTTACGTCGCTGGTGTGTGTTTGCGGTTGCCATCGGAAAGCGAGAGGGTAGTCGGTTTCCGGGTATTGCACGGACCGTGAAGTTCGCTCTGCCTGACCTACTGGTGACTAGCGCTAAGGTTGTTGAGCCTCGCAAGATATGCAGAGTGGTCTGTGGCGGAGGCGACTCGCCGCTGTGCTGGCCATGCGATGGTGATTAATTGGAGTCGGCCTACTTATTCTGCCTGCCTGTCTGATGTGGAGGTCCGGTGGGGTCCTGTGATACTCTGGCCCGGAGACAACTAGTTGCTGAATTTTGTAGTCGTCCTCCAGGTTCGGTTGTGGGATCGGTTGGCTCGTCAGATTTTCCGCTGGATGCTCCAGCAGCGGTTTCTGAACTTCGTTCTGATGTGGGACAGCGTTGTTGGAAGTTTTTGCTGTGTGTGTGTGGCACGTTACGATATTATTTGGTACTAATTTATTTGCTCAACTGGAGCATCTTTTGGTTATCCCACAGAGTGGGTCGTTGCCCACCCGGTCTGCTCAGCGTTACCTTTGGTGCTGCCTGTTTGTTCCTTTTTGAAGGAATTCACGTCAGTGGTTCCTCTTACCTGCCCGGAGTTGCGTTCATGTACGGTATATTTGGCATTTCATGTGTTAGGCAAAGTCTGCCTAAGAAAGACGGTTTTGGTCAGTAGATGCATAGTGAATTACTGCTGCTTGGTATATGCGGTCTTCTGGGACCTGACCAACACGATCTCGTCAATTTGGTTTGTGTAACAGCGTTTGACTATTCATGTGCGCTTGGCTTTTATTGTTTTGTTTTAAGAAGCGAGAATTTTTTATCAAGATTTGTGTGTGTTGGCTCCCGGCACTTTTTAAGAGCGCCCGAGTTAACGGCGCACATCGTCATCATGTGCTGTCATGATGTTATATTCTTATTTGATTTTTGAATTTTATCAAGTGTCGATATTATATGTCGTGCGTTACAGAGCATAACGAAGCTGCGTAAGTGATGGAAAGTTCTGGGAGGCATGTCGGGGAGCTCTAAGCGCTTTATTTCTGGGACTGTTTCTAGTGGGAAGGCTCCGAAGTGTTGAAGCTCGCTCGTCTGTGATTTCGTTGGGAGTTTCCCTTGCCCTTTGGTTGCATCGAATGCCATACGATCATGTTTTGATTATTTTATTGTTATATTTATTGGTTGTGTGCTGCGCTTCTTTGATTTCATGGTGCCAAGTTGCCATTATTATTATTATTTTAGTTTATTACTGCTCTTAATGTTTTCCGATTTTATGGTGCCAAGTGTCATTATTCTTAAAGGTTTTTGTAAATGATCTTAAGTTGCATTGCCAAGTTAACGTATTATCGGATCTTGTGTCTTGGGTAAACTCTAAAAGCACTATTGTAAAACGCTCTTTGATTTTATGGTGGCAAGCAGCCGTTATTGCATTTAAAGCTAATTCTTTTAACCCTTTGTTCTGGAGGTTATATGAATTTGTTGGTACTTAAAAGAGTTTAGTATTGGCAATTTAATAAATTGTGTACAGAGTCTGTTGTCTGGATATTATTGGGTGGAAATCCTTGGATAGTTGTCCTATAAGAACACACATTCCACTCTTGTACTCTGTTGAACAATTTTGATTCCGTCAGCAACTATTGTGCACAGCGACCGCCGATTGTAAGGGACCAGATGCATACAGCAGGAAGTCGCAATCCCATTAGTTTTTAATATGTTTGCAAATCTAGATTTCGGCTGTAAAGAGCCATCTTCCGTGCATTTTCGTTACAGTTCAACAGACTCGCGGCAGCTCACGTCACCACATGTTCTTACAGGAGTATAGGCGGAAGGTCACTCGTGGCGTCCCTTCCCTCCTTCTGCACTCGTTGGGAAGAGGCGCGACTCGTAATGAAGTTCGTCCCCGTCGGTGTGACGTGGAACAGCATCTGTAACTCTCGTGAAACACAGCTCCTCCCGAAGTTAAGAAATATTGTATTGTTCGTCCGTAAGAGTCTTATTAGTTTGTGTTAACTGATAAATTGCAGTTGTTTATCTTTTATCTTATGCCCTGTTAGTTTCGTTGAGCAGTGAAGTCTTGGTTCTTAATCCTATCATTACGGTCGTTTTTCACATCATCCTTAGCGAGGATTAATAATTGCTGTTCGTAATTCCGTTGCTATGCCGTTGCTGCGCCTAAATATTAACAACGGTACATCGTAACTCCAGAGATCACTTACGTTGAAGTAACGTACTTGTAACACGCCGTAATGCTAATTTTCATATTATTCACCTTTCACTGTCTGTTATTTCTGTCTTCACTCAGTCACTTAAAATGTTTAAAAGACTCAATCTCTAGCATGAACATACGTAATATTATTCCTAGAATCATGTAGGATTTATCTCTTGACTCATAGTTTATTAATCGTTTTGTAATTAATTGTTTGCCCCTATCACGCACACCGATATGTCATTCAAGATTCTCATCAGTCCAGTAATCGTAACGTTAAACGGCGTATTAGTTTTTCTTCATGACTTTGTATTATTGTGTCCTACTCAAGATTATAAATAGTTTTCTTGTCACTGACCCATTACTATCAAGTTCGCAACTGTTCTTCAGTCCGAAGGTTAAGTCCAGTAAATCAGTATCACTCAATTAAAATCACTGTAGCGTTGATAACGGTAAAGATTACATTATTCAGTCGAATGACTGGGTATGGCTTTAGTCTCTCTCTTACGAACTTCACAACTGAAACAAACTAATAGCGTTTGCTTCCGGAAGACTATCGCAATAGTACTCTAGAGCGACTCAAGAGCAACTAACTAAACATTTTCATATCCAAGCTGCATTGTAGGTGCATTGAATTTCCTTTTCGATGCGGCTACTACTCTCTCCCATGATAAACGTTATCTTTGACCGAATTACCTCCTTGGATTTAACCTTCGTTCATATGAATTTAAATTTATTCTATAGATGTTTAAAAGATAATGCACGACAATCCTTCCGTTTAACTCCTCCTTTGTATGTTACTCACAGTATTTAAGTGTTATAGTTGTTAATCAAAACATTTGTAAGTAGGCTGTTTACGTTTTTTTATTGGTAACACCACCTCTGTATAAAACTCACTGGCTGTGCTGTGTGTAGTCTGTGTCTAGTTTGCATTGTTGTCTGCCATTGTAGTGTTGGGCAGCGGCAGCTGGATGTGAACAGCGCGTAGCGTTGCGCAGTTGGAGGTGAGCCGCCAGCAGTGGTGGATGTGGGGAGAGAGATGGCGGAGTTTTGTAATTTGTCATGAACTGCTATATATATTATGACTATTAAGGTAAATACATTGTTTGTTCTCTATTAAAATCTTTCGTTAGCTAACTATGCCTATCAGTAGTTAGTGCCTTCTGTAGTTTAAATCTTTTATTTAGCTGGCAGTAGTGGCGCTCGCAGTATTGCAGTAGTTCGAGTAACCAAGATTTTTGTGAGGTGAGCGATTTGTGAAATGCATGGGTTAATGTTAGTCAGGGCCATTCTTTTGTAGGGATTTCTGAAAGTCAGATTGCGTTGCGCTAAAAATATTGTGTGTCAGGTTAAGCACCGTCCTGTACAATTTTTCAAAGGGGACGTTTCACATTATCAGTCGAATTTTTTTTTATCACGAATAGTTGTTGTCGCTGTCAAAATGACTCACTTCCCTACTTTAAGTTTTCACCAAGTTTGTTAATTGGGGATTCTGTCCTTGGGGCGTTACACACTCCAACATGAATAAGTAAGCTGGTGTTACGCAGTGATATGCGCTACTTTGTGTGTGTTTGTGTGTGTGTGTGGGGGGGGGGGGGGGATAGGGGTTGTTGGTAGGCTGTTTGTGGTTGAAGGGGACCAAAAAGCGATATCATGGGCCCCGTCGGATTAGGGAAGGATGGGGAAGGAAGTCGACCGTGCCCTTTCAAGGAAACATCCCGGCATTTGCCTGAAGCGATTTAGGGAAATCACGGAAAACCTAGATTAGGATGGCCGGACACGAGCTTGAAGCGTGGTCCTCCCGAAAGCGAGTCTGGTATGCTAACCAGTACGCCACTTTGCTCGGTTGTGTCCCTGTGTGTGTGTGTGTGTGTGTGTGTGTGTGTGTGTGGAGGGGCGCATGTGTGTGAGCGTGCGTGCGGTTGCTTTAGAAGTTGAGTTCCTTATGCCTATACACCTCCAAGAACATGTGGTGACATGAACTGCTGCGAGACTGTTGAATCATAACGGAAATACACTGGAAGATGGCTGTTCATAGCCGAAATCTAGATTTGCAAGCATAATAAAAACTAATAGGGTTGGAAATGACTGCTGTGTGCCTCCCCATCTGCGCTTGTCGACCATGTAACCTATACCCTACACTACACGGAGCAGTCACATTAATCTGATCACCGCCTACGACATCAATGTGCCATAATCACTCGCAGGCGGCAGTACTAGTAGTAGAGGGAAAACAAAGAGTGTCGGAGATTTCCGGAAAACAGTGCAGTAGGTGTCGTAATGCGCATAGCGATTTACGAGTATCTCATGTCCAAAAGGGCATGGTTATTGGCTTTGGGGCCAAGGTTGTAAGCATTTACGGAGCGGGTAAGTTCGTAAACTGTTTGCGTGCGAAGTCGTTGAAGTAAACAGCGCATAGCAAAACGGAGCGATCCAAAAACTGGCGCCAAGCCAGCTGTGGTGCACAACGGGACAGCGAGGACGAGGGCGAATGAGGGCTGCGAAGATGCAGCAGGTGGCAGCCAGTAGGCGCCAGGTTGACGCACACGTACTGACTGCAGTTCATCGGCGACGAAGGCTGGAATTCGCAAGCCAGTACCGCAAGTGGGCGTCCATTGACAGATGAGAGGTACCTTTTCACGTATGATGTCCCCCGGAATGCGGCGTGAAACACCTGAACGCAAATACCCTGCAGTTTATGGCCTGGGGCAGGGCTTCCCAACGTGTCGTCCGGCTCTTTCTAGGGGGTCCGCGGCAACCTTTCACCGAATCGTGTAAAATAATGATTAAATTATTGAACAAAAATGTGAAAATCAAATTCATCACTTTTTTTTCGTGTGAAAAACATGTGTACTTCAGGTCGTATTCCCAAGCAGCCTTTGCGGTTCCTAAGTGAGAACGCATACTCTGATCGAGTGTTTCGCAACAATACGGGGGTCGTTTGTGCGCCGGCTCACGGCGCTATATGCGCTGAAACCTGCATGCGCGGAGCGAGATTTGTCGACCAATCACAGCGTTCGCTGGCACGTATGCGGCCCCAGGCATCATTAAATGTTAAACTTGCTTTGTCAGTGCACTACCTGTTTCATAAGTCGATTTTTGACCAGTTTATTACTTCTAACGTGGATCGCTGGCTCAAGTCAGGACCATTGAAGAAGAATGCAGTTTTTCCATCGCCTTCACAACAAGGGAAGTTTCCAGTTGAAATTAATGAGGAGGGAGGACGACCAAAGGAAGAATAATCACAAGAAGCTCCATAGCCGGTTTTATTATGTGAAAACGCTCCAAGTACTCCATTGGTTACAGTATCCTGTGGAAGTGGAATAACCAAGAAGCGTAAGTACAACGAAAGCTATTTAGAAATGGGCTTTATGGAGACAAAGGAGGGTAAAGCTCAGTGTGTAACATGTGCGCGAGTCCTTCCGAACAGTTCAATGGTTCGAGTTAAATTTCGCCGTCGTTTTGAAGGTACTCACCCGGATTTCCAGGCTAAAGACACCGATTTTTTCAAAAGGAAGAGTGCTGAACTAGCTGCTTCTCAGCATTGCATGAAAACTGGTGCAAACACAGTTAATGAAAATTCATTAAAAGCTTCTTTCTTGGTTAGTTATCGAGTGGCAGAAACATGCAAAGCTCATACCATTGCAGAAAGTCTCATAAAGCAGTGTGTTAATTATATAGTTTCTTGCGTGCTAGACGATAGGGCAGTAAAGCTTGTATCTTCGGTGCCATTTTCAAACGATAGTCAAGAGATATGTCAAATTATGTGAAAGACACTATTGTTTCTCGCATCCAACTCAATTCATTTTCTTTGCAGATAGATGAATCCACTGATGTTGCAGGATTAGCGATTTTATTGGCTTTTGTCCGTTATGAATGTTCTGGATGTTTTGAGGAGGACCTCTTATTGTGCAGACCACTACCTGCCAACACAACAGCTGCTGAAATATTCCGTCTATTGGACGATTTTTTAAGGACTAGCGAAGTTTCATGATCTAATTATATAGATGTGTGCACAGATGGTGCAAAAGCTATGACTGGTCCTACTGTCGGAGCAATAACGGAAATAAGAGAAAACGCCAAGAATTGCAGCAGTAGTCATTGTGCTCTCCACAGATACGCTTCAACTACGAAACAAATGCCGGTTTCGTTCAAGAAAGTTTTAGACGAGTCCATTCAAATCATTAATTACATAAAATCAACACCGTTTAAGTCAAAACTTTTCACAATACTGTGTGAAGATATGGGAAGCCTTCATCGTTCCCTGCTTCTCCACACAGCAGTGAGGTGGCTCTCACGTGGGAATGCACTCTCTCGGTTGTACGAATTAAGATTGGAAGTCTTAGCTCTCCTGTTGGAGCATAACACCAAAATAGCAGGCCTCATTAATGACGAAAACTGGCAGTGTATACTTGTCCATTTGTCAGATATTTTCTTCAAAATGAACGAAATGAATATTTCACTCCAAGGACAAAGTGAAACAATGGTCACTGCTATCGACAAAGTTCGAGCATTCAGGAGGAAAATCAAGTTTTGGGCAGAGAGTGTCGAGGAGGGGGAGGTCGAGTGTTTTCCTCATCTCAAGGAATTTTTGAAAAACAAAACATTGGCGCTTGGGAAGAATTTGTTTCATCATATCGTGGAACATGTCCGAAGCTTGATGTTATCGTCGGAGCATTATTTCCCAAGAGCTGAAGATGAGAAGCTGCAGAAATACGAATGGGTGGTCAACCCATTCACTTTATCCGAAAGGCCGAACATACCAACGTCAAATAAATATGAGTTGTTGATAGAAATTGCCACAGAGCCTTCCTTGAAATCAAGTTTTGACATTGACGGTTACTCACAGTTTTGGATCCGTTTGGATAACAAGAAATACTACCCCTTGTTGAAAAGGCAAAACGTGTACTTCTTCCGTTTGCCACAACATACATGTGTGAATCTGTATTCTCGATCTATGCTGCCCACAAAACTAAGTACCGAAGCCATCTAGATGCGGAACCAGACATCCGTCTCCAGTTGTCAAGAATTGAACCCAACTTTTCATAATTGTGTCACCAGAAGCACCCTCAACCATCACATTAGGATTCCATTATTATTCCTACAGACTCAACTATAGTAAAGAAGAAAGCATTTTTCTTCATAGATACTCAGTGAACGTACCTGAACTATAACTCTGTAGGAATTTTGTTTCTGTCTTCTATCATTTACAAAATAATTATTAATTGAATTCTGTTGGCATTGATATTTTTGTTGCGAAAATTAAAATGATCTCTAAAGCTAATTTCTTTTCTTTGTAATATGTTCTGTCCTCTCAGTTAAAAATATGGCCTGCCTATACTTCAATTACAGTTACTTGCTATTACTCTGACACTATATTGTGGCAACTGACTGCAAGCGTAAACAAATGAGGACTTTTCACGTGCCACCTTGTAAAAGGTAAACCTCCTCTGCCGTAATTGTTTCCTTTGAGAAAAAAAGTTTTATATTCTGTGAAATGCTTTGTCTTCTTATATAGAAAGAAGAGAGTCTGTTTGTTTGTTTTCCTAATTTGTTTACAGTCTTGGTTGATACTGTGTCCAAATAGTGGTTGAATATGTCCGCTGTGGCTAAACTGTTGCCACGCCGCCTACCAGTTGCCATCTACCAACTGACAGTACACTGTTGCAACGCCGCCTGCTAGCTGCCGGCTATGGACTGACAGCTGCTAGACTTTCCGAGCTGTTTACATGGGCACGAAAATCGATTGTGGAACTGGAAAACGGCTTTATAAAAACATTGAAGTGTTTACCTGACCAACCGAAAGCGGAACTGGGACATCGGCTTACGAAATCCGGTTTTGGAGACGCATGTAAACTGGGTGACTGTATTCCCACACATTGCACAACAGATGTCACAATAGTCCTTTAGTGCGCGCGGGCTCTTCTTCCCGTGTGGCACATTGAAGTGTGAATGTATAGTACGAGAGGACTTACTGTCCTCCCCTTGTTTCCACTCACAATAACTAGACGGAACAAGTTGTCTGTTATAATTGTTTATTACATTAAACGTTACAACTTGCACAGGCAGCACGCCAACTGCGGCTCCTGGCTTAGCTGGAAGACATACACGCCCGTCCGCTACGGGGTCTCGCAGCTACCTGCTCGGCCGTTACAACGGCTAATCCTACCTGTGCACACAAAGGACCTGGGAGGTCCACTTCTGCACATAGGTTGCAAATTCTTCCGACAGGGAGCAGACTATACTGGACAGTCTGACCTGGCCAGTCTGAAGCTGCCACTAGATGGCAGTTGGAGTGAGTAGCAGAGTCCAAACATACTCCCACTCTAAAATGAGTTTTCTCATTTTACAAATACCAAAATTTTAACAAACAACAAAACCAAAACAAGTAAACAATAAAAAATATAACTAGGTACAAGATCAATGCACATAAAACATGAACACACTAACATTTTTTACAAATAACCAACATTTTAACAAACATCAACACCAAAACAAGTAAACAATAAAAATATAACTAGACACAATATCAATGCACATAAAACATGAATATACTAACATTTGGGATGCCCACATCACCAAACACCACTGTCATGCTGCATGTGAAACACGATGGGTACTAACATGCAGGACACAAAACAATAGAGTATTAATATTATACTGCATAAAAACATGAAATCAATACTATCAGCAGTTAGTCCACAAGAAACATCCACAGCCTCCCAAGCTGATTTTATGAATTATGAGGTTATTCCAGTAAATGACAATTTGGCAGTGGCTCTGTATCATATATCACTACACAGATCTGAGGGACCACTTAACTGATTCACTGTTTAGGTAGGGGACACAATTTTGCTACAGGCCTCTTAATATGCCCATTAGCAGTTTTTACCATTACCACACGCACACACTTATCAGGACCGGGAAACAGCTGGTCAATGACACCCAGCCTCCACACCAAGGGAGGCAAATTATCCTCCTTGACCAGCACATGATCGCTGATCTGGGGTTGCCATGCTCCTTCCGATGTCCATTTTTTGCGTTGCTGCAGATCATGTATATATTCTGTGGACCACCTCTTCCAAAAGGACTGATGCAACTGCTGCACAAGTTGCCATCTGTGCAACCTGTTGGCGGGAACCTCAAGGACAGAGGGTTCAGGATGAGCACAAACGGGCTGTCCGATTAGGAAATGACCAGGAGTGAGAGCAGCAGGAGAATCTAGGTCATCAGAGAGAAGACACAATGGCCTTGAATTCAAGCATGCTTCTATCTGAATTAACACAGTAGTCAGTTCTTCAAATGTCAACACTGCATTGCCGATGATGCGTTTGAGATGCGACTTCATGCATTTGATTCCTGCCTCCCAGAGCCCACCAAAGTGAGGGGCACGAGGTGGAGTGAACCTCCAACTGATTCTCTCTGAGGTCGAATAATTCACCACACCTTCAACAGTAACATCGTTGGAGAGAAAACGTTTAAGCTCATTGTCTGCACCTACAAATGTGGTACCATTGTCACTGTACATGTGAGAAGGTTTCCCTCTTCTTGCAATGAATCTCCTGAGGGCGGCCAAAAATGAACTTGTTACCAAGTCACTAACTAATTCTAAGTGGATGACCTTGGTTGCCATGCAAATGAATAAAGCAATATAAGCCTTGGTGGTAACTTTACTCCGCCTTCCACCATGCTTTACAGCAATAGGGCCTGCATAATCTACTCCACAGTGCTGGAATGGATGAGACTGGTTTACTCTAGCTGCAGGTAGCTGACCCATGAGTTGAACTGCTGTCTTGGACTTAAGCCTAAAGCATTTTAAACATTTTGTGATAACTCCCTTGACTGTGTTACGCCCATTGGGGATCCCAAACCTCCTACGCAACATAGCCAACAAAATTTGTGACCCAGCATGCAACAGATTTTCATGTTCACGTATTATGAGAGTTTTGTCAAATGATGCATAGGCGGTACGATAATAGGATGGCGCTCATCATATGGTACATCAGCATTCATTAATCTCCCTCCCACTCGTGAAGTACCTTCGGCATCAACAAATGGGTGCAAATCTCTTAATTTGCTATAATGTGGAATAGGGAAGCTGGCCTTCAACAAAGCGATCTCATTACCATATTCATGCATGAATGCAGCGTATTCCTTCTGCAGATTCGGTTGCCTTTTAAACCTCCTCTCAAGATGCGCCAGTCTCCGAGATGCTTGTTGTCGTGATTCGCCTAATGATTTACAGTCAGGTTTCACTGGTAGTCGAACCACAAATCTCCCTTCTTCATCTCGTGCCGTGTGGCGCTGAAAGTGAGCCTCACATATTTTACCCTGCTTACTAATCGTTTTCGTAGACAGTTCCTCTAACTCCCAAAATCTTTGCAGTTTGGCATCTAAATTGTCACCTCTAACACAGCACGAGGTCACTGTAGAACGAGGCATGTTGCATGAAACTGAAGGCATCCTACCAGACAAAATCCAGCCAAATTTTGTTTCGACCAGTGAGGGATGACCTGGTTTCACCAGCCTTTCCTTAGAAACAACGTCAAAGAAAACCTCAGCACCAAGAATTAAATCTACTGTGGCAGGCTTGTTGAATTCTGGATCAGCGAGCGGAAGATTACATGGGACACTCCAGGACCTTGTGTCTATCTTGCTCGCTGGTAGGTCACTGGTGACATGATCTACGACAGCACAAGTGGTTCTGACACGAAAGTCGTTGACCCTAGACGACAGTTCAACATCACAAGTGTAAGACACTGAGGCAGCAAAGGCATTGTTTATACCCTTCACAGGAAACGAATGTTTACTTCGTTTCAGTTTTAATTTCTCTGCCATGCCCTTAGATATAAAGGATAGCTGACTCGCACTATCTAGCAGAACTCTGCAAACCTGCTGTCTACCCATGCTGTCCTTAATGTTGACAACAGCTGTTGCTAACAAAACGTTACAATGGATGTTTGCCTTCCCGTTCGTAGTTTGATGGGCCAGGGAATGGCCTCCTGGTTCACTATTCTGCCCATTCCTTGGATCAGCAGGCTTGTGGAGCAGTATGTTGTGCCTTCCTTTACAAGTCTTACAAGGAGAAATCCTGCATTTAGTCGAGAAATGACCAGAGCGGATGCACAAAAAACAAAGCTTATTTTTTGTCACATATGCCCGCCGCTCATCGACATTTAGTGCTTGAAACCCCTTGCATTTAGTGATAGTATGAGGTTCACTACAAAAATTACATGATTCCTCAGCATCAGCATTAGCGAGATGAGCCCTCCTCACATGTCTTGTTTGATTTAAATTATTGACATTTCCTTGCAAATCCCTTGAGGTGTTATCCCTGAACCTGATCAACTCAAGGGCCTGACATTTTGTCTCCAAAAAATCTATTAGTTGATTTAATGTGGTGAATGTCGACCCAGACATCTTTACCTCCCACTCATGACGATCTGTGGGTCGCATACTGGACAGAATCTCTTCCGAAAGAATAACTTCATGAAGTGGAACATCAGGTTTGAGAGCTTCTAAGGCCTTCAAATGGCTGCATACGTGATTAATTAGTTGCCTATAATCGCTCGCTGCGCCGTGGCCGACTGTAGGCAAGGCCAACAATGCCTTAGCATGTCTGGCTGCAATTATTTTTGGGTTATTATACCTCTGCGTAATAAGTGCCCAGGCTATTGCTAGATTTCCTGCTGTGACAGGTATATGTTTCAAAAGGTCTTTAGCTTCACCTCGCAAGGACGAATTAAGGTAGTGAAGTTTTTGAACGTCATCAATTGAATTGTTATTCATAATGAGGCTCAAAAACGTATCCCTGTATGATGACCACTTAAGGTAGTCACCTTCAAAATTTGGCAAGTTAATAGCGGGTAGTTTCAAAGAACTGACACTGCCTGATGGATTCGAGCCCAAAGGCTGCGGAATCTGGGTGTACCTCTTCATTGAACCCTTGATAGTGGATTCAACAAAGTCCCACGAATCCTCGAATTCTGCCCTGTCCTTACTGTGATCTGCTGATTCGTCTTCAATTTCCAGCCGTGTTTGAGACGACTCAAAATCAGTCTGAATCCGAGTCAATCGATTTAATTTTGATTCCAACATTTCGATGCTGGCACTGTCTGCAGACTGCACAAAGCTCGCTAAGCGCGCGAGAGCGGCCTTTGCTACACCTCTCTGCTTGACTAATTTTGTTTTCTCTGAGGGCTCCATTTTAGGACCAGGAAGATGATAGTAGGAAGCCAACAGTTGCACTTACCAGGCTGCAGCGGCAGTAGGAGGCAGTGCGGACTGGAACGGCAGCGGCGTCACGGGCACTGGCAGCTGGCGTGGTAGGCGCTGCAGTCTCCGACGGCGCGAAGTTTCGGCGGGAGCAGGAGGTGACGTCGCCGATGATGCTGGCACCGACGCGTTTCTGTGCCTCTCCGTTTGAATTAGAGACACATTAAATGTTCACAAATATGTCCCCGATCGCCGTTGTTAAGGCTGTTATTGTCGAAGTGCCGAACAAGCCTTGGGACACTCGATAGCAGTCAACAACGAAACCGATAACGTGCGCAGCTCACACGTGGTTTTTTAGAAGTTCACAAATACCGGAAAATAAGTCCGCGCGAACGTAAATTCCGCATGGTCACTGTATCCGGCCCGGAGGACCAAAAAATGTGCGCGCGGGCTCTTCTTCCCGTGTGGCACATTGAAGTGTGAATGTATAGTACGAGAGGACTTACTGTCCTCCCCTTGTTTCCACTCACAATAACTAGACGGAACAAGTTGTCTGTTATAATTGTTTATTACATTAAACGTTACAACTTGCACAGGCAGCACGCCAACTGCGGCTCCTGGCTTAGCTGGAAGACATACACGCCCGTCCGCTACGGGGTCTCGCAGCTACCTGCTCGGCCGTTACAACGGCTAATCCTACCTGTGCACACAAAGGACCTGGGAGGTCCACTTCCGCACATAGGTTGCAAATTCTTCCGACAGGGAGCAGACTATACTGGACAGTCTGACCTGGCCAGTCTGAAGCTGCCACTAGATGGCAGTTGGAGTGAGTAGCAGAGTCCAAACACGTTTAAAGGCATTTCCTTGGCCTCTTTTCTTTCGTGATGTGTTTGTATCCCGAATCATGGGTCTGCCTCTTTTCTTAACAGCCGCGCAGAGTGGCCGCACAGTCTATGGCGCCGTGTCGTCGTCTATTGCGCGGCCGCTCCCGCCGGAGGTTCGAGTCCTCCCTCGGGCATGTGAGTGTGTCAGTGTGTGTGTGTGTGTGTGTGTTGTCCTTAGCGGAAGTTAAATTTAGGTTAATAGTGTGTAAGACTAGAGACTGATGACCTCAGCAGTTAAGTCGCATAGACTTTACATACATTTGAACATATTTCTTCGAATTTCACGAAAAACCACTCACACACAGACACACACACACACACACACACACACACACACACACACACACACGACTATTACGAAAGATGCATGCTGCTTACACAGCAGTAGCCAAACAGTGGAAGTGAACAGACCACAAGCGGCAGCTTGTCAACAGCGAACAGTTTGGACGTGACGTTGATTGCTCTTGGAGGAAGGCAGCTCCAACGTGTGAAGTGTCAATTACCAAGTAATTTTAATCAGGCCGTAGTGTGTTGAACAACGGGAGTAAATCCACTAGTAAGTGTCTGGATACAGTGGGAATTCAAACTGGATCGTTAATTTCAAGATGTTTTCATTCATCTCTAAACCAAAGACTATTGATACTTTGAGGGGGGGGGGTCAATGGGAACCTGGCACCTGCATTAAGCAGCTTTCAGTTCCCATAGGTTTCGCTCTCTCTGAAATTTAAAGTTGCTGTGCTCTTGACTGACTAGGGATCCGCCATGGATTTTCGACTGAAGAAGCGGTCCGCCAGCTGAAAAGATTGGGAAGCCCTGGCCTGGGGAATGCTTTCGTGGCATTCACTCTGTGATCTCGTCGTTCAGAAAGGCACAAGAAATCTACAGAAGTATGCATCCATCCTTGGGGAACCATGTCCACCCCTACATACAGTTTCATTTTCCTCGGCACGAGCCGATCGGGGTTCAGAGACTTGACTCATCCTGACCTTCTAAGGAAATTTCTGCATGGGCAGACACAGAACGTTTCAAGAGCATAATTTGGAACCGCCTTACTAAAACCGTATTTGTAGGCATGCATTCAATGAAACTAGGAGTTCATGATGCTGTTATTACATTCAATTGTGGTAATATTGGAAAGTGTTGGGCACTGAAAAAGCTGGGAATTAATCCTGGTGAAAGTATGATCACTGAGCTGCAACATTGCGATAGATGGAGGATAGCCGATGCAGACAGGTCTGCATCTGATATGGCCAAGAAAGCAAGACAAACATCCAGGAAGGTGAAAAAGAAGCTGGAAGACCTACTAGAGGCCAAAGAAGGGCCCTCATATGCAGCAGGACAGTTTTAATTGACTGTAAGTAAGAAATTTCAACAGCTTTTTCTTTGAAGTTAACTTCCCACAAACTAAAATTTTCAGTACATATGTCCCATTATATCAGAAGCTATCATACATAATTGAATAAAATTTTCGGAGACTCTGCATAACATAAAAAGCCACCTCTCGTACTACATTCATTAATATTCCCCCCTTAGGAAGCTCACAAAAAATATTTTCTGCTGAAAAATTTAATATTTTTGTTAATAAATTTTAAAAAATATTTCTTCAAAACTATAACATGGATAAAGCAGATTTTACTACAGTTGACTCTATTACCATCATATAACATACAGTAAAAAAAGTAAGGTTCTGCATCAAATAGTTTTTTTTTAGAAATGGGTCAAATACATGCCTACATTAACACGGGTTAGATAGGCAGGGAGTGGTCCCCTTAAAAAATACAGCTCTAAAACCGGCAGTATATTTACAATTTGCAGCCGTTATTTTTATAAGCCGGTACGTCAATATTTCTTTCGTTGATATATTGATATATCGAACTTTTCTTCGTTATGTTGTGAGCCGATAATGATATTTTTTTAATATCGATATGTTGGATTCCAGATATTTTAGAAAATATCAACAGTCCTGCTCTGAGGTGCGCCTGTATCTCTTGAAACACTGCACTGAAATGCTGTACGTACAGTATGAACAGCATCGTCACTCACCCTTTGCTTTGTCATCAACACCTCAGTCTCTTTACGCTACTGGTACCATCCTTTAGAGCTCTTAGCATCTGCCTGACATTGAACACGGGCACGTTGCAGCTGTCACTGAACTGTGCTACGCAACCTTGTTCCATGAATCCACGAACCTCTTTGCGCCGCAGAGACCCCACTTGGACATCAACATTCTTACTTTACGCTGTAGCAAGAGAGAGGAAAGAAATGAAAGGAGCTAGAAAACGTGTTGAATATGAATGCACACTGATGAGCCAGAACATAATGACCATCTACATACTATCGAAATTAAGCCCGTCCACGCGATAGCAGCGGTACACGGCGAAGAATTGCTGCTAGTCAGAAACACTCGCGGTGAATTAATATCAGTGAACGTGTTGCCCTGTGTAGAATGGGGAAGGCGGGCGATCTGAGTTTAGCTGAGGGCAGACTGTGATGGACCGGAGGATCAGCACGGGCATTTCGGGAGCCAAAAGGCTTGTCGGGTGTTCGAGGAATGCTGTGCACGGTGTCTTCAAGACGTGGCAAAACCACGGTGAAACCACGTCCCACGTCGTGGGGTTGGGCTGTCACCCCTCATTACGGATGTCGTAGGCTGGGCAGGACAGGCAGCGAACTGTGACAGAACTAACATGAGACTTTAGTGTAGGACAGAGTATAAGTGTGTCTAAACACAGAGTGCACCGAACACTCCTAACGATGGGCCTCCGCAGCCGACAACCCATGCGTGTGCCAATGTTAACGCCACGACATCGGCAACTACGAATGAAACTGGCACTTGACCGTCGACACTGGACGTTGGCGCAGTGGCAGAGTGTCGCATGGTTTGATAAACTCCGACACCTTCTTCATCATGCTAATGGGCGGACGCGAATCCGAGGTCTTCAAGGGGATCAGCTCCATGACACCTGTACTGCGGGACAGAGACAACTTGCCGGGCTGGGAAACATTCACATGGCCGTCCATGGGTCCAGTGGAGCCCTGGACCATAACGGCAAAGGGTTATCGTACACCGGTTGCAGACCATGTACACCCTTTCATGACGATCGTGTTTGTCTATGGCAGTGGCATTTTTCAGCAAGATAATGCGCCTTGTCAGAAGGCCAGGAGTTTGATGGGGTGGTTCGAGGAACGTAGCAGCGAGTTCCAGTTGAAGTGCTGGTCCGCCAACTCGCGAGATCTGTACCCTGTCGAATACATCTGGGATGTGATTGAACGTGGCGTCAGAGTTCATCGCCCTTCGACCCGGAATTTAGGGGAAATAAGTGACTTGTGTGTGCAGAAGTGGTGACAACTCCTTCCAGCGACCTACCAAGGCCTCATCGCTTCCATGCAACAACGCATTGCCGCTGTTATCCATGTCAAATGTTCTGGTTTATCAGTGTACAACTACTGTTTGCAAATAGCGCATAGACATGTAAAAATGTATCTATAAAAAAGTTATGTGTTAAGTTAACACTGCAACAAACCGCATAGCTGTATGAAGGATAGTTCTTCGTAAATAAATTGTCTTAATCAGGGAATGATTTTAAACTCTGCCTATATACAAACAGATATTACAAACACATATTGAAATACAAAATGTACACAGCAGGTACTTTAACAGTTATCAAAACGGGACATAGTTTGTATCATGGAGATTTAAATTAAAATATTGTTGTCGTCTTCAATTGGAGTATGTCACATTATAGGACTGGGGAACTGTAAATGAGTAGTACGTGTGGCGAGGGAGGGAGGGGGGCATTGCTGGAGGGAGAGTGTTTCAGAAAAAGTGTGGAAAGGAAGGGCTGGCGAGAGAAGACGAGGAGTCTGAAACAAATCTGAGATAGAGAACGAAGAAGTGGTGCAGGCGACAAAGGTACTGCTGTCATGGAGAGGAAGAATACTATTCTCACAAGGGAATATTCCCAAGTGTCAACAAACGAACTTGATGACACTTTGCGTGTGTGTAGAGGAGGCAAAATAATGTAATAGGTATTTTAGTTCATTGCGCCCAATTTCACTTGGAAGGGGTAAAACACATTTGGAGGGAATTTTTTCGAAAGCATGATAAGTAAAAAGAAAGTGTGTGAAATCTTATGGGACATAACTGCTAAGGTCGTCAGTCCCTAACCTTACACACTACTTAGCCTAAATTATCCTAAGGACAAACACACACATTCATGCTGGAGGGAGGACTCGAACCTCCGCCGGGACCAGCCGCATAGTCCATGACAGCAGCTCGTCAGAGAGCTCGGCTACTCCCGCACGGCAATGATATGTAAAAAAAGGTTTCTTCTATTAAAGTGGGTATGTAATTACCTTTCTTGCAAACATAAATGAATTAATCTGAAATTTTGCAGAATAACCCACCCCAATTAATTAATGATGAAGAAAAGAAACAGTTGTTACAACATAAATTACAACGCCTTCAGGACACATACATCCATGCATCATAAAGCTGATTTCTGAAATACCATTTCTGAAAATAAGCTGTACGCAATGTGCTATCAGAGTATTTTCTGTATAAGTAATTAAGATACCTAAACATTCATTGTTAGTCTAGTTATTTATTTTACTTACATTTGTTCATTGTTTCAAGTTAATTTACGTTTTACATTCTTTTTTCTACTTTTATTGTTTTCTAGCTTGCATTTCCACATACATGAATTTGTTTACTTGAAAATAATAAATAGTTATTATTATGATACAAAAGCATTACAATAATGATAATCTGTAAATAAATGCTTTATTATGCTATACACATTTTATTAACATAATTTCTTTAAACTATATACCTGCCGGAGGACACAATATGAAACAAAATTCAGTAGGATTTCAAATTGTCGTGGGTGATCCTCTACGTATCCTAATTTATATCAGTATTATTTCAGTACATTCGTAACTTCTGGCGAAAAGAATTGATTACGTATTAGTGACTGCACCTTAATTATATTGTTTCTAAAATGGTGGCGTGGCTTTCGCTTAGGCGTTGTGACAAAGGATAAACGATGCTGTCAACCAAATGATACTATAGCCGCCTCGGCGTAAGAAACTCCCAGACACCTGCAGATGGCTGAATGCAGCAGCTTTGCGCACGTGCCTCAACTAATCACGTAACACGACTTACTAAATGTCTCCAAGGCAAGGCCTTAGTGTTTCCGGAGTTCTCATTCGGTGGTTTCTGCGCATACAGTTCGAGTTTGCGCCGGCGTTTTACACGGACTCTGTCAATGAGTTTCTTGATGATTATTAAGGTTATGGCTTTTTGTTTCACAGGAAAGGAAAAGTCTGGGGAAGATGATCTGTGAAGGGTCAAGCACGTGGTTTTGCGTTCCGACTACGGGGTTACTTTGAAGAGGGAAGAGGCAGTGGCGATACTTTGATACCAGCCTATGGCGTAATGGACAGAGGGGTAGAAACTCTCAGAATATTTACTGTGCCAGGGATGACACTGACAATGGTGAAGAAGAGTTGGATCTCAGCTGGAAACTTTGTTCTTGTGACGTTAACAAAGACGAGGGGGAATAATGTGGCAAGTGAGAAGTGTTGGCAACTTTTAAGGAAAGGCAACAGTCGGCGTGTACAGAGCGTCCCTCCTGAGAGTCGCCAGATGCACGAGGTTTGCCCAGAAAGCAAAGCATTTTTTTTTCTCAGCCGAAAATAGCGCTACGAATGCGTAACGTTACGTATGTATTATCTGAAGTTCCTGAGTGAGCGCTCCAAGTTTCCGTTACTTCCGACAGATAGCATAGCTGCAGGACAGTTCCAAAACGGCGTCTGTAGTTGATGTACGTTCCAAGCAACGTGCCGTCATTGAACTTCTCACTGCAGAGAAAGAAACAGTGGGGAATATTCACAAACATTTGAGCAAAATCTGCGGAGGATCTGCTGTCGACAGAAGTACAGTCAGTCGCTTGGACAGGCTCTCGCACCTGACATGTTGCAACGAGCTAATGTTTTCATTCGCGAGGCCAGACACATCCCCTCAGCCCCTGGTTGCTCCTCTCCTCTCCGATCCCCGCCCCCTGCCACGTCTTCACCATTGTGCCCCCCCTACCCTCCATCTCTACACCCTACATCTCCTTTCCCAAGGTGGCTTCCATCAACTCCCCCTCCCGGATGATGCCCTCTCTCCCTCCATTTACCCCTCCTATCCACTCTGATCCTCACTCACCCTCCATTCCTTTGTCCTTTTCCCGGGCTCCCTCTCCCCCCCTTCCATCCTCTTTCTTCCCCACCTTCCCTCTCTTTGCCCCCTTCTCTCCCCTGCGTCCTTTTCCATTTCCCTCCTCTGCCTCCTCTCATTCCCTCTCGCGTCTGCCCTTCTCCCCCTTTATTAGTCCTCTCCCTCCTTTGTTCCCCCCCTTTTCGTTTTTTCCTCTCCTCCCTCCTTGTTTTTCCCCCTCCTGCAAGTCCCCCCACCCCCATCTGCCTTTGGCTCGGGAGTGTCATCTTTGTGCTGCAACTTTCGTGCAGTGTTCTACAGTGAGTGTTCTACAGTGCGTGTTTTACAGTGAGTGTTCCGTGTTGTGTTTTTTGGGACTGGTTGCGAACGGCCAATATACTGTCGCTGGGTGTGCCTTTTATCTCTTGCGAACAGAAACCAGATTGTCGCCATGTTTTTTAATTGTGTGTCTACTTTGTTACTTGTCTGATTCCTGTGTATTTTATCAACATTGCCAACCCCTTTTGCTTTCTGTTTTAACTTTCCGCAATTTTACGCCATTTTACACTTTAAATCACCATTTTATCGCCTGTTTTTCCTTGTTTCTTTCTTCTTCCTTTATTTAAAAAAAGTCTGTAGGCTGTAGAGCAGCGTAGTAAGCTGCTGCCAGCCCGCCCCCTTCGGGGGGCATTGAAAATCAATAAAGAAAAAAAAACCCAGACACATAAGTACTCAAAAGTTGGCGCTGCATCTGTCAAATAGCAAAGGAAGTGAGGCTGCAACTATTTGCAATCTTGGATATTCAAAAGTGTGTGCAAAACGGGTCCCATGGTGTCTAACGGTGGGTCACAAATAGCACAGAAAAAACATTTGTCTTGATTCGTTTCCAACATTTTGAAGCTGAGGCGGACGCTTTCTTGTCCCAGATTGTGACAGGTGATGAAACCTTGACTCACCATTTTGAGCCCGAAACAAAATGACAGCCGATGAAATGGCGCCATTCGCAATCCCCGCAGAAGAAAAAATCCAACGCAACTGCTTCCGCTGTTAAGGTCATGGCGATCGTGTTCTGGGACTGTGATGGCGTGATTGTCATTGACGTGATGCTAAGAGGCGGTACCGTTAACTCACCAGCAAATGTCAACACATTACCAAAACTCAAGATGCGCTTCTAGCGACTTCGGGCCACAGCAACCCAGCAGATATTTTGCTGCAACACGATAACGCTCAGCTCCACACAAGTCTGAGGACTGCTACATAGCCGGCTGGAGCGGCCGAGCGGTTCTATGCGCTACAGTCTGGAACCGCGCGATCGCTACGGTCGCAGGTTAGAATGCTGCCTCAGGCATGGATGTGTGTGATGTCCTTAGGTTAGTTAAGTTTAAGTAGTACCTCTGCAGGTAAGTCCCATAGTGCTCAGAGCCATTTGAACCATTTGAACTGCTCAATACGTCGCAAAACAGGATTGGTGTTACCCAATCCAACCTACGGCCATGATCTATGCCCCATTATAGGATGCCATTCGTGGAAGACATTTTGAGGATGATGAGGAGGTGAGTCACACAGTGAAGCATTGGCTCCGCCATCAGGACAAGGATTGCTACCGACAGGGCATACACGCCCTTGTTTCACGCTGGAGGAAGGCCATAGTACGGGATGGAGATTACGTGGAAAAACTGCGTGTGTAGATAAAACACCATTCTTTCGAGTGTGTATTCTCATTATGTTCTTTACTGCGTGTGTAGATAAAACACCATTCTTTCGAGTGTGTATTCTCATTATGTTCAATAAAGAATTGTCGAAAAAGATGCGGTACATTACTTTCTGGGCAACTCTCGTATTTTCTCTGGCGTTTCGGAAGAGATCAGCAATTTATGTTTTGTAATGTGTTGCTAGAGTTAACCCATCAAATTTTCCATGCAATGACTATTATCGACAGAAAGCGTCGGTTTGTTCCACCAACAAAACGATTGTTAAATCGGAATTTTACGTGCCGATTCAATAAAGCGATCCCAGTTTAGTCTAGAGTAATATTCGTTTATCGATATGCATTAACAGCGACACTAAAACACGAAGAGTAACCAGAACGCCACCAGCGACTGACTAGCGCTGTTGCATAGCTGTAGCAGTCAGCACGGACCACGATGTTGCAGTCGCCAGTGGAGTACTAATCATTCTTCTTTTTGCAGTGTCGTTGTATAGCACACTGGTAAAACTGTAAGTAGGCTGTTTAGGTTTTTTTATTGGTAACGCCACCTCTGTATAAAAAGTCACTGTCTGTGCTGTGTGCAGTCTGTGTCTAGTTTGCATTGTCTGCCATTGTAGTGTTGGGCAGCGGCAGCTGGATGTCAACAGCGCGTAGCGTTGCGCAGTTGGAGGTGAGCCGCCAGCAGTGGTGGATGTGGGGAGAGAGATGGCGGAGTTTTGTAATTTGTCATGAACTGCTATATATATTATGACTATTAAGGTAAATACATTGTTTGTTCTCTATTAAAATCTTTCATTTGCTAACTATGCCTATCAGTAGTTAGTGCCTTCAGTAGTTTGAATCTTTTATTTAGCTGGCAGTAGTGGCGCTCGCTGTATTGCAGTAGCTTGAGTAGCGAAGATTTTTGTGAGGTAAGTGATTTCTGAAAGGTATAGTTTAATGTTACTCAGGGCCATTCTTTTGCAGGGATCTTTGATAGTCAGATTGCGTTGCGCTAAAAATATTGTGTGTCAGTTTAAGCACGGTCATGTATAAATTTTTCAAAGGGGACGTTTCAAAACGAATATCGCACTAGTCTAAGGTAGGACAGCTTTATCGAATGGGCACGTAAAATTCCGCTATAAAAATAATTTGTTTTGCAATGGAAAACAAATCCATAGACGCAGGGTATCGCATGAAGCATGTTATAGCTTTGTTAGTACTGTCTCACTCCAGCAAAGCGTTGCAAAAACGAACCTGCTCATACGTCCGGAAAGACCAGAGAAAATATTCCTGACGACACCCTGTGTATATGTTCAAATGATAAGATACGGAACGTCGTAACAATTAAACTTCTTTCAGTTTCCATGTGCCGTTTTGGGAAACGTCGTGAGACCTCTAGGTGCACCTTGCGATAGAAGTACGAGTCGTTACCTCCTCCTAAAATATTCAAAGCTGACCCTCAGCAGGCCAGGTGACACTATCTTTTCCGATGTCTAAGATCCGATATTCGTCGAATTCCTCAACTACGGAAAAATCCTTAACAGTGATGCGTACTGTGAGACAATCAGCTTCATCACGAGCAAACTGATTGGGCTGCTCACGGACGGATAACACACGGCCACACATTTCCAAGACGACACAAAGTGAAACACACAAGCTGCGACATTATCGCGAAAAATCAGTGACCCGTATGTAGTAAGTTTCCTTTGATTTACGCCTATGGTCACAAACTTTTTGTTAACAGATTAACGGTTTCGGTCTTTAATGACCATCATCAGATCTGTTTCATAAAACAGGACTTTTTTTATGAAACAGATCTGATGATGGTCATTAAAGACCGAAACCGGTAATCTGTTAACAACAAGTTTGTGACCACAGACGAAAATCAAAGGAAACTTATTACAAAGTGAAACGACGAAGTCCAAGAGGGCAGCCGCCCTACAGCCTGAATTTGTTACCTGACGATTTTCACGTGTTTGGTCCATTAAACATCTTGTGGACTGGCTGCTGTGACACCCGTAGGCTTTCCGAGGACCGGGACTCCTCCTGCTCGTAAGACATTAGGGTAGTTTTACCCAGGCTGCTGGTTATTACTTCTGAATACAGACTTCATTTATAGCCCCTCTATAGTTTCGTACTTTTTTCTTTTGAACACTCCTAGTACATTACAGCAGGAAAGATAACATACCCTACACGTAAATCAGCGTCAGTATCTTCTGTCATCATAATTATACGAAATGGATCAAACGAACTACGGCAAAGACTCTTCACGACCTGTGGAAACTTATGTTCAAATGGGTCGTAGCATTACTGGGCAGACAACGTCTTTTGTGATATGCATGTTGTGGTGTCACCGCCAGACACCACACTTGCTAGGTGGTAGCCTTTAAATCGGCCGCGGTCCGTTAGTATACGTCGGACCCGCGTGTCGCCACTATCAGAGATTGCAGACCGAGCGCCGCCACACGGCAAGTCTAGAGAGACTTCCTAGCACTCGCCCCAGTCGTACAACCGACTTTGCTAGCGATGGTTCACTGATAAAATACGCTCTCATTTGCCGAGACGATAGTTAGCATAGCCTTCAGCTACGTCATTTGCTACGACCTAGCAAGGCGCCATTACCAGTTACTATTGATGCTGTAAAACATGTACCGTCAAGAGCGATGTTCACCAATTATGGATTAAAGTTAAGTATTCCAGCAGCTACGTACGTTTTTTGTTAGTCTCATTTCCTTGACCT
The DNA here is from genome assembly GCF_021461385.2 of Schistocerca piceifrons. NCBI lineage: Eukaryota > Metazoa > Arthropoda > Insecta > Orthoptera > Acrididae > Schistocerca > Schistocerca piceifrons. The sequence continues at coordinate 73,568,720 of NC_060144.1, read as the reverse complement.
GTTCCAGACCTCACGCCAGCCTGCGTGAGCTAAAACGTGTGCCTTTCGGCTTCCTCTCATAGTGGGTTGGCTGTCTTGCCAATCCACAACACATGTTTTGTCACAGCGTAATTCTACACTGCCGGAAAGCCGTTTGTTTACAGGCAGTGCGACAATCTCACCCATTGATTTAAGAAAACCTGGCTGGAAAGTATTGAAGGAACGCGGTCACACTGTGGCGTGGAGATGTAAAGGAACGTGGTCACACTGTGGCGTGGAGATGTCGTTTCTTCCGGGAAGTGCTTGCAGTAATCCAGAGAATATATAATGCAGACTGCTGAAATGTGGGTCAACGAGCATTATGCAGGATCAGCCACGTGAATAAACGATACACGTCACTGAACAATGAGATGGGCGAGCGACATAGTCTGTCTCATTATTAACTGTTTTGTGTCTGGTGCAATGCCGTTCTTTTTTTTGTCAAAAAAGAAAAATGCAGAACCAGCCTGTAGACAACTACGAAGAAATTAACGCTGAAACTTTTCAAGACTGCTTAGTTACCCACTTGCTATCAAATGTCAGTTCCGGTAGACAATGCGCATTGCCATTCCGCTCAGTTAAAGTAGCCACCAACTTCGATCACAAGGCAGGACAAAATCTGTTCTCGTTGAAGGGAGATCGTAAACCAGCTATGGAATGAAATCTAACAAAGAGGAGGCATAACAGAAGACACAATACCAAATATATTATTTTGTTTCTCAGGCCATGAGGAAATTAGCGAAGTTAGCGACGCCAGTGATATGGTAACAGAAGAATGGCAATGTAAGAATTCGGTGTTACAGTTCTCCGGCGTGAAAATTAAAGGCTCTTCACATGTAACTTTGGTAGTCTTTGCGTTTCCTTGGGAAGGTCCAAAAGCTATCGCGACAGCAGACGCTCTTGTGTGTCTGACACTTCACTCCTTACGTCTGATACGCCTGTATTCACTACGATTTCGTTGATAGTTATGTCGTCACAGTATTTCCAGAATCGGCGGTGCTACGAGATGACTAGTACAGGGCGAACATTCGGCCCTGGCATAGGATTACGCTTTGGCGTAACACGACTAAGCCCATCACAAGAGAAGCTGGCTTTCAAGTTAAGCTTCAATTAGCGCTGATGGTAAAACATTGATATATAGATATTTTCCCAATAAATATCGATATGTATCGGTTATATCTTTCCCCCAGATATATCACTATCAAAATGACAACATCGGTTGCCGATTTTTTACTTTATATTACCTTTTTTCACTATCTTCGGCAAATATTTAAAGTTGTTCTTTGGTAACTCTAGGAGAATATAATTTTACTTCCACTGTGTGAAGGAGTGTTAATACTTTTTGAGCTTTCATCACGTCCAATCTCTCTCTTTTACTGGGTGAAGCAATGATATGTGGCACAAAAGAAAAAAGTCAAATCGCATTAGGGGCTGGCGGTGTGAGTGGAATAACAATATTTCCGATGTGAAGAAATAGCACCCTAGGTGCGTTGAAAAGCAATAGTTACCGCAACACCAGTTCATATTCAACCAGGATGACATTTCCTATTTGCTTATGCAATTCTACGGTCAATTCCCAATAAACTGGGAGGTGTTATTGCACTATTTCTATCAATTGGCATTTTCTTAATTTTACCATTCTTCACATCGTAATTCTTCAAACACAGTTGCCGAAAATGATCAGTGAAAATATAAATGACAAGATTGGTCTTTACGGTGGGCGGAGATGTGTGGAGGGGAAATGCCGACGTAATCGGCGTTCGGCGTTACCAACAGAAACTGCAACTTTTAGCTTCACCACGCAATTTTGACACTACAACTGCTACCTCGCTGGCGATGGCAGAAATAAAAGACAGGGAAGTCGACATGAAGTGCTAAGGACAAATCTGATGTACGATGAAACCGAACGACGGATCCGTCGGACGGCTTGTATTGTGCCACTTACATGCAATTACCGTTGTTAGCAAAGTGGTTATCGCCAAGCGTTAACTTGCATCCTTTTCCTTTCAGTTCTCACTCCAAAAGGGATAGCCGGGCTGCTAGCTTGTCGATGTACAGAATATCTAATAATAAATTAATACTTAAATAAACAGCTCTGAAACAGCAGTATATTTACAATGTGCAGCCGATATTTCTGTAGGCAGGCACGTCGTCATTTTCTTCCTTGGACATATCGGTACCTTCTCCGATATATCGAGAGCCTCTAATGATACTATTTTAAATATCGATACATCGGATTGCAGGACAGTCGCTGTGGCCGAGCGGTTCTAGGCGTTTCAGTCCGGAACCGCGCTGCTGCTACGGTCGCAGGTTCAAATCCTGTCTCGGGCATGGCCGTGTGTGATGTTAGGTTTAAGCAGTTGTAACTCTAGGGGACTGATGACCTCAGATGTTGAGTCCCATAGTGCTTACAGCCATTTGAATCATTTTTGGATTACAGTAAAAATATCAGCAGTCTTAGCTACGAACGATCTGAACATATTTTTTTGGACACCGTGAGGACTCATGTAGTTCGTTTGATCCATTTCGTGTAACTATGACATTATCAGATACTGACGCTGACTAATGATGAAATGTAGTGAAAACCGTTATTACGACAACAACTGATATCGGTGACACATCTCCACAGACAAGGCGATGAAACAGAGAGGAGGGAACGAAGATGACAGACACCACGAGTATAAAACTATAAGGCGCACTAATTAGTTTGTGAATAATTAACTACACGTATAGTTCTGCAGCAGCATGTGTCGATCTGAAGCTCTTTTGTCTTTTCAAACTGTACTATTGTAGTAGGTACAACTAATAGTTACAGAGAGTTGTGGTCATAACGAGCGCATTTAATGCAGTAATTTGAACGTCAGAAAGATTCCTTCATTTTGAAATTGTCTGGAATACGACCACTGCAATGTAGCGTAGTATGGTGCACAGTGTGATGGAATAATATTTTGAGGACAGTCTCCTTGGTACACGCAATTTGCGTAATTTAGCAATTTTGTAATTATGTTTAACTGAAAAATATAGACACTACAAGATACCATGAGCTATCAGTGGACACAGAATTACAAAACGCACAAAATATGTTTGTTACCATGTAACATTAATGGAGGCATCACGAATTTTATGAATTTTTTCTCAACAGTAAAAAAGTCGGTTGACAATGGTTCCTCGAATGTTGGAGAGCAGACGGTAGGGCTTAATTTCGGCAGGAGAGCCCCGAAAGGCATTCCGGCACCTACCAGAAAATTTTTGTTGAACTAGCGGAAACAAGTCAGCACCTGTGATTTAAAGTAATACACGTGTATTCAATCGCCGAGCAAGTATAATTTCCCGTGGTTCCGGCACTAGTAAACGTAACAATGTGTGACGTAGATGTCCGCAAGTGGAGGCACTTGTCCTGGACCAGCCCTTCCCCCCCCCCCCCCCACCCCCCCAGTCCCCCACTGATCCTGAGTACAGAGTTTTTATTCACTACAGAATTCACATACACTTCTAGAAGTGATTTCCCGTGATTCTGCCGCGCGGGGTAGCCTCTCGGTTTGAGGTGCCTTGTCACGGTTCGCGGGGCTTCCCCGTCGGAGGTTCTAGTCCCCTTTCGTGAATGGATGTGTGTGTTGTCCTTAGCGTAAGTTGCTTTAAGTTCATTTAAGTAGTGTGTAAGCTTAGGGACCGGTGACCTCAGCAGTTTGGTCCCATAGTACCTACAACAAATTTCCATTTTTTCCCTGGGGGACTGATGACCTTAGCTGTTTAGTCCCCTTTAAACATCTCAACAACCACCACCACCACCACCACCAATTTTTCTCGTTATTACACGTCAGCCAGTTGTAGCATTATGTAGCTGATCGCAGTGAAACAATACAATTGCAATCACCATATTCTCTTTGCAAAGTGTAACCCCAGACACCCGATAGCGGAGTGCGTGCTTCATTCGTTCGTGAGTCGTCCTCCGTTGTATAGCAATGAGCACGCTGCTACTGTACAACGAACAAAGCGAAGGAGGAAAAGAGTCGCTCTTTTGAGCCGTACCCACATCCTTCACTGGCTTCTCCAAAGAACTGTTGTGAAGACAGCTACGGAGCGTACATCAACCGTTGCGGAATTCCACGTCGCAGTCTTGTCGAGGCAATCAACAATGACTGAACGTAGCACTTTCTGGAGCATTGTCTCGTTTCACAGAATGCCAAGAACGGTACCGTGTGCGCTGTGCTGAGGCTGAACGATCGATTTCAAATGAGCTTTGTGGTCTTCACCCATGGGGGCCTTCAAAAGTACGTTACGCTATTGCATGGTGCTGGAAGGTCCTGTAGCATGAGGAAGGAAGCTTGGTGAGCTAGTTTAGTGTGTCATGTCCATTTAACAACAAGGGAACGCTTCTGCCAGGTCCAACTATTCATAATCTAAATAAGGCTATTGCAGTGGACGTCACTACGCAAAAGTCCGAAACAACGATCATTCGAATTTTTCAGTGCTGGAAAGGCCTGGTTGGAGTCAGCGAATGATTTTCTAAATAGGGAACAGTTCTTCACAAGTCGTGACCTGACTCCATTACTAAGTAACGCACTTTGGGGAAGAAGGAGGTATACCTCTGGCATGGGAATTTGACAGTGCAGTCAGCTTTACACTCTCTTGAGAGTTCTCCAGTAGCCCTTTCTCTTTAGCAAAAATATCTACTTCAGAACAAATAATCCCATACTGTCGATATTTTTTTCTGGTGACGATAGGTAAGTTGTATTTTATAGTTTCTGAGGTCACAATACTGGGCAGATTCACTCCGTAATTTTCTACAACACCTGACATTAGATGTGCACGGAATTGCTACTGGTATTTTTTTCATCGAAACTACACTAATGAGATTTGTTTTGGTGTGTCATACATACTTGATAATTTACAGTGCGTCGAATTTTAGGACCAAAGCAGCTGAAAAATAATATACTGATAACTTCTTATCTGAAGCAACACACTGGTAGGATTTTTGGTCAATAAGAGCACAAGTACCTATAAATCTATCAAGCACTTGTGTTGTTGATAAACAAACAGAGTTTCTTCCTCTTATGAAAAAGGTTCCAATAAATTAATAATTGCTCTTGCTTTGCCTGCAACTACACGTACAACTGAACAATCCTTAAGTATTCTACGAAAGGTAAATATGTTCTGTGCTCTGCAAAGAATGAAATTAGGTTATTTGTTCACAGAAAAGGTGTTTGACAAATGTGTGCAACAGCATCGTCTTCAAACAGGATTACGTGTTATGATAAATTCTGTGTAGTTTCATTGTTGGTCTTTCCCTCATCAGCTCTTTTTAGGAAAACAATTATTTATTATTATTACTTTGAACTGTAACTCAAAAGCTTTTATTTGCTAAGACTGAAACTGTGGTTTTAGTGAATGCGTGTAGATGTAGGCTACGTAAGCAGAGTTACAGATAACAGCCTATCAGCAGCTTAAAAATCTGTTATCTTCGTTTTCACTTTCGAGGAAGATTAATCAATCGTTCTTCATGACTGGTTATTTTTATTTATATCCAACAGTATTCCCATTTCTAATTTTCACATTCAATCGGGTTGACGTTATTGGTATACTTATAAATATATATTTTCTAAATATTTTACTACTTTACTTCCTAACTTATTTATCATATTGTTGTATGTAATATGTCAGATTTAATCGTGAAAGGCAATAGCTTTAGGTCACTGATCACATCCATAATGATTTTAATAATACGAAAAGGTTTACTTTTAAGGTAATCATCAAATCATACTGTTAAAGTATCAAGGTAATCTACCTATAACATATAATGAGTGGTTTATCATCTTTTCTCTGGGATATAACAGTAACTGGCAGTTTTAGACTCTTGTCACTTCCCATCCATGGAAAAAATTTTGGGTACGCCCATGATGGGTAGTCAGCGTGGTGCAATGGACAGAGGCGTGGGGTTAGACAATGTGTGTGTGTGTGTGTGTTCAGTATAGACCAGATCCCATGAGCTTTGTTCCGATGTTGTGAGCGATACATGTCGGTCCTTTTACCGTAAAGCATATTTCGATTAACAGTACAGTTGCTATATTCAACACTTCTGACGTAAAAAAGACACAGCATCAGTTCAGTCGTTCAGTTAAAACAATCGTCTGTTTTTTGCGCGAGGCTACTTCTTACTTCTCGAAACGATTGTCTCAGCACGCCTGTGGAGCTGCGTAGCGCACGCCTACAATCGCTGTCACTTCTTGGAAGCACAAGGTTTACTGAAGGCTTCGGCTGGTATCGACAGCTTTCATGTAATAGTCGTGCCTTCGGTTCCGTGCAACATTCAGCTGCAAGGTAGTTGTAGCGAGTTCAGGCAGCCTGTGCAACCCCGTGGACTCCCGCTGAGGTTTAAGGAGAAGGAGCGTATTAAAGCGAGACAACTCTACGTTTATAGCAGTTACAGATTTAGAGGACGCTTTTGACAATGTTGACTGGAATACAGTATTCGAAATTCAATAGGTAACAGGGATTACAGAGTGCGAAAGGATATCTTTAACTTGTGCAGAAACGAGACTGCTGGTGTTAGAGGCAAATCACTTGAAAAGAAGCAGTAGCTGGGAAGGTGGTGGGAATGTTTCGTAGCCTGTTCCTAACGTTACGTGCAGGCAGCGAAGGAAACAAATTTATAAACGGTATTAAAGGTCAGAATGAGGATATAAAAACTTCGAGGCTTGTTAATGACGGTAATTCAGTTAGAGATGGCAAAGGATTTGGAAGAGCAGTTCAACGGAGTGAATAGCGCCCTGAATCGTGTACAAAAGCAAAATAAGTGTAACTAATGAATTCGAATTTAATCCGTTGATTCTGAGGGAATTAAGCTAACAAATGACGTAATAAAAGTAGTTGATGACTGATGTTGGTCAAGGAAGAGAGGATATACAACGCAGAGCAGCAGTTACAGTAAATTTACACGAGAAAAAGAACTCTTTTTAAAGATCGAATGTTAATTAAATGTTAGGAAGTGTTTCCTGAGGGTATTTATCAGGAGTCCGAGAGAGTACGGAAGTTAAACGTGGACTGCAAATGTTTCGGATAGGTAGAGAATAGAAACGGTTGAAATGTAGTGCTAATGAGGACGTACAGAACCGAAGTTGGTAAAAATGAAACACCTTTGCCTTAATCGCGGAAGGGATCGATTGATTGGGCACAGTCAGTTTGGTAATGGAGGGAAGCGTGATTTGGTCGGTGGGGGTTATAAATCATACAGGCAGCTGAAAGGTATGAATAGAGGAAACAGGTGCATATACACATATCAACAAAAGTGTGGCGTCTCCCCGATGTGTCGTGCAGGTGTGTTGGTATTGTGTCTGTTCTCCTAGCGATCGGAAGGCTACTACTGTCATTTGTAAATATACACACGGCTGCCATGAGCGGTACCTACTGGTAGAACGCCGTACTTGAATGGATTTCAGGGTAACAGTAGTAGTGAAAGACCAGTGGGGATGCCGGCCGTGGCGGCCGTGCGGTTCTAGGCACCAGTCCGGAACCGCATGACTGCTACGGCCGCAGGTTCGAATCCTGCCTCGGGCATGAATGTGTGTGATTCCCTTAGGTTAGTTAGATTCAAGTAGTTCCAGGGGACTGATGACCTCAGATGTTGAGTCCCATAGTGCTGAGAGCCATTTGAACCAGTGGGACGCGTTAGACCTATGTGGAACAAGAGAGTGAACAATGCCACGAAGACAATCGAACCAGTGATCGGGGTCACGTAGAAAGCGTGTCAATCAGGAAAGCTGCACGGGGCTTGCACCGGAGTCAAGGTGATGTGGTGCGGATATGGAACTGGTCCCAGCTGACAGGTAGTTCTGAGGACTTAACACAGCCCAGGCCATCCACGTTCGAAAGGTGCACAGTGTGATCGACATCTGTAACGTCTGAGACAAAGGAACTACGGGCTGAGTGCTCCACAGCTGAATTCCATGGTCGAAGAGGGTACTGCTTGCCATGTATCACATCAGACTCTTAGTAAACGACTGCATGATGCGAATCTCCAATCCCGACGGAAACGGGAGCAATATGTCGAACACAATAGCACCATGAACTTCATTACTGGTTGGCAAGAAATCATGCAGAATGCACGGCCCAGGATTGCCGTCTTGTGTTATTTAAGGATGGAAATCGGATCTATTTGTTCCCTGATAATCGCAGACAACGTGTTTGGAGACAAACCGGTAATATAGAACGCCCGCAACACAGTAACACGTATGTTCAACACGGCAGTGACGGAGTATTATTCTGGAGTGACACTACATGGGACCACAATACACTTCTCGTGATTGTTGAGGGCAGCCTCATTCCTCTATGATACAGGGACGTGATTCTGCAGCCGATAGTGCGACCGCATCTCCAACATTTAGGTGACAATTGTACCTTTATCAGTGATACTGTTCTCCTTCACCTTGCTAGGATCACTAGAATGGAGTGGCCGGACATGAACCCAATTGAAGATGTGACGTATCTATTGAAACGACCTGTTTTTCGAAGTCGACAATGACCACATACTCTGCGCGATGTACGCAAAGTCGCCTTTGAGCAGTGGAACAATTTGAACTAGAGCTGGCTCGCTGATCTGATCGACGATAAGACACCACGAACTCCAGCCTCCATCCCACTGAAGGGACGCCCCACTACATATTTACTTTGATCAGGAACGCTATCGATACAATTATTATCATTATTTTTGTTATTATTAGTATTCGGTGATATGGACACATTAAAATGATTATACGTGCGTGAAAGCCAACTTTTGTTTTCTGTCATGACTTTTGAAGTAAAGGCGTGATGAATAAATTTTGTTGAAGCGTGTAGCTGGAGGTTTTAAAAGTTACGAAAACGTGAAGAGACTTAGACTGAACTGATTAGCCTGGAGAGATGCATCATAGCATTTTTATACAGAAAATAACAACATGTGAAAGTAACGACACATATAATTTTATGCTCCAATTTCAGTGCTAACAATTGCTATGCTCTTTTCTTAATTATTGTTTTTTGTTGGCCAAATACTTTTTCATTCTTCCAGATTGTGCCGTTTTCTCCTCATTCTACTCACTCTTCCCATTCTCAGTTTGTTAATTTTTATTGGTAGTCTGATATGTTTGTCATGAAGCACCTTGAGCAAGCTGTATTGCCTTCCTAGTGCTCAATCGTAATCTGTAATTTCATCACGTTCTCCTTGATCGCTGTGATCCAGCAAATGCCGCTCTTACAGTTCCATTACTTCTGAATTATTCTCCTGCTAATTCTATTTCCTGATGTCCTCATAAAACGTCCGAGGGAAAGACATTCATTTCTTTTTCATCGTTCTTGTTACTGGTTCTATTTCCTTACAAGCTGTTTCATTTGAAGACATTCTATTTCCTTATAAGCTGTTTCATTTGAAGATATTTTCCTAACTCCGCCTTTGTGGTATTTTTTATTTATACATGTTCTACCTATCCTTCTTTCCACTTTCTATTGCTACAGTGTTGATTGTTCTTAATACAGTTTCGCTGGCATGTGTTATTTGCTGCTGTGTGATTGTTTTGTAGTGTTTCACTTTTATGGCTACTGAGAGGCACTTATGCTATATGATTTTTTGGTAATATGGCGTGTTTTAACCGCGACGAAGACACTAACAAAAATACAGTACATCTGAGAGATAAGACCCTTGGCCCCGCTCCTGATGCTCGTAAGCATTTTTCACACATTCCCTAATGCATCTCGTAGAGAAATACACTAATGAAAAGATGGTCAACACCAATATGCATTTTTCAGCAGAGAATAAATACAAGCCTCCCTTCAAACCAGTTGTTGTAGAAGAGCTAGAAGCTTTTATTAGTCTACTTATTTTGTCTGGAGCCCCGAAAAACAATCGTGTCCCAATGAAATGGCTGTACGACCGCACAATAAGAGGAGATAGATTCCAAGCTACCCTGTCTGGCAACTGCTTTGTTTTTATTAGTAGCAATTTACAATTTGCCGGTTCCCAGACGCAAGAAGAAAGACGAAAGATAGACAAATTCGCGTTAATCTATCATATTTCGAGTATTCTATCCGAAAAATGTAAGACCAGTTATCAACCAAGTTGATACCTTACTATAGATGAACAGTTAGTGGGTTTTGCGGTTAAGTGCCCATTCAAAATGTACATACCTAGCAGGCGCAAAAATACGGGCTTAAGACCATAATGATTTGAGATCAAGCAACTCGATATCTAATAAATGCTATTCCATGCTTGGGTAAGGGTTCCACACCACCCAGTGTTCCAGCTGCTGTTTATTTTACCAAACTACTGACCAAACCAGTTTATGGTCCTTATCGTAATATCACCGGGGATAACTGGTTTACTGATATTCCTCTTGCCATTAATTTGCTGAAAACCCACCGACATACATTTGGACCATAAATAAAAATAACCGAGAACTCCCCCCTGAATTCTTCGATATGAAGTACAAGGACCACAAAGTTGGAACGTTGCTTTTCATATTCCTAGACGACATGACAGCTGTTTCATATAAACTCAAGAAAAATAAAATGGTTACTGTCATCTCAACCATGCATGGAGACGATGCTGTATATCCCGACTCCAAAAAACCCTATACGATTTTCAGCTGCAACGAAACCCAAGCGGGTGTCGACGCGTGTAATCAAGTGTGTCAGTACTATAACATTGGCCGAAAAACATGTCGATGGAATGTATGCGGGTTTTACATGATAAACATTGCTTGCATAAATTCCTGTACTGTGTACCTCCATAACTTTTACAACAACAAAGGGAAAGAGAGGAACAACGATCAAACAAAACCATTGTCGCGATTTTATTTTATTTTGACGCTTTCTGAAAAGCTTATAAAAACTCGTATGAAGGCTAGGCTTGACACACCAATTCCCCATGACCTGTGGAACAGTATTTATAGATGCCTGAACATGACGCCACGTGCAGTCAGCTCGCGAAGAAATTGAGCAAGGAGTTATTCCCAAAAGAAGTTTTCTGACTACAAAAAACAAAGGAAATAAAAAATGTTGTGTGATTTACGTAAGTTGCCAGTGTGTGGTGAGCACCACAAAAAATTTTGTCCAACTTGTACCGGTAAAAAACGAGAAAATTCCAATGAATTTTGTGATACTGGTTTCAGTTCTTAAAAACATTATTAATTGTACGTGATTTTATATTGTAATGGATTTTTGTTACTTTTATGAAGTTTGGACTACTATTGGTTCAAATGGCTCTGAGCATCTGAGGTCATTAGTCCCCTAGAACTTAGAACTACTTAAACCTAACTAACCTAAGGACATCACACACATCCATGCCCTAGGCAGGATTCGAACCCGCGACTGTAGCAGACTAGTATTGTTTAATTTTTGCGAGTTTGGTTGTTTTTTGTTTTGCTGTTTTTTGAGGAAATATACATTGGTTTTTTGTTATTCAAAGTTATTTAACGTATTTTACCCTAACCCATATCATGAAACTGAAATTATTTAAGTGGTTTTCATTATTAGACAGTTATATTGTGTGGGCTTCTCAGGCATATGATGTGGTCCAGACGTAGGAGCCTGGTGGTGTGGTCAGCACGGTTAACTTTAAGTTTCCATGTGCTGTGGTACAAGCTCTCTTTGAATAGTCCACGTAGCCTCGATGCTGTGGAAGTAGAAGTCCACTATGTTCAATGTAAGGTTGCCATGAGCTGCCTCTTGAGGCTAAGGCTGCGACTGTCTCGGAGACACGCTCTATCTTACATGACATACACACTCGAACTAACTGAACGAACTGACGTAACAGGCTAAACTGGCACTCCGGTGTACGGCGGAGATCTTAAATACTGGCGGCTGAGAGGGCGTTGGCGGCGTGTTTCCAGCGAGTCTTGTCGTTGGCCTGTGTCGATACTCTCGTAATCTCTATGCCGCATGGTGTGCTGGCGTCAGCGTATGCCAGCACATTTTTGTTCCTAGCTGCCACGGGGGTTCCCCTGGCACTATGTACGGATTCAAAAATCAACTCATGATTCGTTTAGAAATCGACTCAGAATGTGTTCTAAAATGTTCAAATCCAATAGGGATGTGGTTTAAAAGTCGACTGTATGCTAGGCACTTTGTGAATGCAAGGGATTCTTTTCCTCAAGAACATGAATTTGGCGCCCCCTGAAATAGCCGCCCTGGGCAGATACCCCGGTTGTCCCTCCCTCACCCCCCCTTCCCACCATCCCTCGTAGATCCCCGCCTGGCAGGGAGTACTAAACTGTGTGCAGAGAGCGGAGTCGGCACAAAGTGGTCCCCGCGGGACGCCAGCCACCTGTGACTGCCCTTCACACTCAGGCCGGCGGCGCATTGATCGGCCGCACTTGCTGCACCAGCTGCTGCCTTACACTCCACCCTTCCGTTCCCACTTCGGCCTGCGCCGAAAGGACCATCTGGCATACGCGATCCGACAGCAGCTGGCTCCGCGCGGAACTTCCACGATCGGCGAGGACCTTATACTGCACGGCCGCCGGCAGAAAAAGGCCTCTGACGTCATTTTTCATCTGGCTGCCAGGAAGCAGAGCTCCAGCCGAGAAGACGCGGGCCCTTTGCCCGCAGACCCCACCCCTGCTGCTCCCGAAATGCGTTTCCTCCGTCTTCGCTGTGTCAATACCAACGCTGCGTCAGTTCTTCATCACTCCGCTGATGCTGTCTCTGATGTACAGTACGAAATACGAGTCCTATAAGAGCAGCGTAATAAATCCATCAACTTCCGCTTCAGCACTGATTAAATACCCTATGTACGCTGAAGACCTAGAGTTTCATCTAAGTGCAAAATCAATAAACTTGGACACAGCTATCGATAATTTAATTTCTGACCTTGAGCACTGACAAAATGGGCACAGAATATAAGGGGTAAGCCTAAACTCTCCTCAAACCAGAGCGGTTCTGGTTGGTCATTCTAGTCTCATTAGCCGAAAACACCGGGAATCGCTACCATCTTTAATCTTATTCTTCCCTCAGCAAAGAGTTTAGAAATACTGACAGATGAAAATCTGAACTGCACTGAACACATTGCTGCAAGTGCAAGAAGCCATGCCTCACGAAATATAATGATCTCTTCACTTATGAGCCGGCCGGTGTGGCCAAGCGGTTAAAGGCGCTACAGTCTGGAACCGCGTGACCGCTTCGGTCGCAGGTTCGATTCCTGCCTCGGGCATCGATGTGTGTGATGTACTTAGGTTAGTTAGGTTTAAGTAGTTCTAAGTTCTGGGGGACTGATGACCTTAGACGTTTAGTCCCATAGTGCGCAGAGCCATTTGAACCATTTTCGCTTTCGACCTGAAAAACAAACCTATACAAACGCTTTTACATCCAGTTGTTGGTTACAGGGATGTTATCCTACCAGGTATCTCTCAGGAGAGTTCACAGCGCCAGGAACTAGTTGTGAACGCCTGTGTTCGTTATATCTATGATGTTGGACTCTGATCACATTTCACCATCGCGTGAATAGCTAACCTGGCTACGTGCACACAAGTGCAGAAATTTCCATACACTCTGTCTCGTCTGCTGTCACACTGCCTCTTCACGCTCTTGTTTGAACAATGTGGCAGAAACATCTGCTGCCATCAGAGTAAAATCCTTTCTGCCCCACTAGGACATTCCTCATTATATCAGGGAACTGAAAATAACAACTCCAAAATGCAGTTAATGATATATCTAGTGAAGCAATATTAATGTCTACATTTGATCCTGTACGTACTCGTTGTTCCATTACATCTTTCTCTGCACCAGGCCTTCCTCATTTTCCAGTGCTTTTAGCTGGAGCGATCTGCCTAAATTTCTCTCCCTACATCAAAAAATATTTTTACATCCGCAAATACATCTATAACTGCCACTATCGCAATTACTATTATTAGTATTACCGCTATTATACTGCTAGCAGGAGAAACAATAGTGTTTGTACTGTTAACATTAACTTCACCAGCTATTAGTCACAACACTATAACTTTGTTGGAGGCAGGAATTTCGAGCATTTGCTGTAAAGATGGTGATTGGAGAAAAGAAGATGGTTCAAAATTCGGTGTCCTTTTTCTTCTAGATTTTAAATTAGCCTCAACTGTTGGCCTTGAACATTCTGCTGGCTTTGCATGAAAAGCGCAATCCGTATTTTTGGTTTACGTCGACTTACGTCCATTTCGACCATTTGAGCCACAAGTTAAAGTCATTCCTGCAACTGTCTGTGACCCCTCAGTCTAGTATCACTCCAATGGAACGTTGCTACTCTGGGATACGTGTCTCTGTACAGTTTCCTAATTCTACACACAGTTTGAAACCGTCAAAAATGATAAATTTTGATTTAAAACCACTTAAATGTTCTAACACTGCCATTTCCAGTTGAACTCTCATTGCAATGTTTTATGTCGTTATAGTCTTATTTTTTGGAATACTTTTTAACTGCAGAGTGTATCTTAATACATTATACCCACAGTAGGATTTGTGCTCTGTCGATGCGGGCAATTAAACAACTACGGGATGCTTCGTACATATTTAATAATTCAGTAACTAAAACTGCTGTGACAGCTTGCTGTCAATAAGTCAACGTAATTACTGTATTTTCTGACGAGTGATATTTCCAGTTCCTATTCTTCTAGAGTAGCAAGAATTATTTGTGATGTGAACTGAAGGACAACCTGCAATGTCCTTTGTAGGTAACTAAGGAAACGAACTACTACTTCCGAATATACGACTTGAGCTGTAAGTCAATTGTCAGAAATGTGTTTGAAGCCATAATGCTAAAAAAAAAAAAAAAAAAAAAATTACAAATCTATAATCCACACAGTAATATATGTATAGTTCAATTAACCCAAAAAGGATGCTCAAAGCGGTTTCCATGCTGTTGCTTCTTTTAAACAGAGATTAACAACTATTTTCCCAAATTTTCCGGGATAGAGGTTCTTTCAGATGCTCAACGTCACCAATCTTGACGTTGGTTCAAATGGTTCAAATGGCTCTGAGAACCATGGGACTTAACATCTGTGGTCATCAGTCCCCTAAAACTTAGAACTACTTAAACCTAACTAACCTAAGGACATCACACACATCCATGCCCGAGGCAGGAATCGAACCTGCGACCGTAGCAGTCGCGTGGTTCCGGACTCAGCGCCTAGAACCGCTAGACCACCGCGGCCGGCAATCTTGACGTTGTAAACACTTTTTAGTATAGCCCACAGATATAGGCGGAGGTATCTGGAGATCGTGAATGCCATTCAGTGATATCCTGTCTGCCAGTATATTCATCTTAAAGTTTTCATTTAGAAAGACTGTTGCAATAGTTCCACGATGCAGGAACTCTCCATCTTGCTGCCATATCAACTTTCCCTTAACCGGCTGCAGAGTTAAAAAAGTGGGTTATTTTGTATTTCTAACAACACTTCTTTAACTACGTCTAGGTATTGACGGAAGTGATAGAAGCGTTAAGAAAATAAGGGCCGATTATCCCAGCGGTGCAAATCCCTGCCGATTCACTCACTTCAGGTGAGTTCCACTCTGTCTCCACCGCCACATGGGGTTTGTAGCATCGCAGTAGATACAGTTGCTTCTATTTACTCTGTGACTCACCTTAAAAGCTGCATTGTTTCTCCAAAGAACGCTTTTGAGAAATTTGGCATCACATTTTTGTTGTATTGTGTACAGGTAGCAGAACCTCGTACGCCTATACGAATCATTCTCACGTACGCTTTGAACTAAAGTAGGTTTATATGAGCTCAATTCCAGTTTGTCTCGATTCTTCGTAGGTTTTTTCCTGCTATTCCATACTTCTTGGATGCCTTTGTTTGAATTTAGTCGGTGACTGTGTGACAACATTAAGATTCTCTTCTGTAGCAAATATAGTTTGGCCAACCTGCACAACGAAGCTATGGTGCTGACCTATTCTTTTCAGACCTTATATTGTAACGTTGTTGCTTTAATTTGCTATGAAAGCGGTACTGATAGTCAAGACCATAAATGTGGGTTAAAAGCTGTGAGCTGCCTGGGGAAGTTAACATTGCATTATTGCGCAACTGTTTCACCAGGTTTCCAGTCTAGCTTACCAAATTCCCAACCAGACTAACACTAATTATAATCTTTTAATAGTCATACGACAACCGGCGATATAGATATAAAAAAAGAGAATTTAAATAAAAAGAAATAAATCAGTTTCTATTTGGAAATTTATTTTAACATTGGTCATTGAAATTTCAGGATCTTAAACTTGATTCATAACTAAACTGGAGCCTTATTTAGGATTGTGACAATGTGAGACTGTAATCTTAGGAACACATCAAATATGGAGCCAAGATTGGGAGACTGCATACAACACTGTATTTATAAAATAACACACGAAGAACGTTGTAACATATGCAAGAGGAAATTAACCACAACCAACCGATTCAATTTTCACCCAAAGAAGTTACGTTCGTAGCGCAATCCTCTCCGTCATGAAATTACCACACACTGGTATACTAAATTCATACTAACTCTCTGTGAAATCTTCCCGAAAAGAATAGCTGAAGGCTACTTTGATGCGCACACCACATGCTTCACGTGGTCAACTTGGTTTACGCAAAGAGTGTAACTCCACAATAATTTTGATAATTAAAATAAATTACATCGAAACGCAATTTACTAAAGGAAAACCTCGAACTGGTCACTAACGTCTTACTATTAACATGATGGGTCAAACTATTGATCAACACGTGGTTCCACTTTACTCACAAAGTAGTGACAAAGCAACTACTGGCAGATATTCTGAACTGTACACTCGAATCACACTGCGTTGCAATTTAAGATAACATTACATATTTTAGAGCTAAACCTGAAATATAGGTGTTTAAATTTTCAGTTAGGCTGAACTTAAGAAATCCATTGTCCTATGGACTTAGCAGACACGCGCTTAGCCGGAGATCTGACCACTTCAGATGCTCGCCGCGGACAGACTGCCCTCGTCCCTTCCTGAGGGGTGCCGCACAAATACAAACGGAAGTGACCAGAGAGGCAGCTTCCTATACCAACATGACAAGGGACGGACAGGACCATACTAAGGATAGAAACCTCTTTGCTTTTAGAAAGCGTAGCTACCTGTTCCGACGTTGGTCCTACTGTTCGCTAGCAGACAGGCTTGTCTGCTACCCTCAAGCATGCAACTAGAAATACATTTGCTCATTCATCCTCTCACACAGAAGGGAAGGGGGATGACAGTATCTTATCATATACAGTATATAAAAGAAAGCGGATGTAGGTTCCGTATGAGACTGTGTGACATGAATTACATATAAACTGTGTTTTAAAGTGTAGTAGTGCGACAGATTGTTCTTGCTTATGTGTAAAAGTAACATGTTCCACTACTCAGTCTCCTCCCAGACAGTCAGAAACACCACTAAATTTAGAAGAGGAATTTATGCCGTAAATGACAAAAGATTTAAGAAATTAACATGAAAGGAATCCAACAGACCTTTCATAACCCCAACGCTGCGGGAAAAGACTGTGCAGGGAATTTTCTGGCCATGCTAGGACATTCCCAAGCAGGCTTCTCACACCCAACTTAAATCAAAAATGTAAAGAAAATGCAAAAGGTCACCAGCTACTTGCTAAAACACAATAATTTCAAAACTTCTTTAGAATCTACCAATTTCAAAGAGAAAAAAAAAACAGTCTGTGACACCTATTTAATAGATAGTGTAGACCTAATTCGGTCAGTAAGTAAAAACAATGGTTCCTGTGTCATTAATATGAAAACAATTTCTGGTTGTTACCCTTATGGAGTTCACCAGTATTTGCTCATTGCAAGAGCCAACTGATCACAGGAAAATTTATGACTGTTTATTAACAAGTAAAATTTATGAAAATAGCAAAGGTGCCAAAGCAATTAAAAAAACATGAAAATAACATCAGTATTATACAGCAGAACATTACAATGCACAATCCGCAAAAGCAAAAAAAAAAAAAAAAAGATAAGAGAAAAAACATGTTTTACAAAGTGGTTATCGCAAAAAAAATTCTGTATCTTATAAAACTAATAATTTGTAGAATTAAAAAAACTATGTGGCACTAATTTAATCACTCTACTATATTTCAGTTAGTTAGCAAACAATGAGCACTGTGTCATTATACTGAAACTGCAATAATTATGTGATTGTTACCCTTATGGTGTTTTCACTATAAATATGCTCCATGCAAAGGCTAATCGATCACAGTCCAATGAGAATGAATAGCTATCTGACTGATAAACGAAGCAATGCCACAGGAATGAATTTACGAAACAAAATATCACAAATCTAATACATCACACAAGAACAAACATTGATCAATAAAACAGCTCTGAAAGTACAATAGTCAACATCTAAAAAAAAACAATAAATAAAACACCAGCAAAATACAAGAGTCAAAGTCTAAAAAAACAATAAATAGAACACCTGCAAAATACAAGAGTCAGTCTAATAAACACCAATAAATCGAACCCCTGCAAAACACACGAGTCAAAGTTCCTCTGACAGAAACACACGTATATGCATTGGATTAAGAACCATATAATCACTGTTTACTGACACACTCAGTAGTTCCACTGTTCTGAGGCACAATATAAGGGGAGGGGGGGGTTCGTCGCCGCAGCTGTCATTAGGGATTTTTTGTCCATCTGTTGCGTGCAATCCCGCCGTCTCTGCCCTCTCATGAAGTTTCTCTTGGTGGTCCGTGTCACGTACATCTCGATTTGGTTCCATGTTTGTGTTGTCAAATTCGTGCAGTAAACTCGTTTAACACGCCAGGTTGATATTCGTGGGCAAGGATGACGCTTAATGGCTCTTCTTTGTGCCACCCTTAGCTACCAGAGAACATCGAACTACGATTTACTGTCACTTGACAGTGGGCATCCGTCAGGAAATGTTGATAGGCGTCATTGAAGTCTGCCAGTTTCTCTGGACAGTATGTGTCAAAAGGCTCCATGCCCCTTGTGTTGTTACATTCTTGAGTTATCCTCAATTGGCTCGCCGGTTTGATACTCCTGGGCAAGGATGACACTTAACGGCTTTTCTTTGTGCCACCCTTAGCGACCAGAGAACATCGAACCATGATTTACTGTCGCTTGACAGTGGGCATCCGTCAGGAAATGTTGCTAGGCGTCGTTGAAGTCTGCCATTTTCTCTGGACAGTACCTGTCAAAAGGCTCTACGCCCCTTTATCCCCTGTCTTCTGCCGTTTCACCGCCGCCGTCTCGTCACGGTCGCGTGCGTGTGTTGCGTTGCCAGCAGATGGATTTCCGCGCGGTGGACCGCTCGCCCATCTCAGGTCATCGCCTCCACGAAGGGTCGCACTGGTGCGGCCGTCCCTTAGCTCCAGGTGCAAGGGAAAGTGTTTGCCGCGTACCCTTCTTTTGTTGTCGACCGCGCTTCCGAAGTGGCGCGATTGACAGCGTGTCCTGCTGGGAAACCCGCCTGTTTACAACTAGTCCTCCTCCTCGCTGCTCCCGCTGTCTCGTAAGTGTTAGCCGGTTCGCTTTCACGTTCTCAACTGCATTCACAGAAATTGTTCGTCATAGTTATGTGATTATAAAATGTCATACATAATACTGCTTAGTATTGTCTTTCACAATTTTTAAGAACAAAAGTGAGACTTATTCTTTTTTTTTAAATTAAAAAGTTACATGAATCGACAATATAAAAAATAAAAGTTAAATGACTTGACAATATAAAAAAAATAAAAGTGAAATGGCTTGACAGTATAAAAATTAAATGAACTAACAATATAATATCCAAATCCACATCACTAATGTGGTTCACTTGCGTTTTAAAAAATCAAATGCTACTTATTAATTCACTAAAATGAATAGGATTATGCCTTGTGCCAGTATAGGTCAGGGTAGCATAGGGTTCACATGTTATTTACACACACACACACACACACACACACACACACACACACACACACATGCACACCTGTTGTCTATTCTACAAACTAACTACCCATAAACATGCATTACTCAAAATTCTACTTCAATCCACTACTAGTTAATCCAACAAGCTACTTCAATGCTACTCCAACACAGTCTTTATACCACTACAATATTGTTCTAATTCGTCCTCTTCCTGACGCTCACGGCATATGTCTTGTCACATGATAAATACGGAGAAACCTTCCTTAAACACACACAGTAAAAAGAACAATGGTTATTCACACGCAAAAACATTTATACCAGTTGACACACCTGATAAGAGACTCGCAATTATACAACTATCATACTCATATGTTTATACATAAAACATAAAACAATAATTAATCACGCAGATGACTCTGAGAACGGTAAAAATATGTGCATCATACAGATTATACTACATGTTCTTACCCATTTTGCTGCGATTTCGTTCCTTCTTTAAGTTACATTTCGCCCTCCAAATCAGTTATTGCGCCTGTGGTGGTTATTCTGGATTCATTTCTCATGAATGGCAAAATTGCGGTCTTCTCTATTCTGTAAAACAGTTTCATCTTAACATATTGAACTTACAACAGACACAAAAGATCCGAATCTTCCTGTAGTTTAAATGACAAATGTTTTGCTTCATCCTTATTATCTTAAACCAAGCTTTCCTTCGGTCCCATAATCAAAATTATTTAATCTTCCTCTACCTTCAAGAGGGAAATTTCCTCAGTACAAATCATATAGGCTGCAGTGCATCCCGCACCAGCGAAAACAAAAAGCTGTAATGCTCACAGCATCAGCAAAACACATAAACGTCACTTTTCTAGGACAAGTATTAACGCAGAATAATTTTTCAGGCTCTGGCTCAACATCAATCAAGACTACAAAAAGGATCCATATTTCTGTTCCATTCTCGATTTGCTGGAAAACTGCTCGTCGTTTGACTACCACAATAATATTTCAGGGCCACGTAAATTACACAAGCCACAATTCTTCTTTCACCTTGAAGGGAATCAATATACTGACGAAATCTACAGACAGCACTTTACCTACTCAGCTATAAAGAATAAAAAAAGATATATCATCTATATTAACATATTAGCGCATATTGGGAAGCCATTGGTTGAACAATCGTATTATCGTATCCTGTTTCCAAGATTCCAGATTCCTTTCTCAGAGTTCTCCTATCTTAAAATATTCATGTTGTTGTTGTTGTTGTGGTCTTCAGTCCTGAGACTGGTTTGATGCAGCTCTCCATGCTACTCTATCCTGTGCAAGCTTCTTCATCTCCCAGTACCTACTGCAACCTACATCCTTCTGAATCTGCTTAGTGTATTCATCTCTTGGTCTCCCCCTATGATTTTTACCCTCCACGCTGCCCTCCAATACTGAATTGGTGATCCCTTGATGCCTCAGAACATGTCCTACCAACCGATCCCTTCTTCTGGTCAAGTTGTGCCACAAACTTCTCTTCTCCCCAATCCTATTCAATACTTCCTCTTTAGTTATGTGATCTACCCATCTAATCTTCAGCATTCTTCTGTAGCACCACATTTCAAAAGCTTCTATTCTCTTCTTGTCCAAACTATTTACCGTCCATGTTTCACTTCCATACATGGCTACACTCCATACAAATACTTTAAGAAATAACTTCCTGACACTTAAATCTATACTCGATGTTAACAAATTTCTCTTCTTCAGAAACGCTTTCCTTGCCATTGCCAGTCTACATTTTATATCCTCTCTACTTCGTCCATCATCAGTTATTTTGCTCCCCAAATAGCAAAACTCCTTTACTACTTTAAGTGTCTCATTTCCTAATCTAATACCCTCAGCATCACCCGACTTAATTCGACTACATTCCATTATCCTCGTTTTGCTTTTGTTGATGTTCATCTTATATCCTCCCTTCAAGACACCATCCATTCCGTTCAACTGCTCTTCCAAGTCCTTTGCTGTCTCTGACAGAATTACAATGTCATCGGCGAACCTCAAAGTTTTTATTTCTTCTCCTTGGATTTTAATACCTACTCCAAATTTTTCTTTTGTTTCCTTTACTGCTTGCTCAATATAGAGATTGAATAACATCGGGGAGAGGCTACAATCCTGTCTTACTCCCTTCCCAACCACTGCTTCCCTTTCATGTCCCTCAACTCTTATAACTGCCATCTGGTTTCTGTACAAGTTGTAAATAGCCTTTCGCTCCCTGTATTTTACCCCTGCCACCTTTAGAATTTGAAAGAGAGTATTCCAGTCAACATTGTCAAAAGCTTTCTCTAAGTCTACAAATGCTAGAAACGTAGGTTTGCCTTTCCTTAATCTTTCTTCTAAGATAAGTCGTAAGGTCAGCATTGCCTCACGTGTTCCAGTATTTCTACGGAATCCAAACTGATCTTTCCCGAGGTCGGCTTCTACTAGTTTTTCCATTCGTCTGTAAAGAATTCGTGTTAGTACTTTGCAGCTGTGGCTTATTAAACTGATTGTTCGGTAATTTTCACATCTGTCAACACCTGCTTTCTTTGGGATTGGAATTATTATATTCTTCTTGAAGTCTGAGGGTATTTCGCCTGTTTCATACATCTTGCGCACCAGATGGTAGAGTTTTGTCAGAACTGGCTCTCCCAAGGCCGTCAGTAGTTCCAATGGAATGTTGTCTACTCCGGGGGCCTTGTTTCGACTCAGGTCCTTCAGTGCTCTGTCAAACTCTTCACGCAGTATCGTATCTCCCATTTCATCTTCATCTACATCCTCTTCCATTTCCATAATATTGTCCTCAAGTGCATCGCCCTTGTATAGACTCTCTATATACTCCTTCCACCTTTCTGCTTTCCCTTCTTTGCTTAGAACTGGGTTTCCATCTGAGCTCTTGATGTTCATACATGTGGTTCTCTTATCTCCAAAGGTCTCTTTAATTTTCCTGTAGGCAGTATCTATCTTACCCCTAGTGAGATAAGCCTCTACATCCTTACATTTGTCCTCTAGCCATCCCTGCTTAGCCATTTTGCACTTGCTGTCGATCTCATTTTTGAGACGTTTGTATTCCTTTTTGCCTGCTTCATTTACTGCATTTTTATATTTTCTCCTTTCATCAACTAAATTCAATATTTCTTCTGTTACCCAAGGATTTCTACTAACCCTCTTCCTTTTACCTACTTGATCGTCTGCTGCCTTCACTACTTCATCCCTCAGAGCGACCCATTCTTCTTCTACTGTATTTATTTCACCCATTCCTGTCAATTGTTCCCTTATGCTCTCCCTGAAACTCTGTACAACCTCTGGTTCTTTCAGTTTATCCAGGTCCCATCTCCTTAAATTCCCACCTTTTTGCAGTTTCTTCAGTTTTAATCTACAGGTCATAACCAATAGATTGTGGTCAGAGTCCACATCTGCCCCTGGAAATGTCTTACAATTTAAAACCTGGTTCCTAAATCTCTGTCTTACCATTATATAATCTATCTGATACCTTTTAGTATCTCCAGGGTTCTTCCATGTATACAACCTTCTATCATGATTCGTAAACCAAGTGTTAGCTATGATTAAGTTGTGCTCTGTGCAAAATTCTATCAGGCGGCTTCCTCTTTCATTTCTTAGCCCCAATCCATATTCACCTACTACGTTTCCTTCTCTCCCTTTTCCTACACTCGAATTCCGGTCACCCATTACTATTAAATTTTCGTCTCCCTTCACTATCTGAATAATTTCTTTTATTTCATCATACATTTCTTCAATTTCTTCGTCATCTGCAGAGCTAGTTGGCGTATAAACTTGTACTACTGTAGTAAGTGTGGGCTTCGTATCTATCTTGGCCACAATAATGCGTTCACTAAGCTGTTTGTAGTAGCTTACCCGCGTTCCTATTTTCCTATTCATTATTAAACCTACTCCTGCATTACCCCTATTTGACTTTGTGTTTATAACCCTGTAGTCACCTGACCAAAAGTCTTGTTCCTCGTGCCACCGAACTTCACTAATTCCCACAATATCTAACTTTAACCTATCCATTTCCCTTTTTAAATTTTCTAACCTACCTGCCCGATTAAGGGATCTGACATTCCACGCTCCGATCCGTAGAACGCCAGTTTTCTTTCTCCTGATAACGACATCCTCTTGAGTAGTCCCCGCCCGGAGATCCGAATGGGGGACTATTTTACCTCCGGAATATTTTACCCAAGAGGACGCCATCATCATTTAATCATACAGTAAAGCTGCATGCCCTCGGGAAAAATTACGGCCGTAGTTTCCCCTTGCTTTCAGCCGTTCGCAGTACCAGCACAGCAAGGCCATTTTGGTTATCGTTACAAGGCCAGATCAGTCAATCATCCAGACTGTTGCCCTTGCAACTACTGAAAAGGCTGCTGCCCCTCTTCAGGAACCACACGTTTGTCTGGCCTCTCAACAGATACCCCTTCGTTGTGGTTGTACCTACGGTACGGCTATCTGTATCGCTGAGGCACGCAAGCCTCCCCATCAACGGCAAGGTCCATGGTTCATGGGGGTTCATACAGTACGCATACTATAGTAAGAGATACTCATTTATACTGACAGATATAGAATTGTAATAGATAGATAGTAGCACTGAAAGCAGAAAATCGGAAACAAGGCTACTAACAGCTGGGGACCTGGGTTTTGCCAGACCCATAATAGCCACAGATCGGATATTCCCCTGAGTTTTGCATTAATTCAACACAGATCTTGCTTCTCTCAGGAGCGACTCTTTTCAATTTACACAAAAAAACCATAAGCAGCATTTCACTTGTTCACAAAGAACCCTTATCTTCACATTTGAACCAACCTAAATCCTAATTGCACAAGGGAAAAAAAACTAAAAACATCACTTTAATCAATCACATAGAAACATCTTTATCGTTATTTTTACCAACATATTATTCATAATGCATACGTCACAAATTTAAACTAATCAATTCTTTCTCCTCACCGTCCTCTCTACTTCTCACTGTCCTTTCTAGTCATTTGCCATGTCGCTCATTTGTTCCGATTGGGCGCCTTCTGCGCTGGTCGTTTGTCATTTCCGGTTTTGTTCATTTCCATTTGCTGGATTATTTCTAGGGTTAGCCGGCTGAATTTCAACATCATGAGGTGCTCCGCCTACAGTCCTATTCCCACCGTATTCATCGTAGTATCGATTCTGGTTGCCGTACCTGTAGCGTTCACGATCTTGTCCACGTCCTCGATCATTTCCGTTGTTCCACCTGTGTTCGCAACTGTTACCCCAGTTTCTATACGGACGGTCGCGATTATTGTTCCGTTCGCGTCGTGACGACCAGTCACGCCGTTGATTAGTACTACGGCCACGACTGCGATCGCGCTGCTGTGCCCCGTAATAACTTTGTGGCTGATTAGGCGGGCATTCTCCTGTATTGTATTCCAACTCTTGGAGAAGTGTCTTAAACGTTTCCACGTCCTCTTTGCATCGTCCTACAAGAATGACGTGGCGCAAGTGCATCGGAAATTTGGTGATGCATATCCTAATTAGTTGCGCAGGCCCGTATAGGTCGTATAAAAATTGATTTGCCTGCAGCATATGGTCGAATAGGCGTGCTGGGCTGCCGAAACCAGACTGGTTCAAATTTGGCAGCATAATTATGCCATGCTTGACCCTATCTTGTGCCGCTTCCGACCAATAGGCGGACAGAAAGGCTTGTCGAAACTCCCGAGTGGAGTTGCAGTGACGCGCTGCCGACCTCATGCGAATCACCGGTTCGCCTTCCAAATAGCCACACATATATTCTATCTTATGTGACTTAGCAGACACGCACTTAGCAGGAGATCTGACCACTTCAGATGCTCGCCGCGGACAGACTGCCCTCGTCCCTTCCTGAGGGGTGCCTCACAAATACAAACGGAAGTGACCAGAGAGGCAGCTTCCTATACCAACATGACAAGGGACGGACAGGACCATACTAAGGATAGAAACCTCTTTGCTTTTAGAAAGCGTAGCTACCTGTTCCGACGTTGGTCCTACTGTTCGCTAGCAGACAGGCTTGTCTGCTACCCTCAAGCATGCAACTAGAAATACATTTGCTCATTCATCATCTCACACAGAAGGGAAGGGGGATGACAGTATCTTATCATATACAGTATATAAAAGAAAGCGGATGTAGGTTCTGTATGAGACTGTGTGACATGAATTACATACAAACCGTGTTTTAAAGTGTAGTAGTGTGACAGATCGTTCTTGTTTATGTGTAAAAGTAACATGTTCCACTACTCAGTCTCCTCCCAGATAGTCAGAAACACCACAGTGAATTTAGAAGAGGAATTTATGCCGTAAATGAGAACAGATTTAAGAAATTAACATGAAAGGAATCCAACAGAGACCATTCAATATGTAATTTGCCACTATCTTGTGTAGAAATATGTTCGGCGCTTGTGAAAAGCTCCACAGACAAATCATAGACATCACTGCAATTATAGAAACGTTTCCGTGTTTCCATCTTTGCAACACAAATACACACAGTTAATTGTTTCTCACATGACAACAAAGAACGTATCCACAAAATGCTAGTGTCAACTGAACTATGGGTACTATGCACCAATCAGCTTCACAACCACCACTACGCTAGGCAAAGCAAATTCCAAGCACTGCTCGTGACAAATAACTTATGGCCTAACCCGTATTTGTTCCCAAATGAAATCAGCGATAAAAATTATAACTCTTTTTCGAACCCATATCCAACTTCATGAACTCAGTATTAGAAATACGAACAATATTCACAAAGATTTACATTCACTTACTCGTACTTTGGTCCAGAAAGGTATCCATTAGCCAGGAACGCGTATTTTAATAACTCGCAAGGAGCGATAAAAAGATTAATTGGTAATAGAGGTAAGTTTAAGAAGAGCCTATGAAATCTATCGGTGGGAAAACGCTTCTGCTTCACTGATGAATTTCTTAGCAGACACACACACACACACACACACACACACACACACACACACACACACACACACACTGCTTATATATATTACTGGAATTATCAAATATTGAGAGTATTATTACAGTTTGACGTCCATACAAATTTACTGCAGTAATGCGATGTTTGTAAACAAGTCTTAAGTTTCTTTTTTTAATTTTATTTTTTTATGAGGCTTGGTTACAACGTCCTAGTATTAATCATATCCACCTCCAGGTATCGAACATTTGTACAGATGGTAGGCAATGAAAACCTCGTAACACTATTGTGTTAAATTTTACAGGAAAAGCAGAAACGATTCCTTTGAAACTACATAAAGTGATCAGACACATGTATAACTATATAGTAGAAGCCTAGTTATTGACAGACTTCACAAATCTATACGCTTTAAAATCTCTTTTTGATAATGGAGTTACTGGTTACTGGAACTACTAGGTGTTAACAGATAGATGAAGTTACGAGGTTTTCGTTGCCTACTGTCATCACGTTTTATGACAAGTTCATTTAAATGGGAATAAATTTAATGTTTTCTTATTTATTATATATCTATGTGGACAATTTCACATGCATTGCATGAATTCAAAATGTTTTACATATTTCTTTTGCAAATTTTTATTGTGTATTATTGTCTTTCTGCCAAGTTCTTGAGACGTGGGACACACGCTTACAGATACTTCAACTCAGTAAAGACAAGGCAATAATTATCAATCAGACACAAACTCTGGCTTGTAACTTCCAACAGATTCTATTTAGCAATTACATTACAACATCAAACTTCTGTTACCCCAGAATAATATACATAACTGCCCTATAATTTGATATTCAACTAAACAGACAAAATGTCTGCCCATCCGAAACAATAAATAATTTTAAAACCGTCTTTAAGAACCATTTAAACAACGAATGGCTTTCTGAGAACAACACCCACAGAAGCAGGACACCTTTTAAGATATAACAACAGAAACAACTCGCAATTTCTCTTTATGAATAAGATATTAAAAAACCATTACTATGAAAGGCACCTTCCAGGTATTACAAAATTTCAGTGACAGGTAATGGCACAACAGAGGTGGGCGGAAACTGCAACTCAGATTGAGCCTGAATCAAAGCTGAAAGGAACTGTGAAGAAGGAAAGATGGACACCTCGGTGTCACCAGGAACAAATAATACAATACTCAGCTTAAATTCGTCGAAAAACAGGAGTGTACCGATAAACACAGCGACCGCGCTATCGGTTACAGTTATTCAAACAGGCCGTCGCCAAGGCGTCGTCTGCAAGTTAAACGACAGTTACAACGGACGACGCTCACCGCTGATTATACCACTGAAACAACAACATAAAACCACACAGCAACTCGGCAGTACCGGATAAAGAGTAACGCAGTCCTTAAAACATTAGAAAAATTGCAAAACAGGAATACAATTAGTCTTTGCAGACAAATTAAATCTCCTGCAATCATTTTCTACAACAGCAGTTCACACTCTGCACAGAAACTGCGGTACATAAAAATTCACCATGAGAACACTGTAGAATGTGTAGAAACCAGAACACATACTCGGTCTTATAACCCTAAATACTAATTACATACAAGATGTAAAACATTGTCATAAATTTCTCTACTTTACAAAAGAATGCCACTACAGGTGGATTACACATAATAGCAAAAGGCAGAAAGAAGTGCCAAAAAATCAAACCTGTGCTTATTTCGGAGTGCACAGATACGCACTTAGGTATACACTCCTTGCCAGTATCTCAAGTGCTTCCAAAACCGGCAATCTTACTCGCACAGGCAACCACTGTTCAATAAATTGTGCACAAGTGGTCTCGAACTGCTCTTCAACAGGGGGAAGCAAGTAAGTGTGTAAAACATCAATGTAGGCCTGTACTGTGATAGTGCCACGCAAAACAACAAGAGGTGCAAGCCCCCTCCATGATAAACACGACCACACCATAACACCACCGCCTCCGGATTTTACTGTTGGCACTACACACGCTGGCCGATGACGTTCACCGGGTATTCACCATGCCCACACCCTGCCATCGGATCGCCACATTGTGTACTGTGATTCGTCACTCCACACAACGTTTTTCCACTGTTCAATCGTCCAATGTTTACCCCCCTTACACCAGGCGAAGTGTCGTTTGGCATTTAACGGCTTAATGTGTGGCTTATGAGCAGCCGCTAGACCGTGAAATCCAAATTTTCGCACCTCTTGCCTATCATAGTAGTGGCAGTGTATCCTCATGCAGTTTGGAATTCCAGTGTGATGGTCTGGATAGGTGTCTGCCTATTACAAATTACGACCCTCTTCAAATGTCGGCGGTGTCTTTCAGTCAACAGACGAGGTCGGCCTGTACGATTTTGTGCTGCAGGTCTCCCTTCGCTTTTCCACTTCACGATCAGATCGGAAACCGTGGACCTAGGGATGTTTAGGAGTGTGAGAATCTCGCGTGCAGACGTGTGACACATATGGCACCCCATCACCTGACCACGTTCGAAGTCTTTGAATTTCGCGGAACGCCCCATTCTGTTCTAATGAGGTCGTTGATATCGAGTACCTGGCAGAAGGTGGTGTTGTGACTTGGCAAGACAGCCAAGTCACTATGAGAGGAAGCCGAAAGGCACGCGCTTAAGCTCACGCAGGCTGGCGCGAGGTCTGGAACAGTTAAAGGATATGAGTCTAGCAAATAAAGTACGTAGTTGTTGGAATACTTAACTTTAATCCATATTGGAGAACATCGCTCTTGATGATACATAATTAAAATCTCAATATAAACTGGTAATGGCGTCTTGCTAGGTCGTAGCAAAGGACGCAGCTGAAGGCTATGCCAACTACCGTCTCGGCAAATGAGAGCGTATTTGTCAGGGTAGCATCGCTAGCAAAGTCGGCTGTACAACTGGGGAGAGTGCTAGGACGTCTCTCTAGACCTGCCGTGTGGCGGCGCTCGGTCTGCAATCACTGACAGTGGCGAAACGCGGGTCCGACGTATACTACCGGACCGCGGTCGATTTAAAGGCTACCACCTAGCAAGTGTGGTGTCTGGCGGTGACACCACAGGTGGCGAGCCATGGTAAAATTTGCTGTTTTGAAGAGCGCGCCGCAGCGCGTAGTGTAAAGTAGTCACCCCCCGTTTCTGGCGGCGACGCCGTTGTGGCTATCGCAGCTTTGGTGTCTCCCTCCGGTGGAAAAGGGAAAAGGTTGCCTGTTCACGTGTATTTAAGGACCGCTGTAAGCTCGCCGAGAACCCTTTGGGGGGAATCGAAATACAATAAAGGAAAAAAAAAAACTCGCCAAGAAGTCAGTTGGAGCCAAGGAGGCAGTCTGGTCTGTCAGTCTGTGTCGGCGAGTCAGGTCAGTTGGTCGGCCAAGTTAGTCTGGGTCTGTCTCTCGTCCGCATTGGTGAGGTGGTTAGTGTTTGTCTGTCGTCCGGAGTGCTAGTATGTGTTAGGCCGCCAGTCTTCTCGAGTTGGCTCAGGCAATGGGCATTGGCGGTTAAATCGATCGGTTGGTCGGCCTTGCACTGGGACACAAGATGACTGGTCCGCCTTGAGCGTCGGCGCATGTGAGGTCGCCACGTGAGTCCAGTGGCCGCGCCGTATAGCGAGGCGTAGTGGCTTCGCGGCCGACACGAGAGCAACAGGAGTCAACCCACGACATCGGTCTGGCCGGGTCGAGCTGCGACGCCGTGAATCGGGAGATCGGCGCGCCTTCCTGCGTTCGCTGAAGCGGCTGGCAGCGAACGGTTCTGGAGAGCGTTTTCAGGGTGCTGCGTCAGGTCTTCACCAGAAATCGCTGTTACTAGAAGTTAAGTGATGCGTTATATGTTGTTTCAGTTACTAGTTAAATTCTATTTGTTTTCTTGGTCAATCTCTCATCCCCAGCTTGCTCGTTGGTCTCTCGTCCGCATTTGTTAGACAGTTAGTGTCTGTCTGTCGGTCTGCCGTACGATAATAGCTGCCTCTGTCATGTTTGTCGGGTTCGATGTTAACGAATTTTTTGCTTAAAGGCCGAATACTTGAAATACGTTTTTTATCTTGCCTATCATCTTGTGAGGTGGTACATGTGTAATGTAGAGCATGTTGTACATTTTATGTTAGTCTGCATTTTATGGGTTTTATTTAAATAGTCATATTAGGTTAGGAGGTTGCCACCCTTCCACCGTAAAGTCCTTAAAAAATTTGCACGTTCGGTGGCAAATAATTTGAGTATTGTACCATTTCCATCGCTCTTAAGGGGCTTGTGTGAGTTGTTTAATTTTTTTTTTTTTTTTTTTACTTGAAAGTAATCTGGTGTGTTGCAGATTTGCACCAGTGTACTCTTCTAGGCGCTCAGTCCGGAACCGCGCGACTGCTACGGTCGCAGGTTCGAATCCTGCCTCGGGCTTGGATGTGTGTGATGTCCTTAGGTTAGTTAGGTTTAATTAGCTCTAAGGTCTAGTGGACTGATGACCACAGATATTAAGTCCCATAGTGCTCAGAGCCATTTGAACCATTTGAACCAGTGTACTCTTTCAGAGGTTGTTGTGAGCGGTCATGACTACGACCGCGTTGAAAGGGAGCAGGCAAGTTTCTCAGCCCGAAGGCTCCTACTGTTGATATTGTTCTTTCTCGCTCTAAATAAAATTGTAACTTGATATTTCGAGGGTGCTTTTCTGCCTATGATTTTAAATCAGTTCTGAAAAAGCTTTTAGGAATAAAATTCTCATTTGTTAAAAGCAATTTAATTTTCCATCAGTTACTTCCTGGAAACTACTTCCACGCTCACCTAGTGTGGTTAAATGTGTTAACGTTCTTGATAAATCGCTAGTAAATAAAGTAAATTCTTTAAGAAAAGATTTTGAAAGTAAATACACGGTTCATGTGGCAGCACAATGCACCTAATATGAAAACGTATGTTTTTGGGCGTGTTCTTATACTTTTGTTCACATAGTGTATCTTAATGACGAAGTGATTGGTACACGTTCACGTGGTAATCAGCATAGCGATAACCACAATGAGCTTGATACCACCTTCTGTTGGCGTTTGCCATATCGCTCTGTACCTCACGCCGCGTCCAACACAGACAGCGTAAGGCAGCACTTGTGACCACTGAAGCCACTGGTGTCATTTTTTCTCCTATTGTGCAATGTTATTCTGCATTGGTTCACTTTCTTATTTTATTTTACACACCAAAATTTCTGATCAGTGTAGGTTAGAAGAAAACTGGGAAGACGATTACAATCCTGCAAATCGTATGTCGATATCTACATGCGGCACCCATCTCTTATTATTGGTTTGATGGAAACGGCTACGACTACATCCCATGTACCGATCTCTTCACCTCAAAATGGAGCTACCCTACGACAGGGTTTCCACGGATTTGTCATAGTTCTAATGGCGTCCGTCCACGATATGGACTGGGGGACGACGTGGGGCATTATAAAGTTGCCTGGGGTAAAGCCGGACCTTTTTTTGTCGGGAGAATTTCGATTGATTGGAAGTAAATAGATTTTAATAAATCTTAGTTAAAAGTCATTAAATGAGGACTGGTGATAAAGTAGCTTCGTTCGTTTTGTATGAAAAAACCGGGGGCGAACACATTTAGATGCTTTCATATACACACCTTTCCTGTACTTCTGTGTTGAGATCCATGAGAAGTCGCCAACAGTTGACGGTCGAATGTGCCGCGCCACCGCCCCACCAGCTAAACGGTTGCTTGTGCAGCAAGCCAATTGTGCACGTGAACGTTTCACTCCACACGCTCGTTCCGTGAACGTAGTATCTCGATACTGCAGTTACAAGGCTTTATGCAACTTTCAGTAATTTATAATCGTGACGATTTCTTTAACTCGTCATGGTTTTAGGCCTATTTGTATCATGGCTGCTGATCGGTACGAGGCGTTGTCAGCACTGAAAGAGAAACTGAACTGACTTCATCAAATATCCGGGTTTCTGAGTCTTCATCTGTGATCGGCAATATAAGTGTTGGAAGGCCTATCTGAGTGTGACTCCAAGGCGTGTACAAAAAAGAAACGTGTCAACGGATTCAGTATTGAACTGCACCTCCGTTGCGGCTGCGGCCACACAAACAAATTTTTCCGGCCCGTTTGTGCCGACATACACGCATAGAAACACAGCCCGCTGTTTGCTGTGTGTGACTGGCCGCAGACTGCTGCTCTCCCTCTTGTTTTATTGACTTTGAACACAGCCCTTTTCAGCAGAAACAATTATGTTACAAAATGATAGCAACAATACAATTGTCTGGCTTAATTACAAAATACAGTCAAACCTCGATGTATCGAATCTCTAGGGAAGACAAAATTCCTTAGATACAGGGTGATTACAATTAGAATTAAACTTTCAAACCTCTGTAGAAATACCACCACTGATCAGAATGACGTCAAATTGCAACGGAATATTATCTTAGAAGGGGGAAAACGTATGGCAGTAGAAAAATAAATAGTTACAAAGTGTACCAACAGATGGTACTGTAAGCATCCTAATTTAGTGGTCGAATACAAATGACAAATGAATAATCCACAATGCCTAACGTGTACGTCTGACGTCAAACAAACTGTACAACTCAGTCTGCATTGGTGTATAGGTGTGATACTGTCAGTTACGTAAGCCCATCCACCATGGCAACGTCATGTCACATCGGATGGGACAAATCGTTTTCTAATTGTCCTGAGGCCAAAAATCGCATAAATAGCATCACTCACATCGATTTTTAACTGTCCTGAGGTTAAAAACGGCATAAAAAGCATAAATCAAAATCAAACCGGATTATTAATTTCCGTGTGACCGGTGAAAAACATGTACACCGTTCTCTGCAATAAGTTGAAGTCGAGAAACAACATGCTCCACAATTGATCGAAGTGTTTCCGGGGTCACGTTCAGAATGTGTTGCGCAATGCGTACCTTCAGTGCAGCTAAGTTTGCAATCGAATCTCTAAACACAGCATTTTTCGCATAGCCGTACAGCCAGAAGTCACACGGTTTAAGATCAAGTGATAGGGATGGCCAAGCTATAGGGAAATGACGGCTGATAATTCTAGCATTTCCTAAAATGCGCTTCAGCAGTATTTGCAATGTGCAGAGGTGCGCCATCTTGCGCAAAAAATGATCCCATCCACACATCCGCGCTGTTGGAGAGCTGGGGGACACGTGGTTGTGCAAAACACACTCATAGCGCTTACCAATGACGGTACAGATAACAGGACCGGAAGCACCTGTCTCTACGAAAATATATGGCCCTATGATAAATGATGCCGTAAACCCACACCACACAGCGACATTTTCAGGATGAAGTGGTACTAGTTGATTTGCGTGTTGATTTCCGTTGCCCATATTCGACAGATCTGTGTATTGACGTATCCTGTCAGATGAAAGTGGGCTTCGTCTGTCCACAAAATCTTCCACGGCCAATCATTGTCCACTTCTATGAGAGGTCTGCTAGCACGTCAACAGGAAGCAACTTGTGCACATGGGCAATTTTGAATGGATCGCAAAGAAGGATGTTTCGTATGAATTTACGCACCGTGCTTACTGCTGTGTCCAATGGTCAGGCAATTCTCCGTGCGCTACACGTTTGCACATCACCGTCTCTTCCTGCAATGCTATGGCCACGACTTCCACTGACGTCGAATCAATTCTTTTCCTCCCTCTACCAGGTTGCGTACCAAAAGAACCCATCTTTACGAATTTCCGAATCATTTTCTCCAGACCCACTGCAGTCATAGGACCAACGCCCTTTTTCAAACCCTTCAGTGTCGGGAACTTCTGCAGAGCGACGTGTGTGCAGTCATCATTCTTGTAAAACACCTTTAGAAGCAGAGCACGATCCTGCATTGAGACAGTCATGCCGAACGTTGCAAAAACGAGAGGAGGAAAAGCCATCTGTTGCCTTCTGAGGGGGGGAGGGGGTGGGGGGTTGTTTGGAGAAGGACACCGGACAGCGAGGTCATCGGTCTCATCGGATTAGGAAAGGAAGTCGGCCGTGCCCTTTCACAGGAACCATCCCGGCATTTACCGGGAGTGATTTAGGGAAATCACGGAAAACCTAAATCAGGGTGGCCGGACGCGGGATTGAACCGTCGTCCGCAGGTCGTGGTCGTGCGGTAGCGTTCTCGCTTCCCGCGCCCGGGTTCCCGGGTTCGATTCCCGGCGGGGTCAGGGATTTTCTCCGCCTCGTGATGACTGGGTGTTGTGTGATGTCCTTAGATTAGTTAGGTTTAAGTGGTTCTAAGTTCTAGGGGACTGATGACCATAGATGTTAAGTCCCATAGTGCTCAGAGCCATTTGAACCATTTGATTGAACCGTCGTCCTCCCGAATGTGAGTGCAGTGTCTAACCACTGCGCCACCTCGCTCGATGAAAAGCCATCTACTCGGCCTGTTTATACCAACTTTAATGGGTTGTGCGCATGACAGCTGTTTTCATTTATGTATTCTGACACATACAGTGCCAGCTATTGATCAATTTTCAGACTATTTTTTTCTTCTCCCATGCCTTTTCCCCCTTCTCTGATAATATTCAGTTGCAATTTTACTTCATTCAGATTAGTGGTGTTATTTCTACAGCGTTTTGAAAGTTTAACTTCAATTATAATCACCCTTCTGACGGAGCAAGATGGAGTAATTTTAATTCCCCTCTTGTTTGTCCATCTGTCTACTTAAATTTGGTTTTTCACTTTTAACAAATTACCATAAACATACGTGAATAGGATCTGCGTTTCCATAAAAGAGATAGGTTGGCCCTCAGTTTCAAAGAATATAACACGAGATCTAATTTTGTGCTTAGTTTTAGGTATGTAAATGATTTTCTAATTTATTTTCACTATTCCTAATTAGTATCTTTTGTTATAGGGCGAAATCAGTGATTGTTTCGTAACTTAAATTCTGTTGTTCACTTATAAACAAATATAAATTCTGTACTAACTAGATATATTTGGGAGATGAAACAATATTGTTCTTAAAGGATCTATTTGGCTCTATTCGAAGACATGATAGCAAAATCAGCCATGAATTAATTCCAAAGTAATTAACAGTTTTGTCAAAAGTATTGTTTGCGTAATGATATTTGTGAAATTGATAATTTAAACCAATAATTTGGCCTTACTCTGGCAGTAGCAGAAACTATTATAAAGACGCAATTTTTCGATGTATTCAGTTAATTTAATCAGTTAAGTTTTAATTGTAATTTCCGTGAACTTAACTTCGAACAATGTATAGTTTCAGCACACGTTATTGTGATGATATACAAGGACCCGATTTTTAGTCACGAGACAGTGAGTTCACGGCCGAGTTTCAGATGAGAAACCTGTGTTGATTAAATCTGCAGCAATGCTTCAACTTAACTGTGGAATAAGTGTTAAACAATTAGGTCGTGTGTGAAAACAATGACAGCGTCTGCTCCGTACGTACCTGATTATTCTTCAAGATCTGTGAACTTTGTGGTTAGGTTTTACTGCTCGTAGATGTTCAATAGTAAACTATTGTATCACTATGTGGAGGTTTGCCAGAAAACTAATAATGAGGCTTATAAAAGGTTAAACAATACTGCATTGGCCATATAATTGTTTATTATTGCGGGGTTGTGAAAAGTGAAATTACAGTACTGTGAAACGCAACTGTGCACCTGTTGGCTACATTATTTACAGAAGTCAGTGTCGGAATCTACAACCCATTTTTCAGTCAGTGTAGCAACGCAGTACGTCGAGACTGAGGACAACAAACGAAGAAAATACAGTAGGTGGAACCGCTACATCCTCTGTATCAAGAGTTCGACATAAAAGGTTTCCGAAAACAAATATTTTACATCTGACGATTTTTTTATTACTGTACAGTGACTTTCTCGCGTTTGTGTGTGATATAGACTTATGTTTAGTTTTGGCAGTATAAAAAAATACTTTCATCGTAAAAAAATAAATTCAGCAAGAGAATACACAGTACATACAGAAATATTTCCAGAGGTCATTGGCTATAAATGAAATCCGTAATTTTGGCTTTCTTTAAACTTTTGATCACGCGTGAGACAATTGCGTTGTCTATGATTACGGTGGATGAGAACTCATTATCCCCTGCCTCCTCACACTTCTCCATCTACGCTCTGATTTTGTCGATAGCCGATTTTGCCTGACTGACCGTCACTCCGCCTCCCCATCTTCCCCTTCCTCTTCGTCATTGTTGCCGCCTTGTTTTTCGTTCGCTGTCTTCGCGCAGTCACCAATTTCGGCTTCTGTAAGTCAGCTTGCTACATCGTCGTCTGCATCCACGAGATCTTGAAAACGAACGTGAGCGGTGTTAAAGTGAGCCACCACTTTCGTCCATTTGGACTAAAGGGAATTGACAGGGGGCGAGTACTGTAAGTGCTGTATAAAATAAAAACTTCAATCAACATTCCCATAAACCACTGCCAGAATCAAACTAAGATTTTACACGCCTCAGTATTACACCCACCAGTTGCTCATTTTCATGTCATCGAAAATCCACATGTTCCGGAACAACTGACAACTGTTCCCTTTTCAACTTTATCAAGGCTTTATCCAGCATTCTCATAGCATCTAAAATGTTGATAGTTGTAGGGCTGTCATCGTCAATATTGAAGACTGTCGTTTGGATCACTTCAGGCGAACATGATTATTCCTTGATCTAAGGGCTGCAGTTGCTACGTAGTGTCAGGTGGTAAAAATTGTAATGTCACAGATTTTAATGGAAGAATAGCATTTTGCGCACTGCAGTTGTCCACAAGCAACACAAATTTCAGATTTTCATAAGTCATTATCCTGTCAAAATCCTTTAACGAGTTGAAGTCATCCTTGCTTTCTTGTTAGCAGTGTACTCCACAGGGAATGACTTACATCCAGAAAAAGTCGCGGTGTCTTACGTTTTCCTGTCATAACTGGCTTGAGTTTGTCTGTGCCCGTCATATTTGCAACGAACAGTACGGTACCATAATCTTTGCTTAACTTGCCCCAGTGATATTTTTCTCCTTAGAAAGTCAAAGCTTTGTCTGCATTAAACCTCCATCCGTTTTGTAATCATGAAGGATCATCTGCAGTTCTAACTTCAAGTCATCACGCATTTTGTTGTCTACACTGGCACTTCCCCGACCCACTTGACGGAAAATAACACCGTGTCATTTTCTGAAATTTTTTAACCACCTGTTACCCGCACGTCTTACTGTATCCAAACGCTGCTGCAAAATAATCTGCCTTTTCTTTCAATATAAATCCACCAATGTTAACATTATTGTTCCGCTGTTGTCGGAATCACTGCACTAGACACTTTGCTAAATCCGGAAACTCAGCCTTTCGTTGTCGGTTCCGATCTGTCCCTTCATGTGCATTAATCACGGGGTCTTCATTCCTGATTATTGTCGGCAGTGTGTTTGCTGCTATTTCTAACTGTGCAGCTTTGTCTTTCTTTTTCTTCACTCCTGCTATCACTTCGTGAATTAACTTTTGCTTTTCAGCGGCTCTCAGACATTTCCACTTAGAGCCCACGGTTGACACCTACAGCTCACAATCAATAAAAACAGTCACAACCTAAATCGCAGATGCATGGAGGGCGTGGGACCTGCAGCGCAGATCTCACGAACGCATCGACGAAGGGCAGGGAGGGACTGGGATTTCCCTATCTGTACGCACTTTGACATTCAGAGGTACCATATGAAAGATTTCGATATATAGAAATGATTTCGATATGACGAGTCTTCGTTCTTTTTTTTTTTTTTTTTTTGTCATCAGTCTACTGACTGGTTTGATGCGGCCCGCCACGAATTCCTTTCCTGTGCTAACCTCTTCATCTCAGAGTAGCACTTGCAACCTACGTCCTCAATTATTTGCTTTACGTATTCCAATCTCTGTCTTCCTCTACAGTTTTTGTCCTCTACAGCTCCCTCTAGTACCATGGAAGTCATTTCCTCATGTCTTAGCAGATGTCCTCTCATCCTGTCCCTTCTCCTTATCAGTGTTTTCCACATATTCCTTTCCTCTCCGATTCTGCGTAGAACCTCCTCATTCCTTACCTTATCAATCCACCTAATTTTCAACATTCGTCTATTGCACCACATCTCAAATGCTTCGATTCTCTTCTGTTCCGGTTTTCCCACAGTCCATGTTTCACTACCATCCAATGCTGTACTCCAGACGTACATCCTCAGAAATTTCTTCCTCAGATTAAGGCCGGTATTTGATATTAGTAGACTTCTCTTGGCCAGTAATGTCTTTTATGCCATAGCGAGCCTGCTTTTGATGTCCTCCTTGCTCCATCCGTCATTGGTTATTATACTGCCTAGGTAGCAGAATTCCTTAACTTCATTCACTTCGTGACCATCAATCCTGATTTTAAGTTTCTCGCTGTTCTCATTTCTACTACTTCTCATTACCTTCGTCTTTCTCCGGTTTACTCTCAAACCATACCGTGTACTCATTAGACTGTTCATTCCGTTCTGCAGATCATTTAATTCTTCTTCACTTTCACTCAGGATAGAAATGTCATCAGCGAATCGTATCATTGATATCCTTTCACCTTGTATTTTAATTTCACTCCTGAACATTTCTTTTATTTCCATCATTGCTTCCTCGATATACAGATTGAAGAGTAGGGGCGAAAGGCTACAGCCTTGACTTACACCCTTCTTAATACGAGCACTTCGTTCTTGATCGTCCACTCTTATTATTCCCTCTTCGTTGTTGTACATATTGTATATGACCCGTCTCTCCCTATAGCTTACCCCAACTTTTTTCAGAATCTCGAACAGATTGCACCATTTTATATTGACGAACGCTTTTTCCAGGTCGACAAATCCTATGAAGGTGTCTTGATTTCTCTTTAGCCTTGCTTCCATTATTAGCCGTAACGTCAGAAATGCCTCTCTCGTCCCTTTACTTTTCCTAAAGCCAAACTGATCGTCACCTAGCGCATTCTCAATTTCCTTTTCCATTCTTCTGTATATTATTCTTGTAAGCAGCTTCGATGCATGAGCTGTTAAGCTAATTGTGCGATAATTCTCGCACTTGTCAGCTCTTGCCGTCTTCGGAATTGTGTGGATGATGCTTTTCCGAAAGTCAGATGGTATATCGCCAGACTCATATATCCTACATACCAACGTGAATAGTCGTTTTGTTGCCACTTCCCCCAATGATTTTAGAAATTCTGATGGAATGTTATCTATTCCTTCTGCCTTATTTGACCGTAAGTCCTCCAAAGTTCTTTTAAATTCCGGTTCTAATACTGGATCCCCTATCTCATCTAAATCGAATCCTGTTTCTTCTTCTATCACATCAGACAAATATTCACCCTCAGAGAGGCTTTCAGTGTATTCTTTCCACCTATCTGCTCTCTCCTCTGCATATAACAGTGGAATTCCCGTTGCACTCTTATTGTTACCACGGTTGCTTTTAATGTCACCAAAGGTTGTTTTGACTTTCCTGTATGCTGAGTCTGTCCTTCCGACAATCATATCTTTTTCGATGTCTTCACATTTTTCCTGCAGCCATTTCGTCTTAGCTTCCCTGCACTTCCTGATTATTTCATTCCTCAGCGACTTGTATTTCTGTATTCCTGATTTTCCCGAAACATGTTTGTACTTCCTCCTTTCATCAATCAACTGAAGTATTTCTTCTGTTACCCATGGTACCTTCGCAGCTACCTTCTTTGTACCTATGTTTTCCTTCCCAACTTCTGTGATGGCCCTTCTTAGAGACGTCCATTCTTCGTCAACTGTACTGCCTACTGCGCTATTCCTTATTGCTGTATCTATAGCGTTAGAGAACTTCAAACGTATCTCGTCATTCCTTAGTACTTCCGTATCCCACTTCTTTGCGTATTGATTCTTCCTGACTAATGTCTTGAACTTCAGCCTACTCTTCATCACTACTATATTGTGATCTGAGTCTATATCTGCTCTTGGGTACACCTTACAATCCAGTATCTGATTTCGGAATCTCTGTCTGGCCATGATGTAATCTAATTGAAATCTTCCCGTATCTCCCGGCCTTTTCCAAGTGTACCTCCTCCTCTTGTGATTCTTGAACAAGGTATTCGCTATTACTAGCTGAAACTTGTTACAGAACTCAATTATTCTTTCTCCTATTTCATTCCTTGTCCCAAGCCAATATTCTCCTGTAACCTTTTCTTCTACTCCTTCCCGTACAACTGCATTCCAGTCGCCCATGACTATTAGATTTTCGTCCCCCTTTACATACTGCATTACCCTTTCAATATCCTCATACACTTTCTCTATCTGTTCGTCTTCAGCTTGCGACGTCGGCATGTATACCTGAACTATCGTTGTCGGTGTTGGTCTGCTGTCGATTCTGTTTAGAACAACCCGGGGTTCGATATTCCGAGGTTTGACTGTACTTTGGTGACAAAAACTTAGGCACAAAAGTAACTATTCTATGATGTGGCATATGTAGAAGGAACTGTTTCAGTATAGTATAGAAATTAACTGAAAGAAATACGCAATAAGATTAACAGAAATGTCACTTGTATTCCAACACAATAATTAAACTGATTCATGATGACCCGCTGGATATTACGAAAGGCGGGACATTGTCCTTAAACGGGTCTGTGAACACTACCGTCACCAATGCGTGCTCAGCTACGTGCACTCATACAGACCACAGGGCTTGTAAAGGAGTTCTTCTGGCGCGGAGATCCATTGGTGTAGCAGTGCTGTTGACAGCTGATGGGATGGTCATTGGTGCATGTGGAGGCGGTGCAACACGTCCCTTTAGCACATGGCAGAATGGCTCGATGGAATTTAAGTCGACGAAACAGGAAGAGCAGTCTATGAGACACTGTGAGGAATCCAGTCTATGAGAAGAGTGTGAGGAACCTGGATCTGTGATGTTATAGTCCTGTGCCGTCTCGGCACTTAATATTTCGTTGCATGTCGCATTCTCTGTGATGCGAGAATACAGAGTAAAGGTGCGAGCCTTTAGTAACGAATATAGGAGACTATGGTATAGGGACGTAGACAGTGTGATGTACGGAAGGCCTAATTGTTAAGGCGACCGGTCGCTATAAGAGGGGAGGCCGGGCTCAGGTTCTAGTACGACACATATTTTCATATGTCACCAATAGGCGGTGCATCAATATCTGACACAGTTCACGGCAGGTTACTCGCATTCAGAAAACTTATTTCAAATCACACTTTATAGCAGCTTTCTTCTTTATCGAACTACCAACTGTATTAACAGAAACGTATTAGGTCTGTTGTGGTGGCGTTCCTAGATTGTTGAAATAACTTCTCCAGCCTTCCATAAGAATTCCTTTCATCAAGGTCGCTTAGTAATGGAGCAAATGTTTTAGTTTTCAAACAAGAGTGGTTTCCTTTACTATGCATGGATTCCATGCAAAGAACCATTACCGTAACTCACTAGTTGTGGAACTGCGAAAACATTTATCTCAGATACGACTCTGCCACACACAAAAGAATGAACTGGTGTCGCTGAGCCTGCAGTCATATATGAAGTCATTTTCACGAAACTGGTTATATGAAACGTGTTTCGCAACCTAACGTCGTAGTGCAAACTAGCTTTAACTGTCAGCCACCTCATC
Source organism: Schistocerca piceifrons (assembly GCF_021461385.2). Lineage (NCBI taxonomy): Eukaryota > Metazoa > Arthropoda > Insecta > Orthoptera > Acrididae > Schistocerca > Schistocerca piceifrons. Next base: position 73,526,302 of record NC_060144.1, on the reverse strand, counting down.
ATCCTGAATGAGGTATAGTGGCAACAAATTGGTAACCAGGATCATCTATGTAGACAGGTGACATTACCTTCTGCTCGCGCGCGGTCGCTAGCTGCTTACTAACTCACTGACAACATTCATGGCGATCTGTGCACACTGCTCGCCACGGAAATTGTGTTACCAGGAAGAACAGCTCCTCTTGCGAATCTACCTTTCGCGGTGCAAACAGTTTCAGAATGCTCAGGAAGAGAGTTGAAGAGGCTCTGGAAGGTACTGATAGGCATGTGGAGCACTGCTGACATCAGTGCTGGATCCAGTTGCTCTAGTTTCTCGGGTGAGGACTCAGGGTACGAACAGCCCACTGGAGCCGGCTGGGGTGGCCGAGCGGTTCTAGGCGCTACAGTGTAGAACCACGCGACCGCTACGGCCGCAGGTTCGAATCCTGCCTCGGGCGTGGATGTGTTTGATGTCCTTAGGTTAGTTACGTTTAAGTAGCCATTTGGCCCCACAGATTCACTATGAGGTTTGAATCCGCGGTGTTTTGTGGCCAGACAAATATGGGAAACTAGTCCTGGTACTCTTAGAACCAAGCAGGTGCACTGCAAGCTGTGTGGCACGCTGCATTGTCCTGCTGGCAGATGCCATCGTGTCGAGGAAAAAAAAATTGCATGTAGAACTGGAGATGGTCCTAAGAGATGGACACGTGCTTGTTTATCCATTGTGCCTTCCACAGTGACGAAAACATACCCCAGACCACAACGCTCCCTTCTCTGGCTCGGTCCCTTCCGACAATTTTTGCACGGTATTTGCTTTCAGCCATCTCAAGCTGCACACGGCAACGGCCGTCTGTCCGACAGAGCATGAAATGTAATTCATCTGGAAAGACCACACCAGTCAGTGGACGTCCAGTTGCACTATTGGTATGCAAATTGCAAACTTCGTCGATGATGAATCGCAGTCAGCATAGCTGCATGAACCAGGTGCATGCTGAGGAGGCCTACACCCAGCAACGTTTGCTGAACGGTCGTTGAGGAGACACTGTCGGTAGCACCTTGGTTCATCTGCATGGTCAGTTGCTCAACACTTGCAAGTCTGTTCTCCTGTACACATCTCTGCAGTTAAATTGCTACATTTTTGCGTTATGACAATGACTTAACTGTTGTCCATCTCCCCCAATACTCTGTAGCGCTTCATATCTAGGCCAGAGTCCATCAACTGCAATAGGTGCACAGTGGTACCATGCCAGTCTTTCAGCAACCACTGTCCATAAGTAGTAACTGGGCAGGTTGGGTGCACTTGGGGATAATTTACTGAACAAAACGTACCCACATACAAAAATAAAGTAAGGTATAAGAATTGAAATAAAAAAAAATTATCCAACCAATGAACTCCAGATCGTGAAATTCGTTATCATTATTTTTAGTCCTTTTCATTCCTTTATACTTTAGTTTAATATTATTATCTTTAAAAAATTGAAAGTCTCAGTTACTTATCATTAATAAATCTAGCAGAAGACAAAAAGACTAAAAGATGTATCAAAAGAATTAATAACAATGAAAATTTGTGTTGTCCTAGAGAAGTAATTGTCGCATTAATATACCATACAAATAATATTTTGGACAGAGAACTAACTACAAATGAGATTAACAAAATCACAGTAGGAGATAAATACAAAATACAAAAAGAGCTAACTGACATGTTATATAATCAGTGGGGTGAATACAATAAAAAGGGGTTACTCTGGATGACATTAAAATTATTGAAGAATTGTTGGATATCCAAATATATGTTATATGTGCAGAGAATTTCAATTCAATTATCTATAGTGGTCCCGAGAAAGAAATAAAGATTTATCTGTATAAAGATCACAACCATTCTGGTGTAATTAACACTATGACAGCTTTCTTAGTATATCATACTTTGAAACGTCCCCTTTGAACAATTATACAAGACTGTGCTTAAACTGACACACAATATTTTTAGCGCAACGCAATCTGACTTTCAATAATCCCTACAAAAGAATGGCCCTGACTAACATTAACCTATACCTTTCACAAATCACTTACCTCACAAAAATGTTCGTTACTCGAACTACTGCAATACAGCGAGCGTCACTACTGCCAGCTAAATAAAAGATTCAACCTATGGAAGGCACTAACTACTGATAGGCATAGTTAGCAAATGAAAGATTTTAATAGAGAACAAACAATGTATTTACCTTAATAGTGTTGAAAACTCATAATATACATAGCAGTTCATGACATCCAGTCTTACAAATTTCAAAACTCCGCCATCTCTCTCCCCACATCCACCACTGCTGGCAGCTCACCTCCAACTGCGCAACGCTACGCACTGTTCACATCCAGCTGCCCAACACTACAGTGGCAGACAACAATGCAAACTAGCGACAGACTGCACACAGCACAGCCAGTGATTTTCATACAGAGCGCTATGTAACGTTGCCAATAAGAAAACATAAACAGCCTACTTACATAGCCCCCACGCTCCCCAAAAAAAATTTCATAAATTGTTTTGGGCAGTGGCCAATAATGATTTGATAAAATTTTTCATAATTACAATAACAAAGATATCAAATGCACACACTTATTGATACAATGTTGGTCAAAAGCTAAAATTTTCTCACAGTCCTGATCGTTTATCACAGTAAAATTGCAGTGTTTTTCTCAAAGTCTGAGCAGTAAAAGAAAATTCACATGGAAGTAGTGGATTTCCATGCCGTCTTGAAGATGTAGTGTTGTCCTTCCAATGGAAAGACAGTGCTGACTCTTGACATGCAAACAGGTAATGGGCCACAACAGAGCAAACCCACAGGAGAGTCAGTCGAAGTTTTGAAGAATATTTGTAGGTATGTCATCACAGATCAGACCCACTATAGTCTTGGTAGAGAGTATGGTATTGGTGGGCCACCAGAGGTGCAGACCCACCGCAGTCCTTGTAGAAATAATGGTACTGATGGATCATCAAAAGTGTAGACCCACTGTAGTCCTTGTAGAGATGGCCAGCTGCCATGTACTTGACTGTGCTGGTGTACAATCACCATTGTGTATGCAATTCCTGTGAAGTGGAAATGTCTTTTTGTGGTCCCTCATTTTTTTTGAGTACATCCATCATAAAGTTATTTTTTACTGGATCTGTAGGCATAGAATATTTATATTAGCACATCTATAAAATTTTATTTTAACCAATGCTGCAGTGCAGCTAGAAACTAGATATTAAATAAAATGAGTAAATAAATACATAAAGCAAGCAATATGGCATTTCTCTCAACTAGCAAGACAATAGCCGTGAAATGTTTCTCATCATTTCATTAGGCATTTTAGTAAATATCATAAATTAAGAGCTGCATAGTATAATCATATGTTTTCAAGTTTGAGCGTGTCGTATTTGCGATGCTTTCTACAAAGGAATGTCAATAGCGAGGATAATGGCCTCCCTTTTTTTTTCTCCACCTGTGCCTCTGAAAGGCACAGACTAATGGCTTTTTCTCAGGCGACTGGCACACCTGGGTGCCACCTGGGTCACTTAGCTTCCTTACCGAAATATTTACGACAGCAGTTTGCGCTACAGTGACAGTCTCATATAAAAAATTTCACAGGTCGAGAATTTGCTTTGCAAATGTGTAGAAACAAAATCCTATGAATATAACAGTGGTCAAAAAGTTTTTGTCGGCATTGTGATACATTCACACATTTACACACATTTCATAACTCTTAAAGTACGATTCTTGGTTTCCAACATCCTTTTTCACAATCCAGAGTCCCTAACCACTAATTATTATTCCTTACCTTATTATACATATACATATCGTCGACACTTCTACAATATTTCATCATAACAGATATGTAGCATAATCAAATTCCTCATATAGCATCAGCTTATTGATCATAAACATACCTCAGTGGCATAATACACATAGTCGTAATAATAACATCATAACACCTCAGTCAAATCTCAAAAACGTCGTAGCTTTCTGCAATAATGTCAAAACCTAAATAAAAAACCTCTGCTCATTTCAGCAGTGTCATCTACCTCCAACATACTTTAAAAATCATGATCCCATACCAAATTCATTATTCAGAGCTCTCATAGTATCACAATGGTTCCGAAAAAATACCAACAGTTCACAAAGTACAGACAAAATACAATTTTGTAAGTATGAAATTATCCAACTGTGTAATTGCGTAAACATGTGTCACTGATGTAGTAAAAAAAATGTTTATCTCTCAGTTAAATGATCAAATAGCTGTGTAATTTGTGTGTTAGAGAAATATGGTACCGAAGTGTAAAGTTGTATCAGCAAATACCATATTAACTAGGGCTCCTTGTGCTTCCCAAACACATGGTACACAAACTAAGCGTGTACCCCCCTGAGGATTAATGTAATTATACCCTCAGGTGTTACAGATTACAGCAATGGAATGAAATGTATCATGGAAAACTTTCTTAGTAATTAAAAAATCTTGAAAATAAATGGCTTAAGTACAAAATTAATCACTCAAATGCGTGCCCTGTAGTGCTAAATGTGCATCTTGCTGTAAGATAATTCTGTGGAAGTGTCGTAGTTATCGTCCTCTGTAAGCAAAGTTCTGCTGAAGTCAATATACTTACCTCATCATAAAAGAAAGTGAAATGCTTTGCGTATGGATATTGTAGTTATTACGTACTTTACCGTGATCAAGAAAGTACTATAATATAACGTATTGTTGTGCTACGAAAAAGGCTGTCTCATTGTAGCTATACCACAAAAGTTACTACTAAAACATGTTTTACTTTCCAGAATAATACAGAAAAACTGTGCAGAAATAAAACAGAAACACTGCAAAAGCAACATTGTATATTGTCACTCATTAGTAGCGTCGTGATAAAATCGTGTAGCTGTCACATAAACTAACCACTGTGTCATCTGGTATCTCACAGAAAGTACTTTAAATCCAGAATGTATTTTCAAGTAAACCAAAATGTAGCAGTACTGGTAAATGTTCTAAGTATGTAAGCCTTATAGTTGTTGTAATTGTGCAACTAACAAGCAAGATTGTACACACACACAATAACACTGTGACGTCTGTTCACTATAACAATGAATTCGTAATTTCTGTTTAAATAAGTTCTCTTGGTTCTTGATTGTATATTTAACTTCAAACATTGTTGCATGGTAACAGTTTCTAAGTCTGAAAATGCATACTAGAAATGTGAAGTGAAGGGTTTTATGACAAACACAAAGTTAAAAAGCAGATTATCTTTCAATAAACGGTTTTACATGTGAAATGTGGTGTAAACCTTTACTCTTCCTAGTACGCAGAGTTTTAGCTTCAACGGAATCATCGTGTGGTATATGTCGGTAAGGAATACTGGAATTTTTCTCGAGGTTAGCGTCTATGTAATTTTTCGCTGAGTCAGCCGGCGCACGTGGCTGCCTGCTGTACGGGTCATTGTCTGCTATCTCTTTGTTGGCGCGTGTCGCTATGGGATTAGGAGACCCAACTTCTACAAATTCACCTTGACGAGAAGGCTCTGCCCTGTTTGAAGCTCACCAGTTCTGATGCAATTCAGCTCTGTCGTTACGATTATATCGTCTGTCGTCATGTCGGTAGATTCCATAGTTTCTTTCTTGCCGGTCACGTGGTGGGGAATTTCTTCCTGAATCGTAACTGCGTGCTGAACTGTTGCGTCTGAAGTTATTCTGTCTCTCTTGATTACAATTGTTTGTGTTCCCATATTGTCTGTTTCTATGGTAATCTCTGTCATATTCATTACTACGGAAATGCGATCTTTGTCTGTAACGATTATTACTCTGCCAGTGGTTGTCATATCGGTGGTGTATGTTTTGGTCACGATTTGCGTTGTAAGAATAGAGTTGTCGTGTCCAGTTATTGTTTCTGTCGTCACGGAATTGTGACAAATGTGACCTGTAGTGATTGTTTTCTTGTTTTCGCATCCCGCGACTGTCTGTGTCAATTTCTAATTGTTGTAAGAGTCCCTGAAAAGCTTCAATGTCGTCTTTGCAACGTCCTGCCAAAATAATATTTCTTAAATGTTCAGGAAATTTCATTAAGCAAATGCGGATGAGTTCTGAACGGCTGTGTGGGTTTGAAAGATACTGATTCTTGTGCAACATGTCTTCAAAATATTTCACAAGACTGGAAAATTCAGATTGTTCGAAATGTTTCATCATTATGATGCTATGTTTTACTCGGTCTTATGTAGCTTGAGACCAATATGCTGAGAGAAAGGCATGATAAAATTCTCCTTCACTGTGGCAATCGTGAATGACGGATCGCATTCTTACAGCTGGTTCATTCTCCAAATAGCCACACATAAATTCTAATCTGTGCTCTAATGACCAGTTGGGAGGAAAACAATGATAGAATTGATGGAGCCACGCTTGTGGATAAATGTCGCTGCCAGAATTCTTAAATGTTTTGAATTTACGTGTAGTAATGAACAGCTTATAGTCAAAATCATCATGTCGGCGAGTCGCATGTCGGTCATTGTTACGTCGTGTTGGCGGTTCCATCTCAAAATTCGGTGCACATTGCCAATTTCTTTCATAACTTCCGAAATGCCCTGTGTTATTATTTTGTGGCTGTTCTGTATTTCTATGTCCCTCTTCCCGTATTGGGGCACGAGTGTCCTCTGAAATACGTAATTCTTGTATTACCTGTGTCAGCTGATCTTGTACTTCCCGGATTTCTCTTTGGTGTTGCGTATTAATTTGATTCTGAATTTGTTTGAATTTCCCAATTTGTTCGCACTCTTCTGTGTCATTAAAGACTACCGGTTTTGTGTCGTTCAGATTATCATCTACCTTCGTAGATAAATTATTTAGCTGATCCGAAAGTTCAACTACTTTCTCTGATAATGAACTAATTTCCTCCATGTGTCTTTCTGAACCAATTTTCAGAGTATCTACTGTGTCATTTAGGTTTTTCTGAGTTTTAGCAAGTTGCATAACCAAATCGGTAGATGCAACTGAGTGAATTTTAACTAGCAGGGTCTCATGATTTTCATGAACAATAGTTTGCAGTTCTTTTATGGCTGCTTCGTGATTCTGTAATGCGTTTTCATGCCACGAAAAAATAGGTTGAAAATGCTCACAAATTTGTGTTTTTACGTCATTACAGACTTTTTGACATTTCGATTCAATGTTATGTAACTCAGTAGTTAAATCTTCACGTGTTTGTTCAAGTGTGGTCTCTAACTTCCGAAGATTTTGTTCCATTGTGTCTAGCTTTTGAAGCTTTTGTCCCATTTGTTGCATTAATTGTAATAACAATGCACTGGTGTCTGAAACATGTTCCTTAGTGCTTTTTGGCAGTGAATTTGCACTGGCAACATTCACATTTTGACAAGCGGAAAATGTGCCTTGACTCATTTGAGAAAATGGTGAGAACCCAAAACCTGAGTCTACAGTATTTGCAATATTGTGTTCTGTCATTCCCGGTTCCTGAGGTGAGCTGTTGCCGACCGATCCATCGATAATGCTTCCCTGTTCACTACCTGTTTCACTGTCTACACCATTATTTGACGCCCACTCCATTTCCCTATGCACAGTTACCAGGTTACTACTTTGAATATTAGTTAATTCATTACATGGTGGCGCTAACACACTGCTTTCGTCATCACTGTCATTTCTCAGCTTACTTTGGAGCCTAGTATTACGTTTTTCACGCGCCATTATTGTCGCAATATTTCACACGACAACACAGAAAAACACAATTTGAAGAGCAAAAATAAGAGAACACATTAACATAGCACTGAAAATAATATCTAGTTAATTGCAGCTGCGAAATACTTGGTGCAAATCTACATGCGTGCCACTCCTGTTTTACTGTACAACAATGAAAGACTGCAACTAGAAAGGAAATTCTCTCTATAAATATGCGCTAGCAATAAACAATAGCTACAGCGCCACTACTGCCAGCTAAATAAAAGATTCAAACTACGGAAGGCACTAACTACTGATAGGCATAGTTAGCAAATGAAAGATTTTAATAGAGAACAAACAATGTATTTACCTTAATAGTGTTGAAAACTCATAATATACATAGCAGTTCATGACATCCAGTCTTACAAATTTCAAAACTCCGCCATCTCTCTCCCCACATCCACCACTGCTGGCGGCTCACCTCCAACTGCGCAACGCTACGCACTGTTCACATCCAGCTGCCCAACACTACAGTGGCAGACAACAATGCAAACTAGCCACAGACTGCACACAGCACAGCCAGTGATTTTCATACAGAGCGCTATGTAATGTTGCCAATAAGAAAGCATTAACAGCCAACTTACAACTTCTGTGATAAATGTAATAAGGCATATAACAACAAGGACTAATACAGATGTAAAATAGAGAGAAAAGTTTCCATATTATGCAAAACGGCAGAACAAAAAAGTGAAGAAAACAATATTCAATTTGAAATGTGAAACAGATACTGTTATAATGAAGATGCTTAAAAACTCACCAAGAAGATTTTGATACACCGTACAAATGTGAAGGATGCAAAACGATTTGTTTGAGATCTAAAGAACATATACGTGGCTTTGAACTTTGCAGAAATTGCAAACAAGCAGTTAAAATTGGAAATCATAAATGTTACATGCAATATAAATTGCAAAAAGGAGGTATCTGTGAAAGAAAATTTGGTGAGGATGTTATAGTGAAGGTTACCCAAATCATAATAAAGAAGATTGCTATGTTAATAGCGAATTCAAAGATTTTTATGTTTACCAGTGCTTTGAATGCAATAAAATAGTCGCTGGCAAACAGTTCAAATGCTGTGATGATGAATCTGCTAGGAGAGTGAATTTTACCTATACTGAGAGATACATGCGTTTTGACTATGAAGAAACTCAAGGAACTGGAGAACATATTCCACATCGCATAATTGTTCTCAATTTTAATGGAGATACTGTTTACAAATTTAAGACAAATGATGAATTCTGTCATTGGATGAAAACTGAAAAAAGAACAGTTATCACACATTCATAGCTCCCTATGCAAAAGGTTACAATTCCCAATTTATTTTGATGTACTGTGTTGAAAATACAATAAAGCCATATACCATCTACACACGAACAAAACTGATGTTACTGGAGATCAAACAGTTAGGTCTAAAATTTATAGATAGCAGTAACTTTGTCCAAAGCCCCCTTAGAAGTTTTCCAAAAACATTTTATTTGAAAGAATTGAAGAAGGCATACTTCCCACATTTATTCAATACACCAGAAAATGATAATTACATAGGACCTATTCCAGTTACTCAATATTATTGTGTTGACACTATGAAGCCAAAATGCCTCAAATGGCACAGCTTCAGTGTTAAAGGAAACTACATGTTCAATATGAAGAAAGGAATTATCGAGTATTGTAATTCTGATGTAGATATTTTCAGTAGAGGCTGTATGCAGCCAAGAAAATAATTTCTAGAGAAAACTAATGTCAATCCATTCTTTTATTTAACCATCGCTGGAGTTTGCATGGCTTTTTCCAGATCTAAATATTTACCTGAAATACAATTGCAATACTGGATTAAGTACAGAAAGAGAATTACAGTAAAGAATCCATAGCTTGGTTAAACAGCTTAAACAATAACAGCATTCAACATTCTCTTAATGGCAGAGGTGTAAGAATAGCTGGTGCAAAAGTAGATGGAGTTGATAAAGAAGCTAATACTGTTTATCAATATAATGATTGCTTCTGGTATGGTTGTAAAAAATGTTTCAAAAGTGAGATGGTTAACAATAAAAATAAGCAAACAATGGATGACCTTTATCAAAAGATCTTAATGAGAAGTACAGAAATATGAAATACTGGGCACAATTTAGCATGTGGGGATGTGATTCGCATAAATCTTCCAAAATAGTTGTTGAACCACTGAATCCAAGAAATGCTTTTATCGTTGCTGAACAAATGCAACAAAATTAAGAGCAAAAGTTGATGGTGTTAGCACAAAAATAAGACATGATGATATCTGCAGCCTTTATCCAACTATGCAATATTGTGATTATTATCTTGAGCGACATGAAAGAAAAATATATAGACCAAGATATTCTACTAAAATGGTATGGATTCAAAAAAAGTAAAGTATTAGCCCCTAGAGGACTGTATCATCATGTTTTGCCTGTAGGTATTCAAACTGGTAAAACTGAAAGACTATTGTTTCCTTTGTGTGTTAAATGTGCAGAAGAAAATGCAATCACAGTGATAAAGAAAGAAGTTTTATTGGAACTTGGGTAACATATGAAGTGAAGTTGGGTGTGGAAATGTGGAATAAGGTTTTAGATGTGTATGAAGTATGGGATTTCAGAGATAAAAGTAACATGTTGTTTAAAAGTTATGTGAAAGGCATTCTGAAAATAAAACTCGAAACCAGCCTACATAAAGTTGACAATGATGAAGAGTATATCAAAACAGTTAAAGAGAAATTGGATATTTACTTGGATCCTGACAGAATAAAGGAAAACCCTGGAAAACGAGCTGTTACTAAGATATGTCTTAACACATTACGAGGAAAATTTGGGCAAAGTCAAAATATGAGTAAAACTGAGTATGTATCAAATTTACAGCCATTTTATGAGATACTACTGGATGATCGACTAGATAATTTGGATGTAAATTTTATTACTGAGCAGATGGTACAGATGAGCTACAATTTTAAGGATTATTATATGGAAAACAATACAGTTACAAACATCTTCATAGCTGCATTCTCTACATCAAATGCGAGACTTACATTGTATGATAGGTTAAATAAATTAGGAAGCAATATTATATATTTTGACACTAATTCTATAGAATTTATTGATGATAGCACAATTTAGAGAAAGGCTGTATTTTTGGCAAATGGGCTTAGACTAAACCAAAGTGTTATCATTAATAGAAAAACGATGAAAGTTCTGTGTTGAAAGTAAAAGGATTCATATAAAATTACCAGAATATTCAAAAGTTGAATGGCAAATATATGATAAGGCTAGAAAAGATTCAGTTAGAATACAGTCAGATAACTAGAGATGTTGATACTAAAAATTTAGTCAACAAACATGTCAAGAAAGAATTCTCATTTCAGTATAATAAATGAGTTGTTCTAGAAAATTTTGATACTGTGCATTACGGATATTAAAAATTAAATAATTTATTTATATCTTCCAATATAAGGAAAAAATTCATACCACATTCCCTATACAAGTAGTGTACATTAGTTAGTTGCCTTTTGTTGTATTCTCTGTCCCCTAACTTTTTGGTTTTAGAGTGAAAAACGTTTAAGAATAATAAGTAGGCTTTAATGTAATTTTGTAATTTTAGTAAATTTTGGTAAATTATTCATAGGTAACTTATGGTTTGCTATTACTTTTACAGTCATAAACGGAAACAATTCAACATCAGTTTCACCCATGTTGCATATTTTTGAATTCATTCAAGAGAAAAAGTATGAATTGAATGTAGGAAGTTGGTTTATAGATATTTGGTTCCTTTTGTTTGAAGAGAAAAGTCCATTACTTACTGATAATATTTTATTTTTATATGAAAGTCAGTTATTTCACTGTGGCTAATTTAGGACAAAGTAAAGATCAATATGTTAAATTTTTTGCAAGGTAATTAACTTCCATGTGCAGAAATCAAGCAAAATGATCCAATTGCTTTAGAATATCAATGTATTCCAAATAAAATTAGAATCTTATGACCTAGTAATGCTGTACAAAATTAATTGTTTTATTAAGAGTTGAATGTTTCAAAAAATCTGAAATCACATTCAATCCAAAACAGTGTAAACATAATAAAATATTACTTAGCTCTAGAAAAAATTATTTTATTTCATTTGAAAATATACATGAGAATAGAAAATAATTCCAGAAAAGCAATTAGCCATTCAGTCTTAAAAAATTATTGAACAACAGGCTAAAGTATTAAAAGACAGTCAAAAAGAACTCCTTCACTTAAAAGATGTAATATCTGATGTACTAGAGATGAAGAAAGAACAAATTATTTACATTGTCACATCTAAGCAATATGCCAAAAAATCTATTTCAAAGTCAGTTGCATATTATCTGAATAGTGGAAGACCAAGGGACGATAAAATATTTTATGTCAAAAAATAGAAATGTACAATAACAAATTAGTAGAGAATATGCTTAACACTTACTTTTGTGTACACAGAGTAGATAAAAGAAAAAAATATGTGATAGACACTTCAAAATTCTGTCTTATTTTATTGAGAAATTATGAGGCCAGTCCAATGATGTTGTTGATGGAATAAATGACAAGAGAAAAGAGTCATAATTTATCCACCATATTTTTCCTCTGTATAAATGGAGTCAGTTGTTGACCTTATTAATAACAATCTTGCTCACAATGCTGCTTATTGTTGAATATAATAATACATGGTTTAAAAAGCAACAGACGCTCCTGAAATTTTAGAATACCGTAATCCACAACAAACTATCAGAATAAATGTTGATGAAGGTGATTGTATTTGATTAGAAAATTTATTAAATCAAGCTGTGTTACTCAATAGCATGCATGTATATATGCAACCAAATACAATATTCATTAGTGGATCTTGTCTTTATTCTCTTATTTTCTCTTTTAGAAAAGAAGAAGCAAAAAATTTAAATATTGAGTTAATCTTGGAGTTTTACCATCAATTAGAAAATATGGTCAATATGAACCACAAAATAGAATTAATTGTTTAGGAAATATGATGAGAAATATGTTAAATGTTGCCACAGACATAATTCAAGCGAAAAATGAAATTACTAACAACCATGCAACTACTTCAACTGTTAATTGAGATAAAATTAATTTCAAATAAAAAAAATTATATCAGGGAATATCCATACATTTTATGTTATAAGAACGCAAAATTGTTCAGTAAATTCTAGATTGAATGAATTATGAGCAGATTATTGAGAAATGGGAACAACTTTGAGAATAAGGAATGCAACCTCAAGAAATTTATATAATTTAAAGAAAGAAAAATCACCAATAATCTGTCAAGTATATAATTTTGATACAAGTTTAAATGAAGATATTCTTATAAGATAGTAATGAATATTAAAATTAAGCATTAAATAATTACTTTATTTTTATCAATCTAACTGTTATCAAATCCCAACTATGTATCATAAACTTTATCTGTTTTCATTAGTTCTTGTTCATAAAAATTTCCATTACTATCTTTCATTTTGTATATGACTGGCACAGAACAAAAAATATCTTCAATTTCGGAAAGTTCTGTTGACCAACTGGCAGGATATTCTTTTACAAGTTTACTGATCCATACTTTATCTCCACTTTGGAGATGCTAGACCGACCTCCCAGGCCAGCCTCAAATTTTTCTCATTAACTTCAATTGGTCTGATTTTTATAGTTGAATGTTTGGTGTTGTTGTGTACATGAACTAAATTTTTAGCAAGGCTTGAAGAGTAAACCTTTTCCACGCCTTTTCTTTAAGTGTTCTGTTAAATCTTTCAACAACAGATGCTTTTACTTCACTAAAAGTTGAATAACGATTAATGTTAAATTTCTTAATCGGTTCTTTAAATTCTTTTTGTAGAATTCTTTGCCATTATCTGTTTATAATTTTTTTAGATTTCTAGCATCTGCCTCCATACGACAGGGGTAGCTTACCACCTACCACACAAGGGGGTCCAGGTTCGATTGTCGGTAGGGGAATGGATGTTTGTCCTTTATCATCATTGACACGCAAGTCGCTGAATTGGCCTCTACTAAAAAGTCTTGCACTATGCGGCCTAACCCAAAAAGGGTATATATCCCAGCCAGTAAATGTCATTCAGTCATTTCATTTCATTTTTTGGCTCTCTAGCAATGGATATTATTTCCAAAGCATCAACTACATTCTTACCTGTTTTGTCTTTTACTGTGTAGCCCAAGCAAATTTATAAAACACATCAATAACAGTCAAAAAATATTTATACCCTCGATTTATCATCAAAATTCCTTTCAATTCACCAGAATCCATTTGGAGTAGATTGGCTTTCCACACATCATCAATACTGAGAGAAATTACATATCTTTGTTTAAAATGTTTTCTCATAGGTTTATGTAATTCGTTAATGGTTTTTTCATGAATATTGGGGTGACAGATTTACTCACCCATCCACTTGTAAAGTTTTTTAGCGAATTTACTCTTTTTGCTTTTACATAGTGTACAAAGGCCTCCAGTTCTTTGACTTCCATTTTTAGTGGCAACTCGTGGACGTTTATTAGTCCCAGTAAATTTTTCACACTTCAAACAGTAGTTGCGAATTTTTGGGGTGCACTGAATCTCTTGATGGCAATCGAGGAGCTACTCGACCGAATAGTAGCGGCTCCAGTCAAAGAAAACAATCATAACGACCGGGAGAGTGGTATGCTGATCACACCCCCGTCCTATCCGCATCCTCAGCTGAGGATAACACGGCGGTCGGATGGTCCCAGTGGGCCACATGTGCCCTGATGACAGAGTACTACATCAACTGGAACAGTTTCAAAGAATGTTTTAGTCTTATGGTGAGAAAATTTGATTTGTTCAACATTGATTGATTACTATTATTTATTTGGTATTGTTTATCAGCTACATTTACAGTGATGTCAAAGTCATCAAACATAAAATATTTGTTTATGTTCTTACCAACATCAATAATTCTTTTAAGCCTAAAAGCATATTCAAAATTGCATTTTTTTCGCCTCAAATTAAATGTGAATTTTGTGATTTGTTTATTATGTACTTTCTCTTGAAGATTACTCAAATCATTAACATATGGAGCTAAATATGTTTTTGTGAAATTATCAGATAAAACTTTCTCAATATCTTTCTTGGAATAATAATTTTGAAATTGAAATGCAAATGTACATATTGTTGTTTAGGTTCTAAAAGCCTTGTTTCCAAATATCTTCTGCTAACTTTATCAAAATCATCAATTGGATCATTGATGTTAACAATTCTTTTTTAAAATCAATATAATATTTAATTACTTTAAAAATTCTGTTTTTTTCTTTCTGAACCTGATTTATTAAATTTACAATTTTTGCGTCTATTGATGATTGAAAATCTTTTATTTTTGATTCAAAATCTTCAAATTTTGAAATTAATCCATTATTAATTTTTGGCTGAAAATCTAAATCATTAGTGATATTATTTCCAAAAATGTCCATTTAATAAAGTCGAACTATCAATAAACTTGTAATTATCTTACAGTAATTTTAATCCAAACAATCATAAGTGACCACAAATTACTTCATTAAAATTTTGTATTTTCTCAGCATTGTAGTATAGAACTATTTTCCAGATAATTAGCTAAAGATATTGGTATATTACTGCCAAATGAATCGAAAACCAATTTTATACCTTTATCCTTATAACAAATACAATGAAAACCAACATGATCGGATGTATCTAAATTAAGAATTCCATATTTGTATTCTCTAGGATGACTTGGTAATTCATTAATCATAAAAGCACCACGGAAGTGTTTGATTTTTAATTGTTAAACTATTTCTTCTATGTCGAAATTACTTAATGTATTAGAATAGATATCGATTTTTTTTGATTTTTTCTAGATCCTGCACCTTTCTTCTCCATTACATGATTATGTCTTTTCTGTTCTACCATTTCTGCATCAGCTTTTTTATTGATTATTACTGCATTTGCAATTGCTGCATATCCACCAACAAGTTAAACAATAGTTGCTAGATATGGTAATGCAGCTACTAGTTAGATATCCAATAATCTCTTTCACAACGGGAATACATGGTGTAATGAGTAAATTATCACCAGGTTTTTTTCTCTCCCTATCTTTTCTTTGCATCAGTTAAAAATGGGTCAATACTATTTAATCGATCATTATTCAGTTTAAATTTAATTGATATTGGTTCAGTGTCACCCCTAGGTAGCAAAGTACGAGGGCCGTTCAGAAAGTAACCTCCG
This sequence comes from Schistocerca piceifrons, assembly GCF_021461385.2. NCBI lineage: Eukaryota > Metazoa > Arthropoda > Insecta > Orthoptera > Acrididae > Schistocerca > Schistocerca piceifrons. The sequence continues at coordinate 73,510,376 of NC_060144.1, read as the reverse complement.
GTTGATTTTAAAAAATACACCAAGTTAAATAAAAATATTTTAATATATAAATCTTACAACTACATCTTTGCACTATTTTTCTACATAGTCTCCATAGCGATTGAGGCACTTATCGTATCTCTTCACAAGCTTTGAAATTCCTTCTGCATAAAAATCACCCGCTTGTGCCTGGAGCCAGCCTGTGACCGCATCTTTGAGCTCTTCGTCGTCATCAAACTGCTGTGACCCGAGCCATTTCTTCAAATGCATGAAGAGGTGATAATCACTTGGCGCCAGGTCTGGGCTGTAAGGTGGATGGTTGATAACGTCCCACTTGAAGGACTCAAGAAGGGTCGTTGTTCTGCGAGCAGAGTGAGGACGGGCGTTATCGTGCAAAAAAACTATACCGGAAGTCAGCATACCACGGCGTTTGTTCTGTATAGCCCGTCGTAACTTTTTTATTGTTTCACAGTACACGTCTTGATTAATGGTCGTACCACGTTCCATGGATTCAACCAACAACACCCCTTTGGCATCCCAAAACACCGTTGCCATCTGTTTTCTGGCAGAAAAATCTTGCGAGGCTTTTCTTGCTTTGGTAGGCGAATTTGAATGTGCCCACATCTTTGATTGTTCTTTTGTCTCAGGGTTCACGTACTTAATCCAGGTTTCGTCACCGGTCACGATTCTGTTTAACAATGGTTCTCCTTCGTCCTCATAACGTGACAGAAAGTCTAATGCAGAGGCCATTCTTTGAGTTTGGTGGTGGTCGGTAAGAATTTTGGGCACCCATCGTGCACAGAACTTATGGTAACCCAATCTTGCTGTCACTATCTCGTACAAGAGAGTCTTAGAAATCTGTGGAAAACCAGTAGACAACTCCGACATTGAGAAACGTCGATTTTCACGAACTTTTGCATCAACTGTCTGAACGAGTTCGTCAGTCACCAATGATGGTCTACCACTCCTCTCTTCATCATGAACGTTTTCTCGTCCACTTTTAAATAAACGTACCCGTTCACGGACAACTCCTTCACTCATAACTCTTGGTCCGTACACGGCACAAAGCTCACGATGAATAGCTGCTGCAGAATATCCTTTGGCTGTAAAAAACCTTATGACAGCACGCACTTCACATTTGGCGGGGTTTTCTATTGCATCACACATTTCAAACTGCCACAAAAACTAAACTAGCGCAGGTACGACGTTCACTCGACCACGGCTTGATGCCAACTGACCTGTTGAGTGCGTGAACGCACAGATTTTCTCCTTTCATCAATTAAATTCAATATTTCTTCTGTTACCCAAGGATTTCTACTAACCCTCTTCTTTTTACCTACTTGATCCTCTGCTGCCTTCACTACTTCATCCCTCAGAGCTGCCCATTCTTCTTCTACTGTATTTATTTCCCCCATTCCTGTCAATTGTTCCCTTATGCTCTCCCTGAAACTCTGTACAACCTCTGGTTCTTTCAGTTTATCTAGGTCCCATCTCCTTAAATTCCCACCTTTTTGCAGTTTCTTCAGTTTTAATCTACAGGTCATAACCAATAGATTGTGGTCAGAGTCCACATCTGCCCCTGGAAATGTCTTACAATTTAAAACCTGGTTCCTAAATCTCTGTCTTACCATTATATAATCTATCTGATACCTTTTAGTATCTCCAGGGTTCTTCCATGTATACAACCTTCTATCATGATTCTTAAACCAAGTGTTAGCTATGATTAAGTTGTGCTCTGTGCAAAATTCTATCAGGCGGCTTCCTCTTTCATTTCTTAGCCCCAATCCATATTCACCTACTACGTTTCCTTCTCTCCCTTTTCCTACACTCGAATTCCGGTCACCCATGACTATTAAATTTTCGCCTCCCTTCACTATCTGAATAATTTCTTTTATTTCATCATACATTTCTTCAATTTCTTCGTCATCTGCAGAGCTAGTTGACGTATAAACTTGTACTACTGTAGTAAGTGTGGGCTTCGTATCTATCTTGGCCACAATAATGCGTTCACTAAGCTGTTTGTAGTAGCTTACCCGCGTTCCTATTTTCCTATTCATTATTAAACCTACTCCTGCATTACCCCTATTTGACTTTGTGTTTATAACCCTGTAGTCACCTGACCAAAAGTCTTGTTCCTCGTGCCACCGAACTTCACTAATTCCCACAATATCTAACTTTAACCTATCCATTTCCCTTTTTAAATTTTCTAACCTACCTGCCCAATTAAGGGATCTGACATTCCACGCTCCGATCCGTAGAACGCCAGTTTTCTTTCTCCTGATAACGACATCCTCTTGAGTAGTCCCCGCCCGGAGATCCGAATGGGGGACTATTTTACCTCCGGAATATTTTACCCAAGAGGACGCCATCATCATTTAATCATACAGTAAAGCTGCATGCCCTCGGGAAAAATTACGGCCGTAGTTTCCCCTTGCTTTCAGCCGTTCGCAGTACCAGCACAGCAAGGCCATTTTGGTTATTGTTACAAAGCCAGATCAGTCAATCATCCAGACTGTTGCCCTTGCAACTACTGAAAAGGCTGCTGCCCCTCTTCAGGAACCACACGTTTGTCTGGCCTCTCAACAGATACCCCTCCGTTGTGGTTGTACCTACGGTACGGCTATCTGTATCGCTGAGGCACGCAAGCCTCCCCACCAACGGCAAGGTCCATGGTTGATGGGGGTTCATACAGTACGCATACTATAGTAAGAGATACTCATTTATACTGACAGATATAGAATAGTAATAGATAGATAGTAGCACTGAAAGCAGAAAATCGGAAACAAGGCTACTAACAGCTGGGGACCTGGGTTTTGCCAGACCCATAATAGCCACAGATCGGATATTCCCCTGAGTTTTGCATTAATTCAACACAGATCTTGCTTCTCTCAGGAGCGACTCTTTTCAATTTACACAAAAAAACCATAAGCAGCATTTCACTTGTTCACAAAGAACCCTTATCTTCACATTTGAACCAACCTAAATCCTAATTGCACAAGGGAAAAAAAACTAAAAACATCACTTTAATCAATCACATAGAAACTTCTTTATCGTTATTTTTACCAACATATTATTCATAATGCATACGTCACAAATTTAAACTAATCAATTCTTTCTGCTCACCGTCCTTTCTACTTCTCACTGTCCTTTCTACTCATTTGCCATGTCGCTCATTTGTTCCGATTGGGCGCCTTCTGCGCTGGTCGTTTGTCATTTCCGGTTTTGTTCATTTCCATTTGCTGGATTATTTCTAGGGTTAGCCGGCCGAATTTCAACATCATGAGGTGCTCCGCCTACAGTCCTATTCCCACCGTATTCATCGTAGTATCGATTCTGGTTGCCGTACCTGTAGCGTTCACGATCTTGTCCACGTCCTCGATCATTTCCGTTGTTCCACCTGTGTTCGCAACTGTTACCCCAGTTTCTATACGGACGGTCGCCTTTATTGTTCCGTTCGCGTCGTGACGACCAGTCACGCCGTTGATTAGTACTACGGCCACGACTGCGATCGCGCTGCTGTGCCCCGTAATAACTTTGTGGCTGATTAGGCGGGCATTCTCCTGTACTGTATTCCAACTCTTGGAGAAGTGTCTTAAACGTTTCCACGTCCTCTTTGCATCGTCCCACAAGAATGACGTGGCGCAAGTGCATCGGAAATTTGATGATGCATATCCTAATTAGTTGCGCAGGCCCGTATAGGTCGTATAAAAATTGATTTGCCTGCAGCATATGGTCGAATAGGCGTGCTGGGCTGCCGAAACCAGACTGGTTCAAATTTGGCAGCATAATTATGCCATGCTTGACCCTATCTTGTGCCGCTTCCGACCAATAGGCGGACAGAAAGGCTTGTCGAAACTCCCGAGTGGAGTTGCAGTGACGCGCTGCCGACCTCATGCGAATCACCGGTTCGCCTTCCAAATAGCCACACATATATTCTATCTTATGTGACTTAGCAGACACGCACTTAGCAGGAGATCTGACCACTTCAGATGCTCGCCGCGGACAGACTGCCCTCGTCCCTTCCTGAGGGGTGCCTCACAAATACAAACGGAAGTGACCAGAGAGGCAGCTTCCTATACCAACATGACAAGGGACGGACAGGACCATCCTAAGGATAGAAACCTCTTTGCTTTTAGAAAGCGTAGCTACCTGTTCCGACGTTGGTCCTACTGTTCGCTAGCAGACAGGCTTGTCTGCTACCCTCAAGAATGCAACTAGAAATACATTTGCTCATTCATCATCTCACACAGAAGGGAAGGGGGATGACAGTATCTTATCATATACAGTATATAAAAGAAAGCGGATGTAGGTTCCGTATGAGACTGTGTGACATGAATTACATACAAACCGTGTTTTAAAGTGTAGTAGTGTGACAGATCGTTCTTGTTTATGTGTAAAAGTAACATGTTCCACCACTCAGTCTCCTCCCAGATAGTCAGAAACACCACAGTAAATTTAGAAGAGGAATTTATGCCGTAAATGAGAACAGATTTAAGAAATTAACATGAAAGGAATCCAACAGAGTCCATTCAATATGTAATTTGCCACTATCTTGTGTAGAAATATGTTCGGCGCTTGTGAAAAGCTCCACAGACAAATCATAGACATCACTGCAATTATAGAAACGTTTCCGTGTTTCCATCTTTGCAACACAAATACACACAGTTAATTGTTTCTCACATGACAACAAAGAACGTATCCACAAAATGCTAGTGTCAACTGAACTATGGGTACTATGCACCAATCAGCTTCACAACCACCACTACGCTAGGCAAAGCAAATTCCAAGCACTGCTCGTGACAAATAACTTATGGCCTAGCCCGTATTTGTTCCCAAATGAAATCAGCGATAAAAATTATAACTCTTTTTCGAACCCATATCCAACTTCATGAACTCAGTATTAGAAATACGAACAATATTCACAAAGATTTACATTCACTTACTCGTACTTTGGTCCAGAAAGGTATCCATTAGCCAGGAACGCGTATTTTAATAACTCGCAAGGAGCGATAAAAAGATTAATTGGTAATAGAGGTAAGTTTAAGAAGAGCCTATGAAATCTATCGGTGGGAAAACGCTTCTGCTTCACTGATGAATTTCTTAGCAGACACACACACACACACACACACACACACACACACACACACACACACACACACACTGCTTATATATATTACTGGAATTATCAAATATTGAGAGTATTATTACAGTTTGACGTCCATACAAATTTACTGCAGTAATGCGATGTTTGTAAACAAGTCTTAAGTTTCTTTTTTTAATTTTATTTTTTTATGAGGCTTGGTTACAACGTCCTAGTATTAATCATATCCACCTCCAGGTATCGAACATTTGTACAGATGGTAGGCAATGAAAACCTCGTAACACTATTGTGTTAAATTTTACAGGAAAAGCAGAAACGATTTCTTTGAAACTACATAAAGTGATCAGACACATGTATAACTATATAGTAGAAGCCTAGTTATTGACAGACTTCACAAATCTATACGCTTTAAAATCTCTTTTTGATAATGGAGTTACTGGTTACTGGAACTACTAGGTGTTAACAGATAGATAAAGTTACGAGGTTTTCGTTGCCTACTGTCATCACGTTTTATGACAAGTTCATTTAAATGGGAATAAATTTAATGTTTTCTTATTTATTATATATCTATGTGGACAATTTCACATGCATTGCATGAATTCAAAATGTTTTACATATTTCTTTTGCAAATTTTTATTGTGTATTATTGTCTTTCTGCCAAGTTCTTGAGACGTGGGACACACGCTTACAGATACTTCAACTCAGTAAAGACAAGGCAATAATTACCAATCAGACACAAACTCTGGCGTGTAACTTCCAACACATTCTATTTAGCAATTACATTACAACATCAAACTTCTGTTACCCCAGAATAATATACATAACTGCCCTATAATTTGATATTCAACTAAACAGACAAAATGTCTGCCCATCCCAAACAATAAATAATTTTAAAATCGTCTTTAAGAACCATTTAAACAACGAATGGCTTTCTGAGAACAACACCCACAGAAGCAGGACACCTTTTAAGATATAACAACAGAAACAACTCGCAATTTCTCTTTATGAATAAGATATAAAAAAACCATTACTATGAAAGGCACCTTTCAGGTATTACAAAATTTCAGTGACAGGTAATGGCACAACAGAGGTGGGCGGAAACTGCAACTCAGATTGAGCCTGAATCAAAGCTGAAAGGAACTGTGAAGAAGGAAAGATGGACACCTCGGTGTCACCAGGAACAAATAATACAATACTCAGCTTAAATTCGTCGAAAAACAGGAGTGTACCGATAAACACAGCGACCGCGCTATCGGTTACAGTTACTCAAACAGGCCGTCGCCAAGGCGTCGTCTGCAAGTTAAACGACAGTTACAACGGACGACGCTCACCGCTGATTATACCACTGAAACAACAACATAAAACCACACAGCAACTCGGCAGTACCGGATCAAGAGTAACGCAGTCCTTAAAACATTAGAAAAATTGCAAAACAGGAATACAATTAGTCTTTGCAGACAAATTAAATCTCCTGCAATCATTTTCTACAACAGCAGTTCACACTCTGCACAGAAACTGCGGTACATAAAAATTCACCATGAGAACACTGTAGAATGTGTAGAAACCAGAACACATACTCGGTCTTATAACCCTAAATACTAATTACATACAAGATGTAAAACATTGTCATAAATTTCTCTACTTTACAAAAGAATGCCACTACAGGTGGATTACACATAATAGCAAAAGGCAGAAAGAAGTGCCAAAAAATCAAACCTGTGCTTATTTCGGAGTGCACAGATACGCACTTAGGTATACACTCCTTGCCAGTATCTCAAGTGCTTCCAAAACCGGCAATCTTACTCGCACAGGCAACCACTGTTCAATAAATTGTGCACAAGTGGTCTCGAACTGCTCTTCAACAGGGGGAAGCAAGTAAGTGTGTAAAACATGAATGTAGGCCTGTACTGTGATAGTGCAACGCAAAACAACAAGAGGTGCAAGCCCCCTCCATGATAAACACGACCACACCATAACACCACCGCCTCCGGATTTTACTGTTGGCACTACACACGCTGGCCGATGACGTTCACCGGGTATTCACCATCCCCACACCCTGCCATCGGATCGCCACATTGTGTACTGTGATTCGTCACTCCACACAACGTTTTTCCACTGTTCAATCGTCCAATGTTTACCCCCCTTACACCAGGCGAAGTGTCGTTTGGCATTTAACGGCTTAATGTGTGGCTTATGAGCAGCCGCTAGACCGTGAAATCCAAATTTTCGCACCTCTTGCCTATCATAGTAGTGGCAGTGTATCCTCATGCAGTTTGGAATTCCAGTGTGATGGTCTGGATAGGTGTCTGCCTATTACAAATTACGACCCTCTTCAAATGTCGGCAGTGTCTTTCAGTCAACAGACGAGGTCGGCCTGTACGATTTTGTGCTGCAGGTCTCCCTTCGCTTTTCCACTTCACGATCAGATCGGAAACTGTGGACCTAGGGATGTTTAGGAGTGTGAGAATCTCGCGTGCAGACGTGTGACACATATGGCACCCCATCACCTGACCACGTTCGAAGTCTTTGAATTTCGCGGAACGCCCCATTCTGTTCTAATGAGGTCGTTGATATCGAGTACCTGGCAGAAGGTGGTGTTGTGACTTGGCAAGACAGCCAAGTCACTATGAGAGGAAGCCGAAAGGCACGCGCTTAAGCTCACGCAGGCTGGCGCGAGGTCTGGAACAGTTAAAGGATTTGAGTCTAGCAAATAAAGTACGTAGCTGTTGGAATACTTAACTTTAATCCATATTGGAGTACATCGCTCTTGATGATACATAATTAAAATCTCAATATAAACTGGTAATGGCGCCTTGCTAGGTCGTAGCAAAGGACGCAGCTGAAGGCTATGCCAACTACCGTCTCGGCAAATGAGAGCGTATTTGTCAGGGTAGCATCGCTAGCAAAGTCGGCTGTACAACTGGGGAGAGTGCTAGGACGTCTCTCTAGACCTGCCGTGTGGCGGCGCTCGGTCTGCAATCACTGACAGTGGCGACACGCGGGTCCGACGTATACTACCGGACCGCGGTCGATTTAAAGGCTACCACCTAGCAAGTGTGGTGTCTGGCGGTGACACCACAGGTGGCGAGCCATGGTAAAATTTGCTGTTTTGAAGAGCGCGCCGCAGCGCGTAGTGTAAAGTAGTCACCCCCCGTTTCTGGCAGCGACGCCGTTGTGGCTATCGCAGCTTTGGTGTCTCCCTCCGGTGGAAAAGGGAAAAGGTTGCCTGTTCACGTGTATTTAAGGACCGCTGTAAGCTCGCCGAGAACCCTTTGGGGGGAATCGAAATACAATAAAGGAAAAAAAAAACTCGCCAAGAAGTCAGTTGGAGCCAAGGAGGCAGTCTGGTCTGTCAGTCTGTGTCGGCGAGTCAGGTCAGTTGGTCGGCCAAGTTAGTCTGGGTCTGTCTCTCGTCCGCATTGGTGAGGTGGTTAGTGTTTGTCTGCCGTCCGGAGTGCTAGTATGTGTTAGGCCGCCAGTCTTCTCGAGTTGGCTCAGGCAATGGGCATTGGCGGTTAAATCGATCGGTTGGTCGGCCTTGCACTGGGACACAAGATGACTGGTCCGCCTTGAGCGTCGGCGCATGTGAGGTTCCCACGTGAGTCCAGTGGCCGCGCCGTATAGCGAGGCGTAGTGGCTTCGCGGCCGACACGAGAGCAACAGGAGTCAACCCACGACATCGCTCTGGCCGGGTCGAGCTGCGACGCCGTGAATCGGGAGATCGGCGCGCCTTCCTGCGTTCGCTGAAGCGGCTGGCAGCGAACGGTTCTGGAGAGCGTTTTCAGGGTGCTGCGCCAGGTCTTCACCAGAAATCGCTGTTACTAGAAGTTAAGTGATGCGTTATATGTTGTTTCAGTTACTAGTTAAATTTTATTTGTTTTCTTGGTCAATCTCTCATCCCCAGCTTGCTCGTTGGTCTCTCGTCCGCATTTGTTAGACAGTTAGTGTCTGTCTGTCGGTCTGCCGTACAATAACAGCTGCCTCTGTCATGTTTGTCGGGTTCGATGTTAACGAATTTTTTGCTTAAAGGCCGAATTCTTGAAATACGTTTTTTATCTTGCCTATCATCTTGTGAGGTGGTACATGTGTAATGTAGAGCATGTTGTACATTTTATGTTAGTCTGCATTTTATGGGTTTTATTTAAATAGTCATATTAGGTTAGGAGGTTGCCACCCTTCCACCGTAAAGTCCTTAAAAAATTTGCACGTTCGGTGGCAAATAATTTGAGTATTGTACCATTTCCATCGCTCTTAAGGGGCTTGTGTGAGTTGTTTAATTTTTTTTTTTTTTTTTTTACTTTAAAGTAATCTGGTGTGTTGCAGATTTGCACCAGTGTACTCTTCTAGGCGCTCAGTCCGGAACCGCGCGACTGCTACGGTCGCAGGTTCGAATACTGCCTCGGGCATGGATGTGTGTCATGTCCTTAAGTTAGTTGTGTTTAAGTAGTTCTAAGTTCTAGGGGACTGATGACCACAGATGTTAAGTCCCATAGTGCTCAGAGCCATTTGAACCATTTGAACCAGTGTACTCTTTCAGAGGTTGTTGTGAGCGGTCATGACTACGACCGCGTTGAAAGGGAGCAGCCAAGTTTCTCAGCCCGAAGGCTCCTACTGTTGATATTGTTCTTTCTCGCTCTAAATAAAATTGTAACTTGATATTTCGAGGGTGCTTTTCTGCCTATGATTTTAAATCAGTTCTGAAAAAGCTTTTAGGAATAAAATTCTCATTTGTTAAAAGCAATTTAATTTTCCATCAGTTACTTCCTGGAAACTACTTCCACGCTCACCTAGTGTGGTTAAATGTGTTAACGTTCTTGATAAATCGCTAGTAAATAAAGTAAATTCTTTAAGAAAAGATTTTGAAAGTAAATACACGGTTCATGTGGCAGCACAATGCACCTAATATGAAAACGTATGTTTTTGGGCGTGTTCGTATACTTTTGTTCACATAGTGTATCTTAATGACGAAGTGATTGGTACACGTTCACGTGGTAATCAGCATAGCGATAACCACAATGAGCTTGATACCACCTTCTGTTGGCGTTTGCCATATCGCTCTGTACCTCACGCCGCGTCCAACACAGACAGCGTAAGGCAGCACTTGTGACCACTGAAGCCACTGGTGTCATTTTTTCTCCTATTGTGCAATGTTATTCTGCACTGGTTCACTTTCTTATTTTATTTTACACACCAAAATTTCTGATCAGTGTAGGTTAGAAGAAAACTGGGAAGACGATTACAATCCTGCAAATCGTATGTCGATATCTACATGCGGCACCCATCTCTTATTATTGGTTTGATGGAAACGGCTACGACTACATCCCATGTACCGATCTCTTCACCTCAAAATGGAGCTACCCTACGACAGGGTTTCCACGGATTTGTCATAGTTCTAATGGCGTCCGTCCACGATATGGACTGGGGGACGACGTGGGGCATTATAAAGCTGCCTGGGGTAAAGCCGGACCTTTTTTTGTCGGGAGAATTTCGATTGATTGGAAGTAAATAGATTTTAATAAATCTTAGTTAAAAGTCATTAAATGAGGACTGGTGATAAAGTAGCTTCGTTCGTTTTGTATGAAAAAACCGGGGGCGAACACATTTAGATGCTTTCATATACACACCTTTCCTGTACTTCTGTGTTGAGATCCATGAGAAGTCGCCAACAGTTGACGATCGAATGAGCCGCGCCACCGCCCCACCAGCTAAACGGTTGCTTGTGCAGCAAGCCAATTGTGCACGTGAACGTTTCACTCCACACGCCCGTTCCGTGAACGTTGTATCTCGATACTGCAGTTACAAGGCTTTATGCAACTTTCAGTAATTTATAATCGTGACGATTTCTTTAACTCGTCATGGTTTTAGGCCTATTTGTATCATGGCTGCTGATCGGTACGAGGCGTTGTCAGCACTGAAAGAGAAACTGAACTGACTTCATCAAATATCCGGGTTCCTGAGTCTTCATCTGTGATCGGCAATATAAGTGTTGGAAGGCCTATCTGAGTGTGACTCCAAGGCGTGTACAAAAAAGAAACGTGTCAACGGATTCAGTATTGAACTGCACCTCCGTTGCGGCTGCGGCCACACAAACAAATTTTTCCGGCCCGTTTGTGCCGACATACACGCATAGAAACACAGCCCGCTGTTTGCTGTGTGTGACTGGCCGTAGACTGCTGCTCTCCCTTTTGTTTTATTGACTTCGAACACAGCCCTTTTCAGCAGAAACAATTATGTTACAAAATGATAGCAACAATACAATTGTCTGGCTTAATTACAAAATACAGTCAAACCTCGATGTATCGAATCTCTAGGGAAGACAAAATTCCTTAGATACAGGGTGATTACAATTAGAATTAAACTTTCAAACCTCTGTAGAAATACCACCACTGGTCAGAATGACGTCAAATTGCAACGGAATATTATCTTAGAAGGGGGAAAACGTATGGCAGTAGAAAAATAAATAGTTACAAAGTGTACCAACAGATGGTACTGTAAGCATCCTAATTTAGTGGTCGAATACAAATGACAAATGAATAATCCACAATGCCTAACGTGTACGTCTGACGTCAAACAAACTGTACAACTCAGTCTGCATTGGTGTATAGGTGTGATACTGTCAGTTACGTAAGCCCATCCACCATGGCAACGTCATGTCACATCGGATGGGACAAATCGTTTTCTAATTGTCCTGAGGCCAAAAATCGCATAAATAGCATCACTCACATCGATTTTTAACTGTCCTGAGGTTAAAAACGGCATAAAAAGCATAAATCAAAATCAAATCGGATTATTAATTTCCGTGTGACCGGTGAAAAACATGTACACCGTTCTCTGCAATAAGTTGAAGTCGAGAAACAACATGCTCCACAATTGATCGAAGTGTTTCCGGGGTCACGTTCAGAATGTGTTGCGCAATGCGTACCTTCAGTGCAGCTAAGTTTGCAATCGAATCTCTAAACACAGCATTTTTCGCATAGCCGTACAGCCAGAAGTCACACGGTTTAAGATCAAGTGATAGGGATGGCCAAGCTATAGGGAAATGACGGCTGATAATTCTAGCATTTCCTAAATTGCGCTTCAGCAGTATTTGCAATGTGCAGAGGTGCGCCATCTTGCGCAAAAAATGATCCCATCCACACATCCGCGCTGTTGGAGAGCTGGGGGAAACGTGGTTGTGCAAAACACACTCATAGCGCTTACCAATGACGGTACAGATAACAGGACCGGAAGCACCTGTCTCTACGAAAATATATGGCCCTATGATAAATGATGCCGTAAACCCACACCACACAGCGACATTTTCAGGATGAAGTGGTACTAGTTGATTTGCGTGTTGATTTCCGTTGCCCATATTCGACAGATCTGTGTATTGACGTATCCTGTCAGATGAAAGTGGGCTTCGTCTGTCCACAAAATCTTCCACGGCCAATCATTGTCCACTTCCATGAGAGGTCTGCTAGCACGTCAACAGGAAGCAACTTGTGCACATGGGCAATTTTGAATGGATCGCAAAGAAGGATGTTTCGTATGAATTTACGCACCGTGCTTACTGCTGTGTCCAATGGTCAGGCAATTCTCCGTGCGCTACACGTTTGCACATCACCGTCTCTTCCTGCAATGCTATGGCCACGACTTCCACTGACGTCGAATCAATTCTTTTCCTCCCTCTACCAGGTTGCGTACCAAAAGAACCCATCTTTACGAATTTCCGAATCATTTTCTCCAGACCCACTGCAGTCATAGGACCAACGCCCTTTTTCAAACCCTTCAGTGTCGGGAACTTCTGCAGAGCGACGTGTGTGCAGTCATCATTCTTGTAAAACACCTTTAGAAGCAGAGCACGATCCTGCATTGAGACAGTCATGCCGAACGTTGCAAAAACGAGAGGAGGAAAAGCCATCTGTTGCCTTCTGAGGGGGGGAGGGGGTGGGGGGTTGTTTGGAGAAGGACACCGGACAGCGAGGTCATCGGTCTCATCGGATTAGGGAAGGAAGTCGGCCGTGCCCTTTCACAGGAACCATCCCGGCATTTACCGGGAGTGATTTAGGGAAATCACGGAAAACCTAAATCAGGGTGGCCGGACGCGGGATTGAACCGTCGTCCGCAGGTCGTGGTCGTGCGGTAGCGTTCTCGCTTCCCGCGCCCGGGTTCCCGGGTTCGATTCCCGGCGGGGTCAGGGATTTTCTCCGCCTCGTGATGACTGGGTGTTGTGTGATGTCCTTAGATTAGTTAGGTTTAAGTGGTTCTAAGTTCTAGGGGACTGATGACCATAGATGTTAAGTCCCATAGTGCTCAGAGCCATTTGAACCATTTGATTGAACCGTCGTCCTCCCGAATGTGAGTGCAGTGTCTAACCACTGCGCCACCTCGCTCGATGAAAAGCCATCTACTCGGCCTGTTTATACCAACTTCAATGGGTTGTGCGCATGACAGCTGTTTTCATTTATGTATTCTGACACATACAGTGCCAGCTATTGATCAATTTTCAGACTATTTTTTTCTTCTCCCATGCCTTTTCCCCCTTCTCTGATAATATTCAGTTGCAATTTTACTTCATTCAGATTAGTGGTGTTATTTCTACAGCGTTTTGAAAGTTTAACTTCAATTATAATCACCCTTCTGACGGAGCAAGATGGAGTAATTTTAATTCCCCTCTTGTTTGTCCATCTGTCTACTTAAATTTGGTTTTTCACTTTTAACAAATTACCATAAACATACGTGAATAGGATCTGCGTTTCCATAAAAGAGATAGGTTGGCCTTCAGTTTCAAAGAATATAACACGAGATCTAATTTTGTGCGTAGTTTTAGGTATGTAAATGATTTTCTAATTTATTTTCACTATTCCTAATTAGTATCTTTTGTTATAGGGCGAAATCAGTGATTGTTTCGTAACTTAAATTCTGTTGTTCACTTATAAACAAATATAAATTCTGAACTAACTAGATATATTTGGGAGATGAAACAATATTGTTCTTAAAGGATCTATTTGGCTCTATTCGAAGACATGATAGCAAAATTAGCCATGAATTAATTCCAAAGTAATTAACAGTTTTGTCAAAAGTATTGTTTGCGTAATGATATTTGTGAAATTGATAATTTAAACCAATAATTTGGCCTTACTCTGGCAGTAGCAGAAACTATTATAAAGACGCAATTTTTCGATGTATTCAGTTAATTTAATCAGTTAAGTTTTAATTGTAATTTCCGTGAACTTAACTTCGAACAATGTATAGTTTCAGCACACGTTATTGTGATGATATACAAGGACCCGATTTTTAGTCACGAGACAGTGAGTTCACGGCCGAGTTTCAGATGAGAAACCTGTGTTGATTAAATCTGCAACAATGCTTCAACTTAACTGTGGAATAAGTGTTAAACAATTAGGTCGTGTGTGAAAACAATGACAGCGTCTGCTCCGTACGTACCTGATTATTCTTCAAGATCTATGAACTTTGTGGTTAGGTTTTACTGCTCGTAGATGTTCAATAGTAAACTATTGTATCACTATGTGGAGGTTTGCCAGAAAACTAATAATGAGGCTTATAGAAGGTTAAACAATACTGCATTGGCCATATAATTGTTTATTATTGCGGGGTTGTGAAAAGTGAAATTACAGTACTGTGAAACGCAACTGTGCACCTGTTGGCTACATTATTTACAGAAGTCAGTGTCGGAATCTACAACCCATTTTTCAGTCAGTGTAGCAACGCAGTACGTCGAGACTGAGGACAACAAACGAAGAAAATACAGTAGGTGGAACCGCTACATCCTCTGTATCAAGAGTTCGACATAAAAGGTTTCCGAAAACAAATATTTTACATCTGACGATTTTTTTATTACTGTACAGTGACTTTCTCGCGTTTGTGTGTGATATAGACCTATGTTTAGTTTTGGCAGTATAAAAAATACTTTCATCGTAAAAAAATAAATTCAGCAAGAGAATACACAGTACATACAGAAATATTTCCAGAGGTCATTGGCTATAAATGAAATCCGTAATTTTGGCTTTCTTTAAACTTTTGATCACGCGTGAGACAATTGCGTTGTCTATGATTACGGTGGATGAGAACTCATTATCCCCTGCCTCCTCACACTTCTCCATCTACGCTCTGATTTTGTCGATAGCCGATTTTGCCTGACTGACCGTCACTCCGCCTCCCCATCTTCCCCTTCCTCTTCGTCATTGTTGCCGCCTTGTTTTTCGTTCGCTGTCTTCGCGCAGTCACCAATTTCGGCTTCTGTAAGTCAGCTTGCTACATCGTCGTCTGCATCCACGTGATCTTGAAAACGAACGTGAGCGGTGTTAAAGTGAGCCACCACTTTCGTCTATTTGGACTAAAGGGAATTGACAGGGGGCGAGTACTGTAAGTGCTGTATAAAATAAAAACTTCAATCAACATTCCCATAAACCACTGCCAGAATCAAACTAAGATTTTACACGCCTCAGTATTACACCCACCAGTTGCTCATTTTCATGTCATCGAAAATCCACATGTTCCGGAACAACTGACAACTGTTCCCTTTTCAACTTTATCAAGGCTTTATCCAGCATTCTCATAGCATCTAAAATGTTGATAGTTGTAGGGCTGTCATCGTCAATATTGAAGACTGTCGTTTGGACCACTTCAGGCGAACATGATTATTCCTTGATCTAAGGGCTGCAGTTGCTACGTAGTGTCAGGTGGTAAAAATTGTAATGTCACAGATTTTAATGGAAGAATAGCATTTTGCGCACTGCAGTTGTCCACAAGCAACACAAATTTCAGATTTTCATAAGTCATTATCCTGTCAAAATCCTTTAACGAGTTGAAGTCATCCTTGCTTTCTTGTTAGCAGTGTACTCCACAGGGAATGACTTACATCCAGAAAAAGTCGCGGTGTCTTACGTTTTCCTGTCATAACTGGCTTGAGTTTGTCTGTGCCCGTCATATTTGCAACGAACAGTACGGCACCATAATCTTTGCTTAACTTGCCCCAGTGATATTTTTCTCCTTAGAAAGTCAAAGCTTTGTCTGCATTAAACCTCCATCCGTTTTGTAATCATGAAGGATCATCTGCAGTTCTAACTTCAAGTCATCACGCATTTTGTTGTCTACACTGGCACTTCCCCGACCCACTTGACGGAAAATAACACCGTGTCATTTTCTGAAATTTTTTAACCACCTGTTACCCGCACGTCTTACTGTATCCAAACGCTGCTGCAAAATAATCTGCCTTTTCTTTCAATATAAATCCACCAATGTTAACATTATTGTTCCGCTGTTGTCGGAATCACTGCACTAGACACTTTGCTAAATCCGGAAACTCAGCCTTTCGTTGTCGGTTCCGATCTGTCCCTTCATGTGCATTAATCACGGGGTCTTCATTCCTGATTATTGTCGGCAGTGTGTTTGCTGCTATTTCTAACTGTGCAGCTTTGTCTTTCTTTTTCTTCACTCCTGCTATCACTTCGTGAATTAACTTTTGCTTTTCAGCGGCTCTCAGACATTTCCACTTAGAGCCCACGGTTGACACCTACAGCTCACAATCAATAAAAACAGTCACAACCTAAATCGCAGATGCATGGAGGGCGTGGGACCTGCAGCGCAGATCTCACGAACGCATCGACGAAGGGCAGGGAGGGACTGGGATTTCCCTATCTGTACGCACTTTGACATTCAGAGGTACCATATGAAAGATTTCGATATATAGAAATGATTTCGATATGACGAGTCTTCGTTCTTTTTTTTTTTTTTTTTGTCATCAGTCTACTGACTGGTTTGATGCGGCCCGCCACGAATTCCTTTCCTGTGCTAACCTCTTCATCTCAGAGTAGCACTTGCAACCTACGTCCTCAATTATTTGCTTTACGTATTCCAATCTCTGTCTTCCTCTACAGTTTTTGTCCTCTACAGCTCCCTCTAGTACCATGGAAGTCATTTCCTCATGTCTTAGCAGATGTCCTCTCATCCTGTCCCTTCTCCTTATCAGTGTTTTCCACATATTCCTTTCCTCTCCGATTCTGCGTAGAACCTCCTCATTCCTTACCTTATCAGTCCACCTAATTTTCAACATTCGTCTATTGCACCACATCTCAAATGCTTCGATTCTCTTCTGTTCCGGTTTTCCCACAGTCCATGTTTCACTACCATCCAATGCTGTACTCCAGACGTACATCCTCAGAAATTTCTTCCTCAGATTAAGGCCGGTATTTGATATTAGTAGACTTCTCTTGGCCAGAAATGTCTTTTATGCCATAGCGAGCCTGCTTTTGATGTCCTCCTTGCTCCATCCGTCATTGGTTATTATACTGCCTAGGTAGCAGAATTCCTTAACTTCATTCACTTCGTGACCATCAATCCTGATTTTAAGTTTCTCGCTGTTCTCATTTCTACTACTTCTCATTACCTTCGTCTTTCTCCGGTTTACTCTCAAACCATACCGTGTACTCATTAGACTGTTCATTCCGTTCAGCAGATCATTTAATTCTTCTTCACTTTCACTCAGGATAGAAATGTCATCAGCGAATCGTATCATTGATATCCTTTCACCTTGTATTTTAATTTCACTCCTGAACATTTCTTTTATTTCCATCATTGCTTCCTCGATATACAGATTGAAGAGTAGGGGCGAAAGGCTACAGCCTTGACTTACACCCTTCTTAATACGAGCACTTCGCTCTTGATCGTCCACTCTTATTATTCCCTCTTCGTTGTTGTACATATTGTATATGACCCGTCTCTCCCTATAGCTTACCCCAACTTTTTTCAGATTCTCGAACAGATTGCACCATTTTATATTGACGAACGCTTTTTCCAGGTCGACAAAGCCTATGAAGGTGTCTTGATTTCTCTTTAGCCTTGCTTCCATTATTAGCCGTAACGTCAGAAATGCCTCTCTCGTCCCTTTACTTTTCCTAAAGCCAAACTGATCGTCACCTAGCGCATTCTCAATTTCCTTTTCCATTCTTCTGTATATTATTCTTGTAAGCAGCTTCGATGCATGAGCTGTTAAGCTAATTGTGCGACAATTCTCGCACTTGTCAGCTCTTGCCGTCTTCGGAATTGTGTGGATGATGCTTTTCCGAAAGTCAGATGGTATATCGCCAGACTCATATATCCTACATACCAACGTGAATAGTCGTTTTGTTGCCACTTCCCCCAATGACTTTAGAAATTCTGATGGAATGTTATCTATTCCTTCTGCCTTATTTGACCGTAAGTCCTCCAAAGTTCTTTTAAATTCCGGTTCTAATACTGGATCCCCTATCTCATCTAAATCGAATCCTGTTTCTTCTTCTATCACATCAGACAAATATTCACCCTCAGAGAGGCTTTCAGTGTATTCTTTCCACCTATCTGCTCTCTCCTCTGCATTTAACAGTGGAATTCCCGTTGCACTCTTATTGTTACCACCGTTGCTTTTAATGTCACCAAAGGTTGTTTTGACTTTCCTGTATGCTGAGTCTGTCCTTCCGACAATCATATCTTTTTCGATGTCTTCACATTTTTCCTGCAGCCATTTCGTCTTAGCTTCCCTGCACTTCCTGATTATTTCATTCCTCAGCGACTTGTATTTCTGTATTCCTGATTTTCCCGAAACATGTTTGTACTTCCTCCTTTCATCAATCAACTGAAGTATTTCTTCTGTTACCCATGGTACCTTCGCAGCTACCTTCTTTGTACCTATGTTTTCCTTCCCAACTTCTGTGATGGCCCTTCTTAGAGACGTCCATTCTTCGTCAACTGTACTGCCTACTGCGCTATTCCTTATTGCTGTATCTATAGCGTTAGAGAACTTCAAACGTATCTCGTCATTCCTTAGTACTTCCGTATCCCACTTCTTTGCGTATTGATTCTTCCTGACTAATGTCTTGAACTTCAGCCTACTCTTCATCACTACTATATTGTGATCTGAGTCTATATCTGCTCTTGGGTACGCCTTACAATCCAGTATCTGATTTCGGAATCTCTGTCTGGCCATGATGTAATCTAATTGAAATCTTCCCGTATCTCCCGGCCTTTTCCAAGTGTACCTCCTCCTCTTGTGATTCTTGAACAAGGTATTCGCTATTACTAGCTGAAACTTGTTACAGAACTCAATTATTCTTTCTCCTATTTCATTCCTTGTCCCAAGCCCATATTCTCCTGTAACCTTTTCTTCTACTCCTTCCCGTACAACTGCATTCCAGTCGCCCATGACTATTAGATTTTCGTCCCCCTTTACATACTGCATTACCCTTTCAATATCCTCATACACTTTCTCTATCTGTTCGTCTTCAGCTTGCGACGTCGGCATGTATACCTGAACTATCGTTGTCGGTGTTGGTCTGCTGTCGATTCTGTTTAGAACAACCCGGGGTTCGATATTCCGAGGTTTGACTGTACTTTGGTGACAAAAACTTAGGCACAAAAGTAACTATTCTATGATGTGGCATATGTAGAAGGAACTGTTTCAGTATAGTATAGAAATTAACTGAAAGAAATACGCAATAAGATTAACAGAAATGTCACTTGTATTCCAACACAATAATTAAACTGATTCATGATGACCCGCTGGATATTACGAAAGGCGGGACATTGTCCTTAAACGGGCCTGTGAACACTACCGTCACCAATGCGTGCTCAGCTACGTGCACTCATACAGACCACAGGGCTTGTAAAGGAGTTCTTCTGGCGCGGAGATCCATTGGTGTAGCAGTGCTGTTGACAGCTGATGGGATGGTCATTGGTGCATGTGGAGGCGGTGCAACACGTCCCTTTAGCACATGGCAGAATGGCTCGATGGAATTTAAGTCGACGAAACAGGAAGAGCAGTCTATGAGACACTGTGAGGAATCCAGTCTATGAGAAGAGTGTGAGGAACCTGGATCTGTGATGTTATAGTCCTGTGCCGTCTCGGCACTTAATATTTCGTTGCATGTCGCATTCTCTGTGATGCGAGAATACAGAGTAAAGGTGCGAGCCTTTAGTAACGAATATAGGAGACTATGGTATAGGGACGTAGACAGTGTGATGTACGGAAGGCCTAATTGTTAAGGCGACCGGTCGCTATAAGAGGGGAGGCCGGGCTCAGGTTCTAGTACGACACATATTTTCATATGTCACCAATAGGCGGTGCATCAATATCTGACACAGTTCACGGCAGGTTACTCGCATTCAGAAAACTTATTTCAAATCACACTTTATAGCAGCTTTCTTCTTTATCGAACTACCAACTGTATTAACAGAAACGTATTAGGTCTGTTGTGGTGGCGTTCCTAGATTGTTGAAATAACTTCTCCAGCCTTCCATAAGAATTCCTTTCATCAAGGTCGCTTAGTAATGGAGCAAATGTTTTGGTTTTCAAACAAGAGTGGTTTCCTTTACTATGCATGGATTCCATGCAAAGAACCATTACCGTAACTCACTAGTTGTGGAACTGCGAAAACATTTATCTCAGATACGACTCTGACACACACAAAAGAATGAACTGGTGTCGCTGAGCCTGCAGTCATATATGAAGTCATTTTCACGAAACTGGTTATATGAAACGTGTTTCGCAACCTAACGTCGTAGTGCAAACTAGCTTTAACTGTCAGCCACCCCATCATCCTGAATGTGGTATAGTGGCAACAAATTGGTTACCAGGATCATCTATGTAGACAGGTGACATTACCTTCTGCTCGCGCGCGGTCGATAGCTGCTTACTAACTCACTGACAACATTCATGGCGATCTGTGCACACTGCTCGCCACGGAAATTGTGTTACCAGGAAGAACAGCTCCTCTTGCGAATCTACCTTTCGCGGTGCAAACAGTTTCAGAATGCTCAGGAAGAGAGTTGAAGAGGCTCTGGAAGGTACTGATATGCATGTGGAGCACTGCTGACATCAGTGCTGGATCCAGTTGCTCTAGTTTCTCGGGTGAGGACTCAGGGTACGAACAGCCCACTGGAGCCGGCTGGGGTGGCCGAGCGGTTATAGGCGCTACAGTGTAGAACCACGCGACCGCTACGGCCGCAGGTTCGAATCCTGCCTCGGGCGTGGATGTGTTTGATGTCCTTAGGTTAGTTACGTTTAAGTAGCCATTTGGCCCCACAGATTCACTATGAGGTTTGAATCCGCGGTGTTTTGTGGCCAGACAAATATGGGAAACTAGTCCTGGTACTCTTAGAACCAAGCAGGTGCACTGCAAGCTGTGTGGCACGCTGCATTGTCCTGCTGGCAGATGCCATCGTGTCGAGGAAAAAAAAATTGCATGTAGAACTGGAGATGGTCCTAAGAGATGGACACGTGCTTGTTTATCCATTGTGCCTTCCACAGTGACGAAAACATACCCCAGACCACAACGCTCCCTTCTCTGGCTCGGTCCCTTCCGACAATTTTTGCACGGTATTTGCTTTCAGCCATCTCAAGCTGCACACGGCAACGGCCGTCTGTCCGACAGAGCATGAAATGTAATTCATCTGGAAAGACCACACCAGTCAGTGGACGTCCAGTTGCACTATTGGTATGCAAATTGCAAACTTCGTCGATGATGAATCGCAGTCAGCATAGCTGCATGAACCAGGTGCGTGCTGAGGAGGCCTACACCCAGCAACGTTTGCTGAACGGTCGTTGAGGAGACACTGTCGGTAGCACCTTGGTTCATCTGCATGGTCAGTTGCTCAACACTTGCAAGTCTATTCTCCTGTACACATCTCTGCAGTTAAATTGCTACATTTTTGCGTTATGACAATGACTTAACTGTTGTCCACTCCCCCAATACTCTGTAGCGCTTCATATCTAGGCCAGAGTCCATCAACTGCAATAGGTGCACAGTGGTACCATGCCAGTCTTTCAGCAACCACTGTCCATAAGTAGTAACTGGGCAGGTTGGGTGCACTTGGGGATAATTTACTGAACAAAACGTACCCACATACAAAAATAAAGTAAGGTATAAAAATTGAAATAAAAAAAATTATCCAACCAATGAACTCCAGATCGTGAAATTCGTTATCATTATTTTTAGTTCTTTTCATTCCTTTATACTTTAGTTTAATATTACTATCTTTAAAAAATTGAAAGTCTCAGTTACTTATCATTAATAAATCTAGCAGAAGACAAAAAGACTAAAAGATGTATCAAAAGAATTAATAACAATGAAAATTTGTGTTGTCCTAGAGAAGTAATTGTCGCATTAATATACCATACAAATAATATTTTGGACAGAGAACTAACTACAAATGAGATTAACAAAATCACAGTAGGAGATAAATACAAAATACAAAAAGAGCTAACTGACATGTTATATAATCAGTGGGGTAAATACAATAAAAAGGGGTTACTCTGGATGACATTAAAATTATTGAAGAATTGTTGGATATCCAAATATATGTTATATGTGCAGAGAATTTCAATTCAATTATCTATAGTGGTCCCGAGAAAGAAATAAAGATTTATCTGTATAAAGATCACAACCATTCTGGTGTAATTAACACTACGACAGCTTTCTTAGTATATCATACTTTGAAACGTCCCCTTTGAACAATTATACAAGACTGTGCTTAAACTGACACACAATATTTTTAGCGCAACGCAATCTGACTTTCAATAATCCCTACAAAAGAATGGCCCTGACTAACATTAACCTATACCTTTCACAAATCACTTACCTCACAAAAATGTTCGTTACTCGAACTACTGCAATACAGCGAGCGTCACTACTGCCAGCTAAATAAAAGATTCAACCTATGGAAGGCACTAACTACTGATAGGCATAGTTAGCAAATGAAAGATTTTAATAGAGAACAAACAATGTATTTACCTTAATAGTGTTGAAAACTCATAATATACATAGCAGTTCATGACATACAGTCTTACAAATTTCAAAACTCCGCCATCTCTCTCCCCACATCCACCACTGCTGGCGGCTCACCTCCAACTGCGCAACGCTACGCACTGTTCACATCCAGCTGCCCAACACTACAGTGGCAGACAACAATGCAAACTAGCGACAGACTGCACACAGCACAGCCAGTGATTCTCATACAGAGCGCTATGTAACGTTGCCAATAAGAAAACATAAACAGCCTACTTACATAGCCCCCACGCTCCCCAAAAAAAATTTCATAAATTGTTTTGGGCAGTGGCCAATAATGATTTGATAAAATTTTTCATAATTACAATAACAAAGATATCAAATGCACACACTTATTGATACAATGTTGGTCAAAAGCTAAAATTTTCTCACAGTCCTGATCGTTTATCACAGTAAAATTGCAGTGTTTTTCTCAAAGTCTGAGCAGTAAAAGAAAATTCACATGGAAGTAGTGGATTTCCATGCCGTCTTGAAGATGTAGTGTTGTCCTTCCAATGGAAAGACAGTGCTGACTCTTGACATGCAAACAGGTAATGGGCCACAACAGAGCAAACCCACAGGAGAGTCAGTCGAAGTTTTGAAGAATATTTGTAGGTATGGCATCACAGATCAGACCCACTATAGTCTTGGTAGAGAGTATGGTATTGGTGGGCCACCAGAGGTGCAGACCCACCGCAGTCCTTGTAGAAATAATGGTACTGATGGATCATCAAAAGTGTAGACCCACTGTAGTCCTTGTAGAGATGGCCAGCTGCCATGTACTTGACTGTGCTGGTGTACAATCACCATTGTGTATGCAATTCCTGTGAAGTGGAAATGTCTTTTTGTGGTCCCTCATTTTTTTTGAGTACATCCATCATAAAGTTATTTTTTACTGGATCTGTAGGCATAGAATATTTATATTAGCACATCTATAAAATTTTATTTTAACCAATGCTGCAGTGCAGCTAGAAACTAGATATTAAATAAAATGAGTAAATAAATACATAAAGCAAGCCATATGGCATTTCTCTCAACTAGCAAGACAATAGCCGTGAAATGTTTCTCATCATTTCATTAAGCATTTTAGTAAATATCATAAATTAAGAGCTGCATAGTATAATCATATGTTTTCAAGTTTGAGCGTGTCGTATTTGCGATGCTTTCTACAAAGGAATGTCAATAGCGAGGATAATGGCCTCCCTTTTTTTTTCTCCACCTGTGCCTCTGAAAGGCACAGACTAATGGCTTTTTCTCCAGGCGACTGGCACACCTGGGTGCCACCTGGGTCACTTAGCTTCCTTACCGAAATATTTACGACAGCAGTTTGCGCTACAGTGACAGTCTCATATAAAAAATTTCACAGGTCGAGAATTTGCTTTGCAAATGTGTAGAAACAAAATCCTATGAATATAACAGTGGTCAAAAAGTTTTTGTCGGCATTGTGATACATTCACACATTTACACACATTTCATAACTCTTAAAGTACGATTCTTGGTTTCCAACATCCTTTTTCACAATCCAGAGTCCCTAACCACTAATTATTATTCCTTACCTTATTATACATATACATATCGTCGACACTTCTACAATATTTCATCATAACAGATATGTAGCATAATCAAATTCCTCATATAGCATCAGCTTATTGATCATAAACATACCTCAATGGCATAATACACATAGTCGTAATAATAACATCATAACACCTCAGTCAAATCTCAAAAACGTCGTAGCTTTCTGCAATAATGTCAAAACCTAAATAAAAAACCTCTGCTCATTTCAGCAGTGTCATCTACCTCCAACATACTTTAAAAATCATGATCCCATACCAAATTCATTATTCAGAGCTCTCATAGTATCACAATGGTTCCGAAAAAATACCAACAGTTCACAAAGTACAGACAAAATACAATTTTGTAAGTATGAAATTATCCAACTGTGTAATTGCGTAAACATGTGTCACTGATGTAGTAAAAAAAATGTTTATCTCTCAGTTAAATGATCAAATAGCTGTGTAATTTGTGTGTTAGAGAAATATGGTACCGAAGTGTAAAGTTGTATCAGCAAATACCATATTAACTAGGGCTCCTTGTGCTTCCCAAACACATGGTACACAAACTAAGCGTGTACCCCCCTGAGGATTAATGTAATTATACCCTCAGGTGTTACAGATTACAGCAATGGAATGAAATGTATCATGGAAAACTTTCTTAGTAATTAAAAAATCTTGAAAATAAATGGCTTAAGTACAAAATTAATCACTCAAATGCGTGCCCTGTAGTGCTAAATGTGCATCTTGCTGTAAGATAATTCTGTGGAAGTGTCGTAGTTATCGTCCTCTGTAAGCAAAGTTCTGCTGAAGTCAATATACTTACCTCATCATAAAAGAAAGTGAAATGCTTTGCGTATGGATATTGTAGTTATTACGTACTTTACCGTGATCAAGAAAGTACTATAATATAACGTATTGTTGTGCTACGAAAAAGGCTGTCTCATTGTAGCTATACCACAAAAGTTACTGCTAAAACATGTTTTACTTTCCAGAATAATACAGAAAAACTGTGCAGAAATAAAACAGAAACACTGCAAAAGCAACATTGTATATTGTCACTCATTAGTAGCGTCGTGATAAAATCGTGTAGCTGTCACATAAACTAACCACTGTGTCATCTGGTATCTCACAGAAAGTACTTTAAATCCAGAATGTATTTTCAAGTAAACCAAAATGTAGCAGTACTGGTAAATGTTCTAAGTATGTAAGCCTTATAGTTGTTGTAATTGTGCAACTAACAAGCAAGATTGTACACACACACAATAACACTGTGACGTCTGTTCACTATAACAATGAATTCGTAATTTCTGTTTAAATAAGTTCTCTTGGTTCTTGATTGTATATTTAACTTCAAACATTGTTGCATGGTAACAGTTTCTAAGTCTGAAAATGCATACTAGAAATGTGAAGTGAAGGGTTTTATGACAAACACAAAGTTAAAAAGCAGATTATCTTTCAATAAACGGTTTTACATGTGAAATGTGGTGTAAACCTTTACTCTTCCTAGTACGCAGAGTTTTAGCTTCAACGGAATCATCGTGTGGTATATGTCGGTAAGGAATACTGGAATTTTTCTCGAGGTTAGCGTCTATGTAATTTTTCGCTGAGTCAGCCGGCGCACGTGGCTGCCTGCTGTACGGGTCATTGTCTGCTATCTCTTTGTTGGCGCGTGTCGCTATGGGATTAGGAGACCCAACTTCTACAAATTCACCTTGACGAGAAGGCTCTGCCCTGTTTGAAGCTCACCAGTTCTGATGCAATTCAGCTCTGTCGTTATGATTATATCGTCTGTCGTCATGTCGGTAGATTCCATAGTTTCTTTCTTGCCGGTCACGTGGTGGGGAATTTCTTCCTGAATCGTAACTGCGTGCTGAACTGTTGCGTCTGAAGTTATTCTGTCTCTCTTGATTACAATTGTTTGTGTTCCCATATTGTCTGTTTCTATGGTAATCTCTGTCATATTCATTACTACGGAAATGCGATCTTTGTCTGTAACGATTATTACTCTGCCAGTGGTTGTCATATCGGTGGTGTATGTTTTGGTCACGATTTGCGTTGTAAGAATAGAGTTGTCGTGTCCAGTTATTGTTTCTGTCGTCACGGAATTGTGACAAATGTGACCTGTAGTGATTGTTTTCTTGTTTTCGCATCCCGCGACTGTCTGTGTCAATTTCTAATTGTTGTAAGAGTCCCTGAAAAGCTTCAATGTCGTCTTTGCAACGTCCTGCCAAAATAATATTTCTTAAATGTTCAGGAAATTTCATTAAGCAAATGCGGATGAGTTCTGAACGGCTGTGTGGGTTTGAAAGATACTGATTCTTGTGCAACATGTCTTCAAAATATTTCACAAGACTGGAAAATTCAGATTGTTCGAAATGTTTCATCATTATGATGCTATGTTTTACTCGGTCTTATGTAGCTTGAGACCAATATGCTGAGAGAAAGGCATGATAAAATTCTCCTTCACTGTGGCAATCGTGAATGACAGATCGCATTCTTACAGCTGGTTCATTCTCCAAATAGCCACACATAAATTCTAATCTGTGCTCTAATGACCAGTTGGGAGGAAAACAATGATAGAATTGATGGAGCCACACTTGTGGATAAATGTCGCTGCCAGAATTCTTAAATGTTTTGAATTTACGTGTAGTAATGAACAGCTTATAGTCAAAATCATCATGTCGGCGAGTCGCATGTCGGTCATTGTTACGTCGTGTTGGCGGTTCCATCTCAAAATTCGGTGCACATTGCCAATTTCTTTCATAACTTCCGAAATGCCCTGTGTTATTATTTTGTGGCTGTTCTGTATTTCTATGTCCCTCTTCCCGTATTGGGGCACGAGTGTCCTCTGAAATACGTAATTCTTGTATTACCTGTGTCAGCTGATCTTGTACTTCCCGGATTTCTCTTTGGTGTTGCGTATTAATTTGATTCTGAATTTGTTTGAATTTCCCAATTTGTTCGCACTCTTCTGTGTCATTAAAGACTACCGGTTTTGTGTCGTTCAGATTATCATCTACCTTCGTAGATAAATTATTTAGCTGATCCGAAAGTTCAACTACTTTCTCTGATAATGAACTAATTTCCTCCATGTGTCTTTCTGAACCAATTTTCAGAGTATCTACTGTGTCATTT
The DNA here is from genome assembly GCF_021461385.2 of Schistocerca piceifrons. NCBI lineage: Eukaryota > Metazoa > Arthropoda > Insecta > Orthoptera > Acrididae > Schistocerca > Schistocerca piceifrons. The sequence continues at coordinate 73,482,807 of NC_060144.1, read as the reverse complement.
AAGTTTTTCTGAGTTTTAGCAAGTTGCATAACCAAATCGGTAGATGCAACTGAGTGAATTTTAACTAGCAAGGTCTCATGATTTTCATGAACAATAGTTTGCAGTTCTTTTATGGCTGCTTCGTGATTCTGTAATGCGTTTTCATGCCGCGAAAAAATAGGTTGAAAATGCTCACAAATTTGTGTTTTTACGTCATTACAGACTTTTTGACATTTCGATTCAATGTTATGTAACTCAGTAGTTAAATCTTCACGTGTTTGTTCAAGTGTGGTCTCTAACTTCCGAAGATTTTGTTCCATTGTGTCTAGCTTTTGAAGCTTTTGTCCCATTTGTTGCATTAATTGTAATAACAATGCACTGGTGTCTGAAACATGTTCCTTAGTGCTTTTTGGCAGTGAATTTGCACTGGCAACATTCACATTTTGACAAGCGGAAAATGTGCCTTGACTCATTTGAGATAATGGTGAGAACCCAAAACCTGAGTCTACAGTATTTGCAATATTGTGTTCTGTCATTCCCGGTTCCTGAGGTGAGCTGTTGCCGACCGATCCATCGATAATGCTTCCCTGTTCACTACCTGTTTCACTGTCTACACCATTATTTGACGCCCACTCCATTTCCCTATGCACAGTTACCAGGTTACTACTTTGAATATTAGTTAATTCATTACATGGTGGCGCTAACACACTGCTTTCGTCTTCACTGTCATTTCTCAGCTTACTTTGGAGCCTAGTATTACGTTTTTCACGCGCCATTATTGTCGCAATATTTCACACGACAACACAGAAAAACACAATTTGAAGAGCAAAAATAAGAGAACACATTAACATAGCACTGAAAATAATATCTAGTTAATTGCAGCTGCGAAATACTTGGTGCAAATCTACATGCGTGCCACTCCTGTTTTACTGTACAACAATGAAAGACTGCAACTAGAAAGGAAATTCTCTCTATAAATATGCGCTAGCAATAAACAATAGCTACAGCGCCACTACTGCCAGCTAAATAAAAGATTCAAACTACGGAAGGCACTAACTACTGATAGGCATAGTTAGCAAATGAAAGATTTTAATAGAGAACAAACAATGTATTTACCTTAATAGTGTTGAAAACTCATAATATACATAGCAGTTCATGACATCCAGTCTTACAAATTTCAAAACTCCGCCATCTCTCTCCCCACATCCACCACTGCTGGCGGCTCACCTCCAACTGCGCAACGCTACGCACTGTTCACATCCAGCTGCCCAACACTACAGTGGCAGACAACAATGCAAACTAGCCACAGACTGCACACAGCACAGCCAGTGATTTTCATACAGAGCGCTATGTAATGTTGCCAATAAGAAAGCATTAACAGCCAACTTACAACTTCTGTGATAAATGTAATAAGGCATATAACAACAAGGACTAATACAGATGTAAAATAGAGAGAAAAGTTTCCATATTATGCAAAACGGCAGAACAAAAAAGTGAAGAAAACAATATTCAATTTGAAATGTGAAACAGATACTGTTATAATGAAGATGCTTAAAAACTCACCAAGAAGATTTTGATACACCGTACAAATGTGAAGGATGCAAAACGATTTGTTTGAGATCTAAAGAACATATACATGGCTTTGAACTTTGCAGAAATTGCAAACAAGCAGTTAAAATTGGAAATCATAAATGTTACATGCAATATAAATTGCAAAAAGGAGGTATCTGTGAAAGAAAATTTGGTGAGGATGTTATAGTGAAGGTTACCCAAATCATAATAAAGAAGATTGCTATGTTAATAGCGAATTCAAAGATTTTTATGTTCACCAGTGCTTTGAATGCAATAAAATAGTCGCTGGCAAACAGTTCAAATGCTGTGATGATGAATCTGCTAGGAGAGTGAATTTTACCTATACCGAGAGATACATGCGTTTTGACTATGAAGAAACTCAAGGAACTGGAGAACATATTCCACATCGCATAATTGTTCTCAATTTTAATGGAGATACTGTTTACAAATTTAAGACAAATGATGAATTCTGTCATTGGATGAAATCTGAAAAAAGAACAGTTATCACACATTCATAGCTCCCTATGCAAAAGGTTACAATTCCCAATTTATTTTGATGTACTGTGTTGAAAATACAATAAAGCCATATACCATCTACACACGAACAAAACTGATGTTACTGGAGATCAAACAGTCAGGCCTAAAATTTATAGATAGCAGTAACTTTGTCCAAAGCCCCCTTAGAAGTTTTCCAAAAACATTTTATTTGAAAGAATTGAGGAAGGCATACTTCCCACATTTATTCAATACACCAGAAAATGATAATTACATAGGACCTATTCCAGTTACTCAATATTATTGTGTTGACACTATGAAGCCAAAATGCCTCAAATGGCACAGCTTCAGTGTTAAAGGAAACTACATGTTCAATATGAAGAAAGGAATTATCGAGTATTGTAATTCTGATGTAGATATTTTCAGTAGAGGCTGTATGCAGCCAAGAAAATAATTTCTAGAGAAAACTAATGTCAATCCATTCTTTTATTTAACCATCGCTGGAGTTTGCATGGCTTTTTCCAGATCTAAATATTTACCTGAAATACAATTGCAATACTGAATTAAGTACAGAAAGAGAATTACAGTAAAGAATCCATAGCTTGGTTAAACAGCTTAAACAATAACAGCATTCAACATTCTCTTAATGGCAGAGGTGTAAGAATAGCTGGTGCAAAAGTAGATGGAGTTGATAAAGAAGCTAATACTGTTTATCAATATAATGATTGCTTCTGGTATGGTTGTAAAAAATGTTTCAAAAGTGAGATGATTAACAATAAAAATAAGCAAACAATGGATGACCTTTATCAAAAGATCTTAATGAGAAGTACAGAAATATGAAATACTGGGCACAATTTAGCATGTGGGGATGTGATTCGCATAAATCTTCCAAAATAGTTGTTGAACCACTGAATCCAAGAAATGCTTTTATCATTGCTGAACAAATGCAACAAAATTAAGAGCAAAAGTTGATGGTGTTAGCACAAAAATAAGACATGATGATATCTGCAGCCTTTATCCAACTATGCAATATTGTGATTATTATCTTGAGCGACATGAAAGAAAAATATATAGACCAAGATATTCTACTAAAATGGTATGGATTCAAAAAAAGTAAAGTATTAGCCCCTAGAGGACTGTATCATCATGTTTTGCCTGTAGGTATTCAAACTGGTAAAACTGAAAGACTATTGTTTCCTTTGTGTGTTAAATGTGCAGAAGAAAATGCAATCACAGTGATAAAGAAAGAAGTTTTATTGGAACTTGGGTAACATATGAAGTGAAGTTGGGTGTGGAAATGTGGAATAAGGTTTTAGATGTGTATGAAGTATGGGATTTCAGAGATAAAAGTAACATGTTGTTTAAAAGTTATGTGAAAGGCATTCTGAAAATAAAACTCGAAACCAGCCTACATAAAGTTGACAATGATGAAGAGTATATCAAAACAGTTAAAGAGAAATTGGATATTTACTTGGATCCTGACAGAATAAAGGAAAACCCTGGAAAACGAGCTGTTACTAAGATATGTCTTAACTCATTACGAGGAAAATTTGGGCAAAGTCAAAATATGAGTAAAACTGAGTATGTATCAAATTTACAGCCATTTTATGAGATACTACTGGATGATCGACTAGATAATTTGGATGTAAATTTTATTACTGAGCAGATGGTACAGATGAGCTACAATTTTAAGGATTATTATATGGAAAACAATACAGTTACAAACATCTTCATAGCTGCATTCTCTACATCAAATGCGAGACTTACATTGTATGATAGGTTAAATAAATTAGGAAGCAATATTATATATTTTGACACTAATTCTATAGAATTTATTGATGATAGCACAATTTAGAGAAAGGCTGTATTTTTGGCAAATGGGCTTAGACTAAACCAAAGTGTTATCATTAATAGAAAAACGATGAAAGTTCTGTGTTGAAAGTAAAAGGATTCATATAAAATTACCAGAATATTCAAAAGTTGAATGGCAAATATATGATAAGGCTAGAAAAGATTCAGTTAGAATACAGTCAGATAACTAGAGATGTTGATACTAAAAATTTAGTCAACAAACATGTCAAAAAAGAATTCTCATTTCAGTATAATAAATGAGTTGTTCTAGAAAATTTTGATACTGTGCATTATGGATATTAAAAATTAAATAATTTATTTATATCTTCCAATATAAGGAAAAAATTCATACCACATTCCCTATACAAGTAGTGTACATTAGTTAGTTGCCTTTTGTTGTATTCTCTGTCCCCTAACTTTTTGGTTTTAGAGTGAAAAACTTTTAAGAATAATAAGTAGGCTTTAATGTAATTTTGTAATTTTAGTAAATTTTGGTAAATTATTCATAGGTAACTTATGGTTTGCTATTACTTTTACAGTCATAAACGGAAACAATTCAACATCAGTTTCACCCATGTTGCATATTTTTGAATTCATTCAAGAGAAAAAGTATGAATTGAATGTAGGAAGTTGGTTTATAGATATTTGGTTCCTTTTGTTTGAAGAGAAAAGTCCATTACTTACTGACAATATTTTATTTTTATATGAAAGTCAGTTATTTCACTGTGGCTAATTTAGGACAAAGTAAAGATCAATATGTTAAATTTTTTGCAAGGTAATTAACTTCCATGTGCAGAAATCAAGCAAAATGATCCAATTGCTTTAGAATATCAATGTATTCCAAATAAAATTAGAATCTTATGACCTAGTAATGCTGTACAAAATTAATTGTTTTATTAAGAGTTGAATGTTTCAAAAAATCTGAAATCACATTCAATCCAAAACAGTGTAAACATAATAAAATATTACTTAGCTCTAGAAAAAATTATTTTATTTCATTTGAAAATATACATGAGAATAGAAAATAATTCCAGAAAAGCAATTAGCCATTCAATCTTAAAAAATTATTGAACAACAGGCTAAAGTATTAAAAGACAGTCAAAAAGAACTCCTTCACTTAAAAGATGTAATATCTGATGTACTAGAGATGAAGAAAGAACAAATTATTTACATTGTCACATCTAAGCAATATGCCAAAAAATCTATTTCAAAGTCAGTTGCATATTATCTGAATAGTGGAAGACCAAGGGACGATAAAATATTTTATGTCAAAAAATAGAAATGTACAATAACAAAGTAGTAGAGAATATGCTTAACACTTACTTTTGTGTACACAGAGTAGATAAAAGAAAAAAATATGTGATAGACACTTCAAAATTCTGTCTTATTTTATTGAGAAATTATGAGGCGAGTCCAATGATGTTGTTGATGGAATAAATGACAAGAGAAAAGAGTCATAATTTATCCACCATATTTTTCCTCTGTATAAATGGAGTCAGTTGTTGACCTTATTAATAACAATCTTGCTCACAATGCTGCTTATTGTTGAATATAATAATACATGGTTTAAAAAGCAACAGACGTTCCTGAAATTTTAGAATACCGTAATCCACAACAAACTATCAGAATAAATGTTGATGAAGGTGATTGTATTTGATTAGAAAATTTATTAAATCAAGCTGTGTTACTCAATAGCATGCATGTATATATGCAACCAAATACAATATTCATTAGTGGATCTTGTCTTTATTCTCTTATTTTCTCTTTTAGAAAAGAAGAAGCAAAAGATTTAAATATTGAGTTAATCTTGGAGTTTTACCATCAATTAGAAAATATGGTCAATATGAACCACAAAATAGAATTAATTGTTTAGGAAATATGATGAGAAATATGTTAAATGTTGCCACAGACATAATTCAAGCGAAAAATGAAATTACTAACAACCATGCAACTACTTCAACTGTTAATTGAGATAAAATTAATTTCAAATAAAAAAATTATATCAGGGAATATCCATACATTTTATGTTATAAGAACGCAAAATTGTTCAGTAAATTCTAGATTGAATGAATTATGAGCAGATTATTGAGAAATGGGAACAACTTTGAGAATAAGGAATGCAACCTCAAGAAATTTATATAATTTAAAGAAAGAAAAATCAATAATCTGTCAAGTATATAATTTTGATACAAGTTTAAATGAAGATATTCTTATAAGATAGTAATGAATATTAAAATTAAGCATTAAATAATTACTTTATTTTTATCAATCTAACTGTTATCAAATCCCAACTATGTATCATAAACTTTATCTGTTTTCATTAGTTCTTGTTCATAAAAATTTCCATTACTATCTTTCATTTTGTATATGACTGGCACAGAACAAAAAATATCTTCAATTTCAGAAAGTTCTGTTGGCCAACTGGCAGGATATTCTTTTACAAGTTTACTGATCCATACTTTATCTCCACTTTGGAGATGCTAGACCGACCTCCCAGGCCAGCCTCAAATTTTTCTCATTAACTTCAATTGGTCTGATTTTTATAGTTGAATGTTTGGTGTTGTTGTGTACATGAACTAAATTTTTAGCAAGGCAACCCACTTTCCTTGAAGAGTAAACCTTTTCCACGCCTTTTCTTTAAGTGTTCTGTTAAATCTTTCAACAACAGATGCTTTTACTTCACTAAAAGTTGAGTAACGATTAATGTTAAATTTCTTAATCGGTTCTTTAAATTCTTTTTGTAGAATTCTTTGCCATTATCTGTTTATAATTTTTTTAGATTTCTAGCATCTGCCTCCATACGACAGGGGTAGCTTACCACCTACCACACAAGGGGGTCCAGGTTCGATTGTCGGTAGGGGAATGGATGTTTGTCCTTTATCATCATTGACACGCAAGTCGCTGAATTGGCCTCTACTAAAAAGTCTTGCACTATGCGGCCTAACCCAAAAAGGGTATATATCCCAGCCAGTAAATGTCATTCAGTCATTTCATTTCATTTTTTGGCTCTCTAGCAATGGATATTATTTCCAAAGCATCAACTACACTCTTACCTGTTTTGTCTTTTACTGTGTAGCCCAAGCAAATTTATAAAACACATCAATAACAGTCAAAAAATATTTATACCCTCGATTTATCATCAAAATTCCTTTCAATTCACCAGAATCCATTTGGAGTAGATTGGCTTTCCACACATCATCAATACTGAGAGAAATTACATATCTTTGTTTAAAATGTTTTCTCATAGGTTTATGTAATTCGTTAATGGTTTTTTCATGAATATTGGGGTGACAGATTTACTCACCCATCCACTTGTAAAGTTTTTTAGCGAATTTACTCTTTTTGCTTTTACATAGTGTACAAAGGCCTCCAGTTCTTTGACTTCCATTTTTAGTGGCAACTCGTGGACGTTTATTAGTCCCAGTAAATTTTTCACACTTCAAACAGTAGTTGCGAATTTTTGGGGTGCACTGAATCTCTTGATGGCAATCGAGGAGCTACTCGACCGAATAGTAGCGGCTCCAGTCAAAGAAAACAATCATAACGACCGGGAGAGTGGTATGCTGATCACACCCCCGTCCTATCCGCATCCTCAGCTGAGGATAACACGGCGGTCGGATGGTCCCAGTGGGCCACATGTGCCCTGATGACAGAGTACTACATCAACTGGAACAGTTTCAAAGAATGTTTTAGTCTTATGGTGAGAAAATTTGATTTGTTTAACATTGATTGATTACTATTATTTATTTGGTATTGTTTATCAGCTACATTTACAGTGATGTCAAAGTCATCAAATATAAAATATTTGTTTATGTTCTTACCAACATCAATAATTCTTTTAAGCCTAAAAGCATATTCAAAATTGCATTTTTTTCGCCTCAAATTAAATGTGAATTTTGTGATTTGTTTATTATGTACTTTCTCTTGAAGATTACTCAAATCATTAACATATGGAGCTAAATATGTTTTTGTGAAATTATCAGATAAAACTTTCTCAATATCTTTCTTGGAATAATAATTTTGAAATTGATATGCAAATGTACATATTGTTGTTTAGGTTCTAAAAGCCTTGTTTCCAAATATCTTCTGCTAACTTTATCAAAATCATCAATTGGATCATTGATGTTAACAATTCTTTTTTAAAATCAATATAATATTTAATTACTTTAAAAATTCTGTTTTTTTTCTGAACCTGATTTATTAAATTTACAATTTTTGCGTCTATTGATGATTGAAAATCTTTTATTTTTGATTCAAAATCTTCAAATTTTGAAATTAATCCATTATTAATTATTGGCTGAAAATCTAAATCATTAGTGATATTATTTCCAAAAATGTCCATTTAATAAAGTCGAATTATCAATAAACTTGTAATTATCTTACAGTAATTTTAATCCAAACAATCATAAGTGACCACAAATTACTTCATTAAAATTTTGTATTTTCTCAGCATTGTAGTATAGAACTATTTTCCAGATAATTAGCTAAAGATATTGGTATATTACTGCCAAATGAATCGAAAACCAATTTTATACCTTTATCCTTATAACAAATACAATGAAAACCAACATGATCGGATGTATCTAAATTAAGAATTCCATATTTGTATTCTCTAGGATGACTTGGTAATTCATTAATCATAAAAGCACCACGGAAGTGTTTGATTTTTAATTGTTAAACTATTTCTTCTATGTCGAAATTACTTAATGTATTAGAATAGATATCGATTTTTTTTGATTTTTTCTAGATCCTGCACCTTTCTTCTCCATTACATGATTATGTCTTTTCTGTTCTACCATTTCTGCATCAGCTTTTTTATTGATTATTACTGCATTTGCAATTGCTGCATATCCACCAACAAGTTAAACAATAGTTGCTAGATATGGTAATGCAGCTACTAGTTAGATATCCAATAATCTCTTTCACAACGGGAATACATGGTGTAATGAGTAAATTATCACCAGGTTTTTTCTCTCCCTATCTTTTCTTTGCATCAGTTAAAAATGGGTCAATACTATTTAATTGATCATTATTCAGTTTAAATTTAATTGATATTGGTTCAGTGTCACCCCTAGGTAGCAAAGTACGAGGGCCGTTCAGAAAGTAACCTCCGGTTGATTTTAAAAAATACACCAAGTTAAATAAAAATATTTTAATATATAAATCTTACAACTACATCTTTGCACTATTTTTCTACATAGTCTCCATAGCGATTGAGGCACTTATCGTATCTCTTCACAAGCTTTGAAATTCCTTCTGCATAAAAATCACCCGCTTGTGCCTGGAGCCAGCCTGTGACCGCATCTTTGAGCTCTTCGTCGTCATCAAACTGCTGTGACCCGAGCCATTTCTTCAAATGCATGAAGAGGTGATAATCACTTGGCGCCAGGTCTGGGCTGTAAGGTGGATGGTTGATAACATCCCACTTGAAGGACTCAAGAAGGGTCGTTGTTCTGCGAGCAGAGTGAGGACGGGCGTTATCGTGCAAAAAAACTATACCGGAAGTCAGCATACCACGGCGTTTGTTCTGTATAGCCCGTCGTAACTTTTTTATTGTTTCACAGTACACGTCTTGATTAATGGTCGTACCACATTCCATGAATTCAACCAACAACACCCCTTTGGCATCCCAAAACACCGTTGCCATCAGTTTTCTGGCAGAAAAATCTTGCGAGGCTTTTCTTGCTTTGGTAGGCGAATTTGAATGTGCCCACATCTTCGATTGTTCTTTTGTCTCAGGGTTCACGTACTTAATCCAGGTTTCGTCACCGGTCACGATTCTGTTTAACAATGGTTCTCCTTCGTCCTCATAACGTGACAGAAAGTCTAATGCAGAGGCCATTCTTTGAGTTTGGTGGTGGTCGGTAAGAATTTTGGGCACCCATCGTGCACAGAACTTATGGTAACCCAATCTTGCTGTCACTATCTCGTACAAGAGAGTCTTAGAAATCTGTGGAAAACCAGTAGACAACTCCGACATTGAGAAACGTCGATTTTCACGAACTTTTGCATCAACTGTCTGAACGAGTTCGTCAGTCACCAATGATGGTCTACCACTCCTTTCTTCATCATGAACGTTTTCTCGTCCACTTTTAAATAAACGTACCCGTTCACGGACAACTCCTTCACTCATAACTCTTGGTCCGTACATGGCACAAAGCTCACGATGAATAGCTGCTGCAGAATATCCTTTGGCTGTAAAAAACCTCATGACAGCACGCACTTCACATTTGGCGGGGTTTTCTATTGCATCACACATTTCAAACTGCCACAAAAACTAAACTAGCGCAGGTACGACGTTCACTCGACCACGGCTTGATGCCAACTGACCTGTTGAGTGCGTGAACGCACAGATGGCGTTGCTACTGCCCCCACAACTCGCACTGTGACCAATCGGAGGTTACTTTCTGAACCGCCCTCGTATAATTGATTTAACTACTCCTAGATGGGATGACAAAACCGATATTGGAATTTAAATAAAAGATACAGTCCCAAAAGAAGCTAAAATTGTTGTAGTATCTATGGAAATTCGTCTTCCTGTCTTAAAGTATGAACCAGAATATTCACTAGGCTTTGAAGAAGGAAGATTAGAAAAATAAAAAAATTCCAGTTTATTTATCACAAACAATTGAAATAATGGGATTAGGAGGAAAAAGAAATTTTTACCTAGATATTATCAATTATTTTAAGCTTCTAGAATTTGATATGACTTACTTTATTTTCGTTGTTTTCCAAACCAATCGAAAATATAATCAACTAATTGATTCTTCTTTATTCAATAATGTTAAATTACAAAATATCAATGTGAAAAATGGAAGAAATTAAGTTTTTCTTCAAGAAATTTGGTATCTTGATCCAGAAAATAGTTACCCTGAATACATATGATGCTTGACTCTATTTTAAGAGAGTTACTCAATTGAATGACGATATCAGAGTAAATCCCTTTAGCTTTATTGATAATTATCCTATTTTTGTTATAAATATATCTAGGATAATGAATGTGCTAGCCATAGAGAAAAGTTCAATGAAATAGGTTGCACTTTTAACAATAAAATTCCGAGAGATACAGTTGTGTACATAGTCATGTGTGGTAAGAAAAATGTAACATATGATGCTCAGCATAGAATATTGAGTGAAAATTTTTATATTGTTATTTTTTTTGTTCTGTATAAATAGATTATTTATTGAAGAGGATAAATAATGCAAGCTATTCTGATTGGTTTATAAAGATCGGTGAGCTAGTGAAAAACGAATTGTATTACTTTATGGGATGTGAATATTTAAATACTAGTTATGGAAGGAAAATTTGTATGGAGCTTGATAGTAAATGTAAAATTATTTTGCTGAACAGGTTGCATAAAGAGAAAAATGAATCACACTTTGAATGTTTTGAAGATGGTGTTATGAAACTAAAGTATAACGGATTGAAGAGAGCTAAAAATAATGATTACATATTTCACAAACTAGAGTTCATTATTTGAATAATTTTTTATTGATTTAACTTTTTATATCTCATATTATTTTTCTGGGTGGGTTAGTTTTGCTCAGTAAATTATCCCTGAGTGCACCCAACCTGCCCAGTTACTACTTCCGTAAGTTCTCACTGCGTGTCGATCTAGAGAATGTGCTGGCCACCCACCCTCTGTATGAAGGTAGGCCAGGACAACACCTGCAAAGAGTGTTTTTAGTGATTACATCGTCCAGTCACATTAATGTGACCAACGCCTATGTTCGAAGTAAACATACAGTAACGAGACACAGCCATCATTTGTCAGGAGTCGCAGTGGAAGGCATATAAGACTTGTCAGGGGACGGGGTAAATTGTGCAGTTGCTATTGAAATGCAGAAAAAGAGAATTTTATCTGACCTCCAAAAGAGAATGGTCATTGGCTTTTGGGCCAAGTGTGGAAGCATTTTCGAAACTGAAAATTTGCAAACTATTCAAGTGACAGCACGGTTAAAGTATACTATGGAAGGAAAATTCAAACTCAGTGCTGAGGCAACTATGGTGCACAACGGGCCATGGAGGTGAACAATGGGTCTCAAGATGTGTGCAAGCAAATAGATATGCAGCTGTTGACCGACTGACTGCCCAGATGAATCAAGGGGCTATCAACAGTGCCTCTTCAATGAAAGTTCAGCGACTGTATGAGCCTCCACAGCAGGAGCTGGTTCATGCACCTGTGCTGACTTCTCTTCATCAGAGAGGAGGGTTGGAATTTCCATGCCATTTCCTCAACTGGACGTCCACTGAGTTGCTGACAGGTGGCCTTTTCAGATGAATCAAGTTTTATGCTCCACCGGACAGATGGCCGTAAGCGTTTGTGGCCCTTCAACATTCGTCGGAAAGGTCCAGGCTGGAGGGTGGAGTATTATGGTCTGTCGGATGTTTTCGTGACATTACCAGGGTTATCTTGTCGTTCTGGAACAAACAGTGAATGAACGCAACCATGCACCTATCTCTGTAGACCATGTCTACACCTAAATGCAGTTTATTTTTTTTTCGACACAGTGGCATCTAGCAGCAGGAAAATTCAGTGTGCCACAGTTTGCAGTTTACGTGCGTGGTTCAAAGAGCATCAGGATGAGTTTAGCGTACTCTTCTGGCCACCAAACTCCCCGGATTCAAACCGAATCGAAAGACTGTTGGACCACGTTGACTGGGCTGTTCGCACCACAGATACTCAGCCATGAAACCTAGCGCAGCTTTTTTCGTCAACCGACCTCAGGGAAGATCAGTTTGCATTCCGTAGAAATATTGGAACACGTGAGGCAATACTGACCCTACGACTTACCTTAGAAGCTAGATTAAGGAAAGTCAAAACTGCGTTCCTAGCATTTGTAGACTTAGAGAAAGCTTTTGACAATGTTGACAGGAATACTCTCTTTCAAATTCTGAAGGTGGCAGGGGTAAAATACAGGGAGCGAAAAACTATTTACAATTTGTACAGAAACCAGATGGCAGTTATAAGAGTCGAGGGACATCAAAGGGAAGCAGTGGTTGGGAAGGGAGTGAGACAGGGTTGTAGCCTCCCCCGGATGTTGTTCAATCTGTATATCGAGCAAGCAGTAAAGGAAACATAAGAAAAATTCGGAGTTGGTATTAAAATCCGTGGAGAAGAAATAAAAACTTTAAGGTTCGCCGATGACATTGTAATTCTGTCAGAGACAGTAAAGGACTTGGAAGAGCAGTTGAACGGAGTGAATAGTGTCTTGAAAGGAGGATATAAGATGAACATCAACAAAAGCAAAAGAAGGATAATGGAATGTAGTCGAATTATGTCGGGTGATGCTGAGGGAATTAGATTAGGAAATGAGACACTTAAAGTAGTAAAAGAGTTTTGCTATTTGGGGAGCAAAATAACTGATGATGGTCGAAGTAGAGAGGATATAAAATGTAGACTGGCAATGGCAAGGAAAGCATTTCTGAAGAAGTGAAATTTGTTAGCATCGAGTATAGGTTTAAGTGTCAGGAAGTCATTTCTGCAAGTATTTGTATGGAGTGTAGCCATGTGTGGAAGTGAAACATGGACGAGAAATAGTTTGGACAAGAAGAGAATAGAAGCTTTCTAAATGTGGTGCTACAGAAGAATGCTGAAAATTAGATGGGTAGATCACATAACTAATGAGGAAGTATTGAATAGGATTGGGGAGAAGACAGGTTTGTGGCACAACTTGCCTAGATGAAGTGATCGGTTGGTAGGACATGTTCCGAGTCATCAAGGGATCACCTGTTTAGTATTGGAGGGCAGCGTGGAGGGTAAAAGTCGTAGAGGGAGACCAAGAGATGAATACACTAAGCAGATTCAGAAGGATGTCGTTTGCAGTAGGTACTGGGAGATGAAGTAGGTTGCACAGGATAGAGTAGCATGGAGAGCTGCATCAAACCAGTCTCAGGACTGAAGACAACAACAACAACAACAACAACAAGGGTCAAAACGGCTCCATATCCTTTTATATCTTCCAGAATGACAAATGAAGTTTCCTTCCCGATTAACAAGATGCCTTTATTCGATGAGCCATCCCTCTTCCTAAAGGAAAACATCGATTCCATGTTTGCAGGACAGTCGTTGGATCCTGAGCAACGGAAGAATTACAGTTGCAATAGGCAATCGACACTACCGCTGTCAGAATACGAAACATGATTGTTCATTTCCCATTCTTACACTAAGCATAAAACTGTTTTCTCATTAATAAGTAAACAACATTTAAATGCGACTTCCGAATGAGATCGACCGTGCAATCTTCCCTTAAGCACGGAATGTAGACGGTGTAACTGCTACGTACTTGGTGCGATTGCGTGAAAATGATTATCATTTCCATATTCAGTCGCGTAGTACACTTGACGTTAAAGTGATATTTATAGCACGCCATCTTCATGGTGTTGCATTTTTAATGATCACCAGTGCCCATTTCTCCTCTGTAAGGACTAAACGAATTTACCGATGTTACCGAACCAGGAAACCAATGATGAATTATCCAGTGACATATGGTAAAGCTAGTAGACCTGAAGTGGTTGGGGAGAATACGCACTTCCCGTTTTCATGCCTGCTGGTACCTGGTAGTACCATTCTGTTAGTAGCGAGTTCGCAGTCGTAGTGTGCTGCAAATTCTGAAGAGCTTGTGAGCATATTCACAAATTTTAGGAGGGAATTTCATCAGCGACTGACAGTGCTTAGTGTCTGAAATTTCACTAACGTAATGCAATATTGTTATATGGGTGTGCAAAGGAATTACCAAAAAAGCGTTTGATGCAAGCGATAGATAGGTTAATGATAATGGCGTGTGGACTATTTTTACGCTGGAAAGCAAACTGCGTCTACCTCACTACCGGTTGAAGACAGCTGATGCATGAAAGCAATAGGGGAGACGATGCGAACTAAACGAGTTACCATTTTACTGTGCAGCAGTTTGTCTAAAGCACCTGTGTTGTGCTTGAAGCTTAAAAACATCATGCTGAATACCCATAATCGGATAACGAATCGAGCTTATTGGAGTGAAAATGAACTGATAAATGCGGCCAACACTGTAATGACTCACCAGGAAAGTACTTGGGCTCGAACAAACAGATCTGTATGAACGTTTGGTTACAGGACCATTATGTACCTCTGAATGTGCTGGTGGGAGTCGTTTTTCTGAAAAACTCTGCAGTCATGCTCTAGATATCACTGTAGATGTAATTGTAGACGCCATACGCAATGCAGCAATCTTAACTATAAACGTAAATGCGGAATGTCAATAAGATGCTCCGAGCAATGCGAATGACTGCAAAACGCACAGCGAAGAAATGCAAGTTGATCGCATGGCGCATTTGCACATTCTATAATATCAGTGTTGAACGCCACTTCAGTGGCACTTTTGAAGTTGTTCACTGGTTCACCAATATCGTAGCGAGCGTTCTGCCACGCGTAACGAAGCATTGGTCTGTATACTCCCGCAGATAACTGATTGTAAATAACAGAATGCATATTCATGATAAAGAATCTGTTGCGCAAATTTCGGCTGCATATAACTGGAGCGTAGTTTAATGAAGTCTGTTTTTCTCTTGGCTTATATTTTATATTGGCTGAAGAAATACACATCCAGAGGTTGTGCATATTTTGTAGTTTTAGTGCGGAATGATTTTTAAATCTAAATGTTTTCCGCGAGATGCTTCCAGTAGTACTCTTTCATACTTATGTCCAGACCAGGAGTCACAAAGTACTAATGACTTTCTCGACAAATGTGGATTCAAAACTGACTGACAAAATTTCTTCAGATGTTGTTTCGTCATCTTACCACTCACACTTGCATCGACGACGACATTTGGAGGGCACTGCGTTTCTATTTCCCTTGACGCGCGGGGTCCAGACATTACAATGGATTCTTGGAAGCAAATATAGAGTTTGTCTGTGAATCGTCCGTCCACTGATATAGCAACATCGATCGTGTAACTATGCGTTTCACAGTTAACTGATTGCAACATCGCGACAGTGTTTCTCTCCCTTTTCTGGGATTGTGTTCTGTCACAAGAAAGTTCATAGTTGAACTGACTCTGTTCACAGTTCCATAAAGAACTAATATCGATGTTTTCTCTCGTGATATGCTCATTGACGTCAGCAACAAACGTTTGAGCTCCTTCAATCAGCTCTTCTTCGTCATTCTTATCTTTTCGTGCTTGTTGCTACGTAATCCAGTATGTTTTTAACATTGATTTTAGACTTCAGTTTAGGGTATCTTTTCAGAAACTTGTCGTATGTGTCGAAACCTCTTACGTAATAATCATCGTACATGTTCTCCAGTGTGTTGTCATCAAATGCCGTGATGATACTTCCAACTTTAACCTTCTTCTTGGCAGACGGTTGGTATTCACTGTCACTGCTTCCATCGCCTCTTCCCGCACTTTCCGTAGCACAACCGTTTGCAATGAGTTGATCGTCATTATCATCCCTATCATCATCATTATGTGTTAGTGTTACAACAGTATCTGTTTCTAACTTATGCTCATATTTCTGCACTATAATAGATACCAGAAAACATGCGAATGATTCTTCTTTTACACCAATACCATCTTCACGAAGAAGGGTTCTTCGTAGCTTCATCTCAACCAATCGCAATACATTAGCAGGATTGATTACCAATCGGCGAACCACCTGACGCTTCAATACATAAATAATGTCACAAAACGCAACTTCAGAGGCACACTGCACCGTCCCTACTGGTCCCGACTAGCGTACCGGCAGGTCAGTGTGCAATGCGGCATGGCATACGCAGAGGCCTCTAACGGACGACTGCAGAGTTTTGCAGATGCGGGAGTATCACTAGTGCAATAAGAGACCTTTACATTATTTCTCACACGATTTTGGTGTATTTGTGTTTGTTCGAGCCCAAGTACTTTCCTGGTCAGTGGAATTCAGTAGCGATGATTGTGTAGAGCGTCTAGAACCTAACTCTGAACCTCGATCTGAAGCTGAGTGGTTATACTGTGCAGTGTGCAAAAGGTGATGGTAAGACGATTCTTCAGTTTACGACATGTGTTGACTTTGTGGAAGAAACGAAAAGGAAAATCAGATAAATTGCAGTTATGCAAAAGTAGAATAATACTTCCTATCTTGTAATTTGTTTATTTAAAATTCAGTCTCCATATCGCATTCCTCTATTTCCATATGACCGTTGTTGAGCCATCTGACTATCTTCAGATTATCAGAAGATGGGCAACTGGCCCGAATCCGGTCATATGTTTATAAAGGAATGCATTCTGGAGACTGAATTTGGACAGTTTTGTATACGTAACAGTCGCAGACACACTCTGAAGACGAATATGCCTAAGTTTTGATATACGTGTTTGCTTATTTACCTATCTATGAAACATTTCATTTAGCTTTTACGTTTATATCAGTTACCACCTGCGTTTGTAATAGTTGTTGTTCTGACTTCTTCACTGTTTCCACTGGCTTGAAACTGTAATAAGAGCTTCGTAGTTCAGCTGTAAACCAGCAGCATGATTTTTCTTTATAATCAAACGGATCAATCCCCAAGTACATTCAAGAGTCATCTATCTTACGCACGATATGTCATATTTCATACTCGAGGTCTAGGAGGAGAGTTGGCAAAATACAATCTTTTTAGATATTGTCCAAAATTCCAGTTCTTTGGTGTACTTGCGGAAGCGGTCTTTCTCTCACAGACGAGAAACGAGTGCCAAGCGTTTCTACTTCTACGTATGCATGTTTGCGGAATTTAGACAATGTTTTGAAATACGCGTAATTTCTCCTCGCTTTATCCTAAAAGTCACGTTTGCTGACTTACGAGATGTGTACGTAATTTAAATCCTGTCGGCTTATCTGAGAGGAAAATGTGTTGCTGATAGAACGTCACTATATGACTTCTCTGTTCATACAGTTTGTAATTGCATTAATCTACTGGTGTGCTTCAAATATTGTAAATAACTTATCGAAAGTCTGTCTGATATCCAGTTCTTTTCACTGCCACATATTACGCAGATTATGTCATAGTATCTTAACAAACTTTGATTTCCTCACCAGCCGACAAACTCATCATTCCATTTAATAACGTTATTTCATTCTTCCGAGACCTGGCTCTTAATTAATACCATCTGCAGATCCATTAAGGCTACCGACTTGTGTACGTAAGTGATAGTAAAATTTGTGGTCAACACACCACTGAATTCGACGTGGCGAACTTTTGTTTACTTAGTGCGTTCGAAGTGTTTAACAGAAACGGTTTATCAACTTACTAACAATGGATGAGTTGTTCTTTCTCCTTGCGTTATTATTGCATTGTTTCGTGAGTAGCGTGGTTTGTGAAATGAAGCATACTTTACTGAGTTCATCATAAAAATAAACCTGATATAAACATTTCACAATGTATTCTCCCGCGTTTGCTTGTATCTCGTTGGATTTTGTTTCATGTGGAGCGAAAGCCAAATTGTGTCCTGCATACTCAAGTACAATCATAAGAATACGTTTTATGCTGTGTTACATTGTGTACATGACTGAGTGATAATGCAGGGCAACAGCCTCACCGGCGCATTTAACTTGGGCAGCTCTAGCCAGCCAGCTGATCCAATTAACCTGCAATAATGTGAGGAGTTGCAGCTCAGACTTAAAACAGACGACCAGAGAAACAACATAGCTTCGTATGTCGTTTAATTTTTAAAGAGAATGAAATAATATTCGGCAAAATTGCAGCTCTACCGCACAATTCGCAGGTGACCAGAAGGAAAGCATAAATGCTCTCGTTCTCACCATATATAGTATTCTAATTACAAATAAGAGTGATGAAAATTTCTAACTTAAGCAAAGGCTATTTTTTCTGTGCGAGCTACGTGTGATGCAAAAATGTACCGTAGAGATTTCACATAATTTTTGAATACTGAAGCCACTGTAGGTATTAATTATAGTCAGTCGTCTGGTAATCTCATAGTTCCTTCCTTATCCGAATCCGAGACATCCATTCCAGTTCTGGAACTGTCACCTGCTACGTTGATAACTAGTCGATCAGCACCAGAACCCACGACGCCATCCAGGCGCCGCATTTTCTCCTCTTCTTTTATGACGTGGCGTTCTATATGGCACCCGAGCGCTGCAGTGACATGTGAAAAAGCTGCTTGCGTTAGTTCTAGTACGTATAGCAGCTTATCGGTAACTTGGCTCCAGATGTAGGTTTTATATTGTAATAGTACAGTGGAAAATGTAAAAATGCTGCGATGTTGTGAAAATGATTGGTTTTCATTTTTCTACTACGCTTTTCATTGCTTCGTGTGAGACTATATGTGTGGAATAACACAACGGACATAGTCCAAATAAAGAGAATGTAGTCTTTCATTCTTGTCTTAAGAATGAAATTGTTGTGTTTTCTTAATTTAAGCAACCTTTCTTAATAATCTTTCAAAAAATATTTAACATTGAGAACTTACATATGAAATGAAAACAGGAATTTCGCCTGCAATATGTAACAATTAGAAACTAGAAGACGTGCATTATTCCTAAGAAAAGATGATGGATTTTACAACTACGAGATGTAGGTATTTCAAATTAAACGAAAGGAAAGGATGAAAAACGAGAAACTTGAACCAGCGATCCATGAACTGCACCAATCTATCAATCTACTACGCTACCGCTTCCGCTACATCCAGTTTGTATTTGTCTGTCGACTGTATGAAATACAGTCCCTTGAAAAACTTCAAAGCAGAATCTTTTTGTAAATTTATGATAAACATTAAGAACAACCTATTTCTTCGCATTTTCTAACCGTTTTCCATATGCTTATCTCACTACAGAGCAGGAAGCAGCGTCAGCCATTTTCATATTGCGTATTAAGAGCGTAACAATCAGAGCGCAATAGTACAGAGACTGTGACTGTACACATTTCTTGAAATAAAAAGTACATAGCTAAAGCGTGATTAAGAAAAACGTTGAAGGCTGTTAACACATTGGAATACACTGAAGTTTCATCTTACGTAACTTAGTAATAGGATTTCTAACACACAAGTAGCACCTACTTCCAAGAGCATAACAACACCAGTAGACGTGTGCTACGGCTTCTGACCAATCATCGCATTCGTGTTTGTTTACATTAAGTTTATTTTTATGATGAACAGAGTATAGCTACGGAGCACTTGCAGCGTCACTTAACGTTCACGCTGTGAAGTAACTGGCCGTTTATAGTCTCTCCGAAAAATAGGAAACCGCTCTATGCTATTTGAGCCTTGAGTTATCGTTAATGCGTGAAGAGATGAACATTGGTGAAATATATAAAAAAAATCCAAGCGTATAATGCTCCTGAAATATGTTAAATTCCTTACGTATAATGCTACTGAATGGTCTGTTGGGTGCAATAATATAAACAGTAATGACCTGGTACCTAGAAGGTCTTCTCCGATCTTGCGTGGGTAAGAAAATTATCTCTGCACCCTAATCGTCTCATTACGGTGAGGCACGTTTAACGGTCATGGCTGGAAATGGATTCTCAGCGTTGTGCGTATCTGCGTGTTATCTTTCACCATAATTACCTTCATTATCGTTATTTTCACTTCTTGTTATTACCAACCAGAAAACCAGTTACATTAAATTTGTTTTCTTCGTTTAATGCCTACTTTAATTAAGAAGATACAGTCAAGTCATGTGTTCATATGAGATTGCATTCACTCCTCAGAATTTGTTTAGTTCAAAATACCGAATTAGAAAATATTTCGTTGCTGTTCCCTGTTTCCTTGTCAGCTTATTTGATTCCTTTTCAGTTTATATTTTTCCTGTAGAGAATGAAGGCTTAAGAATTTCTCGAATGGGAACGGCCCTTTCCCACGAAAATAATTTCTGGTTCGAGCTGACCACTTATGTTAAATTTTTTCTGACTATCGCCCAGGGTCTACACCTACATCTATACTCTGAAAACCACTGTAAAGTGATTTTTGTAGTTTCTCATGTGGTGGGGGTACTCTTTTGGATCTTACTCGTGTACTTCTGGGTCTGCTATAGTTGTCGAAGTGATCGATACATAGGGGCTTGTAATATACACTCCTGGAAATTGAAATAAGAACACCGTGAATTCATTGTCCCAGGAAGGGGAAACTTTATTGACACATTCCTGGGGTCAGATACATCACATGATCACACTGACAGAACCACAGGCACATAGACAAAGGCAACAGAGCATGCACAATGTCGGCACTAGTACAGTGTATATCCACCTTTCGCAGCAATGCAGGCTGCTATTCTCCCATGGAGACGATCGTAGAGATGCTGGATGTAGTCCTGTGGAACGGCTTGCCATGCCATTTCCACCTGGCGCCTCAGTTGGACCAGCGTTCGTGCTGGACGTGCAGACCGCGTGAGACGACGCTTCATCCAGTCCCAAACATGCTCAATGGGGGACAGATCCGGAGATCTTGCTGGCCAGGGTAGTTGACTTACACCTTCTAGAGCACGTTGGGTGGCACGGGATGCATGCGGACGTGCATTGTCCTGTTGGAACAGCAAGTTCCCTTGCCGGTCTAGGAATGGTAGAACGAAGGGTTCGATGACGGTTGGATGTACCGGGCACTGTTCAGTTTCCCCTCGACGATCACCAGTGGTGTACGGCCAGTGTAGGAGATCGCTCCACACACCATGATGCCGGGTGTTGGCCCTGTGTGCCTCGGTCGTATGCAGTCCTGATTGTGGCGCTCACCTGCACGGCGCCAAACACGCATACGACCATCATTGGCACCAAGGCAGAAGCGACTCTCATCGCTGAAAACGACACGTCTCCATTCGTCCCTCCATTCACGCCTGTCGCGACACCACTGGAGGCGGGCTGCACGATGTTGGGGCGTGAGCGGAAGACGGCCTAACGGTGTGCGGGACCGTAGTCCAGCTTCATGGAGACGGTTGCGAATGGTCCTCGCCGATACCCCAGGAGCAACAGTGTCCCTAATTTGCTGGGAAGTGCCGGTGCGGTCCCCTACGGCACTGCGTAGGATCCTACGGTCTTGGCGTGCATCCGAGCGTCGCTGCGGTCCGGTCCCAGGTCGACGGGCACGTGCACCTTCCGCCGACCACTGGTGACAACATCGGTGTACTGTGGAGACCTCACGCCCCACGTGTTGAGCAATTCGGCGGTACGTCCACCCGGCCTCCCGCATGCCCACTATACGCCCTCGCTCAAAGTCCGTCAACTGCACATACGGTTCACGTCCACGCTGTCGCGGCATGCTACCAGTGTTAAAGACTGCGATGGAGCTCCGTATGCCACGGCAGACTGGCTGACACTGACGGCGGCGGTGCACAAATGCTGCGCAGCTAGCGCCATTCGACGGCCAACACCGCGGTTCCTGGTGTGTCCGCTGTGCCGTGCGTGTGATCATTGCTTGTACAGCCCTCTCGCAGTGTCCGGAGCAAGTATGGTGGGTCTGACACACCGGTGTCAATGTGTTCTTTTTTCCATTTCCAGGAGTGTATTACTAGAGTCTTCGTTTCAACCCGCTATCTGAAACTTTGTAAGTAGGCTTGCTCTGTATACTTTTCGTCATCTTCAAGAGTCTGCCAGTCCAGTTTCTGCAGCACCTCTGTGACACTCTACCACGGGTCGAATACGCCTTGACCATTCATACTGCCCTTCTCTATATACATTCAAAATTCCTTGTTAATCCTATTTGGTAAGCGTCCAATACACTTAAACAATATTCTACAATGAGTCGCAGGAGTGATCTGTAAGTAATAACCTTGAGACATGTCACCCCGCTTTTGTACCTAGTCTACTGATCTTATACATCTTTGTACTTGTTTTAATCGTCCTTTGTATTTTGGTACTGATTGTTGCCACAATCACGTCATGGACACTGATACGAGTTTCGATGTGGACATCCTTGAAGTCAGGTCTACTTGTTGCCATTAGATCCTACAATTTCCATCACGGATGGGGTTCCGAACCATCTGTTATATGTAGTTTCCAGAGATAACATTTAGTAATGTTGCAGTAGATGTGTGATCACCCTCACCACTAGAGAACGGGTGATTTTCCCAGTTAATTGTTGAATGACGGAGGTCTGCACCGATAACTACAGTATGATTTGGGAACTTACGTACAAGTGAACTGAGGTTGTCTCTGAAGTTTTCGATTACATCAGGCGATGAGTCTGGTGGGCGATGTAAGAATCCAATTAATCCCTGATAGTGAGTCTTGCGCAAACAATCTCGCGTCCTCCTTCAGTTTCTAACTCGGTGGATCAGATTGTCTTTTCCAGAGCGACGAATACACTACCTTCGTTTTCCATTAGCCTATCCTTTCGATATATAATTAAAGTTTCCTAAAAAATCTTACTGTTATCAGTTTCATGCTTCCGGCAGCTTTCTGCACCTAGTATTATGTAATTTCACGTGTACCAGGAGTGCTTCAAACTCTGGGACTTTGTTCCGAAAGCTTCGGCATTTAACTACTACATTTTAGTAGTTTCGCTTGTGGTGGGGGCATTCTTTTGGATCTTAGTCGCATACTTCTGGGTCTGCTATAGTTGTCGATATCTGGACTGGTTGGAGATTTACCTAATCTGAAAAACCCGTGTGAGTACCTGACACATAGTCAGCTGCCTGGGAAGCAGCCAGTAATGTATAATGCACACCTAACCCACTAAAATAAATAAACGTCGTGTGACCACTCCTTCCCGTCGCGTAGACCGTTCGCTGGATGCAAGTCTTTCGATTTGACGCCACTTCGGCGACTTGCGCGTCGATGCGGATGAAACGATGATGATCAGGACAACACAACACCCAGTCCCTGAGCGCAGAAAATCTCCGACTTAAACCACTTAGCCTACGGATTTCGGCTCTGTGGTGCAAGTCCAGGAAATCGCAGCCAGCTTGTCACAGAAACTTCGAAGTCTTTGGTTCAGACCTTCCACTCGACTATAAACCAGAGCGCCAAATTCGCTTCTGGTGACAATGCTGCAAATTGTGAACATCACCGAAATTCCGTGCATTAGGCTGGTCTTCTCAAACACCTTTGCCAGTCGCTGAAATGATTTAAGCACCGCCGCTATCTGCAGTTGGTTGCACCCTTTTTCTCAGTTGGTCACGGACTACGTCCTTCAGGATGTTGAATGAGGCCCCCAGGTATACTGATGTTCTTTCTTGTCTCTTGCTGCCATTTCCCAATGGGGTACAATTATTCGCCATTCGTCTGAACAGCCGACGATAAACTGACGCCACCTTTTTGCGTTTGTCTGCTCTTTGACACAGGACAATGCAAGTTTCCTCAAAACAAGTGAATTTAGTCCCACTGGCTGTTTCAATTTAAGTGAGAAACGGCGCCTACAACATGGTCAGGGGGATCGGTATAACACACCGAGCCTTCCCTAGTGCCCATCTACCTTCCCATCTCCCTGTACAGGATGCCACTGACCTGCCTCTCGCTGTCAACTGGACGAGTAACTACGTATGTGGTACTTCCTGCAGAGGACATGGGATCCACATGAGAAGAGTGAACTTGGAAAACCTAGTGTACCAATACCACAGATACATGACCCTCGGGAGCTCTTCCAACATGTCGATTTGCAGCAGTTGCCAATCGTTTGATAGTAGTCGCAGTGATTGCCAGCTGATTACGATCGCCGACCAACTCATTCTGTGTTTGGTAACAGCGTTCACTTTGGGGATGCATTGTAGCTAGTGCAATGTGTTACAGGAGGGTCAACAAATACTCTTTAACTAACCCTACTGACTGTGTTTTAATGCGTTGAGCTAAAAAATTACTACTTCCCTACAAGACCCCACTTCTACTAAGGCTACAGAAAAATATTTGGTAAAATTTACTGGTTTCCTAAAATTTTTTGAGGTCTATTATGATCGTTAACAATGTCTAAAACAGAATTAGTTTACAAGAAATGAAGTTAATCTAGTCCTATCTTGAAGCAAAAACTTCATGTAACGCAATATGTTAGTTTCAATATCTGCTACGGCAACTAAATGACAAATGCGGATCTACTACGACTTAGATTATGCTCAGGACAATGGTAACGTGCAAAAATTCTCAAAACTGTGCCCTTAATTGCGTTGATATACACTGAAATTGGGTGCGATCTACTCTTTGGCAATGACTGTGAAACACAAACGCTGATTTGCTACGAACTAAGTTATCTACAACAGAGTTACTTATAACGTTAGAAAATTTTCAAAAACATCGTTTTGTAAGCGCTCAAAAATTCTAAAAAATAAGCCATTTCTCACGAACTTATATAGAACAATTTGAGAACGATTCTCTTGAAGGAGGGTAGAGCTACGGTTCTCAAAAGTTTTAAAAGAGCGCAATCAAGTTTACTCTTCTGCTTAACGATAACAACATGCTTTTATCGCAGCATTCGCAATTGTTCGAAATTTCGCAATATATCACAGTACAAACGAATATTGATACAATCAGTGAAGCTAGATACTGAAGAGACGTGACCATTAATATGTGAATCTAGAATTTCAAATCAACACATGACTGGCACATGCAGTCTCAAAGAAAGGAAAATTCCGAAGTCGACATATATATATATATATATATATATATATATATATATATATAAACAAAGTTGATGTGACTTACCAAATGAAAGTGCTGGCAGGTGTTGCCTCATCAGGAAAGAGGGAAGGAGAGGGAAAGACGAAAGGATGTGGGTTTTAAGGGAGAGGGTAAGGAGTCATTCCAATCCCGGGAGCGGAAAGACTTACCTTAGGGGGAAAAAATTACGGGTATCCACTCGCACACACACACATATCCATCCACACATATACAGACCCACATATTAATATTCACATATTAATGGTCACGTCTCTTCTGTATCTAGCTTCACTGATTGTATCAATATACGTTTGTACTATATATATATATATATATATATATATATATATAAAATGCGAGAGTTGCACGGAGTTTTTACATAGCTGCTTCTGCTACAACTTCTACACTGGCATGCAAAAGATAAACACTCAGTCTAAATCGCGAAAATCTGCAGCACCATCAAAGCACGTCTCCCGGCTGGAGCAGCTAACGATGCGACACCGTGTAGTATTACATCTTTACTAATTGTTCCTTCATGATCTCACAGGCACGGCGCTGCATAAATCATGTTAGAAATGTTATAATTATCCACAGAAATGATTACTGTGCATCTGCAAATCAAGCAAAATAGTTGTCATACTAGGAGAGCGATTTGAGATAGAAAAAAGGCATTCTAGTGACCTGTGCCGTTTCCTGACAGTCTACAAAAGTTTCGTATACATCCCGTCAGCGTAACGGTGCTCTGCAGAACATCAAAATACCGTAACCTCGTCTATACCGTGGGAAATTAAGGCCTGAATTGTCCATCTGTTTCTCTAAATATTGTCTGCAGTTGTACCTCAAGAATGTTCTCTGCAGCGTTGGCCATCATGGACTCGTATCTGCAAGAGAAACTTCTTGCGTTTCCAACACGCCTCGTTTGAATGGTGCCGGGTCGACTGAGAATTAAAAACGAAATACTATATCAGTCTAGAACATACTCATTTTGAAAACATTGAGTAACACCAATTTTGAAAAGAGAATTAAGGGCTTCAGCATCAGTAGACCTATGAGACTGGTGAAGAAACCAAATTTTCCAAAAATTATCTTTGCTTACGAGAGAGGGAAACATTAAAAAATCATCTTGGTACCTAAAATCCCCATAGGTTGCTTACACTAAGTAACTGAAATAAAAGGGGCAAGACGTATGTGTGACGACACTGCAGTTCTTTCAAATAAACAATTACACGATACGTCGTTTTATAACATGTCTGTAGAATGCATGGTATCATGGTAGGCACAGAATTTACGTGTAATGGTGTAGAAAAGGCTAAAGAAATGAAGCTGTTGTCGGAAGACCTATATTCGGACGAAGAGGCGTGTACCAAAAATGGCTGATATGTGAAAATTTGACAACGTCGTGTTGCCATAAGCCTTTGAGATAGTGCTGACACAGGGTTTGATAGAGGGGACATAATGAACAAAATATAGTGATAATAATGATCGAGATAAGAGAATTATTATAATTATTAACACAGAAATTTTAAATTTGATGCAATGAGGACTTCCATCCTTTAAATTAAAGTATGACCTCTAGCATGAGTCTCAGACTTAAATATGTCCTTCAAAAATACGTTTGAGGAAAGAGACCAGTCATTTTTCACGTGTAAATACATACGCACAGCATTAGATGTACTGAGACGAGTTAAATTTCGTAAACCATCCGTTGAAATAATGTACGGGTTACGTTATTAACCCAAAAAAGGACCGAAAATAAGGATTTTCGTTAGGACATATATAATGTTGTGAGTGCGTATCGCGTTGACAGAATTACTCACGTTACTTGGAACAATTTGTCGTGACGTATTATAAGGCCACTGTTTTTACACTCTGGGTTCCACTCTTAAGCTATGTCAAAATCGATACGTTCAGTGTCGGCGGTGGAGCAATTTACTTTTAACAACTGCTCCAATTCAAGCGTTATCTGCCAGAGAGGCCATGAAGAAATGATTTCAGGAGTGGAAAAAAACTAATGAAGACGTTCGTGAACCCAGATGATGCCTTCATGTTCTGCAGTGTGCTCCAGTGCTGGACACAACGTTCATAAAGAATTCTCGTGTTAGGGCGTGCCATGAAATATGACTGGTTTAGTATATGACGGAGTGCTGAAAAGTAATGGCTCCAAATTTTTATGTGAAAACTTGAGAGGTAGCATGAGCCCCCTCTCATATTTCTATCTTACCATTTTCCTCTCTAGTTGCATGCAGTGAAGGGTCGCTGTTCCTTCACACGCGGACTTCCCACGCAACGTCTCTCGTCACCCGGGTGGTCCGGTGACAGGAGGGCTCTCCTCATCTGGAAAGGGTTAAGCCGACGGGTGTGAGGAAGTCGAGTGAATGCTTTGCAGACGCCGACATTGTCAAAAGACACGCCCGGAGGGGTCTGAAGTAGCGGCTGGGCTAGAGGTGCCGTTACTTCGCAGAATCTTAGCGAAAACACTTTCTGGCAGGGTACCAGCGAGGCGTGGGAATGACTTGTGTACCCAGGCAGTTGAGGCGGGAAAATTCCCCCACTTTCTGCAAAATAGTAACTGTGATTGGCTGGCTCAGGGCATAGCTCCGTGACGTAGCAAAATCAGCGCAGAAATTGGCGCCAAGAATCTCCAATTTTGGAATGGTAGTGCTCCGGCAATGGAGTGGAATTTTCCGCCGGTTTTCGAGTTGCTGATTGGAACGTTTAACCACGGCCACTGTCGTGGGGGCGGGAATGTTGTGTGTTCAGCCTGTACGGGTGCTCTAGGTAGTCGGCTCTCGCCTTTCGGTCGAGGACGTCGAAGCAACCAGCCATTGCCTCCGGTACGCCAGATCGTGTTCTGGCAGTTAAGAAGACAGTTTGGTAATGTATGTCCGCAGCACCGGCAGATAGGGATTTTCCTAGGTGATAATCAGAGCTCAGCAGAGCGCGCCTGATCGTCTTTTTCTAACTTTGTTCTGTCTTGAGTAGCAGCAATTAATGTTGGGTTAGCTGTGTGTCTCTCTTAAGATTTGAGTGGCAAGGAATTGGCTCCACATACCACTTCGTCATAAACCTCACAATCGAGTTTAGGGACAACTTCACCTTCAAAGCGTTTGTTTGTGTATCCAAATTGAGCCAATTTGATGTATTATAAATGTTTCATGTGTTTTTGTTTATTATTTTGTGTTTAGTCTTAATAAATCATATTGTTATTTTGGACAGAACTTTCATTCTGTTAATCGGTAGAGCAACCCATCATTTCTCACTACGTTAATGAAACCTTCCTTTATTTAACTTATTTATCAAATTAAATTATTGCAGGTGCTAAACTCTTTTCTACTCCACTTGCAGGGTTGATTACAGTCAGTTCGCGTATATTTTGTAATCCTTGTGCAACAGCAAAAGTCAGAGTTAGAATAGGGGGGGCTTAGAGCATCATTTGCATATGTAGATTCTAGAATTTAGTGTTAAATACACTGCTAGCCCCGGCACCTCGCAAACTCTTATAGGTACCTAAATAAAACCAACTTTATTAACATTCTACATCTGTATTCCCCACGTCTACATATTCATTTCCCAGCATAGCAACTCTGGCGACGAACACGTTTCTCTCAACGAGAGATCAGTTTGTCGATATCGTCACTGCAGAATGTGTGACGTGGTTGATTGAGCAACAACCTTACCTCTGCTTGAACCGCTTCATCACTAGCAAAGTGAAGACCACGAAGGTGTTCATTAAGTTTTTCCAGGCACCGATTAAGTTACATTACCCACCACTATGTTACACGCTACATTTCAGAGCCATCTAGCGGCAGAGGGCTGCAAATATGTATACAAGATAAATAAAGATGTAGTATGTTAGTTACATTTGTGTTATATAAAAAACCTTCTAGTTTTCAAGTGAGAAATTGGGAGGCATTACTTTTCAACACGCTCGCGTTTCTTGCTTCCACACAAATTTGTCCCTTTCTGTGCTCTACTTTGTACACAACATTTCCCTATGGTGCTGAAGAACATGTGAGCAATATGTTTTTATTTACTAAAGAAGCTTCCGAACAGCCATATTCTTTTAGACAACCACAAGCAGACAATTAGATATATCGATGCTTGCATAACTGGAGCCATAAGTATCTGGATTCCGTGAATTCGTTTCTGGAGTGTTAACGTCGAAGCCTTGACAACATGTCTTCGAAATAAACACTCCAAAAACGAATTGACTGATTTCAGATATTGATGGCTGCAGTTATGCTTTATATCTAATTGTCTATACATGGCGCGCATAAGGGCCGGAAGATGGCCGAAACCGGTTGCCTAATACATAACTTTTGATAACATATGGCTATTTGGCAATCTTTCTTTGGTAAATATATGACCTGCTGCTGTCCCGTATTCACAACGGATCAACATAGATTGAGCAGTATACTGTTCATCGTCTATAATATCGCACCACAAGTTGATAAACGGGTATTTTCATGAATAAGTTTCTTCAATACACCTTAATGCATCTAAGTACCATTACAAAAAAGCAGTAAAAGGCCTCTAAATAGCTTGGATGATCATTTGAATTGGGATCAACGAACCGTTGCTTCGTAAGTTTTTGAAGTAACATCCTGAGATGTTTAATTAATAATCACGCGAAAACGCGAGTACTGAATACAAATTGAAATTTTGTATCAAACTTCAAAATATCAAAAAGATAATAAAATACAATTTTTACTCCTTCAGACTGAACAATATTATCGGTATGGATAATCCTTCCATTCAACTATAAAACATTTCGCTCGTCAGTGTCAAACAGTTTTCTACTTTCATGTGATAAGTAATGAAAAGTAAAAAGATATTTCTTTTGCTAAAAGCTGTGACTCATCATTTGTCGACTAACATTTCTACTCGATAATAAATATAGAATTTAAATAAAATAAAAAATTTGTTGCAACCAGCGTGAATTCAACCAGAAACATTGTGGCTATAGAGCTGAAAAGGTTCGATACCAGCTACCTAATAACCTTGTACATATTAAGGAAATTTTTTATAATTAACTGCTTTCGGAAATATTAAAACCGAAGCAGGCAACGTTTTTGTAATTTTTTGAGAGTTGAGTTGTACTGCTTGAGGAAATTGGTGTTCAGGCGCTGATGTTGAAAATCTACAGGGTGGGAAGTATTTATACCTACAAACTCTGGGAGGTTGTAGGGGCCATCAAAACAAATATTTTTCCCTAATGTCGTTTTTTCCAATGAGGAGTGTCTAAACCGGTAGAGGAAGATTCCTCTGGCGGCAAATTAATTAAACCAACAAACACTTTTCCATTTTTTGTGACCAAGAGACAACACATAACACAACCCAATTTCAATTACAGTAGATTTAAAAAAATGCCTCCATTGACACGTAAACACAGATTACACCGTCGGATCATGTTTTGTCTGACACGGGCTAAAACCCTAGGAGTATCCTGAATTGTTCCTGCTGCTGCTACTATCCGGGCAAACAGATCCTCTTGTGATGCAACAGGAGTTGCGTAAACAAGGTTGTGCATCTCTCTCCACACAAAAAAGTCCAGAGGGGACATGTCTGGGTATCGAGGAGTCCATGGTACAGGACCACCTCTGCCAATCCACGTTTCTGGGAACCGTCGGTCCAGAAATCGACGCACACGATGACTGAAATGTGCCGGCGCCCCGTCATGTTGGAACCACATACGTTGTCTTGTAGGGAGCGGGACGTCTTACAGCAATTCTGTGCAATGCTCTGGCGAGAAAATTGTAATAGCGCCTGCTGCTTAATGGCCTAGGTAGCAGATACGGCCAAATTAAACAGTTCGCAACAACACCAACCCACACATTAACGAAGAACCGCACTTGACGAGTGCTAGTAACTGTGGCTTCTGGGTTATCCTCACTACAAAACCGGCCTGAGTAGCCGAGAGGTTCTAGGTGCTACAACCTGGAACCGTGCGATCGCTACGGTCGCAGGTTCGAATCCTGCCTCGGGCATGGACGTGTGTGATGTCCATAGGTTAGTTAGGTTTAAGTAATTCTAAGTTCTAGGGGATTGATGACCTCAACAGTTAAGTCCCATAGTGCTCAGAGCCATTTGAACCATTTTGAACCTCGCTCCAGACATGCGAATTGTGCATGTTGAAGACTCCATCACGCCCGAACGTTGTTTCATCGGTAAACAACACAGACGATAGAAATGTAGGATGCATTTCACACTGTTCAGGTACCACTGTGAAAATTGTGCTCTGGGTGGATAATCAACTCGTTCCAGGTTGTGGACACGCTGTAAGTGAAATGGAAGTAATAATTGCTCTCAAAGGACTGTTCTTACATTTGTCTGATTCGTCCCCATGTTACGCGCAATTGCACGAGTGCTGATTGAAGGATCCCGCTCCACATGCTGCAAGAGAGTTTCCGCAAATTGCAGTGTTATTACCGTGCGACGGTGTCCCTGTCCAGGTAATCTGCTAAATTACCCGGTCTTACGCATACGTTGGTACACAACAGCAAAGGTCGTATGATGCGGGATACGGTGATTAGGATATTGTTGATAAACCCGCTGTGCAGCTCGTCTGTTGTGGTGCGCTACGTAGTACGCACCAACCATATCAGTGTGCTCACTCCAGGTGTATAGCTCCATTAGTAAACATGGACAATGCAGTACTACACCAGTGGACAGCAGCTGCCTACAACTGAAGAGCATAATACGTCCTCTAACAACTGAGGATCGTAATACAGCCTCTAACGACTGAAGAGCGTAGTACGGCCTCCACCGGTTTAAATAGTCGTCCTAGGAGGAAATGACATTAGGGAATAATATTTGCTTTGATGTCTCCTACAACCTCCCAGAGTTTGTCGGTTTAAATATTTTTCACCATGTATAAGTAGTATATGAATTAGATCGTGGAGATGCCTGTGTGGGGCATTCTGGAACAGCAGAGGTAACTGAGCTATTAGCTGTCACGTAATCTGGTAGCTGTATGTGATCCAGTTAGTGGTGAGCTGCCATGGTTCAAATGGCTCTGAGCACTATGGGACTCGACTGCTGTGGTCATCAGTCCCCTACAACTTAGAACTACTTAAACCTAACTAACCTAAGGACATCACACACATCCATGCCCGAGGCAGGATTCGAACCTGCGACCGTAGCAGTCGCACGGTTCCGGACTGCGCGCCTAGAACCGCGAGACCACCACGGCCGGCTACCCACTGACACACGTAGGCTGTGTTGCCAGCCGAAATGACGCCATTACCAAGTCTGGAGGCAGTGTTAAACTACATTATCGTGACGTCCCCTGGATGTGAGTAATTTATAGCCACTTCTACTTGTAATGGATCTGTTCATGAAATTTTGAAATACATTATTTTGTTCCTTTATTTGGTTTTAGTTTATTGTACCACACTGCCAGCAGCTTGGTAGATATGTATAAAGTTATGTACAGTGAAATTACAGCATAAAACATACGAACAATAATTTAAAATTAATTTACAATGTAATACACAGAGGCTGTAAAGGATATAAGTGCAGATATTTCTGTTGATGACTGAGGACGATATACTGAACAACATTACGTCAGTATTTACAGAATTTGCAGACCAATAATTGCAGCTATCAGGAGTATATGTTTTTAGGTCGGTTAGTACCTCCAAGTACATGTCACAAGAGGAAGCCATTAATGCTTATTTTCCCTTGTACATCAGGTCAGGTGTTGAAGTGTTGACACATGGCAACAGGGCGGTCAGTCCACACTGACAGGCGCAGTCCATTAATGATGCAGTTACGACCACACAGAAAACATCAGGTCGTGAGGTTTCTGACGTCATTGTGCGAAGACTGTGCGACAGAGAGACAAAACCACCAACACAGTGATGCCTGTACTTGTTGAGATACCACATATATAGAAATATCTGCATTTATGCCCATTACACCTTGCACCATAGCTAAGGACTTATTAACTACAGGCAAAATAAGAAGTAAAAATAATTCCACAGAGATTTGGAAACACATAGGTGGAGGTTAGAGTGTTTACACAATGACACACAGACCGCCAAATTCCGTACACACACATTTTTCGTGGAAAACAAAGCAGGTCATTTTATATTGGAGGATTCTCATGACATAACGAGTCAGAAGTACTTGCTCAAATGGTAACTTTCAATTTCACAAGGTTTCCCAGTAAGCGGTTTTGCTGTGCTTCGAAGAATCAGCAAGAAAACGGCAGGTAGTTCATTCTCAATGTGCTTTCTTCTGGTAGTCATAGAAAGGATTGTCCTTGATGCCAATGTGACGTACATGTGAGGGGCTTTAACTATGATTTGCATGCATTCGTATCAAGATAATTATCAGCTACCTCCTCTCCTGAAATTTTCTGAAACCAGGGGTGTTTCCAATTACTGGTTGGATCACAGCATAGAAGTCACCTTTATGTAAGATTGAAGCCCTCTCCCCGTTCTTCCTTGGCAAGTAGTCGCATCTGTGACTTGAAGTTGGTAGAATGACGTTCATTAAGGGGCCAGAAACACTGGCTGTCTTATCCACCTGGTCCACCTTCTTTCTGTAGACCAATTCTACGTGAGATGAGACCAATAGAAAAGAGAATCTCAAAACTCTTTGCTTATTTAGCGATGAATCTCATATGACTTTCAATATTTGAATATTAATTTTACCAAATCCACTTAGGGTTTTCTACAGATTCCAATGCACGTTTTGAGTGTAGCACTATCAGCAGCTTATGGAGGCTCGCATGTCAACCAAATCTGAGATCGTTTCGAATTGCTATCGCACTCACGGGAAAAAGTGGACATTATGGGGGCAGGCAAAATCGTTTGGAATATCTCAGCCTAGAGGCAAAAAATAAAGCCGCATGATTTCGAGAGCCATCATTTACACGCATGAAAAAAGTGTGGCCAATAAATGTAAGTAGCGTAACTTGAACTGATGCAACCAAAGTCGTTTTTCATGAAACGAATATCGAGGGTTTCCACCGGATATCTGGTTCGAGTGGCATAAGGCGTCGTGTAACTATCTGTTAGACTCCACCGGTCGATGGTACGTAGTGAGATTAATGCTACCACTAGCAGCGGAGTGAAATATCCGGGACGTTAGAAATCGCCTTGATGAAGTGGGAGTCGACGTAGGGCGGCTCGGACATGCGTAAACACGACTCGGCGACATTTCGAGAGCGACGATTCGTCTCCGCGCAGCCGCCGAGAACGCGCCGCCCCCAGCGACAGGCAGGAAGGTCGTTTGAGAACGAGCGGCCGGTAAAAACGCACAGCTGGGGGGCGCGTCACCCGCAGGCGGCGGCTCTGACGGATGGCTGCGACTGCAACCCGCCGCCCTCACCCCCTGCCCCCCCCCCCCCCCACCACACAGCACCCAGCCACTGGAACCACCTCCGTCTCAGCCCCACTCTTCCAGCCAAGCTGCACCCGCTGCTGCACTCCACTAAGTTTAAACTGACACTTTTTTCACGCCTGACGCTTTTCCAAGGCGAGAACGATTCAAGAGGTTACGGACAAACGGATGTCTCAACGGCTGAAGTCTGAAGTATAGGATTCGCGGTTGGTTTCGCATCTCTGCCAGACTCTTAACGGCGACCAATGCTATTCAAAATATACATAAATGACCTTGTGGATGACATCGGAAGTTCACTGAGGCTTTACGCGGATGATGCTGTGTTATATCGAGAGGTTGTAGCAATGGAAAATTGTACTGAAATGCAGGAGGATCTGCAGCGAATTGACGCATGGTGCAGGGAATGGTAATTGAATCTCAATGTAAACAAGTGTAATGAGCTGCGAATGCATAGAAAGAAAGATCCCTTATCATTTAGCTACAATATAGCAGGTCAGCAGCTGGAAGCAGGGCCGGCCACGGTGGTCTCGCGGTTCTAGGCACACAGTCCGGAACCGCGCGACTGCTACGGTCGCAGGTTCGAATCCTGCCTCGGGCATGGATGTGTGTGATGTCCTTAGGTTAATTAGGTTTAAGTAGTTCTAAGTTCTAGGGGACTGATGACCACAGCTGTTAAGTCCCATAGTGCTCAGAGCCATTTGAACCATTTTTGAACTGGAAGCAGTTAATGCCATAAATTATCTGGGAGTACGCATTAGGAGTGATTTAAAATGGAATGATCATATAAAGTTGATCGTCAGTAAAGCAGATGCAAGACTGAGATTCATTGGAAGAATCTTGGAAATACAATCCGAAAACAAAGGAAGTAGGTTACAGTACGCTTGTTCGCCCGCTGCTTGAATACTGCTCAGCAGTGTGGGATCCGTACCAGACAGGGTTGATAGAAGAGATAGAGAAGATCCAACGGAGAGCAGCGTGCTTTGTTACAGGATCATTTAGTAATCGCGAAAGCGTTACAGAGATGATAGATAATCTCCAGTGGAAGACTCTGCAGGAGAGACGCTCAGTAGCTCTGTACAGGCTTTTGTTGAAGCTTCGAGAACATACCTTCACCGAAGAGTCAAGCAGTATATTGCTCCCTTTTACGTATATCTCGCGAAGAGACCATGAGGATAAAATCAGAGAGATTAGAGCCCACACGGAGGAATACCGACAATCCTTCTTTCCACGAACAATACGAGACTGGAATAGAAGGGAGAACCAATAGAGGTACTCAAGGTACCCTCCGCCACACACCGTCTGGTGGCTTGCGGAGTATGGATGTAGATGTAAATTACCGTTTGAATGAATGAAACGGAAGGCAGAAAGGTTCAACAATGCATTTCAAATAGCGGAATTGACATTGACTGTTGACGAAACTGGAAGCGAACGGGTCAAACAGGAAGTTAATCTGATGGCTTCTCAAAATGAAAGTTTTGACGCCGACGTCGGTCGGGCGAGCTTGGTGCGTCTTCTGGCTCTTTTACTAGTACTGGATTTCGTGCTTCGTGTCTTTTAGCCTTTATGTTATTGTTTACCTTGCATTCGTGTCTCATGTAGGCGAGCGGTCCAAGGCGCTGCAGTCATAGACTGTGCGACTGGTCCCGGCGGAGGTTCGAGTCCCCCTCGGGCATGGGTGTGTGTGTTTGTCCTTGGGATAATTTAGGTTAAGTAGTGTGTCAGCTTGCAGGTTTGCTGATGACATGGTCCTCCTAGCCACAAGGGAAACAGAATTACAGGATTTGGTAGACACAATTAAAACTAATGGAAAAAAATATGGAATGAAAATTAACACAAATAAAACAGAAGCATTGGCACTAGGAGGAAGTAAGGAAATAAAAATTATGCTGAATCCAGAATCTACAACAGGTACAAAATTTTAAGTATCTTGGAAGCAGGATAGACACCGACAGGAAGTGCACCACAGAAATTAAAACAAAGATAGCAACAGCAAAAGAGGCATTTTATAAGAAAAGGAGAATTTTCTGCAGCGGTCTGGACAGAGAACTCAGGAAGAGACTCATAAAATGTCTTGTGTGGAGTGTTCTTCTATACGGCGCTGAAACATGGACTATAAGGAAGAAAGACAGAGAAAGGCTGGAGGCTTTCGAGATCTGGACATGGCGGAGGATGGAAAGAATAAGTTTGATGGACAGAGTAAAAAATGAAGAGGTATTGAGAAGAGTGGGAGAGAAAAGACAGTTACTAGATGTAATAATGAGAAGAAAAAGAAATTGGATTGGGCATATATTAAGAAAGAATGACGGACCGTTAAAAACAGTTTTAGAAGGTTATGTAGAAGGGAAACGGAGCAAGGAAGGAAGAGATTCCAGATACTGGATGACATGATGGACGGTACAACATACAGCAGCCTTCTGAAGGAAGCAATGGATCGCAGAAAATGGAAAGGCAAAGGACCTGCTAATGTAGCAGATAACTGATGATGATGATGAGTGTGTCAGCTTAGGGACTGATGACCTTAGCAGTTAAGTCCCATAAGGTTTCACACACTGAAACGTCCCCTTTTGAAAAATTATATACGTGACTGGGCTTAAACTGACACACAATATTTTTAGCGCAACGCAATCTGACTTTCAGTAATCCCTACAAAAGAATGGCCCTGACTAACATTAACCTATACCTTTCACAAATCACTTACCTCACAAATATCTTCATTACTCGAACTACTGCAATACAGCGAGCGCCACTACTGCCACCTAAATAAAAGATTCAAACTACGGAAGGCACTAACTACTGATAGGCATAGTTAGCAAATGAAAGATTTTAATAGAGAACAAACAATGTATTTACCTTAATAGTGTTGAAAATTCATAATATACATAGCAGTTCATGACATCCAGTCTTACAAATTTCAAAACTCCGCCATCTCTCTCCCCACATCCACCACTGCTGGCGGCTCACCTCCAACTGTGCAACGCTACACGCAATTCACATCCAGCTGCCCAACACTACAATGGCAGACAACAATGCAAACTAGTCACAGACTGCACACAGCACAGCCAGTGATTTTCATACAGAGCGCTACGTAACGTTGCCAATAAGAAAACATAAACAGCGTACTTACATAGCCCCCATGCTCCCCACAAAAAAATTTTACAAATTGGTTTGGGCAGTGGCCAATAATGATTTGATAAAATTTTTCATAATTACAATAACAAAGATATCAAATGCACTCACTTATTGGCACAATGTTGGTCAAAAGCTAAAATTTTCTCACAGTCCATAAAGACAGTCCTGATCATTCATCACAGTAACCTTGCAGTGTTTTTCTCAAGGTCTGAGCAGTAAAAGAAAATGCACACGGAAGTAGTGGATTTCCATGCAATCTTGAAGAAGTAGTGTTGTCCTTCCAACGGAAAAACAGTGCTGACTCTTGACATGCAGACAGGTATTGGTGCACAACAGGGCAAATCCACAGCAGAGTCAGTCGAAATTTTGAAGAGTATTGGTAGGTAGGTCATCACAGAGCAGACCCACTGTAGTCCTGGTAGAGATTACGGTATTGGTGGGCCACCAGAGGTGCAGACCCACTGCAGTCCTTGTAGAAATAATGGTACTGTTGTGACTGTGCAGGTGCACAATCACCATTGAAGAGTCTTGCAGATAATATAGCAAGTCCATAACCACCACTTGTGCACTCACAAAGTTTTTGGAATTGTCCTTAGAACCAGCAATGCTGTCATCCAGTCCCTTGCTGAATTATTAATGCACGTGCAAACACTAACAGTCCCGACTTCTCACATATTGTCCATTTACTATGACCAACAGAAACGTGTGCAGTGAAATGTAACTTACAAGTTAATAATATGATGAACTGGTATCAATTACAATTTTATGACATAGGAATACAATAACAATGGTACAAAATACATCATTAAAAACATAATAATACAGATAACATTTTTAGTAATAGGGGCTTTAAAAAAGAATGGAAATAAACATATACATCAGTGTTACAGCAATTATGACATAAGTAAATACATAAAAGATCAGAATAATTATTGAAACATCAACTTCACACATGAGCATGAAAAGAGAACAAAATTAATAATGAATAACATCTTTAGGAAGTAAATAACATATTATTAATGCCAATTATATTTGAGGATAACAGTATTCCTCATCATAGTTCATGTAGCTGAGTATTAGAAAAATTCTAAAACATAAGTCTTATCAGATAAACATATAAAGACAGGAAGAACGTAAGTACACAAGGGTACACAAACACATAGTGGGATAACACAAGGATAGGACAGGGTTTATTTTACTGCAGTATTTTGCAAACAAAAAACTTTGTTTACTTCTCGGAGATCTCCCTTTGTTCTTCATTATTTCCAAAAAGTCCTATCTATACCTGCTTTCTGTACTTTTCTCGTATAGCCTCTCAGTGCATTTCGTCAAATTCATCGTAACTCATTCTCTTATAGGCTACCCCCTCTTAAGCTAACTTAAATCTACTGAGCTCAGATGCTAAACTAAGGGACGAGGCAATACAGCAGCAGAAAACAATTAACACAAACATCAATGACAAAAAATTCAAATTGGCAAAGCAATTGCAATATTACAACTAATATAAGGCACTGTGCAGCAAACAAGACAAATAAATCAGTAGTAAAACTGGCTTAACAGAGTAATGTAAAGTGAAACTTAGTAGCACTATGCCTGGCAAACAGCAGCAGCAAATGTAATAACTTATATCTAAACATGACAAAGCTCAAGCAAAAAAATATCACACTAAAGATAACAATGCAGATAAGGGAAATGTATATTCACATCTTAATGTCTACGTAATTAAAGTGGTGTACCACAACTTATTCTACAAAAGAAATTACCAAGTAATTGAAAAGAAAATTCTGTATGCAATTCCTGTGAAATGTTTTTGTGCTCCTTCGTTTTGTTTTAAGTACATCATAAAGTGATTATTTACTGGATCTGTAGGCATAAAATATCTATATTAGTACATCTATTAAATTTTATTTTAACCAATGCTGCAGTGCAGCTAGAAACTTGATATTAAACAAAATGATCAATCTCTCAACTATAAAGACAATAGATGTAAAATGTTTCTCATCATTTCATTAGGCATTTTAGTAAATATCTTAAATTAAGAGCTCCACAGTATAATCATATGTTTTCAAGTTTGAGGGTGTCCTATTTACGATGCTTTCTACAAAGGAATGTCAATAGCGAGGATAATGGCCTCCCCCTTTTTTTTTCTCCACCTGTGCCTCTGAAACGGCACACACTAATGGCTTTTTCTCCAGGTGTCTGACACAGCTGGGTGCCCACGACGCATTACGTGCAGATGGTCACTTAACTTTCTTACAGAAATATTTATGACAGCAGTTTCTGCTACAGTGACAGTCTCATATAAACATATTTCACAGGTCGAGAATTTGCATTACAAATCTGTAGAAACAAAATCCTGTTGATATAACAGAGTCCAAAAAAAATTTTCGTCGGCATTGTAGTACATTCACGCATTTACATACATTTCATAACTCTTAAAGTACAATTCTTGGTTTCCAACAACCTTTTTCACAAACCAGAGTCCCTAACCACTATTCATTATTCCTTAACTTATTCGTCGACACTTCTTCAAATTTTCATCATAACAGATACGTAGCATACTCAAATAACTCATATAGCATCAGCTTATTCATCATAAACATACTGCAACAGCATAATACACATAGTCATCGTAATAATAACATCATAACACCTCAGTCAACTCTCAAAATCGTCGTAGCTTCCTCCAATAATTTCAAAACCTAAAAAAAATTCTCTGCTCATTTCAATAGTGTCACCTACCTCAAACGTACTTTAAAAATCATGCTCTCTTACCAAATACATCATTCAAAGCTCTCATAGTATCACAATGGTTCGAAGAAAATATGAATAGTTCACGAAGTACAGACGAAATACAATTTCATAAGTGTGAAGTTACCCAACTGTGTAATTGCGTAAACATGTGTCACTGATGTAGTTAAAAAGTAATGTTTATCTCTCAGTTAAATGATCAGATAGCTGTGTAACTTGTGTGTTAGAGAAATATGGTACCGATGTGTAAAGTTGTATAAGCAAATACCATATTAGCTAGGGCTCCTTGTGCTTGCAGACACATGGCACACAAAGTAAACATGTACCCCCCTGAGGATTAATGTAATGATACCATCAGGTGTTACAGATTACAGCAATGGAATGAATTGTATCACGGAAAACCCTTGTATCATTGTACTTCAAATATCTTAAAAAAATAAATGTTTTAAGTGCGAAATTAATCACTCAAATACGTGTACTGTAGCGCTAAACTGTGCGTCATGTTGTAAGATAATCTCTGTGGAAGTCTCGTAGTTATCGTCCTCTGATACCTAAGTTCTGCAGAAGTCAATGTACTTACCTCATGATAAACAAAACTGAAATGCTTTGTGTATAGATATCGTAGTCATTACGCTTATTGTTGTGATGAAGAAAGTACTGTACTGTAACGTATTGTTGTGCTACGGAAAAGGCTGTCTCATTGTAGCTATACCACTAAAGTTACTACTAAAACATGTTTTACTTTCCAGAATAAAACAGAAAACTGTGCAGATATAAAACAGAAACACTGCAAAAGCAACATTGTAAATTGTCACTCATTAGTAGGGTCGTGATAAAATCGTGTAGCTGTCACATAAACTAACCACTATGTCATCTGGTATCTCACTGAAAGTACTTTAAATCCAGAATGTATTTTCAAGTAAACCAAAATGTTGCATTAAAATCTCATTAGCAGTACCAGTATGTGTCCTAAGTATGTAAGCCTGATAGTTGTTACGTAATCGTGCAACTAACAAGCAAGAATGTACATATACAACACTGTGTCGTCTGTTCACTATAACAATGCATTCGTAATTTCTGTTTAAAAATGTTCCCTATGTTCTAGACTGGATATTTAACCTCAAACATTGTTGCATGTTAACAGTTTCTTAAGTCTGACAAAGCATACTAGAAATGTGAAGTGAAAAGTTTGATGGCAAAGACAAAGTTAAAAAGCAGATTATCTTTCAATAAACGGTTTTACATGTGAAATGTGGTGTAAATCTTTACTCTTCCTGGTACGCAGAGTTTCATCTTCAACGCAATTATCAAGTGGTATACGTCGGATTCTGTAAG
The DNA here is from genome assembly GCF_021461385.2 of Schistocerca piceifrons. Lineage (NCBI taxonomy): Eukaryota > Metazoa > Arthropoda > Insecta > Orthoptera > Acrididae > Schistocerca > Schistocerca piceifrons. The sequence goes on along the minus strand of NC_060144.1, from coordinate 73,440,825 downwards.
GTCCATTGTAAACTAGAAAGAATTTGTGACTCAAGTGTTTCTTCTTATGTGACAATGATTGAGCTTTATTGAGAACTTTCTGACTAATATATAATTTCTTTGCATTTGCTTTACCGTGTAGTTTTCTCCTTTTGTCTGCTCAGATTTTATATTTATAATAGCCAAATCAATTATGTCTTTGTGTCGAAGTTTACATGTATTCGGGAAAGGTACAAGCTCTCTGATTCTGTTCGGTGGTTCTTCATTCTTTAGTACAAGAGTAGGTGGTAAAGCAGTGGAGTCGTGAGGCATTTCATTCAGCACGTTTTGAAAGAAGGGTAAATATCTGTCCCAATGCTGATGCTTTCTGTGACAGTAAAGTCTGCAAAGCTTATCGATTTCTTTCATAATCCGTTCAGACTGGTTACAATGTGGTGAGTACAATGAAATAAAAACAGGTTTGATTTTATGATTCCGAAGCATGCGTGACCAAACAGCAGATCTGAATTGCGGTCCGTTATCTGAAATGACTTTACTAACGTGGCCAACTTCATGTAAGAAATTTTTAACAAAGGCGTTCGATACAGACCGTCCAGTGGCTTTACGTAACGGAGTGAAAGAAACAAATTTTGAAGTAAGTTCAACAGCGACTAGAACGTACGAAAATCCATTAGATGTTCTGACAAGGGGTCCCAAGAGATCAACAGCAGCAAATTCTTTTAATTTAGAAGGAATAATAGGAAATAACGGAACACGATGTGAGACAGTAGATGGTTTCGCCTTTTGACAAAGTTTACAAATAGACAAGACTCTTCGAATTCTCTTTTCCATATTGTTAAAATAACAAGTCGTTCGAAGAATATGATAACATTTTCGTGGACCAAAATGTGCGTAGCTGAAATGAATGTATCAAATGAGCTTATTAACAAAATCGTCTGGAATGCAAAGTACCCATAGCTTGTCATCAACAGTGCAGCGTTTGAAGAGTATGTTGTTTCTAACCAGGTAATAATGCCGAAACTGTGTGTGTGTCTTTTCATGCCATTTGCTCTTGATGTCTTTCCAAATCGGATCCTTATCTTGTTCATCAGCAATGCCCTTTAAAGATGTGGTGATGAAGTTTTCAAAGGCGACTTTCTGAATGTAAAGAATACTGAAATTTTTCTCGAGGTTGCATTCTGTGTTACTTTTCTCAAGCCCAGCCGGTGCGCGTGACAGTGCGTCCGCAACAATGTTCTCCTTGCCGGGAATGTAGACTATTGTGAAGCGGAATTCTTGCAGAAACAATGCCCAACGTTTTAACCTGTCATGATTTAATTATGAAGACATAAGAAATTGTAATGCACGATGATCACTGTATACTTTTACGTGCTTACCAGAAAGAAAGAAACGGAATTTGTTAAATGCTTAAACGATAGCTAAAGGTTATAACTCAGCAACGGAATAATTTTTTTCAGATTTTGTTAGCACTCGGCTAGCAAAAACAATGGTTTTCTGAACAGTAGTGTCATTTTCTATGGCTTCTTGGAATAAATGGGCACCAAGACCGACTTTAGAAGAATCCGTGCTAAGGCAGAAATCTTGTGACAAATCTGGATGAGCTATTATTGGCGCATTAAGTAGCTATTCTTTCAAAGAATTGAATTCCAACTGTGCTTCTTCGTCCCAGTTCCAAATAGTATTTTTTCCAGTGAGAGAACAAAGTTTTGGTGTAAGCAGAATTTGTATATTCAGAAAACGACGGTAAAAATTTACAAGACCTAGAAAACTGCGGACTTGTTTTTTGTGGATGGAACTGGAATGGCTCTTACTGCTTCTAACTTTTCAGGATCCGGTTGAATACCTTCAGAAGAAATAATATGTCCCAAAAACTTCACCTTTGTCCTACCAAATTCAGACTTTTCCAAGTTAACTGTAATTCCAGATTCTGCAAAAATGTGTAACACGCTGTTGAGGATGCGATTGTGTTGTTCCCATGAGGCTTCTGCTATCAGAATATCGTCCACATATAAGGTGATGTGACGTTTTAAGAACTCAAGTAATATGGAATTTAGCCCGCGAATGAATGCTGCCGAAGAAATGTTCAAACCAAAAGGAAGTTTCCGAAACTGATAACAAACGCCGAAACAAAGGAAAGCTGTGTATGTTCTACATTCTGGATGAAGTTCGATCTGATAAAAGCTGGATCTGAGATTAATAGAAGACAACACTTTTACGCCATTAAAATTTTGAAGAAGTTCTTCCATCGTTTGCAGCCTGTCTGTTTCAGGAATGATGATAGTATTAATTTGTCTCGAATCTAAGACAAGTCTGATCGATCCATTTTTCTTCTCAACAACATGTAAATTTTTGTTGTATGAGCTTACTGCAGGCTCAATAATGCCCTCATTAAGCGTAGATTGTATTTCTGTTCTAACACGGTCCCTATAATGTGCTGGAATTACGTATGGTCTAACACAAAATTTAGTGTGCTCACAAACACGAAATTGGTAATGAAATCCCTTGATTGCTCCTGTTTTGTGAGTAAAAACTGTGGAATGTGCTTGTAAAATCTCAAAAAGGTCTTGCCTATAAGTGTCATTACAATTATCAATTGTTAGAATTTTATTCTGAATTAACTCATTAGTATCAAATATGTCGTCGATATCATCCCTGTCAGTACTTGCAGAGTGATTGTTAGTGTCTAGTTCCGTAGAAGATTCCGAACTGTTGTCTAACAGAAGGTAAAGCCAATTAATTTCCTCGTCATGGTTTGAGAGCCAATCTTCAAATTTCAAAGCTATTGATTTACCTTCTTTCTCTAAACTTATTTCAGCATCGTGAAAGTTTAAGATTGCTTTGTATTCATTCAAAAAGTCTACTCCCAATATAATTTCCGTCAACAATAATGGAACAATGAGAAAGTTCATAGAGAAGCTGTGGCTTTGACAAAAGAATTCTAAGTTGGTTTGTTGGCGTACATCTACACTTTTTCCAAGATTGCACCTTGTAATTTAATCTTACGTAACGGAAGTGTGGGGCAATCGTTCGATTTGTTACATTTGCTAAAGGCTGTTTCACTAATTACTGAAATGGGACTGCCAGAGTCAAGTACTGCCATAAATTTTACGTCATTTACTGTAATGTGAATCACAGGATATGCAATGTTGTTATGTTTTACGTCGTGTTCCTGGAGTAAGTTGTCCCTAATGTCTTCCATTTTTACGTAATTACTAGCTACGGCAGCTGCGTCGTCAGTTTCATACATACGTTTCATGGCTGCCAGCGGTATGAGTCATTGCCTATTGTCTCTTTGTTGGCCCGCGTCGTTATTGGGATTTGGAGACCTAACTTCCACAAATTCACCTTGTCGAGAGGGCCCTGCTCTGTTTGAATCCCGCCAGTTCTGATGCAATTCAGGTCTGTCGTTATGATCATATCGTCTGTCGTCATGTCGTTAGATTCCATAGTTTCTTTCTTGTCGGTCACGTGGTGGAGAACTTCTCCCTGAATCGTAACTGCGCGCTGGTATGTTGCGTCTAAAGTTATTCTGTCTCCCTTGATAATATTTATTTTGGTTCCCATATTGTCTGTTTCTCCGATTGTCTCTGTGATAGCCATTACCGCGGAGAGGTGATCTTTCCCTGTAGTTATTACTACTCTGCCAACGGTTGTTATATGGGTGGCGTCTGTTTTGGTCACGATTTGTGTTGTGAGAACAGCCTTGTCGTGTCCAGTTATTATTTCTTTCATCGCGGAATTGCGACGGATGTGACCTGTAATTGTTGTATTCCTGTTTTCGCGTCCCGCGATTATCAGTGTCAATTTCTAATTCTTGTAAGAGTCCCTGAAAAGCTTCAATGTCGTCTTTGCAACGTCCTGCCAAAATAATATGTCGTAAATGTTCGGGTAATTTGATTAAGCAAATGTGGATGAGTTCTGAGGGGCTGAATGGGTTTGACAGGTACTGATTCTTGTGCAACATGTCTTCAAAATATTTCGCAAGACTGGAAAATTCAGATTGTTCGAAATGTTTCATCATTATGATGCTATGTTTTACTCGGTCTTGTGTAGCTTGAGACCGATATGCTGAGAGGAAGGCATGATAAAATTCTCCTTCACTGTGACAATCGTGAATGACCGATCGCATTCTTACAGCTGGTTCATTCTCTAAGTAGCCACACACAAATTCTAATCTGTGCTCTAATGACCAGTTGGGAGGAAAACAATGAGAGAATTGATGGAGCCATGCTTGTGGATGAATGTCGTTGGCAGAATTCTTAAATGTTTTGAATTTACGTGTAGTAATGAACAGCTTATAGTCAAAATCATCATGTCGGCGAGTCACATGTCGGTTATTGTTACGTCGTTTCGGCGGTTCCATCTCAAAATTCGGTGTGCCTTGCCAATTTCTTTCATAATTTCCGAAGTGTCCTGTGTTATTATTTTGTGGTTTTCCGTATTTCTAAGTCCCTCTTCCCGTGTTGGAGCGCGAGTGTCCTCTGAAATATGTAATTTTTGTATTACTTGTGTCAGCTGATCATGTACTTCCCGGATTTCTCTTTGGTGTTGCGTATTAATTTGATTCTGATTTTGTTTGAATTTCCTAATTTGTTCGCACTCTTCTGTGTCATTAAAGACTACCAGTTTTGTGTCATTCAGATTATCATCTACCTTCGTAGATAAATTATTTAGCTGATCCGAAAGTTCAACTACTTTCTCTGATAATGAACTAATTTCCCCCATGTGTCTTTCTACTGTCTCCTTTAAGTTTTCCAGAGTTCTTGCAAGTTGCGTAACCGAATCGGTAGATGCAACTGAGTCAATTTTAGCTTGCAAGGTCTCATGATTTTCATGAACAATAATTTGCAGTTCTTTTACGGCTGCTTCGTGATTCTGTAACGCATTTTCATGCCGCGAAAAAAAGGTTGAAAATGCTCACAAATTTGTGTTTTTACGTCGTTACAGACTTTTTGACATTTCGATTCGATTTTATGTAACTCAGTAGTTAAATCTTAATGTGTTTGTTCAAGCGTGGTGTGGAGATTTTGTTCCATTGCGTCTAACTGTTGCTGTGTTTGTTTCTGGTGTTGTTCCATTGAGTCTAACTTTTGAAGCTTTTGCTGTGTTTGTCTCTGATTTTGTTCCATTTGTTGCATTAGCTATAATAACAATGCATTAGTGTCTGGAATCTGTTCCTCTATGCTTTTCGGCAGTGCATTTGCACCGGCAACATTCACGTTTTGACAAGCAGAAAATGTGTCTTGACTTATTTGAGAAAACGATGAGGACGCAAAACCTGAATCTACAGTATTTGCAAAATTGTGTCCTGTCATTTCGGATTCCTGAGGCGAGTTATTGCCGACTGATCGATCGATAATGCTTCCCTGTTTACTAATTGTTTCACTGCCTACACCATTGTTTGCCGCCCGCTCCATTTCCCTATGCACAATTACCAAATTACTATGTTGAACATTAGTTAATACATTACACGGTGGCGCTAACACACTGCTTTCGTCATTTCTCAGTTTACTTTGGAGCCTAGTATTACGTTTTTCACACGCCATAATTGTCACAATATTTCACACGACAACACAGAAAAACACAATTTGAAGAGCAAAAATATGAGAACACATTAACATAGCACTGAAAATAATATCTAGTTAATTGCAAGCGCAGCTGCGAAATACTTGATGCAAATCTACATGCATGCCACAACTGTTTTACTGTACAACAATGAAAAACTACAACTACAAACGACATTCTCTCTATAATTACGCGCTAGCAATAAACTAAAGCTACACTAATTACACAAACTACAAGAAAAAAATCAGAAGATTCCAGTGAGGCATCCTCGGCTAAGGGTCGACATATGAAACGTCCCCTTTTGAAAAATTATATACGTGACTGTGCTTAAACTGACACACAATATTTTTAGCGCAACGCAATCTGACTTTCAATAATCCCTACAAAAGAATGGCCCTGACTAACATTAACCTATACCTTTCACAAATCACTTACCTCACAAATATCTTCATTACTCAACCTACTGCCATACAGCGAGCGTCACTACTGCCAGCTAAATAAAAGATTCAAACTACGGAAGGCACTAACTACTGATAGGCATAGTTAGCAAATGAAAGATTTTAATAGAGAACAAGCAATGTATTTACCTTAATAGTGTTGAAAATTCATAATATACATAGCAGTTCATGACATCCAGTCTTACAAATTTCAAAACTCCGCCATCTCTCTCCCCACATCCACCACTGCTGGCGGCTCACCTCCAACTGTGCAACGCTACGCGCAGTTCACATCCAGCTGCCCAACACTACAATGGCAGAAAACAATGCAAACTAGTCACAGACTGCACACAGCACAGCCAGTGATTTTCATACAGAGCGCTACGTAACGTTGCCAGTAAGAAAACACATTTGAACATTTGTCGTGTCTCATCGCAAAGATTCGATTAGGAATCAGACATCCACCCCGTATCTGTTCTTCCAAAATGGGCGCCAGATATCGGAAAGCGAAAAATAAATTAAATGTAGCAATACCCAGACGAAGATAGAGTCTATACTGCACATAATCAAAGCTATAAAATTTCTGATAAGGACATGATTATTAGGAGTATGTTTGGACTCTGCAAGTCACTCCAAAATGGGCAGGTTAGACTGTCCAGTATAGTCTGCCCCCTGTCGGCAGATCTCGCAACCTATGTACGGGAGTGGATCTCCCAGGGCCTTTGTGCACATGGGTAAGATTAGCCGCCGTTGTAGCTGCCGAGCGGGTAGCTTCGAGACCCCGTAGCGAATGGGCGTGTATGTCTGTCAGCTAATCCATGAGCCGCAGTTGGCGCGCTGCCTGTGGACGTTTTAAAGTTTATTCTAATAAACACTTATACCATATAACTTGTTCCTTCCAACTATTCTGAGTGGAAATAAGGGGAGGACAGTGAGTCCTCTAACACTATACACTCAAACTCCAACGTACCGCCACGGGAGGACGAGCCCGTGCGTACATTATTTTTTGGTCCTCCGAGCTGGATACAGTTACCACGTGGAATTTGCGTTCACGCGGATTTATTTTCAGATATTTGTGAACTTAAAAAAAAAAAAAACCGCATGTGAGTTGCGAACATTATCGGCTTCGTTGGTGACCGCTATCGAGTGTCCCAGGGCCTGTTCGGGACTTCGACAATAACAGCCTCAACAACGGTGATCCGAGCCATATTTGTGAACGTTTAATGTGTCTGTAATTTAAACGCGGGAAGCACAGAAACGTGTCGGTGACGTCACGTATTGCTCCCGCCGAATATTCGCGCCGTCGGAGACCGCATCGCCTGCCACGCCAGCTGCCAATGTCCGTGACGTCGCTGCTTTTCCAGTCCGTACTGCCTCGTATTGTCGCTGCAACCTGATAAGTGCAACTGTTGGCTTCCTGCCCTCATCTTCCCAGTCCTAAAATGGAGCACTCAGAGAAAACGAAATTAGTCAACCAGAGAGGTGTAGCAAAGGCCGCTCTTGCGCGCTTAGCGAGCTTTGTGCAGTCTGCGGACAGTGCCAGCATCGAAATGTTGGAATCAAAATTAAATCGATTGACTCGGATTCAGATTGGTTTTGAGTCGTCTGAAACACGACTGGAAACTGAAGACAAATCAGCAGATCATAGTAAGTGAGTCCTTCTTTGCTGACTGCTATTACTTCCCAGTTGTCGTGTGCTCGGGGTTGGTTCGCATCTGATATGTGACTTTGGAGGCGCTAGCAGTGCAGTGCGGACCTGGCAGTGTTTGACTTAGGACGCGGCAGAAGCTCAATCGGAACTCGGCTGCAGTGAGTTCTGGACAGCCATTACTCGCCCAGTGGTTGCCGATACATAGCACTTGAGTGCGTACTACCTTGGTTGGTCGTCGGTCGGTCATCTTGTCAGACGACGTGTATCTTGGCCGGCGATCGCTTATAGGTTGACTGCTTGTGCCCACTCGGGATTCGTCTTTGTTATTGCATAGTCGCTGCCGTTAGTATTTTCTAGCCCTTCGTGCAAGTGTTCGCGAAATTGTGTGTAGTTTGTGATGTCGAGTGCTCAGTTATTTTAGTGCTGTCTCCGTGCTGATGTGTGGAAGTCGGTCGGTTGGTGTGGAGCAGCGAGAAAATGTCCGCAGGTCATAGTTTGACCAGCCCCGTGGCAGTCTCTATTCAGTGTCAGAGTGTGTGGGGCTGTTCCCATTGCTACGAGGTCCATGGCTCACCGACCCTGGACACGAAAGATGAGTTTGGATTTAATTTAACAGAAAGTCAAGTTTCTTGCTTGTCAGGTGTTAGATTGTTTGGGACTTCAGCTTGATTAATATATTGTTTAAAGGTAAAGCCTTGGGCCTTCTGCCCAATAAAAATTTTTTTAGTTGTGTTTGACGTTATGGCCCTTCAACCGTTTTAAAATTAAAGTTCCTTGCCCGTCAAGTGTTAGGTTGTTTGGCGCCTTCAGCCTAATTTAAGATAAGGCTTTGTTGTTTAAATTTATTTTACCTTGAGTTTTAAGTCATGGGGCATTCAGCCGTTTTTAAATTAAGGATCTTTGTCTTTCGAGCATCAGACTGTTTTGGGCCTCCAGCCTAATTAAAGATAGGGCCTTCTGCCTTGTGTTTTTTTATTTAAGTTTACCTTGAGTCTTAAATCATCGGCCTTCAACAATCTTTAATTAAGGTTGTTGCTTTTCAAGTGTTAGATTTTGGGCCTTCAGCCAAATTGTGGAATTTACTTAATGTGATGCCTTCTTCCTTCTAAATATTCTTTTGGCGTCTGAATTTTGAGTTAATGGCTTTTAGCCACTTTTTAAATTAAAGTGATTGTGCCCTTAAGGAATGAGATAGTGTGGCGTATTCAACCGATGGCTAAGTTCAAGAATTTGAACTGTAATATTTGGTCTAATAAATAAAGTTATATGTGTTTGAGTGTAACTGACAGCCGCTCATTTTGGCCCCTTTCCACAATTCCAACTACCTGCCCTGTCCTGTAGGTTTAGCAGGGCGTTTCAGTAAGGACAGGGCAGAATTCGAGGATTCATGGGACTTCGTTGAATCCACTATCAAGGCTTCAATGTAGAGGTGCACCCAGCTTTTGCAGCCTTTGGGCTCGAATACATCAGGCAGTGTTAGTTCTTTGAAACTATCCGCTATTAACTTGCCAAATTCCGAAGGCGACTACCTTAAGTCATCATCATACAAGGGCACATTTTTGTCTCATTATGAATAACAATTCAATTGATGACGATCGAAATCTTCGTTACCTTAATTCGTCTTTGCGAGTTTAAGCTAAAGACCTATTGAAACATATACCTGCCACAGCAGGACGCCTATCGCAAACCTGGGGACTTATTACGCAGAGATATAATAACCCGAAAATAATTGCAGCCAGATATGCTAAGACTTTGTTGGCCTTACCTACAGTCGGCCATGGCACAGAGAGCGATTATAGGCAACTAATTAATCACGTATGTAGCCATTTGAAGGCCTTTCAAGCTCTCAGACCTGATGTTCCACTTCATGAAGTTATTATTTCGAAAGAGATTCTGTCTAGTATGCAACTCACGGATCGTCATGGGTGAGTTGAAAAGATGTCTAGGTCAACATTCACCACATTAAATCAACACCACTGCGTTGAGTTAGAACGTCGACTTTGCAGCAGACCCCAGCGTCCGACATTATTATTTTATCAGGTTTCTGTCCCTGAGAAAGAAAGGGTGCCATTCCTCCACAGACATTCAACACCTCAGTGAACATATTCCTAGTAGAGATCAAAGGAGAAAGGTGAGCACACTCCGGTTAATGTACAGTAACATGTACCTGGACGCTGTTGCACAGAAAACGCAGGTTCCAGTTGAAACTCATTCAGTTGTCGTCAAAGTAATATTTGGTTTCGTATAATTCGGTGCTTTACTATAATCCACGGCAGTAAAAGAAAAAAATTGCGTTTTGTGCAACGAAGGTTTCGATGTGTTTCATACACATTCAGTATCCGTTCAGTTGCGAATACAGCTATAGACAGTTATCAGAGCGACTTTGTCTTCTCGATTACGATCGTTCTTCAAAATATTCGACTATAATGCTACTAGCATCATCATCGGGCCATACCTTAGTAAAGTAGAACGCTTTATTGAATATTTACAACAGGAATTATATTAAAAATAACGTAGCTTTTGTGTAAACATAGGTACACAGAAAGACACTGCTTACCCAAGTCACGTTGTAAGACAGACGTGTAACGTAGAAAATAACTTAGCTTTGAATTACTTTTTATAGTACTGACGAAGTTCCCCTTCATTATATTACGAGGTGTGGCTAGAAAAAAACCGGACTAGTACTGGTGAAACAATAAAACGAATGCAATAAGGCTGAAAGTCGCGTGGCCTGTCACGTGACTCTCGCTCCGCCTACTGCTCGAGTTTCATCTGCCTCCTGCACTCAGTCTGCCCGTGGCGTCTGTTTTAAGTAGTTAACGTTTTGTCTGTGCGTCGGAAAATGTTGAGCGTACAGAAAGAACAGCGTGTTAACATCAAATTTTGTTTCAAACTAAGAAAATCTGCAAGTGAAACGTCTGTAATGTTACAACAAGTGTACGGTGATGATTGTTTATCGCGAACACAAGTGTTTGAGTGGTTTTAACGATTTAAAGATGGCCGCGAAGACACCAGTGGTGACACTCGCACTGGCAGACCATTGTCAGCAAAAACTGATGCAAACATTGAAAAAATCGGTAAACTTGTTCGACAAGATCGCCGTTTAACAATCAGAGCAGTGTCTGAGTTAACAGGACTTGACAAGGAAAGTGTTAGGCAGATTCTTCATGAAAGTTTCAATATGAACAAAGTGTGTTCAAAAATGGTTCCAAAGTGTCTCACAATTGAACAGAAGGAACGCCGAAGAATGATTTGTTCTGACATCCTGGAAAACATTGAAAGTGATCCCACCTTCTTACAAAATGTTATTACTTGCGGTGAATCGTGGTTTTTTACTTACGATCCCGAAAATAAACGCCAATCGATGCATTGGAAAACTCCTGGTTCTCCACAACAAAAAAAAGCACGAATGTCAAAATCGAAATTCAAGGCAATGATGATTGTTTTTTTTTGACATCAAAGGGATTGTGCACATTGATTGGGACAAACAGTGAATCAGCATTACTACATTAGCGTCCTGGCTACCCTACGTGAGCGAGTACGGAGAAAACTGAACGATTTGTGGAGAAAAAAGTCATGGATCCTTCACCAAGACAATGCCCCAGCTCACAGTGCGTTGTCAGTGAAGACGTTTTTGGCAAAACACAACATTCCCATCTTAGATCATCCACCCTACTCACCTGATTTGGCCCCCTGTGACTTTTTTCTTTTCCCTGAAGTCAAGTCAGCTTTGAAAGGAACTAGATTTGAGACTGTTGAAGCAGTAAAAGAAAAAGCGACGGAAGTAATGTATGGACTTACCGAAAATGATCTGCAGCATTGCTATGAACAGTGGAAAATTCATATGGAGCGGTGTAGAGACCGAGGAGGAGAGTACATTGAAGGAGATAACATGAAATTGTAAATTATTGTAAATAAATGTTTTTTCCAGCATCAGTCCGGTTTTTTTCTAGCCGCACCTCGTAGATTCTGATGATTGGTGTCAGTTTTCCTTAAGGAGCGTAAGATAACGAGTTGAATTATGAGCACTTCCTCGTATCCAACCATAGTGAGAAGACAGAAAAGCGGTGTAGTTAACAGAGTTGTGTGACGAGGATACTGCTGTCATAATGCCGCATCTCTCGTCCGTTGGATGATGATGATGATACTAATATTTTGTTTCTGGGGCGGTCAACTGGGTTGTTATCGGCTCCGATGCAAATTCCGAGTCTCACCACTTTCCCGAATGATGACGAAATTATGACAACACTAACACCCAGTTCCAAGGTGGAGAATATTCCCGACCCGGCCGGGAATCGAAACCGGGATCCTGTGATCAAGAGTCAGCTACGCTAGCTGCTAGACCACGAGCTGCGGCTCCGTCCGTTGGACATGAAACAGAAAAAAATGACACGTCGTATTAGACATAATAAGAGGTAAATGAAATTTGTTATAATCAATTTGTATCACTGTGATATACAGGGTGTTACAAAAAGGTACGGCCAAATTTTCAGGAAACATTCGTCACACACAAATAAAGCAAAGATTTTATATGGAAATGTGTCCGGAAACGCTTAATTTCCATGTTAGAGCTCAGTTTCGTCAGTATGTACCGTACTTCCCCGATTCACCGCCAGTTGGCCCAATTGAAGGAAGGTAATGTTGACTTCGGTGCTTGTGTTGACATGCAACTCATTGCTCTACAGTAGTAGCATCAAGCACATCAGTACGTAGCATCAACAGGTTAGTGTTCATCACGAACGTGGTTTTGCAGTCAGTGCAATGTTTACAAATGCAGAGTTGGCAGATGCCCATTCGATGTGTGGATTAGCACGGGGCAGTAGCCGTGGCCCGACAGGAAGACGTTTGAAGCAACTGATCGGGGTCTTAGAGAGCACGGAACATTCCAGCCTATGACTCGCGACTGGGGAAAACCTAGAACGACGGGAACACCTGCAATGGACGAGGCAATTCTTTGTGCAGTTGACGATAACCCTAATGTCAGGGTCAGAGAAGTCGCTGCTGTACAAGGTAACGTTGACCACGTCACTGTATGGAGAATGCTACGGGAGAACCAGTTGTTTCCGTACCATGTACAGCGTGTGCAGGCACTATCAGCAGCTGATTGGCCTCCATGGGTACACTTCTGCGAATGGTTCATCCAACAATGTGTCAATCCTCATTTCAGTGCAAATGTTCTCTTTACGGTTGACGGTTCATTCCAACGAGATCAAATTGTACATTTTCACAATCACCATGTGTGGGCTGACGAGAATACGCACGCAATTGTGCAATCACGACATCAACACAGATTCTCTGTGAACGTTTGGGCAGGCAGTATTGGTGATGTCTTGATTGGGCCCCATGTTCTTCCACCTACGCTCAATGGAGCACGTTATTATGATTTCATACGGGATACTCTATCTGTGCTGCTAGAACATGTGCCTTTACAATACGACACAAAATGTGGTTCATGCACGATGGAGCTCCTGCACATTTCAGTCGAAGTGTTCGTACGCTTCTCAACAACAGATTCGGTGACCGATGGATTGGTAGAGGCGGACCAATTCCATGGCCTCCAGGCTCTCCTGACCTCAACCCTTTTGACTTTCATTTATGGGGGCATTTGAAAGCTCTTGTCTACGCAACCGCGGTACCAAATGTAGAGATTCTTCGTGCTTGTATTGTGGACGGCTGTGATACAATACGCCATTCTCCAGGGCTGCATCAGCGCACCAGGGATTCCATGCAACGGAAGGTGGATGCATGTATCCTCGCTAACGGAGGACATTTTGAACATTTCCTGTAACAAAGTGTTTGAAGTCACGCAGGTACGTTCTGTTGCTGTGTGTTTCCAATGCATGATTAATGTGATTTGAAGAGAAGTAATAAAATGAGCCCTAATATGGAAAGTAAGCGTTTCCGGACACATGTCCACATAACATATTTTCTTTCTTTGTGTGTGAGGAATGTTTCCTGAAAGTTTGGCCGTACCTTTTTGTAACACCCTGTATATTACTTGCCATTAAGTCCATTACTACAATAGGCCTTATTGAAGATAGTGTAAATGTCTATTATTTTTCTAATTCGGTGTAATAGAACCGTAATTATTAACTGTTTCAGTATTCAGTTTGAACTTTAACTATGTCTGACTAGATGGAATTAAACGTGGAACTATAAAACGTATTATGTGGTGTGCCTATTCCCACTATATGGCTGGGTAAAGGAAACTGTCACATATAGCCGTGCGGAGGGGCACGTAAGATCAGGGACAAATGCCGCGTTAGCTAGATCAAGTTACGCTTGTCACAGTTTCATTATAAGACTATCATTGATACAATTATTGTGTTGTTTTAGTGGTCTTTACTTAGAAGACCAGTTTGATGCAGCTCTCCGTACTACTCTATCATTAGCAAGCCTTTTCATCTGTGCATCCTACATCCATTGTAACCCCCTTACTAGAGTCAAGCCTTTCTTCTATTACCAAACTGATAATTTGTTGATGGCTCTGGATAAATGCTTTAAACTGATCCCTTGTTTTAGCCAAGCTGTGCCATAATTTCTTTTTGCCCGTTTTATTCAGTACATCCTCGTTACTTATTCGTTGCACCTATCGAATGTCTGCATTCTTTTGTAGCACAACATTTCATAAGTTCGTGTCCTCCTCTTGTATGAAGTGCCGGCCGTTGTGGCCGAGCCGTTCTAGGCGCTTCTGTCTGGAACCGCGTGACCGCTACGGTCGCAGGTTCGAATCCTGCCTCCGTCATGGATGTGTGTAATGTCCTTAGGTTACTTAGGTTTAAGTAGTTCTAAGTTCTAGGGAACTGATGACATCAGATGTTAAGTCCCATAGTGCTCAGAGCCAATTGTACTTTTTGTATGAAGTATTTATGGTCCAGTTTTCTCTTACTTACAAGGCTAAACTGCACACAGATACCCTCAGAACTGACTTTCTCAGATTTAAATATTTCCGTGCTGAAACATTTCTCTTCTTCAACGACAATTTTCATGTTATTGCCAGGCACTACTTTATATCTTATTTACTTTGGCCACTGTCAGTTATTTTTTTTCCCTAGTAGCATAATTAATTTGTTTCCTTTTATAACACTTTCCTAATCTAATTCCCTTGTCTCCGCCTAGTTTAGAACGACTAGACCACATCACTCTTGTTTTAGTTTTGGTTGATGTTCATCTTACAAACCATTTTCAAGACCCCATCCATATCGTTCAGCTACCGTTTCAAACGATTTGTCGTCTTCGACATGATTATCTTAACGTCTTTATTTCATATCACTGGATTTTAATTACATTTCCATATTTCTCCTTGGCTTCCTTTATTGCTTGCCCAGTTGAATAACATCGGAGCCCTGTCTCACTTCCTTCTCAGCCACTTTCGTTTCATGTTCTCGTTATCATAGCAATCAGGTTTCTTACGAGTAGCAGAAAACGTTTTGCGTTTTTCTTTCTCAAAATGTCTCTTTCGTTTCCGTAAAAGCAGCGTCTCTTTTTCCTAGTCACACATGTTTCTACACCAAAGCACTACTCGTACAGTCATTCTTGGTTTACCGTTTTGATTTTTCCCTCAGTCTAATATTTTAGATGTCTCCATTCGCTTCGATCTGCATCATTATATTTTTATTTTTTCTTCTTTCGATAGTTATGTTCAATGTCTGTTGAGATATCCAATAATTTTTACTGGTCCTTGTCTTTTTGCCTATTTGATCCTCTGTTGCCTTCACTATTTCATCTTTCAAAGATAACTACTCATCTTCTGTTTCAATCCTTTGTCAATCATTGTCAGTCGTACCACTGAATCTCTCAACAAACTCCAGATATTTCAGTTTTTCCAGGCCTACATATGATTAATTTCCTATCTTTATGCAATAGTATTATTACTGAGAGGATAATAACCCAATTGAAAATAAATAAATAGTAGTGAATCACACGAATTTTGATTGCATTTCACCCTTACACATTAACATCTTCTGTCAAGAATAAACGGAGGCATACATGAACGCGACTTACTTTCGTGGCCATGATCTTGTCCTTGCAAGTAATAACCATACTCATAAGTGACGCCTTATTTCTGGCAGTAAGCTGTAATTTCTTTTTTCGTATTTTATTCGTAGTGGCTAACCAAGAAGGGCAGTTTACATTATTCTGCATTTTTTCCTTCTTTTCCTTACAGTATCTTTTCGTAGGTGCACTGTGTTACATCTTACGATCTTCTCTCCATCCTAAATTCCTTCATTTAAGATTTTCAGCAGATCTGTGTCCGTGAGATAAAATTCGGAATTTCGTCACATATTGAATAATTTCAGTAATGACTATCCATAACTTTTACGTCTTTATTAACGTCTGTTAGTTAGTTGTTGCGGTTTTCCACAGATAGAGCTAAGTTTACAATTTCCTTTGCGGCCCTGTTGTTGTCTATCCTAAGGAGGAGATCGTAAAACTGTAACAACCGTTTCGTAACGGTATCTGCTATTGGTTCTGTTACTTGATAGATCCTCTGGGGATCCTTTCCATCCAAAATCTATTCCCGTAGTTATGTCCTTAGATTTTTCTGAGAAAATTCCTTTTCTTTCTGCAGAGAAGCGTACCCAAGAAAATTCAGTATGGTTTTTGTTTGGCATCTGCGACCAGTTATCGTGGTTTCAGAAGCGTGAAGGGCTTTTGTTTTTACAGATGTGTTGTGGCGTTGTAGATTTGTGTCTTATGCACTCCAGGACAGTTTGTGTGTCTTTTGTAGCTACGTATTGCCTCCTTTATCAGTTTCGCGACATTGCCCAGTCGGTTGAGTAATTTCCGCTAGATCCTTAAATTTGTTTAATTGGCAGCTTTTGCTGAATTTCATGAAGGTGGAATGTTGGGTCTTGACCTGGTCCAGATCGTGCGTCTTCCGCATGTGGATTTATGAAAAGAAGTTCCGCTGTAAAACCTGCTTCCTAAGATTTAGATGTGTGCAGCGTACGCCAATAGCTAGCGTGGAATCGCTATTGTTTTTTTCTGTTTTGTTTTGTTTTTTTGTGACGTATGAGCCGTGTGAACACTGAAAATTTACCTTGATTCTATATCAGTAAATTCTAATATGACAGCACATAAAAATGAACACAGCCTCAGAAACACAGGCGTCACATACGAATTTCAGAGACGGTATTGAATGTGAGAAATTTTTCTGTGTGCACTTGAAAAGGCCCATTATACCACCCAATCAATACACAAATTTCTCGTTAGAGAAACTGGGTCAGCACGGCCTGCTGTTTACGTTTATTCTGTCATTTACGTCAGTGTCAACGCGGGAGATTTGCATTAACTGTGTTTGCTTTCCTCATCACCGAGTTTGCATCTCATAATTCCTTATGTTCATAAGCTAGCAGAAGACGCGTCAAAGGGAGGTGACGTGATAGTTAGCGTGCGAAATTCGGTTGTAGAAGTTTCCCATCACGATCTACGCTAATGTGAAAGATCGATATAGGGAGTCATCCTGCCGCGGCCCCTCAATGCATCTAAGTATGCTAACACTAAAGATTTCCATTTAGTTGATATTGCATGTGGAGGTATACGACGGATAGGCTGAAGGACTAAATCAGTCTGTGCTCCGTTTTTCACTGGTTTTTCTATGTCCTTGAAGAGGACTGCTTATTTTCTGAAATTGTGTCGTTATCCCAATTGCAAATCTTCTCCGTAGGTCCCGGCTACGAACAATACTATTTTCAAAGAGGAAAATCAATGTGGCTTTTCGGATAGCTACTGTGGTCACTACGTTTATGTTCCACATCTTTAACAAAAAAAAAAAAGGAGGGGCACGTAACCTTATTTATTTGTCCAAGTGAAATAAGGAAACGATGACATCAGGCAGCATAAGTTAATGTCGTATTTGAGAGCCTGTCGAAATTCGAAAATCAATGCAATAATCGCGACACCTCATAAAACTGATTCATGCACGACGTATAATAACCAAGTGTTAATTAATCTGTCTTTACGCGTTAGATTTCTAAAGTCAAAGTAAAGTTTCCAGAGACAAGGTAATCGCTCTTATGACTTTCACTTCATGAAAATAGCTAGTCCATATGATTATGGCAGATACTTGTCCCCATCACCGATGCCGGATGATGGCTCCTCATGACTAGGGGTAGATCGAGACCGCTAAGGTCACACTTCCGTGACATCCTGGCCATCTACACATATATTCGTTGTACGAATCTAGTTGACTTGTTGTATTTTTTACGTTAATTCTTTGGTAAATGAAATTGCAATTAAAAACTATCAAAAATGGTTCAAATGGCTCTAAGCACTATGGGACTCAACATCTGAGGTCATCAGTCCCCGAGACTTTGAACCCGAGACTTAGAACTACTTAAACCTAACTAAACTAAGGACATCACACACATCCATGCCCGAGGCAGGATTCGAATCTGCGACCGTAGCAGCCGCGCGGCGCCGGACTGAAGCGCTAGAACCGCTCGGCCGCACCGGCCGGCTAAAAGATATCAGCATGGGAAAAGACCTGAGCATTGTTAAGTTGCTTGATTAAATATTATTACTTCATGTTTAGTTTCCTGGCAGCAATTATAATAACGACGGTCTTCCGATCTGATGTCACTCAAGGCTGCAGTATCCGATACAGAAAAATGGTTCAAAGTCTTCTGAGCAATATGGGAGTTAACATCTGAGGTCAACAGTCCCCTAGAGCTTAGAACTACTTAAACCTAACTAACCTAAAGACATCACACACATCCATGCCCGAGGCAGGATTCGAACGTGCGACCGTAGCGGTCGCGCGGTTCCAGACTGAAGCGCCTAGAACCGCCCGGCCACACAGGCCGGCTAGTATCCGATACAGTCAGAGTTTTTGCTCAACCTGGGTCCAGACGTCACGGCCTGTGCAATGGGTGACCTGTCTGTCTACCGGCTCACACAGATAAAGCAACAGATTCAATTCTATAACCACAACTGATCAAGACCCGCAATGTGGCATAAACGCCACACAGGGTTCAAGTAATTTTATGTTTTGGCTTCTGCAACCAAACAAGCAAGCAGCTATGTGTGATACAGGTCTAGTTCCAGTCATTTAACGTTTCAAAACAAAATTTTGTAAGAAGCAGTAAGCTATTCTCTTACTTCCGTAAGAAGGTGTTAGCGTCAAACATACACATAACATAGCTAATTATTCCATACCGCGCACCGTTTAATTAAAAGCTGGCTTTATAGATGTACAAATTGACGAACGAAGCGCTTTAACCGAGGGCAGGCATTATAAAATGTTTTAAACGTTGCTGCGTACTTCCGCGTGGAGAGAAGCGACCACTTTGCCTTCTTGAGGGACACTAACAATTAAGCCATTCAGAATAACCAAGAGTTTGTTCTTCCTTGTTCACAATGGATTACAAGCTTCTCGAACGTCACGATAAATTCTTTTTGTAAATACTCAGGTCAATACAGCGCCAGATTGCAAGGCCCAGGACTATTAATCTTGTTGGTACTGACAATATCAATTTAAATATTTCGTACGAAATAAGCAGTCAAAATGTCGTGCGGTCGCAAGACGTTACCAATCATGTGTTAAACTCAGTGTAATACATTTTTACTGTGACACCTGTCTGTGAACTTTTTCAGAAAGCAACAGGTGTGTATGCAGAATTCAGTAAAAGAAACAAAGCTTCCGCTGTCTTTGTCATTCGTGACAAATTATTCGTGCGCCGAATAGAAGGCACGCCGTAGGCCAAATAACAAATGCCGGACGCGAGATGGAAGACAGGAGAATTGTAACGATTACAGGCCGGCGGATACGTCGGCACGCAACGTGGATCTTGTCCTTCCGCAGTATTCTTGGGAATCATCTGTGACACGTCCCGGATTGTTTTTTGTGCCTTAAAACGTGAATCGGTAATTGTTTATATTTTTGCACATATGTGAAAACAATTAGCTGGTCATCAAAAAGAAACGTTACTCTGAGTTACATTTGTTTCCGTTTCAAATAGAAATTAGAGGATTTTGCTTGAGTTAGAGGGAACACTTGGAAATGTAGTGGCGGCAGTGTTAAACAAACGTGGTATATATGGATATTTATGCAAAAGCTCAGGTGCGAAAAGTGAGCAATTTGGCACGTGTGCTAAGAAAGCCACACTCGAAAATGTTGCTCCGTTACCATTAAACACGCTGAGGGGCCATGGAGATTTTAAGCATCTTCCTGTTTAACAACGTTATTAATAGCTTATACCATTGTAGCTAATTGCTGGTCGTATTCCTGTGATAAAAGATGTGTTTGGGCAGATGTTGGAACTGAATGCCAGCGTTCCAAAGGAAACCGTGTTTGAAGATACGCCAAGGCGTCCCCAGTAAGACATTCTAGTATACTGCACCTGTTGTAAGTTTTACATACAAATTACTATTCGTGGCGTTCCTGCTTACTCTCTGCTGCAGGAGATATTTCAGTTTTACTCTCCTTGCGTAGCTGAACTGGTCCGCCAATGAGAAGAAGAGTTCTACACCACTGGCCATTAAATTTGCTACACCACGAAGATGACGTGCTACAGATGCGAAATTTAACCGACAGGTAAAATATGCTGTGATATGCAAATGATTAGTTTTTCAGAGCATTCAAACAAGGTTGGCGCCGGTGGTGACACCTACAACGTGATGACATGAGCTAAGTTTCCAACTGATTTCTCATACACAAACAGCAGTTGACCGGCGTTGCCTGGTGAAACCTTGTGGTGATGCCTCGTGTAAGGAGGAGAAATGCGTACCATCACGTTTCCGACTTTGATAAAGGTCGGATTGTAGCCTATCGCGATTGCGGTTTATCGTATCGCGACATTGCTGCTCGCGTTGGCCGATATCCAATGACTGTTAGCAGAATATGGAATCGGTGGTTTCAGGAGGGTAATACGGAACGCCGTGCTGGATCCCAACGGCCTCGTATAACTAGCAGTCGAGATGACAGGCATCTTATCAGCATGGCTGTAACGGATCGTGCAGCTACGTCTCGATCCCTGAGTCAACAGATGGGGACCTTTGCTAGACAACAACCATCTGCACGAACAGTTCGACGACGTTTGCAGCAGCATGAACTATCATCTTGGAGACCATGGCTGCGGTTACCCTTGACGCTGCATCACAGACAGGAGCGCCTACGATGGTGTACTCAACGACGAACCTGGGTGCTCTAATGGCAAAACGTCATTTTTAGGATGATTCCAGGTCCTGTTTGCAGCATCATGATGGTCGCATCGGTGTTTGGTGACATCGCGGTGAACAGACATTGGAAGCGTGTATTCGACATCGCCATACTGGCATATCACTCGGCGTGATGGTATGGGGTGCCATTGGTTCCACTTCTCGGTCACCTCTTGTTCGCATCGACGGCAGTTTGAACAGTGGACGTTACATTTCATTCGATCCCTGTGAAACCCTACATTTCAGCAGGATAATGCACGACCGCATGTTGCAAGTCCTGTACGGGCCTTTCTGGATACAGAAAATGTTCGACTGCTGCCATGGCCAGCACATTCTCCAGATCTCTCATCAATTGTATACGTCTGGCCAATGGTGGCCGAGCAACTGGCTCGTCACTAAACGCCATTCACTACTCTTGATGAACAGTGGTATCGCGTTGAAGCTGCATGGGCAGCTGTACCTGTACACGCCATCCAAGCTCTGTTTGACTCAATGCCCATGCGTCTCAAGGCCGTTATTACTGCCAGAGGTGGTTGTTCTGGGTACTGATTTCTCAGGATCTATGCACCCAATTTGCATGAAAATGTAATCACATGTCAGTTCTAGAATAATATATTTGTCCAATGAATACAAGTTTATCATCTGCATTTCGTCTCGGTGTAGCAATTGTAATGGCCAGTAGTGTAGTAACACCACGCGGTAATCATATTTTTAATTCATATTAATTACGCTCCATGCGTGAGACCGGCATCGGGACATTGTTACTTTCTTTACAATTGCCAAATAGAGGGAAAAGGCATAATAATGTGAACACCTGTACTTACTTGGGAATGACTTATTGAAAGTGGGTTGGACTCTCATTTGACCGTAATACAGCTACGGTTCTTCTTGGAACCCTGGAATATAATGATTGTATAGTCTCCAGTAGTATTTTATGCCGCTCTTCGATCAGAACTTCTTTTTACTCCTGTACTGTGCTGGCCAGGGAAGACGCTGCAGGTCAGTTGCATGCTCCTCATACCACGATTGTACTGTCCTGGCTGTTTGGAAGGGTGCATTATCGTCCTGAAATATGGCATCATTGTTGTGGAACAACATGTGTATCATGGGGTGCACCAGATCACGTAAAATGTTCACATAATCGTTCGCTGTAACACGGCCTTTGTGAGTAATGATGGGACCAGCAGAATACCGTGATATGGCTGCCCACACTATCACACTTCCACCTCCTTGCTTAATCGTTGGAATCAAGCAAACAGGATTGTAGGCTTCTTTTGGCGTTCTCCAGACGCAATCCGGGACCGATGTTGGAAATAACGAAGACGTTGAATAGTCGGAACATATGACATGTTTCCACTGATCAGCCTTCCAGGATTTATGCTCCTTACGCATTGTTTTACACTTCTTTCTGTTGATTGTCGTCACTAATAGTTTCGATATAGCAGCTCGTTTATGAACATTCGCTTTATGGACTTCTCGGCACATTGTCTATAGATACGAGATCTCGAAGATGAGTATTGAACTGTGCAGTAACTTTAACCGCCGTGGTTTTGTGTTGTTTCGACACAATTCGTGTTAGCGTACTATGATCTCTATCATTAGTTTCGATTTGCGCCGACTATTACGTTTACGTGGTGATATCTTTCCATGTTTTGTGTAGGCTGTCACGACTGTTGAAACAGTTGCTCTTGAAACACTCAATAACTTGGCTGCCTTGGTTACTGACGCTCCAGCTAATCGGGCCCTCACAATGTGCCCTCATTGGAACTCTCTTAGGTCTTTCACTGCACGTCGACCTCGGCCTCTGAATGTAAATACGAAGTGTGCACTACTCGTAAACAACTTGCACTGACGCCTAGTCCGTGCTGAACACACAGAGTCCAGCGCGACAGTTGTCTTACATGCGGTGTTGGCCGTCAAACACAACCACCCCATTATTACCACCGTTCGCATTATTTTGGATATCCCCTGTATATGTGGAGTACTGTTACGGAAATGAGTAACTGTTTAAGTTC
Source organism: Schistocerca piceifrons (assembly GCF_021461385.2). NCBI lineage: Eukaryota > Metazoa > Arthropoda > Insecta > Orthoptera > Acrididae > Schistocerca > Schistocerca piceifrons. Next base: position 73,418,017 of record NC_060144.1, on the reverse strand, counting down.
CACAAATCAGTAAGCAGTACCACTAAGAATCTAAATGCATCTCCAAGGTAGAGAAATGAGACAAGCTTCAGGATACTGTACTATAACATAGTGCATCGAAAACAAAGCCCAGTTCTTACACAATAATCGACAAGCGGGTTAAGTTGGAAGCGCTGAAAGCCTCTATGTTACCTTGTGTATTCACAGTTTCGCCACAGCTAGAGGTGTGAGTGACGCGTTTGATGTGTTAAGACGTCCTCTCAGTGGGAGGTGAGGCACGCCAGATGTGATATCCGACCTGCTACACCTCACGGAACGTGCTCCTCATCGTGACTTTGGACCGAAGGACTCTCCAGAGCCAGTTGTCGGTTGCACCAATCACACAGCTTGTTTACGAAAATGGATGCACATAAAACAGTTGCGTTAACTCTGTTAGCGATCGTCGAATAAGAGCGGAGGAAATAGCACGGAAGATACTAGACTGGTCGATAGCGAAATGCTGGTAGAAGAGTATATTCTGCAGAACATTTTGGAATACATACTAGTAGAAGTTATTCATTAACTCAATTGAATCTCCATCACATTTATGGTCATAAATTCAGTATAGAGGGATTGCACAAAAATATGGAAACACAGCGAGAAATACATGTTTGAACAGAAAAGCAGATGCTATCTAAGCCTACACAGGTCGCGCCGTTGTGTTGGACCACGAAAGGCAGCTGTCCACTCTCCTCAATACCTTGCAAGCGTCAGCTGTGGTCAGAACAGTGTTCTGCGTTGTTCTGGATGCATTATGTCGGAGATAAGTGAATTCTAACGTTGGCAAAGTGTTGGTGGTCATACAGTGTGTCCTTCTCCATCTGAGAGTGACCGTGTCAAACAGTCATTGAGAAGGACTGTGACGAAAAAAAATGGGACGATAGGTGCACTAGCGAACCCTGTCAACAACAAAAGAACTCGAAGGGGCCTCCATAAGCAGGGAATTGCAGAGCGGCCTAGAATACGAAGAGTACTCATCCACTGATCAATGCTGCAAATCCCGTAACAGGAAAATGTTGCGCCGGAGCTGTAAACCATGGACTATGGAGCATTTGGACCAAATTCTGCCAGTTTCATCCCAAGAGCAAAATATGCCCTGGATACGATAGTGATTTGATGCCCTATGGACACTCCGCAAGGCTGCATTGCTGACAAGGATTATGTGATCAGTTTGGCTGATCAGGTACATTCCGTGGTACAGTGTTTCTTTCACAATTGTGATGCTTTGTTCGAACACCACAGGGGCCTGTTCACAGAGCTAGCGCCATCCAGGACTGGTTTCCTGACCACGAGGATGGATTATTGTTTGTGCCCTGACCTTTAGGGTCACCAGCTTGCAGTATTACTGAGCGTTTGTGTTTACTCTTGAGAGAGAGACGCTTCATCGATGTCCATGTCCATCATTGTTACCTATTTTGCTAGAAGATTGGTATAAGATTCCCTTCAGAACCATGTAGGACCTGTATTTAACAATCCTGAAACGACTGGAAGCTGTTTTGATTGCCAACCGTTTTCGTACACAACGGTAGACAAAGTAATATGTTCGGTATTTACATATTCTTTTCCATCCGCTGAACTTAAAGTACAGAATCCTTTGTGAGTCTGCACGTGTATAATATCCATATTCTAGATATTGTATTCACTACCATCATTCTGAAGAAACGTACTTCATCACATAGGTTGCAAGATAGAGATTCGTTCCGTAATTTTGTTCTGTTAAAAAAATGGTTCAAATGGCTCTGAGCACTATGGGACTTAACATCTTTGGTCATCAGTCCCCTAGAACTTACATAGAACTACTTAAACCTAACTAACCTAAGGACATCACACACATCCATGCCCGAGGCAGGATTCGAACCTGCGACCGTAGCGTTTGTTCTGTTGAAAGAGATTTTTTCGAAGCTACTGATTATAAATGAAGAAGATATTTACCGGCAAGTTAGAAACATGAGGCACTCCATCAAATCAAGAGATAGCTACATATCCCTTACACGAAGTTTCATAACAATAAAAACTTCCAATGTGCAGTTTGTATTTACTTTCTGACATAGACAGGCAGTCACGTTAAGATATCTTGTCAATGGAGAAACATTCTAGCCGTTGGACTGTGCAACAAGAATGATATCAGGTACAACATTTATAATAAATAACATCCACTACTGCAGATAACACTGCTACTAAATTAACCAGGAAGTTACAGATCCTTTTAAAAAGGAAAGCGAAAGAAATTGGAAATACTTACACAAGAACCGGTTAGCTTCCTCTTCATAGTTTACGATGATATAAACTTCGCTAACCGTCAACATGACCACAGCACCTAAGTTACATAATATTCCATGTTTAAAGACTATAATTACACATGTCATCATTTTGTGTTTAAATATGACAAACTATACCAAAAACGACTGGCATTTGATGAGTCATCATTGTGTCGTGGCACTGAAATTGTATACTTTCATAGTGCGCAAATTATAGCATGAAAGGGATGAAATACTAATAGCCATTAAAAACATAAGTGTATTTAAAGTTTTCAGAAAATGAATTACTAACCATGAGCTGTTTATTATAGACCTATATCTATACCGGTTTCGGTTGTAGACCATCATCACAAGACGTCTGTCAACATAAAAAAATGAATTCATGTAACGTACACGAAAATAATATAACGTGACAAAAATATGATTACACAGTGCATATACGTACTTGCAAGATGAACAAGGATCGGGCAAAACATATTTCAAGTTCCTTGTCGGCTCATATGACATCAGAGTTATCATAGTCATAGTCCACTATCAGTAGTAAAGTGCATCACTTGCAATAGTAAGACAGTATCGTAGTGATTAATGTAAGTGCTGAAAAGCATGAAGGAACATATTCAGTTCTGATTTTGACACGCGTCCTGTGATGATAGTCTGTGACTGAAACCGGTAGACATACAGGTTTGTAATAAACAGCGGGTGATTAACAAAGCATTTTCTCAAGTACATATACTGACGAAAAGATCGCATCACCAAAATATAATTAATGTAAATAATGAAATTTAGGGAATACATTTTTCTAGGTAACAAACTTAGGTTATTGACATTGCAAGATCACATGTTAATGTAAGCGCGAGATAAGCCAGTGCTAATGTGAAATGCTGGTACCTTAATAACCGGTGTAACCGTCAGAATGTTGAATGCAAGCATGCAGATGTGCATGCATTGTGATGTACAGGCGCTGGATGTCAGTTTGTGGAGTGGAGTTCCACACCTGTTGCACTTGGTCGGTCAACACAGGGAAGGGTTCAAAATGGTTCAAATAGCTCTGAGCACTATGCGACTTACCTTCTGAGGTCGTCAGTCGCCTAGAACTTAGAACTAATTAAACCTAACTAACCTAAGGACATCACACACATCCATGCCCGAGGCAGGATTCGAACCTGCGACCGTAGCAGTCGCTCGGCTCCAGACTGTAGCGCCTAGAACCGCTCGGCCACTCCGGCCGGCCAACACAGGGAAGGTTAATGCTGTTTTAGGATAACGCAGGAGTTGTCGTCCGAAGATGTCCCATATGTGCTCAATTTGGTGATGGAGCATGCCAAGTCAACATGTCAACACTCTGGTAGGGCATGTTGGGTTACAGAAAGTGTGTGTGGGTGAGCAGTATCCTCTTGGAAAACACGTCCTGGAATGTTGTTCATGAATGGCAGCACAACAGGACGAATCACCAGACTGATGAAGAACCTTGCTTAAAGGTGCGTGAGATAACCATAAGAATTCTCCAGCTGTCACACGAAATCGCAACCCAGACCATAACTCCAAGTGTGCGTCCAGTGTGTCTGGACTGCAGAGAGGTTGGCTGCAGGCGCTGAACTGGCGTTCTTATAAACAACACACGGCCAACACTAGCATCGAGGAAGAACCAGATCTCATTAGGAAACACAACAGACCTCCACGCTGCCCTCTAGTGAGCTCTCGCTTGACACCAGTGATGTCGCAAATGGAGGTGGCTTCGTATCATGGGGTCTGGCTCACACCTGTACTTGAATTAACCTATTTCTAATACACTCCTGGAAATTGAAATAAGAACGCCGTGAATTCATTGTCCCAGGAAGGGGAAACTTTATTGACACATTCCTGGGGTCAGATACATCACATGATCACACTGACAGAACCACAGGCACATAGACACAGGCAACAGAGCATGCACAATGTCGGCACTAGTACAGTGTATATCCACCTTTCGCAGCAATGCAGGCTGCTATTCTCCCATGGAGACGATCGTAGACATGATGGATGTAGTCCTGTGGAACGGCTTGCCATGCCATTTCCACCTGGCGTCTCAGTTGGACCAGCGTTCGTGCTGGACGTGCAGATCGCGTGAGACGACGCTTCATCCAGTCCCAAACATGCTCAATGGGGGACAGATCCGGAGATCTTGCTGGCCAGGGTAGTTGACTTACACCTTCTAGAGCACGTTGGGTGGCACGGGATACATGCGGACGTGCATTGTCCTGTTGGAACAGCAAGTTCCCTTGCCGGTCTAGGAATGGTAGAACGATGGGTTCGATGACGGTTTGGATGTACCGTGCACTATTCAGTGTCCCCTCGACGATCACCAGTGGTGTACGGCCAGTGTAGGAGATCGCTCCCCACACCATGATGCCGGGTGTTGGCCCTGTGTGCCTCGGTCGTATGCAGTCCTGATTGTGGCGCTCACCTGCACGGCGCCAAACACGCATACGACCATCATTGGCACCAAGGCAGAAGCGACTCTCATCGCTGAAGACGACACGTCTCCATTCGTCCCTCCATTCACGCCTGTCGCGACACCACTGGAGGCGGGCTGCACGATGTTGGGGCGTGAGCGGAAGACGGCCTAACGGTGTGCGGGACCGTAGCCCAGCTTCATGGAGACGGTTGTGAATGGTCCTCGCCGATACCCCAGGAGCAACAGTGTCCCTAAGTTGCTGGGAAGTGGCGGTGCGGTCCCGTACGGCACTGCGTAGGATCCTACGGTCTTGGCGTGCATCCGTGCGTCGCTGCGGTCCGGTCCCAGGACGACGGGCACGTGCACCTTCCGCCGACCACTGGCGACAACATCGATGTACTGTGGAGACCTCACGCCCCACGTGTTGAGCAATTCGGCGGTACGTCCACCCGGCCTCCCGCATGCCCACTATACGCCCTCGCTCAAAGTCCGTCAACTGCACATACGGTTCACGTCCACGCTGTCGCGGCATGCTACCAGTGTTAAAGACTGCGATGGAGCTCCGTATGCCACGGCAAACTGGCTGACAGTGACGGCGGCGGTGCACAAATGCTGCGCAGCTAGCGCCATTCGACGGCCAACACCGCGGTTCCTGGTGTGTCCGCTGTGCCGTGCGTGTGATCATTGCTTGTACAGCCCTCTCGCAGTGTCCGGAGCAAGTATGGTGTGTCTGACACACCGGTGTCAATGTGTTCTTTTTTCCATTTCCAGGAGTGTAGTTCGTTGTGTCACTGTGGTGTCAACACCTGTTCACACTGCTGCTGCAGATGCGCCAGAGCCATACGTCGAACACGATGATCTTCCCTCCCGGTAATACCACGTGGACGTAAGGAGCCCGGTCTTCTTGCGACGACACATTTTCGTGACTCACCGCTATACGCAATCACGTACATTGGCTACATTCCTGCCAGATCTTTCTGCAGAATCGCAAAAGGAACATCCAGCTCCTTGTAGCCCTATTACACAACCTGGTCCAGACTAGTTACACATCAGTGAGGTATTGATTATGGCGTCTTTGTCACCTGAAAGGCATTCTCGACTAAAATCAACTCGACCGTTACAGCGTGTTGTTAAAGCAAACCTGATTCGTATCCTCATAGTGGCACTACTAGCGCCACTGTTATGCGACTGGCGCGAAATCTGGATAGATGTCATCTTCCAGATATAGAAACACGGCTACCAACTTTCATGTCACACAAGTACTTCCTGGAATTGCGACTTTTTTGTCCGTCATTGTATATGTACTTTCCTGTTATTTCGTTATAACATACCGTACCCAAATACACTACTGGCCAATAAAACTGCTACACCGCGAAGATGACGTGCTGCAGACGCGAAATTTAGCCGACAGGAAGAAGATGCTGTGATATGCAAATGATTAGCATTTCAGAGCATTCACACAACGTTGGCGCCGGTGGCGACAACTAAAACGTGCTGACAACAGCAGTTCACCGGCGTTGCCTGGTGAAACGTTGTTGTGATGCTTCGTGTAAGGGGGGGAAATGCGTACCATCACATTTCCGACTTTGCTAAAGGTCGGATTGTAGCCAATCGCGGTTGCGGTTTATCATATCGCGACATTGCTGCCCGCGTCGGTCGAGATCCAATGACTGTTAGCATAATATGCAATCGGTGGTTTGAGGAGGGTAATACGGAACGCAGCGCTTGATCCCAACGGTCTCCTGTCACCAGCAGTCGAGATGACAGGCATCTTATCAGCATGGCTGTAACGGTTCGTGCAGCCACGTCTCGATCCCTGAGTCACCAGATGGGGACTTTCGCAAGACAACAACTATCTGCACGAACAGTTCGACGACGTTTGCAGCAGCATGGACTATCAGCTTGGAGACCATGGCTGCGGTTACCCTTGACGCTGCATCACAGACAGGAGCGCCTGCGATAGTGTACTCAACGACGAATCTAGGTGCACGAATGGCAAAACGTCATTTTTTCGGATGAATCCAGGGTCTGTTTACGACATCATGATGGTCGCATCCGAGTTTGGTGACATCGCGGTGAACGCACATTGGAAGCGTGTATTCGTCATCGCCATAAAGGCGTATCACCCGGCGTGATGGTATGAGGTGCCATTGGTTACACGTCTAGGTCACCTCTTATTCGCACTGACGGCACTTTGAACAGTCGACGTTACATTTCAGATGTGTTACGACCCGTGGCTCTACCCTTCATTCGATTCCTGCGAAACCCCACATTTCAGCAGGATAATACACGACTGCATGTTGCAGGTCCTGTACGGGCCTTTCTGGATATAGAAAATGTTCGACTGCTGCCCTGGCCAGCACATTCTCTAGATCTCTTACCAATTAGAAACGTCTGGTCCATGGTGGCCGAGCAACTGGCTCGTACAATACGCCAGTCACTGCTCTTGATGAAGTATGGTATCGCGTTGAAGCTGCATGGCCAGCTACGCCATCCAAGCTCTGTTTGACTCAATGCCCATGCGTATCAAGGCCGTTATTAAGGCCAAAGGTGGTTCTTCAAATGGCTCTGAGCACTATGGGACTTAACATCTGAGGTCATCAGTCCCCTAGAACTTAGAACTACTTAAAGATAGCTAATCTAAGGACATCACACACATCCACGCCCATGACAGGATTCGAACCTTCGACCGTAGCGGTAACGCGGTTCCAGACTGAGAGGTGGTTGTTCTGGGTAGTTATTTTTCAGGATCTACGCACCCAAATTGCGTGAAAATGTAATCACATGTCAGCTCTAGTGTAATATATTTGTCCAATGAGTACCCGTTTATCATCTGCATTTCTTCTTGGTGTAGCAATTTTAATGGCCAGTAGTGTATGTTACCGAGAGATCCTCAACGGCCTGGTGATAGGGAACAGCTTATATCCATACACGTACGGCATATTATGAAAAGCAGCAAATGCAGTGATCAAATCCGCAAGAGTTAATAGGACATGGCGTCTCCTAAGAACTGCTTGTGGTGTAAAAACAATGCTGTATCATACCAGCCACATTCTTCTCAAGGAGACGAAAACGTGACACTGCAGATTCTTTCTTTCTTGTTTCTACTGAAGTGGAACTTCTAATTCCCCCCTTTGGCCATCCCAGCTCCTTGTCCACGAACCTTTTCGGACCCGTGAGAGGACGCATTAGGCAAGGCTTTGTGATGTAGAAAATAGACAGGTGTTGACTTTTATATAGGTTTTGTTGTTGACGAAAATAACCGCTCTTTCTTCACGACTGCTGTTCTGTTTCAAAAAAGAAACGGTGATGCAGAGGTAGTGATTAGTACACCGCTATATAAAAGCAAATATTGATACATCCTCAGAGAAACACCATCATCATCATTCTCATCATCATCAACAGCTGCAGTAGTTATGTGACATCCGCTGGATGAAGCTTCCTCTACGTTCCTTTTTACATATTACGATTCTATGTTGTGTACATTCATGCTGTTGAAAGCAAGGGGAAACTACAGCCATAATTTTCCAGAGGGAATGCGGCTCTACTGTATGGTTAAATAATCATGTCATCCTTTTGGGTAAAGTATTCAGCAGGTAAAACAGTTTCCCATTCGGACCACCGGTCGGGGACTACTCACGAGGACCTCATCATCACGAGAAACAAAACTGGCGTTCTGTGGATCGGAGCGTGGGATGTTAGATCCCTTAATCGCAAAGTATGTTAGAAATTTTAAAAATGGAAATGGATAGGGTAAAGTTAGGTATATTGGGAGTTAGTGAAGTTCTGTTGCAGGAGGAACAGGACTTCTGGTTAGGTGATTACATGGTTACAAATAAATCAAACAGGGGAATTACAGGAGTACATTTATTTATGAATAAGAAAATAGGAATGCTGATAAGCTATTATGAACAGCATAGTGAAGGCATAATTGTAACCAAGATAGGCACAAAGCCAACACTCACCACTGCTGTACATTTTTATATGTCAACTATCTAAGTAGATAATAAGACTTAATAAATGTATGATGAGATGGAAGAAGTTATTCAATAGTTAAAGTAGAGGAAATTTCAATTCCTATGGACAACTGAAATTCGATACCAGGAAACGGAAGAAAAGGAGAAACTGTAGATGAATATGGACTAAGGGAAAAGAATGAAAGAGGAAGCCGCCTGGTAGAATTTTGCGCAGAGCATAATTTCATCATAGCTAACACTTGGTTTAACAATCGTGAAGAATACGTGGAAGACACCTCGAGACAACAGAAGGTTTCGGATTGATTCTATAACGGTAAGAAAGAGATTTTGGAACCAGATATTAAACTGTAAGACGTTTTCAGCGTCCGATGTGGACTTTGTCCACAAGTTATTACTTATGAGCTGTAGATTAAAACTAAGGAAATTGCAAAAAGGTAGGATATTACGGAGATAGTACTTGGGTAGTTTGAAAGAATCAGAAGTGTTGAGAGTTTCAGAGGGAGCATTAGGCATTGATTGGCTAGAGCAACGGAAAGGAATACAGCAGAAGACGAGTGAATAGCTCTGAAAGATGGAACAGTGAATGTAGCAGAGGTTCAAACAGGTTAAAAGACAAGGCCTAATAGAAACGCTCAGATAACACAGGAGATACCGCATTTAATTGATGACAGGAGAAAAAACAAAAATGCAGCACATGAAGCAGGCGAAAGGCAATACAAACGTTTAAAAAAATGAGATTGGCAGAAAGTTCAAAATGGCTAAGCAGGAGTGGCTAGAGAGCAAATGTGAGGATACACAAGGGAGAAGAACATGAAAGCAATATAATAGAAATGGAAGAGAACGTAGGTGAGGCCGGAGATATGAAACTGCAAGAAGAATTTGGCAGAGCACTGGAAGACCTAAGTCGAAACAAAGCTCCGGTAGTCGACGATATTCCTTCAGAACTACTGACAGTCTTGGGAGAGCCAGCCATGAGAAAACTCTTTCCTTTGACGTATAAGATTTATGCGACAGGCTAAATACCATCACACTTCAAGAAGAATATAGTAATTCCAGTTCCAAAGAATGCATGTCCTGATAGACGTAAAAATTACCGAACTATCAGTTTAATAAGCCATGATTGCGAAATACTACCACGAATTTTTTCAGAAGAATGGAAAAGAAATTGTTGGAAGCCGATCTCGGGGAAGATCAGTTTAAATTCCGGAGAAACGTACGAACACGCGAAGCAACACTGACTCTACGACCTACCTTTGAGGATGTCTTAAGGAAAGGCAAACCTAAGTTTATAGCATTTGAAGATAAAAAAAATTGACAATGTTTACTGGTATACTCTCTTTGAAATTCTGAAGACAGTGGGGATGAAATACAGGGAGAGAAAGACTGTTAACGACTTGTACAGCAACCAGACGGCAGTTACGAAAGCGAGGGTTCGGCCGCGGTGGCCGAGCGGTTCTAGGCGCTTCAGTTCGGAACTGAGCGACTGCTATGGTCGCAGGTTCGAATCGTGCCTCGGACATGGATGTGTGTGATGTCCTTAGGTTGGTTACGTTTAAGTAGTTCTAAGTTCTAGGGTACTGTTGACCTCAGATGTTAAGTCCCATAAAGCTCAGAGCCATTTGAACAATTTGGAAGCGTGGGCACGGAAGGGAAGCTGTGGCTAAGAAGGGAATGAGACAGTCATTCGGTCTGTAAAGTGAGCAAGCAATAGAGGAAACATGAAAAACATCTGGAATAGGAATTATAGTTCAGGAGGAAAAATTTAAACTCTGAGGTTTGACGATAACAATGTGATTCTGTCAGCGACAGCAAAGGACCTGGAAGAGCAGTTTAACGGAATGGACAATATCTTGCAAGGAAGATGAATATCAAGAAAAGCAGAACAAGGATAATATAATATAGTCGAATTAAATCAGGGTAGTAGATTAGAAAACGAGGCACTTAAAGTAGTTGATGAGTTTTGCTATTTGTAAATTAAAATAACTGATGAAGGTCAAAGTAGAGAGGGTGATGCTAAATGATGATAGCTGAAGTAGAGAGGATACAAAAAGGTAGATTGGCGATGACCAGAAAAGCGTTTCTAAGGAAAAGAAATTTGCTAACATCGAATATGAAGTTAGTGTTACGAGGCAGTTTCTGAAAGTATGGAGTGTATCTATGTATAAAAATGAAATATGGATGATAAACAGTTTAGAGAAGGAGAAAATAGAAACTCTTGGAATGTAGTGCTTCAGAAGACTGCTGAAGATTACATGGGTAGATCACGTAACTATTGAGATAGTACTGAATAGAAATGGGGAGAAAGGAAATTTTTGGCACAGCCTGACCAGGAGACGGGGTCAGTTGGTAGAACCATATACTGAGACATCAAGGGATCACCTGTTTGGTATTGGAGGGAAGTGTGGGGGTAAAACTTGTCGAGGGAGACCAACAGACGAATAAGGTAAGCAGTTTTAAAAGAATGTACATTGCAGTAATTAACTGGAGATTAACGGGTTTGCGGGGGATAGAGTTTCGTGGAGGACTACCTAAAACCAATCTTCGGAGTGATCAAATGTTCAAATTTGTGTGAAATCTTATGGGACTTAACTGCTAAGGTCATCAGTCCCTAAGCTTACACACCACTTAACCTAAATTATCCAAAGGACAAACAAACACCCATGCCTGATGGAGGACTCGAACCTCCGCCGGGACCAGTCGCACAGTCCATGACTGCAGCGCCTAGACCGCTCGGCTAATCCCGCGCGGCTCTTCGGATTGAAAACCACAACAACAACAACAACACATCCATCCATGCTGTTCGTGAATGTTTCCTAACGTCATTTGCTATTCGTCCATTATGTGGGCTGTGCCTTTATCCTCTGTCCTACCATCCATTTGTCTGCCTACACCTCAACATCAAAATTCCATTCCAGCCAGACAAGGAAAGCGTCCTTATTCTGCACTGGCTTACTGTGAACTATGACCGCGAAGTTAACGCCAGGCCTCACTCTCTTACCCTTATCTTTACTGTGCATACGTCGCGGAGCGAAAGCTGCGGTCGCTCGGCTTGGAAAAAAAAAATGGCTCTGAGCACTATGGGACTTAACTTCTGGGATCATCGGTACCCTAGACTTAGAACTACTTAAACCTAACTAACCTAAGGACATCACACACATCCATGCCCGAGGCAGGATTCGAACCTGCGACCGTAGCAGCATTGTGGTTCCGGACTGAAGCGCCTAGAACCGCTCGGTCAGGACGACCGTCACCACCGCTTGGAGCACTGCTCCCCGTATCAGCTTCCGGCATGTCCACCTTTGTCGCGGATGGCCGCTGCGACATGTCGTGGCATGGAAGAAATGAGGTCTTGGTAAGTCGCTGGTAAGATATGACACGGCATCTGCACACAGACAGGTCACGTAATTCCCGTAAATTCCGGGGAGGGGGTCGATGAGCTCTGACGCTCCGTTCCAAGATTTGTTCTATCAGATTCAGATCAGGTAATTTGGGGGATGGGGGAGGGGCAGTAGATAACATCAATTGGCACTCGCCACTGTGTTTCTCGAACCACGGCATCACACATCTGGCCTTGTCGTATGGCACATTACCTTGTTGAAAAATGCACTGTCGTCGGGAAACATGTGTGCGATACACCTTAGCCGTCATGGTGCCCTGCACGAGCTCCACTGGACCCGTGGATGCCCATGTGAATGTTCCCCAGAGCATAATGGAGCCTCCTCCAACTTGTCTCTGAACCGCAATACAAGGGTCAAAGAACCGTTCCCCTGGAAGACGACGGATTCGCGGCCCCCTATCGGCATGATGAAGAAGTGATCGGGATTCATCAGACTATTCAACGCTCTGCCACTGCTTCAACGTTCCGTGCCGATGGTCACGTGCCCATTTCAGTCGTAGTTGCCGATTTCGTCGTGTTAATTTCGGTACTTGCATGGGACGTCGGCTCCGAAGGCCCATTGTTAGTAGTGTTCGGTGCACTGTGTGTTCAGGAACATTTGTTCTCTGTCCAGCATTAAAGTCTGATGTTAGTTCCGCCACAGATCGCGCCTGTCCTGTTTTACCTGTCCGCCCAGCCTAGAACGTTCGATATGAGGGGTGTTCACCCAGCCCAAAGACGTCTGGACGTGGTTTCAACATGGGTACGCCACTTGTTGAAGACACCACAGCACTCCTTGAGCCCCCGCAAGTCGTGTAGTTTCCTAAATGCTCGTAGCGAGCCTCCCGGCCATCACCACCTGCCATCGGTCAAACTCAGATAGATCGCGCACGTGCGTTCCGTATTCTACACGCGGACAGCACGCTCAGTGATGCTACATGCCCCGTGAGGGTATATGACTAGCAGTCACTGTTCGTCGGGTGACGCTGTTATCGGCTGGACGGGTTTATATAGAAAGTAGGTCATTGGTCATAATGTTTTAGCTCATAGGTGTAGAAAGACGTACTACGGTGTAGTAGAGTAAGAACTGCAGTAAGAACTGCGAACAGAAATAACATCTTTATTCGAAGATCGTAATTACACTGAAATCACCGTCGTTAATGATGTCCCATGGACATTATACGAAATGTGAGATGTTCCTGCGCGCATTACGTGTTCCATCGTAAAAAGGGTAGATGTACCAAGTTGCAATTATGCTACATGCTAACATCTACGGCCACGTGGCGGTGTAAAAGATTGAAGCACCTAAGTCAATGCAGTCAAAAGATATGCCCAGTAATCTCATATATTTTGTAACTCGCTAACTCACTCATCAAAACATAGCTAGTTCCCAACCTGGAGGTAATTAACCCTGAATGATAAAATGAAATTTTCTGACGTATAAGAACAAAAGGATTCAATTCTTTTTCAGTCACGAAACTAAATTATTTTCAATAGATCATTAGTATTATGATAGTTTTGTAAGACTCTAATATCGATTACATAAATGATCAACAAGCACTTCTTCTCAATTGGTAGCATTAATATGGTAGAGGTTACATGTTTCTCAAATGGTCCACCCACTAGACACATATGTTGCGCTTTGTCCCGTACATCGCTGATGATAAAAATGAGACATTTACGTAACATATGCTAAATGTCTCAAGAAAATGGAGTCCCGAAGTTGTAAATAGTACCTGCACTAGTCCAGAAATTGCTTTATTACTCGTTTCGGAATAGATAAATGAAATAAATGAACTGATTGACAGCGCGACTCAGCGGTAACTACATAAGGGGCACTACAGTGCTATACACAGTTCTGTTATTATTACTGAAGTGGCTAGACACAAAGCATTAACTGCCTAATGTCCAATTTCTGCAAGTTCCAGAAGTAAGGAGCGCAGCAATAAAGTGATCTACAAACATTAAGTATAGTGCACGCCTCTGAATGTGTTTGATTGTAAATGGGGTTGCACAGTGCAAGTCAAGCAAATGTCGCAGTGGGGAGGAGTAATGCAGGGGAAGCATGTTTTGTAACATGTGTGTACCGTCACTGTTGAAAGTTATCTTTCTATTCTGTGTGTGTGTGTGTGTGTGTGTGTGTGTGTGTGAGAGAGAGAGAGAGAGAGAGAGAGAGAGAGAGAGAGAGAGGGAGAGAGAGAGATCCACAAACTAAATGTCATTCATCTTTCATCATTTTAAAAATAAAAGTGTTCCAAGAAAAGTCTTTCACTCTACAGATTAGTTATGTAGTGAAGTGGTGATAAGAGGAGGGAGGTGGGGCGCAACAGATGGCAGGGGGCCTGGGAGGGCGGGGGTACTAAATAATGTCTGATTGTGCACAGGGTTAATGGTCTAAGAAAGATTGGGAACCACTGTCCAAGAGGGTACTTCCCGTTGGCTTGGAATAATGAAATTTGGCAAGAAGCAAGCTTTCAGAGTTCAAGTAAGGGAAAATATTATAAAATGCTTAAATTCTAACTATACCACACAAACAATGTTTCTTTTCTCATTTGTTATCCGACTTAAAACTTCCCGGGACTAATATCTTGCCAGTACCATTGGCGATAATAATCAATAATGATCGAAATTTTCGATACCTGGGATGAGTCAACTTTCTACATAAATGACTAACTTTGTATGGGACCCGCAGAACACGAGTCCTACTCGCAGATGGCCAAATTTTCTGTTTGTGGATGTACTTAGAGAATATTTTGTACACTAGATGAGGTTCGTTGGAATATTAATTCTCTACGTGCTATCCCTTTCCTTCCTCCTGAAGCAGAACAATAACTGCATTATCTAGATAATTTATTTTTCCTTTACTGTGCGTCATTTCTGCGGAAAGAGGACCATCTCCAGATGTCTTTTCTTTTTTCAAACATCGAATGGTGGTATATCTCTTAGAATAATGTAGGATGTAAGAGTCGTAGGTTAACAGGTGCATTTTATGAAGAATACTGTGTTATATTTTGTGTTCACAGACGTAAGGAAGGTTTGTTGCCATAGTACAGCTTTTTGTTTCGAAGTCCGCACCTAATCTTTTCCATAGCCAGACGTATATCAAGCAAGAGTTTCCTTCACCACATACTTTGAAATGTAAACGAATCCGCTGCGATTTTTCACTGTAAGCTTGAAGCAAAGTGGGTTAATTACTCAACAATTATTAATGCCCCGGGGGCTTTCCGTTGGACGTTAAGACCTCTTTAAAATCAATACCATGTTCGAAGAGATATTCACACTCAAATGGGTGACAGTTTTTGTCAAATTAGTTTCAAATTGCGTTAATTATTACTGTACAGAATACGTGATATGACTGGCGAGAAATTATGTTGTTGCTAGGCAAATGTCTCGGGCTGCGCACACGCAAATATTAGCCTACGGCTGTTGACTTCTTGATTTCTATAGTTTTCCGTAAAAAGGGGACATTGAAAAAAGACTAATTAGTCGATCCAAGTGAAACTGATCGCATTATGAAGTGCTACGATGTATTCGGGACTCTTCAAATTCGAAGAGTGTATCTCAAAAACTAACAGAGAGTTTTAATTTGAAAATGTTTGTCTCCCCTTTTCGTAAAATATCAGAAAATATGAGAGGGAAACTCCAACAGAATTATAAAATCCGCACGGATGAATAGAACACAGAACTGCCTATAGAATGACACTGAAAACCCTGGGCTTGTACCGAAAACCATTGCCCAGAGATAATGCGGACTTGAGCAGCATCGGCGATCCAGGGCCAAATGCGGATGAGTGGAACTTGGTTTTATTGCTTATGAGAAAGATAGTGCAGTTTCGGTGGACTCAGAAAGTTCGTGCTCACATGTCACTCTTACTGCTGCGGCGAATGGTCAAAATTGTACTTCTTCCGGGACCAACAACTTCGTTGAGGAAAAAATAGTACCTTCATAACTCATGTTTTCACGTCAATAATTGCGGCACAGATCGACATTTGCTACATCTTGTCTCTCGTGTGTTGAAGTGCAGCTTACGAGCAACAGTTTCCGTCGAGTTACCACTGGTGCACGCCAAACAACTAATACTCCATTTAGACGCAGTCATTTCAAGTCTTTGTGGTGGAATAAATGTTCATCAACAGTATTTGAAGAGCGAGAACTGATTAGGTTGTAACATAAGGAGCTAACTTTTGCTTTATTTTGTTTTCAATGATCAGTCTTCTGACTGCTTTGATGCGGCCCGCCACGAATTCTTCTTCTGTGCCAACCTTTTCATCTCAGTGTAGCAATTGCAATCTACATCCTCAGTTATTTGCTAGGTGGATTTCAGTTATAACGATATAAACGCAACACGACCATTCGTAGCCACAGTAATTCATGAAAGAGGTGCACGCCAAATACATGATCTGCAGGGTGATTGAGGTCGTTGGTAAACTATCTCCACTACAACTCCGACAGAAAAAAGTAGTGGTTGTTTCCCAAATTGAAAATCTTATAAGTAGTGAGCAGAGGTACAGAGAGGCAAGCTGCACGGCAAGTAGAAATTCCTTTTTAAACACAGTCGTCGCTGCAGCGAATAAAGTTTACAGCGTATTAGAGAAATAATTGAAGCAGGAACACAGATCTCCTGAGCAACATGCCAAACAAGAGGCGCTAGATAATGGAACTGTATAGCACTTACTCTGTTTAAATGTTACCCGAAATAAGTTCTTGAAGAGTAGGTGAAACAATGTTGAAGAATGGGCCTAGACTTAAACAGGGTTTACCTACAGAGTTTGCTCTTCGTCGACGATCAAATAATATTTGCTACAGACGGCTATGATGTAGAGTACATGACGAAGGAGGTCTTAGAAACAAACAGCAATCCTGGACTAATAACATTTTTTTTTTCTAAAACAAGCTATCCCTTTATAGGGTGTGAATAACACGACATAATCGTAGATGGAAATACTATAGAAGCACGTTAAAATACTTGGGAGCTATAATCTCGGATCAGATATCCAGCAAACAAGAAATAAGACAGACGCCAAATCCAGTTAAAGAAGTATTCAATACACTGATTTCTATCCTTTGGTCGAAAATAAAATAAAAATAGATAAGAAAATGCTTAAATAATTCAGTAATATAAAATACTTATTTATAGAGAGTGGAATATTAAGAAATGACAAAAAAGATAGAAGAAGACTTGAAGCCGTAGAAATGTATTTTAGAGAAGACGTTTTAGAGTTTCAACGCGAAAGAAGATTCGAAATAAACAAATTAGGAGCAAATGAGAATTCGCACCTACATCAAATGGTAGAAAGAGCTCTAAGCACTATTGGGCTTAACTTCTGAGGCCATCAGTCCCGTAGACTTAGAACTACTTAAACCTAACTAACCTAAGGACATCACACACATCCATGCCCGAGGCATTATTCGAACCTGCGACTGTATCAGCAGCGAGGTTCCGTACTGAAGTGCCTAGAACCGCGCGGCCACAGCGGCCGGCGCACCTACATCATCGAAGTGATGTGAACACTGCATTTAAAGTAATGTAGGAAGGCCCTGTGAGAAATGGAAAAATCAAGAGCAGAATAATATGCAACGAAAATATCTGAAAGATGTATACAAGGCCACAGAGACTTGGATAGGAGGTCGCGAGAAACGGCCTACATTGCTCGGCAAAAATCACAAAGAACAGAAAAAAATCCGTCGTATGATGGTTGGTTTTGTCGAGTGTTCAGCCTCCTGTTGTCTTCAGTAGGACAAAACTGTTGCCGATGCTTCAGCACTATCCAGTTGGCTGTCGTAGGTGTGGGGTAGGTCAACTCATAATAACTGTCGGCGTCATGACGGGTGCTAAGTGCGGCAGAAAAGGGCAGCGGTATGTTTGTACCCAATGCCATGACACGCATATTTCAGTTCGTGTGATTAATGGTTGTGCAGTTTGTCTTAGTAGTTTTGAAACTGGTTTGACTTAACAAATGCTTTTAAAGATTTGGTGTTTTGTCAGAAAACGAACTTCCTCATCTCGTGAGCAGTAAACTTACGCCATTATGTACGGAAGTGATTTATTTCAATTTTCTGCAGGCTAAGTGAATATATTGAAGTGTCTTCATCTCCTTGCTTTGACAGAAGCTGAAAATTCGTGAAATGTGAGTGCATGTAATAATTACTGTAAAAATGTGTTTTCATAGAAATTATTCACATAGATGGTATTTTAAAATGATAATGTAAAGTGATGAGTGTATAATTGTGCCATTGTAATGCTCCATGTTATATACTTCAAGCCAAACGCGTGTTGCTAATTGTTTCCTTCTTTAAATCGAAAGATGCATTTAATAGTCCAAACAACCACTGCAGTATATGAGAGTGAGAGTTATATATTACGATTAGACAAAATCTTATTATACGCATCATATACGACATGATAGAATCTACTGAAGTTGTCACACAATGTCATCGTGTTAAGACAATCGGCGTTTACGTGACTATTCTCACGCTCTACGTTTATTATTTTGTATCGCTCTCAGGAGACGAGGTGTTTACCAACAAACTGACAAACACATTAAAAGTGTATCAGACTGGTAAATAAACTATCATTTTTTCTTACGTCACTACTGAGTTTAGAGTTGATACGTGGATTTGGAATAGGACACTGTTATACTCATGATTTCCTCTTGAAATCACGGTAGGAAGAACTTGTGTCTCTGTATGTCCATATTTTCAGAGATGGTTGCGGGTCTCGGCTGCTCGATATAGGATGTCAAATCAAACACTTTACAGCAGTCTAGTTTCCAGACTTATTTTATTTGGCTGCCAGTTTTGACAATTTACTACGTCATTTTCAGCCCCCTGACCGACGTTTAGGAAGACTGCACCTCGGTTTTGGTCAAAGCAGGGGACAGCAATAGTGGCATTAGTAGATTTCTGCTTGCTGTAGCGATTACTTCAACCATCATCTGCCGGCTTGTATCTAGTGTCCCACAGGCATTAATAAGTGTGCAGAAAACGTAAATGACTGCTGACACCAGAAAGGAAGTGATTGTTATAATGTTCATTTCGCTCCTGATTTCCAACATTAAAGTCTCTTCGTACACTTACATAATATCAACGTGGTCGATCAATTCAGTTGAAGGAGGAGGTAGTTTATAACATTAGTATTCCTACACTCCGCAGGAAAACGTGGTGAACGGAAGAATTTTGAGGTTTATAGTACACTAGTGATCCGTTCCGGACTCGCACGGGCTCCGCTAATTATCTACGGATTTACGACTTGTCTGATGGGTTTGTTTGTTTGTAATAGGCACAGGTCCACAGCTTTATTCCGGGTTTTGATGAACTTTTGCAAGAGGAAGATCACTGCCTACATATGATTTCATAATCTTACTTAAAGATATGTATGTAATATACAAACGGGAAAGATTGTTACCAAATATCTCAGAAAGTTCTTGTACAATGTACTTCAGATTTCTATACGATTCCGTAGTGAACATTTGGGCGCAGATACGTCATATATAATTGTTATATGCACAGCATATTAACCAATATTATGGAAAGCAAAATTGATACACGCCATATAGCGGAGATACTGAGTTGCAGATAGGCACAACAAAAACACTGAAATAAAGCTTTCGGCCAGTAAGGCCTACGTCAACAATACACGACACACACACACTCAGAGTGGTTTCAGTTGTCTGAGATTTCAGACGCGTGTGTGAGTTGTGTTTGTGTGAGTGAGTGAGTGAGTGTGTGTGTGTGTGTGTGTGTGTGTGGTGTGTGTGTCGTCTATTGTTGACGAAGGTCTTACTGGCAGAAAGCTTTATTTGTGACAGTCTTTTTGTTGTGCCTATCTGCGACTCAGCATGTCCGCTATATGGTAAGTAGCAATTTTCCTTTTCAGAATACGGTTACTTTCCCTCTTGGATTTTCCGTTGTTTGATTGAACATATACAAGGTGCACAATAAGTCCAGGAGCACTTTCCAATATTTATTGCACAAGAACTGTATATAAAATATACACTCCTGGAAATGGAAAAAAGAACACATTGACACCGGTGTGTCAGACCCACCATACTTGCTCCGGACACTGCGAGAGGGCTGTACAAGCAATGATCACACGCACGGCACAGCGGACACACCAGGAACCGCGGTGTTGGCCGTCGAATGGCGCTAGCTGCGCAGCATTTCTGCACCGCCGCCGTCAGTGTCAGCCAGTTTGCCGTGGCATACGGAGCTCCATCGCAGTCTTTAACACTGGTAGCATGCCGCGACAGCGTGGACGTGAACCGTATGTGCAGTTGACGGACTTTGAGTGAGGGCGTATAGTGGGCATGCGGGAGGCCGGGTGGACGTACCGCCGAATTGCTCAACACGTGGGGCGTGAGGTCTCCACAGTACATCGATGTTGTCGCCAGTGGTCGGCGGAAGGTGCACGTGCCCGTCGACCTGGGACCATACCGCAGCGACGCACGGATGCACGCCAAGACCGTAGGATCCTACGCAGTGCCGCAGGGGACCGCACCGCCACTTCCCAGCAAATTAGGGACACTGTTGCTCCTGGGGTATCGGCGAGGACCATTCGCAACCGTCTCCATGAAGCTGGGCTACGGTCCCGCACACCGTTAGGCCGTCTTCCGCTCACGCCCCAACATCGTGCAGCCCGCTTCCAGTGGTGTCGCGACAGGCGTGAATGGAGGGACGAATGGAGACGTGTCGTCTTCAGCGATGAGAGTCGCTTCTGCCTTGGTGCCAGTGATGGTCGTATGCGTGTTTGGCGCCGTGCAGGTGAGCGCCACAATCAGGACTGCATACGACCGAGGCACACAGGGCCAACACCTGGCATCATGGTGTGGGGAGCGATCTCCTACACTGGCCATACACCATTGGTGATCGTCGAGGGGACACTGAATAGTGCACGGTACATCCAAACCGTCATCGAACCCATCGTTCTACCATTCCTAGACCGGCAAGGGAACTTGCTGTTCCAACAGGACAATGCACGTCCGCATGTATCCCGTGCCACCCAACGTGCTCTAGAAGGTGTAAGTCAACTACCCTGGCCAGCAAGATCTCCGGATCTGTCCCCCATTGAGCATGTTTGGGACTGGATGAAGCGTCGTCTCACGCGGTCTGCACGTCCAGCACGAACGCTGGTCCAACTGAGGCGCCAGGTGGAAATGGCATGGCAAGCCGTTCCACAGGACTACATCCAGCATCTCTACGATCGTCTGCATGGGAGAATAGCAGCCTGCATTGCAGCGAAACGTGGATATACACTGTACTAGTGCCGACATTGTGCATGCTCTGTTGCCTGTGTCTATGTGCCTGTGGTTCTGTCAGTGTGATCATGTGATGTATCTGACCCCAGGAATGTGTCAATAAAGTTTCCCCTTCCTGGGACAATGGATTCACGGTGTTCTTATTTCAATTTCCAGGAGTGTATAAAGGAGAAACATTGTCACCAAAAGTTCTGTAAAGTACTTGACCGATTCACTTCAAAGTCCCTGTCTGCTTTGCTTGGAAATTCTTCTTTCAGATGAAACAACGAAGGAAATTAATGAAAAATCAAATGCCTAACAAACTGAATACATCACAGTGAACTGACTGTAACTCCTATCGCGAGAATAAATTACTGCGGCAGTATCTGTTTAGGACATAGTACCATCAGACGTCACTAGATCACGAAACGAGAGAAAGCTCAAAAGTTACATACGACATATACCCTAGAAGATATGTTAGTCAGTGTTTTATAGTTATTTTTATTATTAAAATCCACTGTGCAACACAAATGCTAAAGCAGTTCGTGGATATAGTATCAACAAAAGTCACTAGATGGCGGACCGATCAAAGGAGCGAACAGAACTCGAGAGTTCCCAAACTGTGACGTAAACTATTCGAACAGTTCGAGTCGTGCCCAAAAACACCCCAACTTGAAACAGTGAAAACTGAGATGAAGCAACAGAAGACGATTTCTCGAGTAAGAGGGTAAGATACCTACAGTAAAATGTAACAGCAGATGGCGCACCTAATCATCTTTTCACATAGCATATTTTTAGGGTCAAAATATTTCTTGCTGAAAATAAAGTATACTGAAATGAGAGAAGTATGTATTTTACAATACATTTCAGGTACGTTGTACGTTACAGACATATTACTTTAATTTGTGATTTAAAAAGGAATCAAAGTGTAATCTACGATGTAATTGTTATTACTAAACTTCTGGCTTCAAATTGGTGTAAGTTTGCAAAAGTAGGAACCGGAAGCCTATAACCTAACTTTTATGAATACCGTGGATCAAGACGTAGTCATTCGTCGCATGCCGTTGACACCTTGTGATTCAAATACGGGGTTCGGTTTAAAGCGATTGCAGTTTCCCTTGCGGCTTTATTTCTTCATGAGTGTCAACAAGGCATAGGGCGAATCAGTTTGTGTGACAGGTATCAAACATCCCGGACGACGCCGACCACTGGACCTAGTACATTATATACACAAACATTCCTCGATAATCAGTCGATCTATTAGTTATATCAAGACCCCCTAATGTAGTTCGTGAGGTTGGTCTTCACACACGGACAGGAAAACGTGGGGAGCGACTTTAATTTATCATGTGTATAGAAGAAGGCACAGAGATTACTGAAAAAAGGATGACTGGCATTACCCTTACAAGCTACAAGGTTTTCGTTTTCTTCCAATTGGAGAGCCTTTCCTCACTACTTGTAACAACAGTAAGCCGTTTGTGTGATGCAGGTGAAGGTAAAGCTGCATTCACATTGCACCTCAGTAGAGTGCACAAAGTCTCCAATTGTGTAGGGGAAATGTGTATTCTGCACACAGTTCGGCGTGTCACCGTGCTTCTAAGTGTCATGTACAGCGTGTGCATATTTTGTCAGGTTATGACAAGGAGAGTTGTTGCAGGATGCCACAGAGATGTCATCCAAAGGTTCAAGTGTTATGGTCAGTCACAAAACACGGCAGATAAGACGCGTGACGGTCGCCCGAGGTCAGCGTAACTGGTGACGGCTGCCTGATAACAATGCCTCTCTGGTCTCTACGAAGAATGCAACAGAACAGCGCATTCTATTTCTGGAGGCGACAGAAAGGTCTGTAGCCACCTAGACAGTTGGCAATAGTCTCCACACGAAGTAGAACGGTTCAGGAGAAAAGTGCATGAGGGAACGCCAAGAATGGACGAATGTTCTCGTGTGCTCTTCGTCGAAGAGTGCAGGTTTTATCTGGCGACTGACTATTACTGTGTGTACGCGGTTAGAGAACAATGCATGTGTCAGGCATGCAGAGCGGTGGGGTAGTTATGTTTGGCACTAGCATCACGTGCGCACATCTAGACGCCTCTCTTATCTGTTGTTGGTGTGGTGGCAGTCCTCACAAGGGAACCTCCCCATCGCACCCCCCTCAGATTTATTTATAAGTTGGCACAGTGGATAGGCCTCGAAAAACTGAACACAGATCAATCGAGAAAACAGGAAGAAGTTGTGTGGAACTATGAAAATAATAAGCAAAATATACAAACTGAGTAGTCCATGCGCAGGATAGGCAACATGAAGGTTAATGTGAACTCAGGAGCGCCGTGGTCCCGTGGTTAGCGTGAGCAGCTGGGGAACGAGAGATCCTTGGTTCAAGTCTTCCCTCGAGTGAAAAGTTTATTTTCGCAAAGTTATGATCTGTCCATTCGTTCATTGACGTCTTTGTTCACTGTAATAAGTTTAGTGTCTGTGTTTTGAGACCGCTCCGCAAAACCGTGCGAGCTATATTTGCTGGATTCATATTGCCCACGGAATACATCTCACGTATTTAAGGCACTCTCGTACAAAGTAGGGAACAGTCAATTGCCAGCCAGGGAGCCTCGTTAGCAGGAATACTCTCTCTTCCGTGCGCTGTAGTCGACTGACGTCGTGTGTTTCGATGTTTGTTTAGGTGTGGCGTCCCCATACTACGGCGCAGTTACCTCGCAATGGACGGACAGATAATATTTGTCTGAAAATAAAAAATTAAACTCTTCACTCAATGGAAAACTTGAACCAAGGACCTTTCGTTCCGCAGCTGCTCACACTAACCACGGGACCACGGGGCTCCTGCACTCACACTCACCTTGATGTTGCTTATCTTGCACATGGGCTACTCAGTTTGTACATTTTGCTTATATTTTTCATAGTTCCACACAATTTCTTCCTGTTTTCTCGATTGATCTGTGTTCAGTTTTTTAAGGCCTATCCACTGTGCCGACGTATAACTAAATCTGGGGGGGCTGCGATGGGGAGGTTCCCTTGTCAGTCCGAAGGCTGGTTTGATGCAGTTCTCTGTGCTACTCTATATAATGCGGGTCTGTCTCCGAATAAATACTGCACCCTAAATCCATATGAACCTGTTAACGATATCTACCTCTTGGTCTTCCTCTACAATTTTTACCCCCCACACTTCCTCCAGTATTAAATTGGTGACCCTTTAATGTCTCAGAAATGTCTTGTCAACCGATGCCTCCTTGGAGTCAAGTTGTACCATAAACTTATTTTCTCCCTAATTCTGTTCAGTACCTCCTAATTAGTTACATGATGAACCCCTGTAATCTTCAGCATTCTTTTGTAGCGCCACATTTCAAAAGCTTCTAGTCACTTCTTGTCTACACTGTATATGGACCACGTTTCACTTCCACACAAGGCTATATACTCCAGACAATTATCCTCAGAAAAAGCTTCCCTAACACTTAAATCTATAATAATGTATGTTATGAGATGTCTTTTCTTCAAATACATTTTTCTTGCCATTGCTAGTCTACATTTTATATCCTCTTTACTTCGGTCGTTATCAGTTATTTTGCATCCCACATAGCAAAACTCATCTAGTATTTTTACTGTCTCCTTTTGTAATCTAGTTCCCTCAGCTCCGCCTGTTTTATTCGATTCCACCAAACTACCCTTGTTTTTGCCTTTTTTTGATGTTCATCCTACATCCTTCTTTCAAGACACTACCTATTCCATTCAACAGCTTCTCCAAGTCATTTGCTATTTCTGACAGAATTACAGCGTCATTAGGAAACTTCAAATTTTTTATTTATTCTCCCTGAACTTTAATTCCTTCCATATGTTTTTCTTTGGTTTCTTTCCCTGCTTGCTCAGTACGCAGACAGAACAACATCGGGGTTAGGTTACATTCCTGCATCACTCTCTTCTCGAGCAGTGTAGCATTCACGCCCCTCGACTCTTATAACTGCTGTCTGGTTTCTGTACAAGATGTAATTAGCCTTCCGCTCCCTTTATTTTAGCCCTTCTACTTAAAGATTTCAACGTGTGAATGCCAATCAACACTGTCAGAAACCTTCTCAAAGACTATAAATGCTATTAAATAGGTTAGTCTTTCCTTAACTTATCTTCAAAGAAATGGCTAGAGTCACTTGTTCCCCCGCCTGCTTCTACATTTCACCGGAAATCAAACTGATCTTCGCCGAAATCGGCTTCCACCAGTTCTTCTGTAAATAATTCGTGTCATTATTTTGCAACCACAACCTATTAAACCGATAAGTCGGTAATATTCACACCTGTCAGCACTAACTCACTTTGAAGTTAGAATTATGACGTTCTTGTTGAGATCTGAGAGTATTTCCCCTGTCTCATATATCTTGTACTCCAGGTGGAATAATTTTGTTAAGGATGGCTCTCCCAAGGAATCCGAGGAAATTTCATCCATTCGAAGGGCCTTCTTTCCACGTAGGTCTTTCAGTGCTCTGTGACATGGTTCTCACTGTGTAATATTTCCCCTCCCCTCTTCTTCTACTTCCTCTTCTCCTGTTATAATAGTCCCTTCAAGTTAATTTCTATTTTTAGCTACTTGTATATACTCCTCCCACTTTTCAGCATTCCATTCTATGCTTGGTACTCGCACTTGATATTCATACTGGTGGCTTTATTATCTCCAAACGTCTGTTTAACATTTCTGTAGACAATATCTACTTTTCCCCTTGGTGTACATGTCCCTATACCCTTGCATTTCTTCTCCATCCCTCCATACTTAGACAGATTTGCTGTATTTTTATATTTTCTTGTTTCATGTGCAAGGACATTATTTCCTGCGATATCCAAGGATCTCTACTACATCTTAACTTTTTAACTATTTGATCCTCTGCTGCCTACACTACTTCATCTTTCAAAGCCGACCATTCGTCTTCTATTTTATTCCTTTTCTATCTTTCAATCAGTCGTTGCCTAATGCTCCCTTTGAAACTCTCAAAAACATCTGGTTCTTTCAACTTATCCTGGTCCGGTCTCTTTGATTTTTACAGTCTTCCATATTTTTCACTATTAATCTACAATTCATAATCAATAAATTATGGTCACTGTCTAAACGTGCGCCATGAAATGACTTACAGACTAAAATCTCGTTCCCAACTCTCTGTCTTACCATTCTGTAATCAATCTGAATCCTGCAAGTGTCTCCATGACTCTTACACGTTTACACGTTTCTTTCGTGGTTCTTAAACCAAGGGTTAGTGCTCTTATGTTGAGGGTAATTTGAAGTTGTGCAGCACTGCCCAGTATTACATTCGAAATTCCGGTGATAGGTTTGTCTTTCAAGGCTATAACCCACGAGAACATCGCGATCGCCTCGACAATATGTTGCTCCAGATTGCAGAACTCAGTCCAGTGGAATGGCCGTTGATAAATACGGACATGAACCCTTTTCAACAAATTTGGCACCAGTTCAAACTTGCAATGCATCTTGTAAGAACTCCCCTCACACTTTGGAAGGTGTTCAAATGGCTCTAAGCACTATGGGACTTAACATCTGAGGTAATCAGTCCCCTAGACTTAGAACTACATAAACCTAACTAACCCAAAGACATTACACACATCCACGCCCGAGGGAGGATTCGAACCTGCGACCGTAGCAGCACGGCGGTTCCGGACTGAACCGCCTAGAACCGCTCGGCCATAGCGAACGGCATGGAAAGTGTCTCAACCACTTTGTGGACAACATACTAAGGACGATCGAAGCATGTTAGTATGTACGAGATGGAGCAACGTGATGCTGAATCTTACTTAGCAGTAAGTTTTGATTTCACAGTTCTAAATGGAAGCGGTGATCTCTTAACAAAGTAGGTTCCATATGAATGCACTTATGCCTACTTTCACGTCATTCACTGATCAACACGTAACAAGACAGTTCAATACGTAAATGCTCATCTACTATTCCACTACGTGGAAAACGGTAATTACTTAGCATTGGGAGTAATTTCGTTCGTATTTTATCATTTCTAGCCATATCTGTGTGTTATTGCGCAAGAGTAGTGTACCTTTGTCTTAGGTATAGTACTGCCACGAGAATGTGATAAAGCACTTACAGACCTATGTCGAAACTGTACGTCTGGTGTTCACTACATTCCTTCGGGTTTATGGAGAACCTTGGGAGAGCCAGCCACGACAAAACTATCCCACCTGCTGCGAAAGATGTATGAGGCTAGGGAAACACCCTCAGACGACAAGTGGAGTGTAGTAATTCCCGTTACAAATAAGGAAGATGCTAGCAGGTCTGAACATTAACACTCACTTTGCAAGTCTTGGTTCCAAAATAATGACGCGAATTATTAACAGAAGAATGCAAAAACTGGTAGAAGCCGAACTTGGGGTCCGGAGAAAAGCTGCATCATGACAAGACATAGTGACGCTACTACTTTTCTCAGAAGATTCGAAAGCAAAGCTAAACGTAGATTTGTAGCATTTTTAGAGTTAGAGAAATCTTTTGACTAAATGGAGTGGGATACACTTCTTGATATTCTGAAGCTAACAGCTATAACATACGGAAACGAAATATTATTTACGACTTGTACAGCAGCTTTGTGAATCGAAGAACATGAAGGGAAGCGGTGGGTGAGAGGTAAGTGAGGCATAAGTAACCTACTGCTAATGTTATTCAGTCTGTCCAGTGAGTAAGCGGTGGAGGAAATTAAAGAGAAATACGGGATGGGAATTAAAGTTAAGGGAGAAGAAATAACGACAGGTTTTGCGAAGACACTGCAGTTCTGCCAGACAATAATGGGTGTGTCCAAAAGCGTGATCTCGCAATTAAAAAGGGCCGCTGACGGCGGAAATGGTATGCCAAACGATGTCGGTGGTCGTAGATGGACTACCAAATCGCAAGGGGGTCGACACATAGCAATAGTGGCCAAAAAGGAAAAGAAATCTCACTCCTACGCAGATCCCTACAAACTTTGTAACCGCTACCGGCATACAAGTCTATGCCAGAACCATTTTCCAGCTATTAAATCAAGCTTGTTTGAATGCTCAGAAGCCTGTTAAATGCATCCCACTTCAATAACGCCATAGTCGAAGAGTTCGTTGATACAGGGAGCACGTCGGTTCCAGTCAGCAACAGTGGTACAGAGTGATGTTTTGCGACGAATCCCTCTTCACTGTGGCAAGTGATTCTGGCAATCACTTAGTGTGGATTGGGGTATCAAGTTACATGCCACAGAATGTTCATGTATGTCTTCATTATGTCCTCGGCGTTATGGTGTGGGCAGACAATATGCACCATATTTGAAAACCGCTGTATGTGTTTGCACGAAGTACCGTTACAGGACAGAAATATTGCAGGGAGGTTATTCTGGATCATGTCCAAGTGTTTAGGGGTACGATATGTCCTGACTTTTTGTTTACGAATGAGAACGTCCACCCACATAGGACCGCTGAGGTGTTAGACACACAGCAAATTAAAGATATCTATGGAATGGCCGCACACTCCCCGTATATAAGCCTTATAGAGCACGCCTGGGATACTTTCAGCGGACGTAATTGTCGACGAATACTCTCTCTCCGAACCGTGCAAGAGCTGGAACCACTTGGGAGAGGACTGGAACAATATCCCCCAATATTCTTATCCAGTACGAGTAATGTGCGTTATTACCGGAGGAAAATAATTCTTTACTGAGAGTGCGATATCGACCATTGTGTTGGGAGTCTAACCTGTATCAAACATGGATGTATGTCTGGTATACTGCTTTCCCGTTGGCTGAAACCTGTACCATTTTTAGTTTTAAATATACCACTCCACCTCTATTACCTTTGTACTGTGTTTGGTGTCCACCATTCCCAGTGACTATTCTAGTCCAACAATGTCTCTTTTCCTTAACAACTGTGAAGCAGTGTAGGATCTGATAGCGCCTTGAAGAAGGGGTATAAGATATACATCAACAACAGTAAAATAATGGTGATGAAATTTTGCTGCTAATAGGATCAGATTAGGGACTGAGTCGTTAGAAGTAGTTGATGAGTTTTGGTATTTGGGCAGCAAGATAATTGAAGATAGTTGAAGTTTAGAAGGATAAAATGTAGAAGTTTTTGAAGAGTAATTCGTTAACATCTGATATAAATTTAAGTGTTAGGAAGTTTGTTTTGAAGTCAGTTTCCTTTAGTGTAGCATTGTACTGTAGTTTAACGTTGGACAATAAACAGTTGAAACTGTACGAGAAAATAGTTCTTGAAATGCGATGGTACTAAGGAATAACGAAGAGGAAGAGGTTTGATCGAATAATGGAAATGAAAGGAGCGTTTGGCGTCATTGACCGGGAGGCCCCTTGCGGGGCAGGTCCGGCCGCCTTGGGGCAGGTCTCATTACATTCGACGGCACATTGGGTGACCTGCGCACCGGATGGGGATGAAATGATGATGAAGACAACACAACACCCAGTCCCTGAGCGGAGAAAAATCCCCGACCCCGTAGGACGGCAGTCCATTACGCTGACTACTCAGCTATCGGGGCAGACATGGAATAATTAGAGAGGATGAACTGAAACTAGCTAGGCAGAAAAGAAATTTATGATATTTATTGAGGAACACCAAGGTTTAAATACAGTGAACTGGTTCAGATGTATATAGACTGAAGTAACTATGGCAAAGATGAAGCTGCTAGCACAGAACAGATCAGTGTAGCGAGCTGCATCAACCTAGTTTTTTTTTTTTTTTTTTTTTACGTAACATCACAACAGTTTCAAACTGTGAGTCTCTCTTTAACCATGCATTCCATCCCAATGAAGACTGTAACCTACTCTTTCCTTGCATATGTCCCACCAACTACAAAAAATCTCTTGGTCCGTCAAAACTCCCGCCTCTCTTCTGTTGTCATATTACTTCCTCTTTAATCCCACCCGTATCCAAATCACACACTTACAGAATGATACCATGAGACCCAAGTACCATTATAACAATACAGTCTACGAGGCCACACATCACTTGCGTTTCATCAGGCTTCCAATTTGTTCCTGTGAATGTAATTTTTTGTGTTATTTTCCTTTAGATTGCTTCAGAGGTTGAAACGCGCCATCGTGGTTGCCGCCAGATCTCCGTGATACTGGGTACTGTCATTAGGAAATGAAAAACAGTCAAAAGCACGTTTTACTGTCATGAAATTAATGATATTCTTTCTTTCTTTGTCTGAGTCTTGTCCCTCCGGTACGCAGTGTCGGCCATGGATGCGGCACGTTATTATTAAGGGGTGGCCAGTTGCCCTTCCTGCAGCCACCCCGTACCCCCCGGGAATGCATTAGTGTAACCCAACTGTCTGTGTCCACTGTAAGTCATGGAATAGTGCGAATGTGTTGCAAATGTCTGCGAGTCATGTAACTGAGGCGGAACATGGGGAGCAGCCCGGTATTCACCTAGGTGGATGCGTAAAACCGCCTAAAAACCACATCCAGGATGCCCAGCTCGCCGGCCCTTCGTCGTTAATCCGCCGGCTGGATTCGATCCGGGGCCGGCGCGCCTACCCGAGTCCAGGAAGCAGCGGCTTAGCGCTCTCTGCTACCCTGGAGGGTCATGAAATTAATGATATTATTTATGAATTGACATGTGTTCAATTTCTTTTGCAGTTCATTGTGTGCGGCACAGCATGGCCGTCAGGAGTCCATGGACAGAATCGTTATTTTCTCTCAACGCCCGTATCCTGGCCATCGCAGGCATCTTCGCTCCCCCTTGGTCCAGACTGTACTTCCTGTACACGGGATGGATGTTCTTCACGCAACTCAGCATTATCATGGGCCAGCTACAAGGCCTGTGGTTCTTCTGGGGCGACGTGGACAAGATAACCCTCGACATCTGCCTGCTGGTTGCGGCAGTTTTGGGCGTCATTAAGATCGTGACTTTTCTGCGGAAGAAAGAGAGCTTTTTTCGGATCGCCAACAAACTGGACGACTTAACAGCGCGGCAACTCGACGCTGGTGATCCGGAGACGTGCTCCATTTTGGACGCGTCCAGGAAGGCGGCCAGGTCGCTGACGGTGTACGTGACGAT
Organism: Schistocerca piceifrons; assembly: GCF_021461385.2. Taxonomy (NCBI): domain Eukaryota; kingdom Metazoa; phylum Arthropoda; class Insecta; order Orthoptera; family Acrididae; genus Schistocerca; species Schistocerca piceifrons. The sequence goes on along the minus strand of NC_060144.1, from coordinate 73,386,685 downwards.
GCTGGGCTGTCCCTCCCCTGCCGTGTGGACGGCTTCGCCCTACCTCATGGCCCTGCTGGGTGCGGGGTCGTCCCACAGGAACCTGCCAGCCGCCGCGCGCTACACGGCCGCCGACACCGACAGCCCGCTTTTCGAGTGTCTGACGGCGCTGCAGTTCTTCAGCATGCAGTACAGCTACTTCACCACGGTGGGCGTCGACATGCTCATCGTCAGCATCATGGTACACGCCTCTGCGCAGCTCGAGGTGCTGAACGTCGTATTTGGCAGACTCGGCAAGTCAGTCAGCGCCAGTAACAGTTACCGGGCGGACATCTACAGCTCTGGTACGAGTACCTCTGTAAGCTACACAATATCAGGTGAAGAAAACAGCCCGGAGACGTGGAGGAGGAAGAAGTTTTACAAAGAACTGCGCGACTGTATTCGACACCACCAGGATGTCATACAGTGAGTTAACTTAGCCTCTTATCATACATTAGTATTTCGGAATCAGAGTAAACATGGTGATACTCAAGTGCTCAAGGTCAGAAACTTACAAAGCTGGCGCAAACACATTCTTGAACTGAAAGATCCGGAGTGTACTCCTTTGTTCCAGAGAGAAGTTTCATCTTTTCTCTATGCGTCTATATCTTTTTTGGGACTCTAGTGGGATGCTATGTACTTTCAACATCTATACACTCAGGTGGCTTCCTAATATCGTGTAAAATGCCCGGCTATTGCAGCTACTCCACGTGGCATGGACTCGTCGAGTCGTTGGAAGTCACCTGCAGAAATGTCCACTTGCTTAGCTGTGTTTATTTAAAAAAGCGGATAAAGTGTCACTAGAAGCCTTCCTAAGAGACAATCTCCATTCCTTCCGAACTGACTATGCAAATGTAGACGAGATGTGGCTCAAATTCAAAGATATAGTAGCAACAGCAATTGAGAGATTCATACCTCATAAATTGGTAAGAGATGGAACTGATCCCCCATGGTACACAAAACAGGTCCGAACGCTGTTGCAGAGGCAACGGAAAAAGCTTGCGAAGTTCAGAAGAACACGAAATCCCGAAGTTTGTATAAAATTTACAGACGCGCGAAATTTGGCACGGACTTCAATGCGAGATGCCTTTAATAGGATCCACAACGAAACATTGTCTCGAAATTTGGTAGAAAATCCGAAGAAATTCTGGTCGTATGTAAAGTACTCAAGCGGCAAGACGCAGTCAATACCTTCGCTGCGCAGTGCCGATGGTACTGTTACCGACGACTGTGCCGCTAAAGCGGAGTTATTGAACGTAGTTTTCCGAAAATCCTTCACCAGGGAAGACGAATGGAATATTCCAGAATTTGAAACACGAACAGCTGCTAGCATGACTTTCTTAGAGGTAGATACCTTAGGGGTTGCGAAGCAACTCAAATCGCTTGATACGGGCAAGTCTTCAGGTCCAGATTGTATCAGATTGTATACCGATTAGGTTCCTTTCAGATTACGCTGATACAAAATAGCTCCCTACTTAGCAATCATATACAACCGCTCGCACACCGATAGATCTGTACCTATAGACTGGAAAATTGCGAAGGTCGCACGAGTGTTTAAGAAGGGTAGTAGGAGTAATCCATCGAACTACATACCTATATCACTGACGTCGGTTTGCAGTAGGGTTTTGGAGCATATACTGTATTCAAACATTATGAATCATCTCGAAGGGAACGATCTATTGATATGTAAGCAGCATGGTTTCAGAAAACATCGTTCTCGTGCAACGCAGCTAGCTCTTTATTCGCACGAAGTAATGGCCGCTATCGACAGGGGATCTCAAGTTGATTCCGTATTTCTAGATTTTCGGAAAGCTTTTGACACCGTTCCTCACGAGCGACTTCTAATCAAGCTGCGGGCCTATGGGGTATCGTCTCAGTTGTGCGACTGGATTCGTGATTTCCTGTCAGGAAGGTCGCAGTTCGTAGTAATAGACGGCAAATCATCGAGTAAAACTGAAGTGATATCAGGTGTTCCCCAGGGAAGCGTCCGGGGCCTCTGCTGTTCCTGACCTATATAAATGACCTGGGTAACAATCTGAGCATTTCTCTTAGGTTGTTCGCAGATGATGCTGTAATTTACCGTCTAGTAAGGTCATCCGAAGACATCAGTTGCAAAGCGAGTTAGAAAAGATTGCTGTATGGTGTGGCAGGTGGCAGTTGACGCTAAATAACGAAAAGTGTGAGGTGATCCACATGAGTTCCAAAATAAATCCGTTGGAATTCGATTACTCGATAAATAGTACAATTCTCAAGGCTGTCATTTCAACTTAGTACCTGGGTGTTGAAATTACGAACAACTTCAGTTGGAAAGACCACATAGATAATATTGTGGGGAAGGCGAGCCAAAGGTTGCGTTCCATTGGCAGGACACTTAGAAGATGCAACAAGTCCACTAAAGAGATAGCTAACGCTGCACTCGTTCGTCCTCTGTTAGAATATTGCTGCGCGGTGTGGGATCCTTACCAGGTGGGATTGACGGAGGACATCGAAAGGGTGCAAAAAGGGGCAGCTCGTTTTGTATTATCACGTAAAGGGGGGAGAGAGTGTGGCAGATTTGATACGCGAGTTGGGATGGAAGTCATTAAAGCAAAGACGTTTTTCGTCGCGCCGAGATCTATTTATGAAATTTCAGTCACCAACTTTCTCTTCCGAATGCGAAAATATTTTGTTGAGCCCAACCTACATAGGTAGGAATGATCATCAAAATAAAATAAGAGAAATCAGAGCTCGAACAGAAAGGTTTAGGTGTTCGTTTTTCCCGCGCGCTGTTCGGGAGTGGAATGGCAGAGAGATAGTATTGTTGTGGATCGATGAACCCTCTGCCAAGCACTTAAATGTGAATAGCAGAGTAATCATGTAGATGTAAATGTGGTTACGTGCTTGCCTCCCATGCAGCGGGCCCGGGTTCGATTCCCAGCTGGGATGGAGATTTTCTCCGCTCGTGGACAGAGTATTGTGTTGACTTCATAATCATTTCAACCTCATCACCGGAATGCAAGTCACCCAGTGTGGCGTCGACTGAAATAAGACTTGCACTTGGCGGCCGAACTTCCTTGGACAGGGTCTCCCAGCCAGCAATGCCACACTCTCATTTGAATTCAGTTCCCTGCAGAAATACTGAGAGATGCAGCCACTATAGCCACTGACGACTGCGAAGGCGTTGCTGGTGCAGGATTTTGTACGCAAATTGACCTCTCAGCAATGTCCCATAAATATTCGATAGGTGATTCATGTCGGGCGATCTGGTTGCCAAATGATTTGTTTGGATCGTCCAGAACGTTCTTCAAACCAACCGCGAACAGTTGTGGCCCAGTGACATAGCGCATTATGATCCATTCCCACCATCGTTTGGGCACATGAAGTTTCTGAATGGCTGCAAATTGTCTCCAACTAGCCAAATATAACCATTTCCAGCCAATGATCGGCTCAGTTGGACCAGAGGGCCCAGTCCACTCCATGTAAACACAGCCCACACCATTATGAATCCGCCACCAGCAGGCACGCTGCCTTGTTGACAACTTGGGTCTATGGATTCGTGGGGTCTACGCCACACTCGGACCCTACCCTCAGCTCTTACCAGCTGAAATCGTGGCTCATCTCTCCAGGACACGGTTCTCAGTTGTCTAGGGTCCCAGCGATATGGTCACGACTCCAGGAGAGGCGCTGCAGGCGATACCGTGCTGTTAGCAAAGGTACCCACGTCGTTCCTCTCCTACCATACCCCATTAAGGCCCAATAACTCCGCACTTTCCTAACGGATGCGTTCGCCTTACGTCCCACATTGAGTTCTGTGGTTATTTCACGCAGAGACGCTTATTATTACTACTGACAATTCAATGGAAACGCCGCTGCTCTCGGTCAATAAGAAAAGCTCTTAGGCCACTGCGTTATCCGTTGTGAGAGATAGTGCAAGATATTTTGTATCCTTGTCACACTCTTGACCCTGTGGATCTCGGAATATTGAATTTCCTGGCGATTTTCGAAAGTGAATGTCCCATGCATCTAGCTCCAACTATAATCAAAGTCTGTTAATTCCTCCAGTACAGCAGTAATCACGTCTGAAATCTTTTACATGAATCGCCTGTGCACTGTGCACTGTCCCTTTATAACTTGTGTGCGCGATACTTTCGGCCATCTGTATACAGTGCATATCGCAATCCCATGATTTCCGCCCCCACAGTATATGTGCACAATTATAGCTTGTAGAAAAAACATGTTAATACCACAGTATTCATTATCACTAGCTGTAGCTTACAAATTACGCAAGATATGCATTTGAACAGAGCTTACAGTTGTCGATATGCGGCTACCCCTGCAGTAACCCCCCAATACAACAGCTACCCTTTCCCTGCAGAGCTGTCTTTGCAAGTTCAGATGGAGTAAATTTGTGGTCATGCTACTGGAGGTAGAGCTTCTTAATGTGACTGCTTCCAGAAAAGGGCTGGTAGTCAGATATTAATATATAACATTTTCCACGCTTTTATTAACTCGCTTTCTTGTTGGGGTACAAATTTTGTAATTGATTTTAAACTCATTTTCCTGTGACCAAGAAATTTTAAATTTTAAACGGAACTCTGAACTGGATAGCAATACAATAGTAAGTCTTTTTTGCAGTCTGTTCTGTAGGGAATTGGGTGGGGTGAAAATTTATGGTGCTGCGTGACTTATAGGCTAGTCTTTACGACTGGTGTATTGTACAGGAAGTATTGAGACGACTTTCATACATGTGGTGGCGTAGGTAAGCAGAGAGAGGGCGAGGCAGAGATGGGTAGAGAGAGCACAGAGGGGGAGACGGACAGAGATGGGGGGAGAAAGAGATGTGTGCAATACACGTTTCATATGCATGCAAGGGTGGAGCCACCAGAATAAAGTTGTAAGCCCTGCACTATATGTTCCTCTATGAAATTTAGCCCAGAATAACATTTCATTCTACAAAAAAATCTACATTTTACAAAAAGTATGTTCCCACAAAGTATTATCCAACTTAGACTCGTATGCTCACCTTTGACTAAGCAGAACCTAATCTGAATTGAACTGTAATTGGTCTGAATACAACTTATCTTTATATTAAATGCGCAAATGAAGTAAAACAATTATTTGGCCCCGATGAAAACTTCCACTTACAACGCGTTTTGACAACATTGTTGCAGATTTGTCAAAACTACAAACAGCAAGCAGGCAGTGTGTAAGCTAGATTTATATATTTTTTAAACAAAAATCCCCAACGATATTCAAACAGCTGCATACCACATCGTGAAATGTTTTAATGTGTAATGATATATCTTCATTAGACAGTATGATGGGGAGAGTAACTAATCCTAAGAATGGTATTCCATGGCAACGATTTTAGAATGAAGTGTGTATTAAAAAATAAAGAGTAAAGCTTCGCATGATTTTCATACATAATACATACCACACATAAACTAAGAATGTATGAAGGGCTTATTTCAATAGTGGTGCTAGTCAATTTTTGTTCACGTTTAGATATAGAGTCCTATTTTGAAAGTTGTATTGAAATTGTTTTGGTGATCAACACTGTTTTTTGGAGCACAGGGGAAGTAGATTAGTCTCTATATCACACAAGGCCTACATTTCAGATGCACAGTAACATATGGCAATAGTAATTTTCACGATGGAAGTAGGTGGAAGATGACCAAACTTTCTTTAGCTCGTTGCAATAATGTCAATGTTGTGGGGAGATATCTCGAAGAAGACTAAGAGAGACTAAGCACAGGTCTCACCTGACAACCCCGCACATAAACAAACAGTAAAATACGCAGTAGTGTCTGCTTGAAGCAGACTAGATCCATTGGTAACCCCAAAATTATCTTTTAGTGCTGATGAGTACCTCATAAATGTCAGCTTATTTCGTTGAAGTATGGAAACATTTGGCAGAGAATATTTCAGCATATAATCAGTAGATATGTCTTCTGTCCTGGCAAGTCTCGATCACTTGTGGTGAACTGTCAATCACTTAAAATCTGTTACATTTGCAATATACGACTACCAATATCATGACAGGAGTAATAAGATTTTACACATGTAGTATAATAGTAAGAACAGATATCTATGTCTAAAAAAAGTAAGAGAAAATGGCATCATGGTTTTACAATTATGAATTACAAAAACATCAGATATATAAATCATGTAAGAAACAATTATCGTACACATGTAGAATGACCAACAGAAAATTCTAAATTTATCAGGATAAATTTGTATACGTAACATCTTTAAAAATACACAAAGCTATAGGGAGTAAGGTAGAAAGAGACAAATAACGATAGTGATTAAACACAAGAAATAAACATATGAGGATAGTGGTCATAAACAGAGGTAAGGAGAACACAAGCATATAATTAGAAAAAAAAAAAAAAACATGGATTAGGAAGTAACCAAGGTTCACATCAAAGAATGCTTTATGCAGTCTGTCAAACATCAGTCTATTATTATACTTAATACAGCCAGTAATTAGCATGCTCTCTAGTTCAATTTCATCCTTCAGTTTGTGCACCTTTCAATCATTTTATCCGTAATCTCATCAAACTTCCAACCAATATCCCTGTTTACTTTATCTCTTTGCTTCTTTCTGTCACATATTTCATACGTTCTTATAAGCTCACTTAATTAGGTCCATTGCCCTAACTATTTGTCGTCTTTGCCCTACCTAACCATTTCTCATATTTGCGCTAGCTTAACAATTTCATCTCAAATTCATTTTTGAACTCATTTCTTCATACTTCGTTTCTTACCTTTCTCTCTTTGCTTTCTTCTTACACATCTTTCATCACTTGTCACACATCTCTCATGACTTAAAAGGGCTCACTACAGTACTACACTTAACATAATTATTATACTAATTGCGCTTTATCCTATAGTAACGATTTATACAGAAAATATTCATTACAAAGAAACTCAATAAATAACGTAAGTGTAAATTTCATACAGAGAAGACTAAAAATTAGAAAACATGTATTTAAATAAAACTGAAGTTTTATACAACGTTTGGATATCATACTGAAAACTGTAAATTAATTTCTATTAGTCCCATACAGATCTCTTACCCCATGTTGATAGTTCTGAAAATCTGCAACTGTGAATATTTAATACCTGTGAAACAATTGTAAGATTTATAAAGAAAAACTTGGGACACATGTAATAAATAATTGAAGAATAAATAGTTCACATCCTAATGATTAGGTTTTGCTAGCCCCACGTTGTTTATTTTAAATCTTGCTATTATTTTAATAACTATTAAAAATCACAATTACAATTTTTTAAAACTACCTGCGTGGGGTTAGAAAACTCTATGGGACTGCAAGCAATTAATGTATAGTACTGAGTCTGTTTTGAGTATGGAGTACATAATAATTTATTTTTACCCAAATAGTGATGTTAATGTAAAACGTATACCTTCACCGAAGTACAGACCTACACCACTTAACATCATAACAGCTATTTAAAGCGACAACTACAGGGTTTGATACATACTTTACATTACAATATGTGTGAAGAAATGCGTTCTGGCTTCAAAATCATCTGATACTTTGTTAGCATACGGTGTTTGTGAAGTTGTTGTTGCTGTGGTCTTCAGTCCAAAGACTAGTTTGATGCAGCTCTCTGCATTGCTCTATCCTGTGCAAGCTCCTTTATCTCCGAGTAACTACTGCAACCTACATCCTTCTGATCTGCTTACTGTATTCAGTCCTTGAGTTCCATCTACTGTTATTATACCCCACACTTACCTCCAGTACTAAACTGGTGATCCCTTGATGCTAGAGAATGTGCCCTACCAACCGATCCCTTCTTCTACTCAGGCTGTACCACAAATTTCTCTTCTCCCCAATTTCATTCAATACCTCCTCTTTAGTCACGTGATGGACCCATCTAATACTCAGCATTCTTCTGTAGCACCACGTTTCAAAAACTTCTATTCTCTCCTTGGCGCCGGCCGGAGTGGCCGAGTGGTTCTAGGCGCTAGAGTCTAGAACCTCGCGACCGCTACGCTCGCAAGTTCGAATCCTGCCTCGGGCATGGATGTGTGTCATGTCCTTAGGTTAGTTAAGTTTAAGTAGTTCTAAGTTCTAGGGGACTGATAACCTCAGATGTTGAGTCCCATAGTGCTCAGAGCCATTTGAACCAATCTCCTTGGCTAAACCGTTTATCGTCCACGTTTCATTTCCATACATGACTACACTCCATACAAACACTTTCAGAAAGGACTACCTGACTGTTAAATCTATACTCGATGATGACACATTTCTTTTCTTCAGAAACGCCTTTCTTGCTATTGGCAGTCTACATTTTATATTCTCCCTACTTCGACCATCAACTGTTATTTTGCTTCCCAAATAGCAAGACTCATCTACAACTTTAAGTATCTCATTTTCTGATCTAATTCTCTCAGCATCAGCTGATTTAACTCGACTACATTCCATTATCCTCGTATTGCTTTTGTTGATGCTTATATTATATCTTCCTATCAAGACACTGTGCTTTCCGTTCATCTGCTCTACCAAGTTCTTTGACAAACCGCAAAGTTTTTACTTCTTCTCTCTGGACTTTAATTCCTACACCAAATTTTTCTTTTGTTTCCATTATTGCTTGCTCAATATACAGACCGAATAACATTGGGGATGTTCTATAACCCTGTCACCAATCCCTTCTCAACCACTGTTTCCGTTTCGTGCCCTTAACTCTTGTAACTACCGTCTGGTTCCTGTACAAATTGTAAATAGCTTTTCGCTCACCCCTGCCAGCTTTAGAATTTGAAAGAAAACATTGTAGCCAACACTGTCAAAAGCTTTCTCTAAGCCTACAAATGCTACAAGTGTAGGTTAGTATTTCCTTAACCTACCTTTTATGAGATATCGTAGGGCCAGTATTGCCTCGCGTTTTCCTACATTTCTCCATAATCCAAACTGGTCAGCCCCGAGGTTGGCTTCCCCCACGTTTTCCATTCTTCTGTAAAGGATTCATGTTAGTATTTTGCAACCGTGGTCATTAAACTGATTATTTAGTAATTTCCACACCTGCCAGCACCTGCTTTCTTTGGAATTGGCGTTGTTATATTATTCTTGAAGTCTTAGGATATTTCACCTGTCTCATACATCTTGCTCACAAGATGGTAGAGTTTTGTCGTGGCTGGCTCTCCCAAGGCTATCAGTAGCTGTGACGGAATGTTGTCTACTCCTAGGGCCTTGTTTCGACGTACGTCATTCAGAGCTATGTGAAATTCTTCGCACATTATCATATCTCCCATCTCATCTTCATCTACGTCCTCTTCCATTTCCATAATATGCCTTCAAGGACTTCTTCCTTGTATAGTCCCTCTATATACCCCTTCTACTTTGCTGCTATCCCTTCTTTGCTTAGGACTGGTTTTCCATCTGAGCTCTTGATGTTCGTAGAAGTGGTTCTCTTTTCACCAAAGGTCTCTTTAATTTTCCTGTGGGCAGCATCTGTCTTATCCCAAGTGATCTCTACTTCTACATCTTTACATTTGTCACCTAGCCGTTTTGCTTAGCCATTTTGCACTTCCTATCGATCTCACTTTTTAGACGTTTTTACTCCCTTTCGCCCGCTTCATGTACAGAATTTTATATTTTCTCCTTTTATCAATTAAATTCAATATCTCCTTTGTTACACAAGAATTTTTACTAGCCCTCGTCTTTTTACCTACTTGATCCTTTGTTGCGTTCACCATTTCATCCCTCAAAGCTACCGATCCTTCTTCCACTGTATTCCTTTCCGCTTTTCTTGCCAATCGTTCCCTAATGCTGCCTCTGAAACTCTCTACAACCTCTGGTTGTTTCAGATTACCCAGTCCTATCTTCGTAAATTCATGCTTTTTGGAATTTCTGGAACTTTAATCTGAAATTCTTAACTGGTAAATTGTCTTCAGAGTCCAAAACCGTCTTGTGTCTCCAGGTCTCCTCCACGTATACAACCTCCTTCCATGATTCGTAAATCAATTGTTAGGTATGATCAAAGTATGTTCTGCCTAAAATTCTACCAGGCGGCTTCTTCTTTGATTACTTTCCCCCAGTCCATATTCACCTACTACTTTTCCTTCTCTTCTCTCTCCTACTATCGAATTCCAGGCCCCCATGAGCATCATATTTTGTTCTCCCTTAATTATCTGAAAAATTTCTTGTATTTCCTCAGTTTCCTCTTCGTCTGAGGAGCTAGTTGGCATATGAACTTGTGCTACTATGGTGGGGGGTGGGCTTCGTGTCTATCTTGGCTACAGTAATGCGTTCACTATACTGTTCATAATAGCTTATTCGCGTTCCTATTTTTTGTTCATTATTAAACCTACTCCTGCATTACCCCTATTTGATTTTGTGTTTACAAACTTGTATTCACCTGACCGAAAGTCTTGTTCCTCTTGCCATCGAACTTCACTAATTCCCACTATATCTAACTTCAACCTATCCACTTACTTTTGTAAATTTTGTAACTCACCTGCCTGATGAATGGATATGACATCCCACCCTCCGATCCGAGGAACGCCAGTTTTGTTTCTCCTGGTAACGACGTCCTCCTGAGTACTCCTCCCCGGCCACCCGGATGAGTGACTATTTTACATTCCGAATGTCTTACTCAAGAGAGTGCCATCATCATTTAACGATACAGTAGCGCTGCATGCCATCTGGAAAAATTACATCTTTATTTTCCCCTTGGTTTTAGCCGTTTGCAGTACCAGCATAGCAAGACCGTTTTGGTTGACATTACAAGGCCAGATCAGTTAATCATCCATGCTGTTCCCCTTGCAACTACTGAAAAGGCTCATGCCCCTCTTCAGGAACCACACGTTTCTCTGGCCTCTCAACAGGTACTCCTCCACCGTGGTTGCACATACGGTACGGCTATCTCTTCATCTCTGAGGCACGCAAGCCTCCCCACCAATGGCAAGGTCCATGGTTCATGCCGGGGTGCGGTGGCGGGGGCGGGGGCGGGGGGGGGGGGGGGAGTTTGCGGTATAGGCCCTGGTGTTTGTTGTGATACAGGGGTCTAACTACTGCTTGTTGATGGATCTTCTCGCACACTATCCAACACCATTTCCACAAGCTCTATTGTGTGAACAGATTTTTGCTATGAAGGTTTGGCAGCTTCAACGAAGCTATTTGTTGAAAAGTTTTTTCACTAGATATGATGACTGGTGAGAAATTTTTATTTGCTCTTCCGCGTGGCTCTTCAGATGTTAAGTCTTTAAGCAGCATACGTTAAATACGCGTGTGTAAGTTTCTGTAACAAGTAATGCTCCATCTTCAGCATCTTCTAATGAACTGTAAACAACGGTAAACTTCACTGTTGCCGCATCACAGCCGATTATGAATTGTTTTTCAAGCTAGCGCCACCAGCACTGACCCGGAAAAATTTTCTTTTGTGAAACATAAACAGTTTACAAACATGCGTCTGCATCTACATCTACATCTACATCGATACTCTGCAAATCACATTTAAGTGCCTGGCAGAGGGTTCATCGAACCACTTCCACAATTCTCCATTATTCCAATGTCGTATAGCGCACGGAAGTAATGAACACCTATATCTTTCTGTACGAGCTCTGATTTCTCTTATTTTATCTTGGTGATCGTTCCTTCCTATGTAGGTCGGCGTCAACAAAATATTTTTGCATTCGGAGGAACAAAGTTGGTGATTAGAATTTCGTAAGAAGATTCCGTCGCAGCGAAAAACGCCTTTCCTTTAATGATGTCCAGCCCAAATCCTGTGACACTTTCTCCCATATTTCGCCATAATACAAAACGTGCTGCCTTTCTTTGAACTTTTTCGAGGCACTCCGTCGGTCCTATCTGGTATGGATCCCACACCGCGCAGCAGTATTCTAAAAGAGGACGGAGAAACGTACTGTTGGCAGTCTCCTTAGCAGGTCTGTTACATTTTTTAAGTGTCCTACCAATGAAACGCAGTCTTTGGTTAGCTTTCCCCACAACATTTTCTATGTGTTCCTTCCAATTGAAGTTGTTCGTAATTTTAATACCTAGGTATTTAGTTGAATTTACGGCTTTTAGATTAGGCTGATTTATCTTGTAACCGGCGTTTAGCGATTCATAACTCTATTAAAATCTCGCAGCACCTGAGGTATTCATTTATAACGATCGGTTCCTGGCAGCAAACTGCTCCGTTTAAGATCTTCTACCGTCCTTATGATCTGGACGCTGTGGCTTTGAGAGATTCTTTGCACACATGTTTACGATGGCCTGCCATGTTGTACATAATGATTAAGTTTCTGTCTAAAACTGTGAAATCAGTGTGCACTTTCTAAATTACTAGTTTCCTGTTGCAGGTTGGTTGCAGACGTGGAAGAACTCCTTACATCTATGATTCTGACTCAAGTTATGGGCGCCACTCTTATTATCTGTGTGACGTTATTTCAGTTCGCCACAGTAAGTGTTTGAAGATTTAAAGTTATCTTCTGGAAAATTAAAGATGAATGCCCTGAAGTAATGGTCCACATAATACATTCCAGAATGAGATTTTCACTCTGCAGCGGAGTGTGCGCTGATATGAAACTTCCTGGCAGATTAAAACTGTGTGCCGGACCGAGACTCAAACTCGGGACCTTTGTCTTTCGCCGGCAAGTGCTCTACCAACTGAGCTACCCATACACAACTCACGCCCCGTCCTCATAGCTTTACTTCCGCAAGTACCTCGTCTCCTACCTTCCAAACTTGTCCGCAAAATGCAAAGGTCCCGAGTCCGAGTCTCGGTCCGGCACACAGTTTGAATCTGCCAAGAAGTTTCACGTAACACATGTTTGACACCGTATACAGCATGTCTTTTCGATGTGTACAGAAATTTAGAAATAAATCCGAAAAGAATCGAAAAGATACGAACCACTTTTTCGGCAAACCAATATGTAAGGAAACTGCATATACTTTTACGAAGCTCGCAAGGTAAATTCAATGTGACAGTTATTGAACTATATGAAAAAGAACGTAAATTAGTTACAAACTACATTAAGTTATGCCATCTTCGATACGTCTTCCATCATTGGCGACGACGTGCTGCAGACGAATAGTTAAATTCTGCATGACACCCTGAAATGTAGGAAGATCGATCCTATCGACGACCTCCAGAATTGCTGTTTTCGGCTCAGCAGTGGTTTTGGGGTCAATGCTGTACACCTCGTCTTTAATATAGCCCCACAAAATGGAGGCGCATGAGTTCCGATCCGGAGAATATGGCGGCCAACCGAGGCCCATCCTAGTGGATTCTGGGTATCCCAGAGCGAGAATGTGGTCTCCTAAGTGTTCCTCCAGGACATCAACCACTCTCCTGCTTCGATGAGGTGGAGCTCCGTCTTGCATGAATCACTTCTTGTCGAAATCAGGGTAGATTTCGATAATGGGGATAAAATCATTTTCCAAAACCTTCACATACCGTTCGGTAGTCAGCGTGCCATCAAGGAACATCGCAGCGAGTTTTCTGTGGCTGGACGTTGCTCACCACACAGTCACCCGTTGAGGGTGAAGAGACTTCTCGATCGCGAAATGCGGAATCTCAGGCCCCCAAATGCGTCAGTTTTTCTTCTTGACGAACCCATACGAATGAAAGTGGGCTTCGTCGCCAAACCGAAGCATATGTGTACACCAATTCCCATCCTGCCCCGCGGACAGCCGTGCCGTTTGTTTGTCCTAAACAAACCGCACAGTAGTTATGACGAATTTATTTTATATATTTCAATAATTGTCACCCTTTATTTCATATGTTAAAGGATCGCGTTAAGAAAATACCATGGAGCTGTTTCGTGTATACAAGGCATATTGTTCGCAAATTGCTCCTAATGTTTTGCTCCTGAACAAAGCGAAAGATGGTTGTTACTCTGGAAATATGTATTTCCATGGGTTTAGTCGTACGGCGCTCCATGGCGAACAGAGTCGAGCGAGTGCAGCATACCTTTCCTCGTGGTCAGCTAGATGCGTGCCTCTTTCTACATCCTCTTGCGTCAGCCTTTCAGAGCCACAGAAGGGTTTACAGAGGCTGCTCCTATACACAGAACGCTCTGAACGTCAATAATTGACTCATACTTTGGACTGAAAATATACGGAAGATGAAGTTTCGCCTGAAACTTGTGAAGGCTACTGTTAGACACTCAAGGAAAAGTCGCCCTATATACAGTGCTCGTTTCTGCAGCTAAATTGTTCCTTGGATCTATTATGGCTGATTAAGAACCATTGTCGATAACGGCGTGCCTTGGATGCGTACAAAGCACTGAACAAATGAACTCGTGTGATGTGTATTTGACTTTATAAATTTGTGCTCTTTTTATTCGAGAATAACTGACTGTGGCAGAAGTTAAAGGGCAAGTTTAAACGATCAAAATTAGCGGCACAAACTACATTTATGGCGTGCATAGAAATGGAATAAGTATGACCTGATGATGCAAGCGAGATATTTTTGCATTTTTGCGAGTCTGAACTGACAGTCTGTTGGTACCGATTGCTGTTATGACAATAGGCTATTCATGTCTTTCAATAAAAGCTTGTATGTCATATGTTATCACTACAATTCTTCTTGTATTTTTACGTCATTAAGTTTCAGTAATATTAGTAACGGTCAAGTCATATTAACGTTACCACCCGGTATGTTCGACATCGACGTGCAATAACCAACCACGGAAAGCATGTGGCGGCGCGAGCAGTGCACGGTATATAAAGCGTGTCGTGGGGACGCGGAAAACAGTGCAGTCGTTGCCGTAATGCAAAAACGGAGTGATTTACGTGACCTCTGAAAGAACATGATCACCGGCTTTAGCGAGAAGTTTGGTAGCATTTGTGAACCAGCTGTATGTATAAACTGTTCTTATGCCACCGTGGCTAGACTATATACCGTACTGCGCTATCAAAATCTGGTACAGAGGTAAATATGGTGCACCACTGACGACAAGGGTGAACGACGGCTGTCGAAATGTGTTCTTGTGAATGGACGTGTAGCTATTGAGCAACTGATTGCTCAGATGAACTAACGAGGTACCAGAAATATCTCCTCAATGGCCGTTCAACTAACATATATGTGTATGGGCTTTCGCTTCAGGCACCTGCTTCATGAACCCAAGGTGACTGCTGTTCGTCGGTGTCGTAGGCTGGTATTTGTAAGCCAGTATCGGAACTGGACATCAACTGAGTGGTGACAGGTGATCATTTCACGTGACTCACACTATGCACCATCGGACAAATGGCTGCTGGCGTATACGGAACTGTCACAATCTTCTGAAAGGTCCAGACCGGAGCAAGAAGCGTTATGGTCTGGGGGATGTTCTCGTGGAAATACCTGGGTCATGTGGTCATTGTGGAAGGCACAATGGATGAAGACAAGTATGCATATACCCTTAGGGACCACGTCCACCCCGATATACAGTTTGTTTTTTCCTCACTACGATGGCATTTACAGGCAGGACAACGCAACATGTGTCATAGTTCAAAGTGTACGAGTATGTGCCTGGGTCGAAGGGGACCAGTATGAGTTTACCATACTCCACAGGCCACCAAACTCCCCGTATTTATACCCAGTCGGGAACCTGTGGGACCACCTGGATCGGGTCGCCCCATGGACACTCAACAGCGAAATCTAGCGCAGCTGGAGACGGCATTAGAGTCCGCATAGGTCCACATGTCTGCCAGTACGTTCCAGAAACTCACCGACTCTCTTCCTGAACATCCGTTCCTCGAAAGGGCGTTATTCACGCTTTTGACAGGTGGTCACGTTATTGTGGCTGAGCTGTGTATATTCAATTCATTCGAAGTTCCGTAGTTTACCGAAAAGCTCCTATACCGAGCCAGTTCAGTTGTAGGACGGGAATCGGAAATTAGTAAGAAAATACGTGTTCTTCCTGGCTCAGGCTAATTTTGGCACACTGCTTTCAATGGCATTTGACAGGTCTCTCGCTCTGACGTCAGTTGATGTTTTGCGGCTGGACGTTTCTAGAAAACTGGCTGCATCTTTGACAAAGGGCAGTACTTGAACTACTACAGAAATTTTATTCTAGAAAGTTGCTCGTCATAAAAACATGCACTGTTGTACAGCCGTAAATCGATCAGCCTTCTGAAGAGTGACACTCATCTTATTCTACAACAGGGAACTTCATTTCGAAATGAGACTGCAGTGTCGGTAAGACGTAGCGGTACTTGAGGTATTTTGGCCCTGGGAAGTTTCGTTGATGTATTTCAAATTTCAGCACCTTTAATCAGACTATAATAGTCACCTTAATAATACAGTCTTAAGACTGGCAGAAATCTCATTTCACATCATTCAACAGCACTTGAATTTAGTGTGTACACGATCATAAGGCATGAACCCTGTACATATGCATGAGAGTGTAACAATGCAAGGGAAGAAGTGAAAAAAAAAATGGAGGTAGTACGCTTGAATTGAAAACGACAAACATGTTTTAAAAAGTGATATAGACCAATTTAATATGCAGAGGTATAATGGCCTATTTCTTACTTATACTGTTATGTATGTAATTAACCTGTGTGGAACTGCATGCAAAACATCATGGAACCCATTTATAATTTCACTCATGATATCGTGTGATAAAAGGTTGCCTTTTCTGTTCCAGAATATCGATAACATCGGAACAGTTCTACGGGTGTCAGTGTACATGTCGTTCATGATATACGAAGTGTTCATGTATTGCTGGTACGCGCACAATATCATCGATCAGGTATGTAAGTTGCTGTCGAATAACATTTTACAAAATAAAGGAAGAAAAAGTATGACTTAGGTGCAAATTAACAGCACTGCTACACCGCAGTGAATATCATGCGCGACATCGTAAAACGATGCTAAGTGAAGTCTTTGGCCAGTATTTAGTTCTGTTCTGCACACTAGTTAGCTGTAAGATGCCGCTAATTGTTAAGCTACTTATCAGATCTAATTACTATAGTAAAGTTGTGATTAGCGAAAAAGTGTATGGCTGATTTCATGCGGCCCCTCACGGAATTCCTCTCGTGCTTCAATGTCTTCATCTCAGAGTAGCACTTGTAAACTTCGTTCTCAATTACTCTACTGGCCATTAAAATTTCTACACGACAAAGATAATGTGCTGCAGACGTGAAATTTAATCGACAAGAAGAAGATGCTACGATATGCAAATGATAAGCTTTTCAGAGATTTCAAACAAGGTTGGCGCCGATGGCGGCACCTACAACGTGTTCACACAAGGAAAATTTCCAACCGATTTCTCATACACAAACATCAGTTGACCGGCGTTGCCTAGTGAAACGTTGTTGTGATGCCTCGTGTAAGGAGGAGAAATGCATACCATCACGTTTCCGACTTTGATAAAGGACGTAGCCTACAGCGATTGCGGTTTATCGTATCGTGACATAGCTGCTCGCGTTGGTCGAGATCCAATGACTGTTAGCAGAATATGGAATCGGTGGGTTTAGGAGGGTAGTACGGAACGCCGTTCTGGATCCCAACGGCCTCGTATCACTAGCAGTCGAGATGACAGGCATCTGGCTCTAACGGATCGTGCAGCTACGTCTCGATCCCTGAGTCAACAGATGGGGACGTTTGCAAGACAACAACCAACTGCACGACACGAACAGTTCGACGACGTTTGCAGCAGCATGGACTATCAGCTCGGAGGCCATGGCTTCGGTTACCTTTGACGCTGCATCACACACAGAAGCGCCTGCGATGGTGTACTCAACGACGAACCTGGGTGCACGAATGGCAAAACGTCAATGTTTCGGATGAATCCAGGTTCTGTTTACAGCATCATGATGGTCGCTTCGGTGTTTGGCGACATCGCGGTGAACGCACATTGGAAGCGTGTATTCGTCATCGCCATACTGGCGTATCACCTGGCGTGATAGTATGGGGTGCTATTGGTTACACGTCTCGGTCAACTCTTATTCACATTGACGGCACTTTGAACAGTGGACGTTATATTTCCGATGTGTTACGACCCGTGACTCTACCCTTCATTCGATCCCCGCGAAACCCTACATTTCAGCAGGATAATGCACGACCTGTACGGGCCTTTCTGGATGCAGAAAATGTTCGACTGCTGGCCTTGTCTGCACATTCTCCAGATCTATCACCAATTGAAAGCATCTGGTCAATGGTGGCCGAGCAATTTGCTAGTCACAATACGCCAGTCACTGCTGTTGATGAACTGTGGTATCGTGTTGAAGTTGCATGAGCAGCTGTACCTGTACGCGCCATCCAAGCTCTGTTTGACTCAATGCCCAGGCGTATTAAGGCCGTTATTATGGCCAGAGGTGGTTGTTCTGTGTACTGATTTCTCAGGATCTATAGATCCTAATTGTGTGAAAATGTAATCATATATCAGTTCTAGTATAATATATTTGTCCAATGAATACCCGTTTATCATCTACATTTCTTCGTGGTGTAGCAATATTAATGTCCAGTGGTGTATTTGCTGCATATATTCCAATCCCTGTCTTCCTCTACAGTTTTTACCCTCTACAATTCTCTCTTGTACCATGGACGTTATTCCCTCGTTCCACAACATCTCGTATCACCCTGTCCCTTCTTCTTGTAAATGTTTCCTGTGTGCTCTGTTCTTCGCCGATTCTGGGAAGAACCTCATCACTCCTTCTCTTACAAGCCTACTTGATTTTCAGTATTCTTCTCTAGCAACACATTTCAAATGCTTCTATCCCCTTCTGGTCCGGTTTTACCATTATGCATTACGAGACAATGCTATGTTCATTATGGACATTCTCAGAAATATTTTCCTCAATAATGTCTATGTTAGGTGCCACTGAACTTCTCTTGGCCAGAATTGCCCTCCTTGCCTGCGCTGATCTGCTTTTTGTACCATCCATGTTTTATCCGTCATGGCTTATTTTTCTTACAAGATAGCAGAATTCCTTAACTTCGCCTACTATAGGCTACCAAATCTGGTTTTACGTTTCTCGCTATTCTCATTTCCCCTTTGACTTGTTTCGGTTTATTCGCAATCCATATTCTGTACTCATTAGTTGTGATCAGTTTACTTGATTCAGTAGATCCTGTAAGACCGCTTTACTTTCACTGAGGATTGAAATACCACCAGAGAATCTTATCATTGATACCATTTCACCCTCCAAAATTTAATCCTAACCATGAACCTTTCTTTATAGTTCCGCCATTGCTTCTCGATGTATGGGTTGA
Organism: Schistocerca piceifrons; assembly: GCF_021461385.2. Taxonomy (NCBI): domain Eukaryota; kingdom Metazoa; phylum Arthropoda; class Insecta; order Orthoptera; family Acrididae; genus Schistocerca; species Schistocerca piceifrons. The sequence goes on along the minus strand of NC_060144.1, from coordinate 73,367,512 downwards.
ACAGCAGAGGCGAAAGACTGCATCCCTGTCTTACATCCTTTACAGCACTTCGTTTTTGGTCATCCAGTCTTATTGTTCCCTGTTGGTTCTTTTACAAGTTGTATGTCACCCGTCTTTCCGTACATCTTACTCCTATTGTTCTAAGAATTTCGAATGTCTTCCACCATTTCATACTGTCGAACTCTTTCTCTAGATTAACAGATCTTACGAGTGTACCTTGATTTTTCTTCAGTCTTGTTCCCATTATGAAACACAAAGCCAGGAATGCCTCTCTGGCGCGTTTACCTGTCCTAAAGCCAAACTGATAGTCTGGTAACAGATCTTTAGTTTTCTTTTCCATCCTTCAGCATGTCACTGTTGCCAACAACTTGGAAGCATGAGATGTTAAGGTGACTGTACTTGTACGGTTGTCTTCACACCTATGCGCTCTTGCTGTCCGATATTGCGGATGATATCTTTCCAAAAGTGTGATGGTACGTCTCCAGTGTCATAGACTCTAGACGCCAGCTTGAATAGTCGTTTGGTCCAAATTCCTCCAATGAAATTCCGATAGAATGTTATCTATTCCTTCTGCTTTATTTGATCTAAAATCTTCGGGATCTCTTCTGCTTTATTTGATCTAAAATCTTCGGGATCTCTTTTAAATTCTGACTCGTATAGTGGGTCTGCTACGTGTTCCCGTTCTTTTGTCAACTCTTCCCTCTCATACAGGCCTTCAATGTACTCTTTTCACCTATCCACTCTTTCTTCTGAATTTACCAGTGAAATTTCCTTTGCACGCTCTGTTACGACCCTTTCTTTTAATTGAACGGAAGATTGTTTTCGCTTTTCTATGTGCTGAGTAATTATTCCGACGATTATTTCTTTTTCGATTTCTTCACATTTTCCCTGCAACCATTTCACTTTGGTTGCCCAATTTCCTTCCTGAGTGATTTATATTGCTCTGTTCCCGTTTTCTCCTGAACATTTTTGTACTTCGCGTTTCTTCGATTAAATGAAGTATTTCTTCTGTTATCCCGTTCTCTGGTTGGAGTTACCTTCCTCATGCGCATGTCAGAGCGTCTAACTTCTATGATTGCCCTTTTGGTAAATGTCACGCCTTAAACTGAGCTGCATACTGTTACGTTCGTTACCGCAGTATCCACATCCTTAGCGAACATCAAAGGCGTATTTCAATATCCACATTCATTCTTACGTACGATTCTCTTAAACTACAGTCTGTTCTTCATTATTACTAATTTATGGTACGAGTCTAAATCTGCTCCTGGATATGCTTTAAAATCCAGTATCTGACTTCGTAATCTCTGCCTGAGCATGATGTGGTCCATCTGGAATCTAGACGTGTCTCTGGTCTTTTCCACGTATACGTCCTACTCTTGTGATTCGAGAGGAAAGTGTTCGCAATTACCATCTGACTTTTATTGCAGAACTCAATGTCTGTCGTCTCTCATTCCTACTGCCTAGACTGTATTCTCCCGCAAGCTTACCTTCTTTTTCCCTTCAACAGCGTCCCAGTCCCCCATAATTGTTAGATGTTCATCTCCATTTACACACTGAACTACTTGTCCAATATCTCATATATTTTCTCTGTATCTTCATCTTTTTCATGCGACTTCAGTATGTATACCGGAACTGACGTTATCGGTATTGGCTTTCTGTCGAATCTGATGAGACGAACCTTGTCACTGAACTGTTCACTGTAGTTACCTACTCATAAAGAATCCTGTTCTCGTTATACCACTTTCGGTTACTGTTGATATTACCCCATATTCATCTGAACAGAAATCCATCTTCTTTCCATTCCACTGACGCCCACTGTATCTAGATTGAGCCTTTCCATTTCCATTTTGAGATTTTCTACCTTTCCTGTTACGTTTCATATAAAAATGCGTTCAAACTTCTGATATTCCATGATCCGAGCAAGAGGAAACACAATATTTTCAAAAATAAGGATTCTGTTTCTCCGATTAGAAGCTTATTAAGGAATAAGCTGTCTAGTGGTAGCGTCTTTGTCAAGTAGTTTAAGTTCTAGCTGCTACACACACACACACACACACACACACACACACACACACACACACACACACACACGCCGGCCGAAGTGGCCGAGCGGTTCTAGGCGCTACAGTCTGGAACCGCGCGACCGCTACGGTCGCATGTTCGAATCCCGCCTCGGGCATGGATGTGTGTGATGTCCTTAGGTTAGTTAGGTTTAAGTTGTTCTAAGTTCTAGGGGACTGATGACCGCAGAAGTTAAGTCTCATAGTGCTCAGAGCCATTTGAACCATTTTATCACACACACACACACACACACACACAAACACACACACACACACACACACACGCTGTCTTCTGCCGTTCCTTTATGTGTGTCATGTTGCCGGGACAGCCCCATTTGGTGCTTAGTCACTCTGGCCTCAAGCCTTCTGACGTCCAACTTCCTGTGCATGTCTGAAAATCGGTTGACAAAGTGCTACAGCAGTTTCATTCATTTGCACCTAGTAGTCAGTACATTACGTTTCTTTATCTAGAGCGTCGCTAAGTTGTACAGAACAATTTACGTGGAAGCCAGCATCTTGGTACAAACGCCAAGTTTTTGGGATACAGTACTTAAGGAAAAAAATGGCTCTGAGCACTATGGGACTTAACATCTGTGGTCATCAGTCCCCTAGGACTTAGAACTACTTAAACCTAACTAACCTAAGGACATCACACACATCCATGCCCGAGGCAGGATTCGAACCTGCGACCGTAGCAGTCGCGCGGTTCCGGACTGCGCGCCTAGAACCGCGAGACCACCGCGGCCGGCACAGTAATTAAGGAGTCTCTCGAAATAAAGATGGCGGATATTGTAATAAGCAGGGGCGAATGTCTGAATCTAAACGAGGCTTGGGTTCCGGTACACAACTTGCTAAAATCCTGCTTTCCATCACAGCCACCAGAGCTGGGAGACGCTAAAAGAACGTGCGTTTTAGAAGATAGTAAGGGATCTGAAAAATGAAAGAGCATCAAGGGGGTGGTGGGTATCGAGAGTCCAGAGCAGCTATGAACAGCGGCGCGGGGCCGTACTTTGCACTCTGGTTGGAATACAGGCAGTGCACGTAAGAGCAAAAGTTCGCAGCACCTGGGTCGGGCGTCAAAACTTTGTGCACACATAAAATGGAAAACTCGACTTTACACCCCGAAATGCACCATTTGGGTAGCAGTCGTGATCTCTTCTGAGAGGACGTTATTGTGGCCTATCGTTATTTGAAGTTCAAGAAACTTAAAAAAGAAAGGTAGTGGTGGGCGCACCTTTAAAATGCTGTTTCGCGTGCGTTATCCCAACATGAATACAAATTTCACGAATCCATACTGTTTTCACTAAAAACGGCTAGTCTGACAAAGCAGATCACAAATCTTCGACTTGTTGTTTCTGCTGCTGTGGAGCCAATCATTACAATGAGGTAAGTTGGTGAAAGTGTGTAAATGGCTAAAAAACACCACAGGAAAATTTTATTTTTTGTTACACTACCTGGTATGGCACTTTATTCGTTGTGGTACCTACATAGATAATAGTTACATACTGATAAAGCTAGGACTGAATTTCTAAAATAGTGCAGCTTCGTAGAGTATTGTATGATTAAGTTTGACGAGTATGCAGAAGGAACATTGCGGGATTTGTAGAGAGATTATTTAGCACGGATAGTGTGGCAGTGGGTGAACTCAGTGTAGCGATGGATAACGTTCATCAAGAAACGGAAGAACCCCGTGATGATAAGGAAAGCCCTACATGTTCTCCTCGGCGACGACCAGCTGCTCATCGAGAAGCAACTGCAATTTTGCTTTCAGTTGTCTTTTATACCTGACACAAAGCTTCCTGAAAACAGGGAACATAGGCTGAAATCACATACAGTCAGTATAATCAGCTGACGGCTGTCAGTGTCCTTCCATTTCATTAAGGTTTCGTTTCCAGATTCGGTTTCTATCGGCAAGAAACGGAAAAGAGGAACACGAGGCAGCGGGCCACACCCAGTGACATGAGTTTCATGTGCAATGCGTAGGTACCAGTCGCATCGCAGTCGACCTCCAATGTATGTCATGCATTTTCTCGAGAATTGATAGAGATTTTCTCTTCTTCCACCGTTAGAAACAAATTCGAAAAGTTAGCTATATTCCTTGAGAGAAATATATGGCAAAAGACGCACCAGACATAAACTGGCCAGCGACTACATTCTTCACTGTAAAGTTTTCAAAATATGCATGGTGTTGTAGTAAATTTCGAAGTATCAGAATAACTATGAGAGTAAGAAAAAAACAGCTGTTTATCAGGCTGTGGCATCAGACTGTAAGATGCGCGATAATCCATTTTTTTTTTGGCTAATAGTTTCCTGAAAATCGAACGAGAAAGACTGCACAGCGGATAACAACCACAAATCCAAAAACAGTACATTTCAATTCTTTAGTTAGAAACTATTAGCAGAGACGGATGTAGCTTTGCTTCATCTCCACTAAAAATAATAATAATAAAAAAGAAAGAAAACCAGGCGTACAGGATGAATCGAAATTTCCCTCCCCACGTATCATATGATCCAACGGCCTTGCCGTAGTGGTAACACCGGTTCCCATCAGATGGCCGCAGTTAAGCTCTGTCGGGCTGGGATAGCACTTGGATGGGTCTGCCCAGCGCTGTTAACAAGCGGGGTGCACTCAGCCCTTGTAAGGCAACCGAGGAGCTACTTGATTGAAACGTAGCGGTTCCGGTCTCGCAAACTGAAAGCGGTTTGTTGACCACATGCACCTCCATCTCAGCACGCAATGATGCCTATCGGCTGAGAATGACATGGCGGCCCGTCGGTCCCGTTGGACCTATGTGATCTCTTTCGTAGGGAGTTTAGTTTAGTTTATGTATCGTATAATACAATTATTGTGAAAGGATCGGCACTCCATATTTTCCGAGTGGGTAGGGAAGATATGCGTTTCGGCGTTTTATTGATGTCATCCAAGTGTGAACCAGTGTTATCACTTCCACTATATTTCCATGCCGATTTATTCTGCGTCGCATTTCGAGTGACACAACGTATCGTATCGCATATCGTATTACTTCAGGTTGAATCGCGTGTTACGTTTTCTAGAATTTGAACTAGAAGAATAACGAGAACAGTGAAGTTGTTTGGGGTGTAGAACACGGTAAACATATCGTTGGTCATGTTATATCTAACAACTAGAAGGAGATAAACAAAAGGTATAGAACAAATACCAACATCAAAGTAATATAAACTGTTAAGCATCTGAAATACATCTTCTGATCGGAATATACTACTAAACTACGTTCATCACAAGAATAAACCTGATGTAAACAAACAAAAGCGGTCTGTCAGGAGCCGTAGTTCTCGTACACTGGTGTCGTTCCGCTCTTGGAAATAGGTGCAACTTATTTACTATATATCTTATTACTACATCATTGTAAATAAAATTGGCCGTGCGGTTCTAGGCACTACAGCCTGGAGCCGAGCGACCGCTACGGTCGCAGGTTCGAATCCTGCCTCGGGCATGGATGTGTGTGATGTCCTTAGGTTAGTTAGGTTTAATTATTTCTTAGTTCTAGGCGACTTATGACCTCAGAAGTTAAGTCGCATAGTGCTCAGAGCCATTTTGTAAATAAAATTTTAAGATATTGTGACATATTAACAGACATCAACATATTTCTTAACCCCACTTTATGTTGTAAACTGTTGTGACCGCGACCGGAACGGTCGTGGGGTGGCCGATAAAGCGCGGCGGGACCAAACGGAGAGCGGCCCGCGAACAAAGAAACGAACGGAAATGACGGACACGAAACAACGACGGACGGTGGAGAGAGACATTACGACGAAACACGCAAGAAGAAACGGAGTGACAGAGACAACCTAAAGAAGAATCCAAGACGTCTACAATTAATGAAAACAAAGAACGATAAACACATTCTCTGTTGTCGAGGCGATGTGTCGAGACTCACGCAACGATTACACTCGCTGGCTGAACCTTTTTTTTTCTTCCTTTATTGATTTTCAATTCCCCCCGAAGGGGGCGGGCTGGCAGCAGCTTAGTACGCTGCTCTACAGCCTACAGACTTTTTTTTAAAAAACGGAAGAAGAAAAGAAACAAGAATACAGGCGATAAAACGGTGACTTAAAGTGTAAAATGGCGGAAAAATACGGGAAGTTAAAACAGAAAGCAAAAGGGGTTGGCAATGTTAATAAAAGACACAGGAAGCAGACAAGTAACATAGTACACACACAATTAAAAACACATGGCGACAGTCTGGTTTCTGTTCGCAAGAGACAGAAAGCACACCCAGCGACAGTATGATGGCTGTTCGCAACACTTCCCAAAAAACGCAACACGGAACACTCACTGTAAAACACTCACTGGAAAACACTGCACGAAAATGGCGGCACAAAGATGACACTTTCGAGCCAAAGGCAGATGGGGGGGGTGGGGTACCTGGAGGAGGAGGAGGAGGAGGAGGAGGAACAAGGAGGGAGGAAAGAAATAAACGAAAAAGGGGGAGGGGGGAGGAACCAGGGAGGGAGAGGACTAATAAAGGGGGAGAGGCGCAAGGCTGACGCGAGAGGGAATGAGAGGAGTCAGAGGAGGGAAATGCAAAAGGACTCGGGGGAGAGAAGGGGGCAGAGAGAGGGGAAGTGGGGAAAAAAGGCTTTCTGAACGAGAGGAAGGCGCTTAAATACTCTACCGGAGGCGCCGCTATTGGCTGCTGGAACCACGTGTTCCACTGTGGCGCCCTCACACTAAGGCTGGGCGCAAATTGAGTCGCGTATAGCACGTGTGACGTGACACTAGGCTACAGCGCGACACGCACGTGCCGCACGGGTCGCGCGGGTGCAGCGCATATTGCGACGCGTACACCATACTTCGCACGCGCCGACTGGCGACGCTCTACGCTGACTGAACCGAAGCGCAGGCAACCTCTTATCTTTCTCAAACGATTTTACAGAATCTATTCTCTGAAAATATATGATTTTTGCCTTACTTGTAGCGTTTATATGTCAGCTTCGTGATGAAGTGCCCATCACCTTGCTAATGACCATTCTTATTGTGATGTACACATTTTAGTGGGACACTACGCAAAACTCAAAAAGTTTGCAACGAAAATTAGGGGTCGCTATGATTTTGCGTTTGGGGCGTGTTACACCATATGTTGCTGCGTATGAAATTCAGCTAACATGCTGATTTTTTGTTTAGACTTGGGAGGAGGTCTCTAACTGCCTCCGATCTCGAGAAAATGAATCCCATGTAGCGCGCTCACTTCCGATCTCACGCCCGCGAGAATGAAATACTCGCAACATCTCTCGTATCTCCTAAACCGCTCGAGACATCGAAACGAAAGTTTGGCGAATGATAGCACACAAGGAGGAGAGTGTTTTGCCAATTATTAAACATACGTAACTTTCTTATCTATGGGGATATATAATTACTTATACTTCTTTTTTTATTTATTTCACTCCAGTGGCTGTAATTTCTTAAGAGTTATCGACAGCTAGCGAAACAAGAGCTTCCTAGTATGAAAATAAACGTGAAATTTCTTCTTTTATGTTACTGCAAACCGATACTACGATGTTTTTCGTAAGCTGTTGGCTCTGTGATTGCCAATTACTTGATTAATGAGGCCCTCCGTTTCGGAATTCTGTCTGAATAGCTGATGTGAGATGAGTTTGGCAAATTACATTGTGACAAAGGAAGTACAATTAAACCAGTCACCAAGAGAAATGTGGCCTTTACTCATAAATGGTGATGCTTCTTCGAATGAGAAAAGGTTAACAACTCACACAAAAACAGATTGGCAATTCTGTTGGAATTTTGGTGGAATCCCCGTAACCCATCGTATTTTTAACACTGAGCGACTGGAATGGAAACTTACCAAAGGATTTTATTCCTTCTCTTGATGTGAGCAGTATTAAAATAATGACGAGCGTTCCTTCAGGCGGAATGATAGGCACATGCCAGATACTGGTTACTCACCTAGGGCTTGCTAAACTGACAATGTGTGATCGCGAATAAAATAGTTGTTTTTGAGAAAAGTAAACAATTGATCTGTCGCACAACACAATGGTGAGTGTATTGTCAGCCGTGAAGGATAATGCGCGTGACAGGAATGCACAAGCTAGCCATGTGTGCCTTGTGAGATGGAGTTGGAAAAACATTTTCATGAAAGTAGATCTGCCTTTGTCAGCAGCACATTTCAACAAATTAATATATGTAATCATAACACTCTTTTAGGATACTCCTAGTTTCGTAATAATACCGACCATTTTCTTCATTTGTGTAGCCTGTGGTTGTATAATTAGTTTATTAATGCTGATAATGTCCATGCAACAATTGAAAGGCTTTTTCCCATCACGGCGAACTAATTAAAACATTGTCATTTGTGACTGCTTTTCGACTGTTTCTAGCTTGCAGTGGAAATATGTTGTTCACATGCATGTAGTACAGTGTGTCTTATTACATTATTACATCCATATCAGAGTAATCACAGGGCATATGGCTGGGCTACTTTTCCGCTCCCCGCCTCAAATTTCCCACGGTGCTAGCGAGGCAAGCGCGACGCGCGGCGCGAGAAACTGTACCTCAACCACAACGCCGCGCGACCTGGCGCAGGCGCGTGTCGCGTCCCAGTCGCGTCGCGTCGCGTCGCAGTTTGCGCGGTCCCATTTGAACCTGAGATGTTACAAAAAGGCGCGCTGCGCTGCGTCGCACCACACGCGCTATACGCGTCCAAGATCTGAAGTATAGAAGTTTCACTGTGATTACTCTGATATGTATGTAATGATGTAATACGACACACTGTACTACATGCATGTTGAACAACATATTTCCACTGCAAGCTAGAAACAGTCGAAAAGCAGTCACAAATAACAACGTTTTAATTAGTTCGCCGTGATGAGAAAAAGCATTTCAGTTGTTGAATGGACATTATCAGCATTAATAAACTAATTATACAGGCTACACAAATGAAGAAAATGGTCGGTATTATTACGAAAGTAGGAATATCTTAAAAGAGTGTTATGATTAGATATATTTAATTTGTTGAAATGTGCTGCTGACAAAGGCAGATCTACTTTCATGACAATGTTTTTCGAACTCCATCTCACAAGGCACACGTGGCTAGCTTGTGCATTCCTGTAACGCGCATTATCCTTCACTGCTCACAATACACCGATCATTGTGTTTTGCTACAGATCATTTGTTTATTTTTCTCAATAACAACTATTTTATTCGCGATCACGCATTGTCAGTTTAGCAAGCCCTAGGTGAGTAAAGAGTATCTGGCATGTGCCTATCATTCCGCCTGAAGGAACGCTCGTCATTATTTTAATACTGCTCACATCAAGAGAAGGAATAAAATCCCTTGGTAGGTTTCCATTCCAGTCGCTCTGTGTTAAAAATACGATGGGTTACGGGGATTCCACCAAAATTCCAACAGAATTGCCAATCTGTTTTTGTGTGAGTTGTTAACCTTTTCTCATTCGAAGAAGCATCACCATTTATGAGTAAAGGCCACATTTCTCTTGGTGACTGGTTTAATTGTACTTCCTTTGTCACAATGTAATTTGCCAAACTCATCTCACATCAGCTATTCAGACAGAATTCCGAAACGGAGGGCCTCATTAAACAAGTAACTGGCAATCACAGAGCCAACAGCTTACGAAAAACATCGTAGTATCGGTTTGCAGTAACATAAAAGAAGAAATTTCACGTTTATTTTCGTACTAGGAAACTCTTGTTTCGCTAGCTGTCGATAACTCTTAAAAAATTACAGCCACTGGAGTGAAATAAATAAAAAAATAAGTATAAGTAATTATATATCCCCATAGATAAGAAAGTTACGTATGTTTAATAATTGGCAAAACACTCTCCTCCTTGTGTGCTATCATTCGCCAAACTTTCGTTTCGATGTCTCGAGCGGTTTAGGAGATACGAGAGATGTTGCGAGTATTTCATTCTCGCGGGCGTGAGATCGGAAGTGAGCGCGCTACATGGGATCCATTTTCTCGAGATCGGAGGCAGATAGAGATCTCCTCCTGAGTCTAAACAAAAATTCAGCATGTTAGCTGAATTTCATGCGCAGCAACATGTGGTGTAATACGCACCAAACGCAAAATCATAGCGACCCCTAATTTTCGTTGCTAACTTTTTGAGTTTTGCGTAGTGTCTTACTAAAATGTGTACATCACAATAAGAATGGTCATTAGCGAGGTGACGGGCACTTCGTCATGAAACTGACATACAACGCTACTAGTAAGGCAAAAATCATATATTTTCAGAGAATAGTTTCTGTAAAATCGTTTGAGAAAGATAAGAGTTTGCGCGCGCTTCGGTTCAGTCAGCGCAGAGCGTCGACAGTCGACGCATGTGGTTTTCGTGACACAAATTTTCTTGGAGGTCCAGTACTGTATTTTCGTGTTTGGTTCTTTATTATGGTATAATGTCATTCGTCCCAGAAAATGAAAATTTGCACTTGAAATTTAACGAAGTTGAAAGTAGCCAATAGAAACACTGTGTAGTAAATATAAGGCCGAGTAACATAACTACAAACAGCAAAAACCATTTTGCATCATCCCGGTTCCCAGAACTCCTGAAGATAGACGTTGACTGTTGATATGCTATCACAGACACAGTCCCTTTCACTGTTCACTAAACCTGGCCAAATACGTAAACAACCATGCATGAGCAGCGCCTATTAGAGTAGAGTGGCCAGCATGTTCTCCAAACATGAACCCTGTCGAACATGCCTGGGATAGATTGAAAAGGGTTGTTTATGGCCGACGTGACCCACCAACCACTCTGAGGGATCTACGCCGAATCGCCGTTGAGGAGTGGGACAATCTAGACCAACAGGGCCTTGATGAACTTGTGGATAAGATGCCACGATGAATAGAGGCACGAATCAATGCAGGACGTGCTATTGCGTATTAGAGGTGCTGGTGCGTACAGCAATCTGGACCACCACCCCTGAAGGTCTCGCTGTATGATGGTGCAACATGTAATGCGTGGTTTTTATGAGCAATAAAAACGGTGGAAATGATGTTTATGTTGAACTCTATTCCAACTTTCTGTTCAAGTTCCGGAACTCTCGGAACCGAGGTGATGGAAACCTTTTTTTTTGTTTGTATAAACGTGATGTAATCGGTAACACCGTGGATTATGTGTGTACATGTGGCCAGCAACTCACAAGTCATTGCGTTCTATAAATATTTTTTGTTCGATTTGAATACCTAAATTATTGAAACACGAAATTCATCGAGTATATGGTAATTAACTCGTGCTGGACCATTCTTTAACAAAAATGCACGTCTTCTCGTTTCTAATTACATTTCGCATGAAAAATTCTGGTTTTCATTGCAGATACACATTCTTAATTATCGATATTTTATAAAAGATTTTTGAAGTAAAGAAAACATTACACAATTAAAATTTCTGGAGAAAAATGAATAATAAAATACTCAGTCTTTGAATATACCCATCGCTTTGTACGACAGATGTGGTCTCGCACGAGCAAGAGTGATAAGCCTAGTAGAAACATGGAAAACAATTTTCACGGCGTCGAGCACACGGCATAAATGCTGAATTTTTACAGTTTTCGCGTTAACGCTGCAATCTGAACCCAATAGAATTGATCCGAATTCAAGTTAAGGGGGGTAGGACGTCAAACAGGCCGACTTGGAGCAGGAAAGGCACCACAGGACATTTTAATCTCCACTCTCTATACATTTACAAATAAAGTCATAGAACTTTCTCAGGATCACCAGGAAGGATTCAGGATTCACTCTCATAGCGGTGGAAGTTCAAAAACATAACAAAATAATTTTTTTACATGTGAAATTTCATCATTTTTCTCACTCACTATTGGCTGCATTTCTTGCTATAGGTACACTTTTCTTCATGAGAAAGAGAGGTTCTTCGATGAATTTTGCACAGCATACAAACCGTATTTACAGGTTATGAAACTCTTGAAATTTCCAAATATAGTAAGAATGGTGGTAAAAACTGAGAAAATTAACTACAAAATTTGAGCTTTTTCTATACATGAAGGTTAAAATGTAACAGCTCATTCATTTTTTCATAAATTAAATAAATTCTAGATTTTCGTACACCTCTAAGTATGGTTTGTATGGTGTGCAAACTTCAGCGAAGTACCTCTCTTACTTATGAAGAAAGGCTTACCTAAAGCAAGAAATGCAGCCGATAGTAAGTGAAAAAATGATGCAATTTCACATGTAAAAAAATTATTTTGTTATGTTTTTGAACTTCCCCTGGTATGAGTGTGAATTCTGAATGCTTCCTGGTCATTGTGACAAAGCTTTATGAATTTATTTGTAAAAGTATAGAAAGTGGAAATTAAAATGTTCTGTGGCCCTTTTCCTGCTCCAAGTCGGCCATTTGACGTCCAACCCCGTTAGGGGATTTGTAGCGAGAAATAACAAAGACATTTAACCTCCCAAACATACTGGAACTAATGACACGTCACTGCCGAATGATGGTGCAATGAAGAACAGCACGTCATAAAAGTGGAGGAGGAAAGGTGTAATTTTTTGTGGCTTGGGATACCGTTGCTCATCGCCTCGTTATCAACGTAGCAATACTGAAATCTGTTCCTCAGAGACCGATATGGAAGGTGTTCAGAGATTACCAGACGACTGTCTGTAATCTCTTCAGTGGTTCAAAATGGCTCTGAGCACTATGGGACTTAACATCTATGGTCATCAGTCCCCTAGAACTTAGAACTACTTAAACCTAACTAACCTAAGGACATGACACACATCCATGCCCGAGGCAGGATTCGAACCTGCGACCGTAGCGGTCACGCGGTTCCAGACTGAAGTGCCTAGAACCGCACCGCCACACCGGCCGGCAATCTCTTCAGTGGCTTCAATAATTAACTACTTGGTGAAATCCCACCAGTGCGCCTTTACGCAACACACAGCTCATGCAGAAACATTACCTGTGTTAAAATCAGGAATTTTCATCACTCTTCTTTTTTAAGATCGAGAGCATGTTACGTTTTCCATCCAATCACCTGAGAAGCGTATCGCCTGAGTTTCAGCATATATTATTTCTTTCTGTTTGAACCTGAATGACATTCATAGCCACAATGTTCTCTGCTCGTCTCTGTTTACGTCTTTACTGCAGCTCTTCACATCATTGCAGGTTAGCTGGCTCACTTTCCTGGCCAGTGCTGCCGAAGTTAAATGTGCTGGTAAATCTGTTGCCCCGTATTACCGCTAAGTCGATGCACGCGTAACGCACAGCATAAAACGTGTGCTCATTATTGTACTCGACTGTACTGTAGACATCTTGACTTCCGTTCCAAGTGAGACGAAATCCAATGAGTTGCCAGTAAACGCGGAAGAATGCGTAGTGCAATGTTTACATGAGGTTCATTCTTATGATGAATGTACTACTACAATGTTCCACGCTGCCTACCACTGTTGGAGAACCCTCGATGTGTGTGTGCAGAGCTCGCGGATCGCGGAGTCTGCCTACTGCTGCGGCTGGCCTGACGCGCCACCCGCCCTGCAGAGGTCTCTGGCGGTCGTCATCTGTCGCGCGCAACGACCCCTGGCGCTCACTGCCGGAAAGTTCTACTACGTGTCGCGCGCCACCTTCATACAGGTGAGTGTGAAACCTGTCCACTTTCACGCGCAGTAAGCGAGTCCGCTCTTTGACAGTTAACTGGGCCACTTTGAGGGGGGGGGGGGGGTGAACTTGAAACTTCCAGTTAAACCAATAGCATCATCCCTTCTCTACATCTGCAGTTGGCGTAGCACGATGAAGTGCGTGGCACAGAATGCTTTCTTGTACTACATAAAGTGTTCAAAGAATGTGTAGCGCAACTTTTACCGCTTACGAGCGAATGTTTGGAGGGCTGAGATTCAATATGAGCAGGTGAGCAGGGAATGAAACAATAAGCTCAATGGCAGTAAACGTATAGCTCATATCAGAGACAGAAACAAAACTAAAAACCCAAAATAAATGCAGTCTGTTTGAAAGTATACATCTACGAAATGGAAATATTCTACTACGAAAATTTAGAAACCGTGTTGCTCGATCCTTACATTTGAACACGCTTGGATCACCGCTGACCCGCCTCCACATGTTGGCCGCGACACTGTTCGTCGAACTTGTTTCAGCTGGCCCCGGCATGCTCAATAGAGGTCACATCCGCAGATACCTCAGCTCATTCAATTCGTTTCCTTCGTGGATCATGGAGGGAGGTTTCCACGAACCAGTCACAGCGTGTTCGTCATTATCGTCTTGAAAGGCGAGAAATATCAGTGTAATATTCACTATACCTCTGGACAATGGAATGGAGAACAGTCCCGACGCTGAAGAACCTTAACACGCACGATAGCCTTGAGAGGGACCCACCATTCGTTACGGGCTCAAGAAGTGACTGACCCACTTGCATGCTGAACCCGTCGGTGTGGATTCTCATGACGGACATAGGTACATGGTGGCGTCCATACCCATCTCTATCATCAGTTGTCACTTAAACTCTGTACTCGACAAGTGAACAGAATCTGAAGCCACCTATCATGTTTCGGTTCCAAGTGTTCTCTTTATAGGCTATCTTGAGCCACAGCGTTAGGATGGCTTTTTGCCGTTTTTCGTAATGGGCTCCTTTTTGGTTCGTCAGTCTTCTAAGTCTTTCCGCCAGGTATTGCTCTCCTGTGCCAACTCTTCATCTCGGAACACACACCCAACGTCATCAATTATGTGTTGGATAACTTCCAATATTTGTCTTCAGCTACAGATTTTATCTCTATAGCTTCTTCAGGTATAATGTAAGTTATGCCTTGACGTCTTCGTGCACATTAAGAAAAACTTAAGTTGAAAAGAACACACAGAAAATGTTGTGGGGAAGGCTAACCATAGCCTTGAGTTTTATTAGCAGGACACTTAGAAAATCTAACAGACCTACTAAAGAGACTGGCTATACTACACTTGTCCGTCCTCTTTTAGAATACTGCTGCGCGGTAAGGGATTCTTGCCAGATAGGACTGACGGAGTACATCGAAAAAGTTCAAAGGAGAGCAGCACGTTTTGTATTATCGTGAAATGGGGAAGAGAGTGTCACTGAAATGCTACAGGATTTGGGGTGGACATTATTAAAACAAAGGCGTTTTTTTTGCGGCGGAATCTTTTCACGAAATTTCAATCACTAGCTTTTTCCTCCGCATGCGGAAACATTTTTTCGACGCCGATCTACAAGGGCAGAATCGATCACCATCATAAAATAAGGGAAATAAAATCTCGCACGGGAAGATATTCATGTTCGTTTCTTCCGCACGCTGTACCAGCTTGGAATTGTGAAGATGGTTCGATTAACACTGCCAATCACTTAAAGGTGATTTACAGAGCATCCATGTATATGTAGATGTAGAAGCAGATCTTATTTTTTCATTATTTTCAGATGTTCCTCCTCTCCCCCAGTCTGAAGAGAACCTCCTCATTTATCATCTAATCAGACATGCTAATTTTCAACATCCGTCTCTATCACCAAAACTAAAAGGTTTTGATTCTCTTTTCTTCGGATTTTACCACAGGCATGATGTACTTCAATCTAACACTGTGCCCTAGATGTACGTTCTTAGAAATATCTTGATCAAATTATGTCAGATGTTTGATACCACTAGACTTCCTATGACCAGGACTGCCCTCTTTGGCAGAGCTAACCTGCTTCTTATGTCCTCCTTGCTTCACCTGCCGTGTGTTACTTTGTGTCCAATGTAACACAATTCCTTGAATTCTTCACTTTGTGATCACCAATTTTATGTTAATTGTATCACAAACCTCATTTCTGCTACTCCTCGCTAGTTTTGCCTCTCAGTCAACAATGTGGGCTCATAGATGGTTCATTCCAGACAACGGCTTTTGCGGGAATTCCCTCTTCCTCATCTGTTGCGTTCTTCACTGTGAGACAGACATTAAATGTTTCGTGCCAAACCATGGCAACAGAATATTCGATGGACATAGCTGGGTATGGCAGTTTTGTGGACATCTTCCTACACTGACGACGCTTGTGTTTGTAAAGTGAAGATGAGCTCCCTGTCTAAGCTGGAGATGGGTCATTGAGCCATATGGACAGACAGTCCTATTCACGTTTGTCGACACAGCGCTCCAAATTCAGCTGAAATGGGAATCCACGTCCACTTTTGTGCCCATTACACAGTTGTGGGTAATAGCGATTACTTTTAGGCGTCAGTCTCCGATCCAAAAACACAGACTATACAAGTCATCAGGATGGCGCATATATAATGTTGATCATTTTATACGAGGGCAGTTCAATAAGTAATGCAACACATTTTTTTTCTCGGCAAATTTTGGTTGAAAAAACCGGAAATTTCTTGTGGAATATTTTCAAACATTCCCGCTTCGTCTCGTATAGTTTCATTGACTTCCGACAGGCGGCAGCGCTGTACGGAGCTGTTAAAATGGCGTCTGTAACGGATGTGCGTTGCAAACAACGGGCAGTGATCGAGTTTCTTTTGGCGGAATACCAGGGCATCTCAGATATTCATAGGCGCTTGCAGAATGTCTACGGTGATCTGGCAGTGGACAAAAGCACGGTGAGTCGTTCGGCAAAGCGTGTGTCATCATCGCCGCAAGGTCAAGCAAGACTGTCTGATCTCCCGCGTGCGGGCCGGCCTTGCACAGCTGTGACTCCTGCAATGGCGGAGCGTGCGAACACACTCGTTCGAGATGATCGACGGATCACCATCAAACAACTCAGTGCTCAACTTGACATCTCTGTTGGTAGTGCTGTCACAATTGTTCACCAGTTGGGATATTCAAAGGTTTGTTCCCGCTGGGTCCCTCGTTGTCTAACCGAACACCATAAAGAGCAAAGGAGAACCATCTGTGCGGAATTGCTTGCTCGTCATGTGGCTGAGGGTGACAATTTCTTGTCAAAGATTGTTACAGGTGATGAAACATGGGTTCATCACTTCGAACCTGAAACAAAACGGCAATCAATGGAGTGGCGCCACACCCACTCCCCTACCAAGAAAAAGTCTAAAGCCAATACCCTCAGCCGGTAATGTCATGGTTACAGTCTTCTGGGACGCTGAAGGGGTTATTCTTTTCGATGTCCTTCCCCATGGTCAAACGATCAACTCTGAAGTGTATTGTGCTACTCTTCAGAAATTGAAGAAACGACTTCAGCGTGTTTGTAGGCACAAAAATCTGAACGAACTTCTCCTTCTTCATGAGAACGCAAGACCTCACACAAGTCTTCGCACCCGAGAGGAGCTCACAAAACTTCAGTGGATTGTTCCTCCTCATGCACCCTACAGCCCCGATCTCGCACCGTCGGATTTCCATATGTTTGGCCCAATGAAGGACGCAATCCGTGGGAGGCACTACGCGGATGAAGAAGAAGTTATTGATGCAGTACGACGTTGGCTCCGACATCGACCAGTGGAATGGTACCGTGCAGGCATACAGGCCCTCATTTTAAGGTGGCGTAAGGCCGTAGCATTGAATGGAGATTACGTTGAAAAATAGTGTTGTGTAGCTAAAAGATTGGGGAATAGCCTGGTGTATTTCAATGCTGAATAAAACGACCCCTGTTTCAGAAAAAAAATGTGTTGCGTTAATTATTGAACTGCCCTCGTATTTCAGGCAACGGCCTTGCCGCAGTGGATACACCAGTTCCCGTCAGATCACCGAAGCTTAGCGCTGTCGGGCGTGGCCGGCACTTGGATGGGTGACCATCCGGTCGGCCATGCGCTGTTGCAGTTTTTCGGGGTGTACTCAGCCTCGTGATGCCAATAGAGGAGCTGCTCGACCGAATAGTAGCGGCTCCGGTCAAAGGAAAGAATCAAACGACCGGGAGAGCGGTGTGCTGACCCCACGCCCCTCCTATCCGCATCCTCAGCCGAGGATGACACGAAGGTCGGATGGTCCCGATGGGCCACTTGTGGCCTGAAGACGGAGTGTTTTTTTTTATTTTACATTTCACAATAGAGACGTAGATATTACATGGGAAGAGAAGTGTCTAAATCACTTTTGTGCATGCTGATTTATACGAATCCTATCCTCACAGTCATTAGAACTGAATAATTTCGAAGACTGTACACTGAATATCGATTCGTAAAAACAGGAAAGCTGGTTACCATGTGATGTAGGGTGTGCAACAGAGAGGTCTACGTTGTGAGACTGTTTCAGATTTTTCGTAAGCAGTCTTCTAATACAAAGGAGACTGTGAGTAATCACGCCCTAATTCTTTATACATGCCCGATTTCTGTTATTAATTACATCTGACAAGTAAGGAGGTAGTCCTGTGTACAAACATTTCAGAAACAATATACATCACAGACGACAGTATGCTTAGTAGCTAATCCTGCCATTTTGTTTATCAACAGTTGTATTTTTTTGTGATTCTATTGGATATTTCTAAACATTGTTGCGCTAGGTATAAGAAACCTGCCAAACAAACAGATTCATGAGTTACTAAAGAGTTATTTGTTATATTGTAGTAATGTGCGACTGCTTCTTCCATTGCCTGCAGACGTGGACACCACGGAAATCGTTATCGATATAGTTTTTACACAATAGAAATGTGTCTGGTGCTTGACATCTGCAGATCTACAAAAGGTTCGGTATTGAGTCACTGGTGGTTCCCTTTGCCCGAGACTCATATGAGGCTATGCAAGCAGCCATTTTTTCTTCCACTGCTCGAAGCATATATGCAAGTCATTTTCTGTAAGGATTAGCAGGACTTCTGGAATTTCCGTCTTCCTGTTTAGCGAAGGAACACATCCGTGGCACATTAACACGTCCATTGCATAACGCTTTGTTTGGTTTTTTTATAGCTGAGGGGGCAAAGTTTAATGCAGAGAAACAGTTGAGCAAAACGACTTCACAACATATCATTTCTTTATAAAACGACCAGGGTCGGTTTTTTTCTGATAATGTATGCACAAAATGACAAGGTTATAAATAAATTATATACTGAAATGCACAGTTTCTTGTCTCTCTCCATGAAGATAAAAGTTACTAGTTCTTGAACCAGATTGATATAGCTCTCTACTTAGTAATGACGTACATCCGCTCTCTCGTCGAAAGGCCCATACCCAAGGACCGGAAAATTGCACAAATCACGCTAATACCCAAGAAAGGAAATACGAGTAATCCATTGAAGTACGCACCGATATCACTAACGTTCAATTTCAGTAGGATTTTGGAACATATACTCCCCTCGAACGTTATGAATTACCTCGAAGAATACGATTTATTGAGAAATAGTCAGCAGTGATTCAGGAAACATCTTTCTAGTGAAACACAAGCACGTCTTTACTCTCACGAACTAATGAGTGCTATCCGCAGATGACCTCAAATTGATTCCATATTTTTAGAATTCCGGACGACTTTCGACATCGCTGCTCACAAGCGGCTTCTAATCAAATTGACTGACGAGGAACGAAGTGTGCGACCCTCAGTCGTTACTGAAGATTTGGTTCAGGAAATTGTTGAAAAAGTGAGGGACTACAGGTGCTTTATGATTTTGACATTATGTGATGAGTTTTGTCAAGTGTCTAGAAGTATGTTTATGCAGTTCTTACAGAAGGTTTAAATTATAGAAAGTTATCCGCAGGCAACAGATTTCTACGAGAGTGGTATTCAAAGCTATTTGTATGACAAGTTAAGTGCCTTAATATTGGTAGGAATTATGCAGAAAAGTATAATAAAGAACACGCTTTCATGTAAAAATAAAATTACTCAGAAAAGTCTACTTGTATTACTTTTATTTCAAAACAGTACTTACCTAAAAGACACATCTCGTATATAAACGGCCGATAATGCCATTCCATCATTTCCAATTTTTACTTAGTGTAGACTTCATACGAGGCGAAGACGTGGGTTAATATACCTGTCGGATTAAAATTCCTGTGAAGGCATTCTTCAGTGTATTAGGTTATTTTTGCGAGTAATTTAACTAAACGTCTGTGAAAAGTTATAAGTCATAGCTCTTCTGCGCTCAGCACTAGACTGTTTTATTCTATCCTCTAATCTATTTTAGACGACAGTGCGCTGAAGTAACCGTCAATATTTCTTTTTCAGTTGATCAACGCCTCATACACCTACTATGCATTGCTGAGACAAATGAGCGATCGCTGAACAACACCCTTTTAGGTTCCGGGAAGACATCCAAGAAACAACAGGACTTACATTTATTTCAACTGAGTGGTTTAGAATCAAGGAACTATACTTATATTCGGTTTGTTACATACTGAAATTTATAATCTTCATTTAACTGTTTGACACGAAACAAACACCTGTGAACGGATTCCACATTACAAATCGGAAGAAATTGCATCTGTGAAATGCGAGTCATACATATAACGATGTTTTTGCTCGGTTTTTTCTTCTAAAGAATTGCTTGTGTGGCAAGTATACATGATCGCTTTTCAATAAAACTGTTAAATCATTATTTTCCTAGTAATAAGATTAAAGCGTTCTGTCTTGCATGTTTTCTTTGCTTTACCTTGCAGCTTTCACACACAACTAAATATTTTGTTTCCTTTCACAGCAGTTGTTAAAATGTTAGTTAGGTACCACGTCTACTTCTGGCGGTATTGTTGATGCTGCTACTTGTATATTTTTCACCTACACAACGCTCAGTGAGCAGTACATGTAACACACCAATCTACGTCACAGAGTGATAAAGCTAATAGAGAATAAGTAGTTTTGCAACTTGGGAATTTGTGAACGTGATAAACAGCATCGGAGAATAAGAAATTGGCATCCTGGTTCGAATGAACCAACGATAACGAAGCTGTAGTCACGTATAATATGAGTGATAGCCGTCATGGGTGTGTAATAAAAGGGCCACAAGAATAAGAAGAAAAAGTAATCAGGCTCATTGTAAAGATCAGTTCAAGACATTTGTGACGTAACTGCACAATATGAGTACATTTACCAAGTTAGACACATAAAAAATCTTGGTAATTACTTCATCAACAAGATTTATACTTAACTTACTTATACCAGAATGGCAAACACGGGACGCAGAGCAGCATCCTATACTAAGGAGTAAAACAGAACAATAAATTTCCTAAGGAGGTTACAAAATACAGCTCATTTCAAAAGTTAAGAAGTACTTGTTACACAGTGCTTTCAACACAGTGAATGATTCATTCAATAACACAGAGTGGAGGATTAGTAAAAAATATGATACAAGTAAACGATAATAAAGCACATCTATCGTTTCACGACATACCCCTGCACTATGATGATATTTTTTTCAGGGAATCGTACGCAATTATTCTGTAGTAGATAACGCATATTATCCTCTGTCTGAACCCAACATCTCACTCATAATGATTCAGGTAATCAAGCAGTGTAATGGGAAATTTAGGTAGACTAAATGTAAATCGTACATTGTTGTCATGATGCTGACGTCAGCTGATAATGTGCATAGTATACTTCGTGTTTGTACTGTTGGTGTTGAGTGATTATTGCATAGTATAGCACTAGATTGTTACAAATGTAACAGTGTTGTACATTAGCGGTATACCATTCATCACCCTCATTTACGATTATCGTCATTTTCCTGAATTACTTAAGTAATTCTCGGGATCTTTATTATTGTCAGGTCACCTGTTCTATCCTTGACAAAACAGACTTCTAAGTAATTCTTTATACATGCATAGTGCACTATATATAATTTTTATACTGCAATACTACATGTCCAGCATAGGAACAGAACCGATCCATAGATGAACACTACCGCCACTACTACCACCACTAATAATAATAATAATAATAATAACAGTAAAAACAATAGTATTTCAACAGAATAATGGACACATACTTCAGATAAAAGCTGTAGGAAGTTATTTCTCTAGCTACCATTCAGTCCTGTAGTCAGAAACAGCAACACAGAGGCAGATGTCACAAGTAATCTTGGGAAGCTGCTTTTGTTGTCCATGAGATATAAAGCAGTTTTCATAGATGATCAGTAGATGTTGCTGATAATACATCATATAGTTGGAAAACGTGTCGGGCAGTGCAATCAGTGATGCGAGAAGAGTGCGCATGACGAGAAACTTATTGAAAAATCAGAGCACGTGGCTGTCTACGAATATACGAACACCAGAAGAGTGAGCTGGCATGATTCTCTGAATGTATGTAGCACTGTTTGGTATTATATCACTACTGCAGTGGAATGGAGTCACTGAAGGCCATGGAACCCCACACTACTAGTAACAGGATGTATCTTGTAATTCTTTATAAATAACTCATCTGCTACCAGTCACGATTTTCTTTATTTAATTTTTCGCATGACGCGTTTCGGGAAATGATTCCGATTTTCATGTGCTTTTTTGTGTTTTTTATCCCATTTCTATGTGATACTATCGATGTGTGAGTGTCCGCTTCATTGCCTTGACTTTAAGTTTCCCTATGGTCCATTTGTGCAGAGTCTCAAACACACTAAACATCACACACAACTTGTAGTACACTTTTAAACCTCGAAAACTTTTATAATGGGTCCAATCAGATATCTTGTAATCCACTGCCTGAGACACACAACCAGTTGCTGCCATCCTGGTCAAAAATTGACTCCAGCATGTTCATTACCAAAGCCAGTGTGGAGGGTAATACCATCACAGAACATATGTTCTGCCTACAATCCTATCTTTGGCTTCACCATCAGGATCTGACATCTCAACGTTAAAGTGCGAGATGAAACCTGCCTAGCGGTATCGATGGTCGTAGTATAGCTTGCAATGAACTATTTAATTTGGTACCAGCTGGCACTTCGGATTTAATTTGTACCTTAATGTGTGCCATGGTCGCCATGCCGTCAGCCACAGTTGGTCGTCTGATGCGGCGATCAAGATTTAAGTCACTATGATGTCAACGAGAAAGATGGCGGTGAACACACACATCTTTTCGGGACCTTCGGCACAAACACAGGTACACCGCTGCCTCCTGTTTATTGCGTTCAGTCTTGCACTTATTGCCATTTGAAATGTCATATACAGCGTGTTCGGCATCTCCCTTCACAAACTTCTAGGGCTTGTAGAGGGGAGTGCGTACATAATACTCTGAATATGAATCCATGTCCGGATTCGTACCGTTTCCATACTACAGGCATTTGGAAACATTTTTGCTAGGTGGGTCTACAACAGGATGGTCATGGTGCAGGGTGCTTGCGTCGGATCGGCTGAAGTCATTTGACGTCTGTCCTATCTCTTTGGCCTGGTTCGATCCTTCTTCAAGTATCTGTGAGTGTTAGAGGCAGTATGGAGTGTTGGAGGTAGTATGGATGTAGTTGTTGGTCACCCACAACATACCAGAAGGTGCTGGGAGCAACACCCATTGCACGCACAATTGCTGGTGTTCTAGTTGACGAATTCTCTTCAACATAATGCAATACGGTCTCTTCCAGTTCGGGTTTGTGGCGTTACTCGATAAACATTTTCTCAACCATGTTGCTCTGACATTCACGCAGATGTGAATGAGGCTCCAACGAGGTCAGAGAGGTGGGACAGACGTGAAATGACATCAGACGATCCGACGTAAGCACCCCCAAAATGAGAACACTGTTGTAAGACTACCTAGGAAACATGTTTTCAAATGGCGGTAGAACGGTAATGGTTCGTTCCCAGGAAAGTGTTCCTATCCCAAATGTCATGTACTCACGCTCCTCTACAAGCCCTCGAAGTTTGCTGCGGGAATTTCCGAACACTCTGTATGCAGCTCGTCTAGTCTTAAAAATGTAAAGTATTTACATGAATTCTTAATTATATGAGGTGCTATGCACTTTTAAATAGATGATGAAACTTTGTTTCTCGTATCAGTATGACGTTATAAATATCAATATTATTGTTACAAGGAAGATTTCCTTTAACCATCACGAATATGCGTTAAAGCATTTCAGAGTGACGTATTACTTGAGAATAACACACATTCCCGAATAAAGATCGTAAATAAATAAATTTAATAACAGGAAGCCCAGAAATGTTGTTTCTAAAACGCTGTTGACACGTCACATCCAGCTGTTGGGGATTCATTCAGAACAACAATTAAAAGTCGACCATGGTGGCCGTGCGGTTCTAGGCGCTTCAGTCCGGAACCGCAAGACTGCTACGGTCGCAGGTTCGAATCCTCCCTCGGGCATGGATGTGTGTGATGTCCTTAGGTTAGTTAGGTTTAAGTAGTTCTAAGTTCTAGGGGACTGATGACGTCAGATGTAAAGTCCCATAGTGCTCAGAGCCATTTGAGCCAACAATTAAACCTCACTCGAACGCTCAATAAGATCTCACTGAAATTTAATAAATCCACAGTTGATGTTCGTCGACATCTTCCTGTCTTGTCTACATTGTTTAAAAACCCAGTACGATGTAGTAACTTGTCAACAATACTTATTCACCCAGTACGATTTAGCAACTACAGACCAATCATCAAAAAAAGCATGGCTTTGTGTTTTCATGTTTAATATTTACTGTCACTAAATAACGCTTTTTGTCATTGCCCTGTGTGACCTCTATCAACGACAATTACAAATGCTGTATTTCTTAGTTACACCCTGAGGTGTTCCTTCAGATTTCAGTACTGTAAATAATAACTGTAGGATACAAATATTTTAAGACATTGAGAGAGTATTGCTTGGCAATGTCGACAAGAACAGCTTATTGGGGCAAATTGAAATAATCAAAGGTTCGTAAATTTACGAACACCATTTTTCTAATTGCTTTGACATGTAAGCCAACGACTGTACATCGCCCTCCCCCCCCTCCTGCCTTTCCCCCCTTTTTTCAGAATGTTTCCGAAGATGTGAGGTTCATTTTCAATAGAAGTAATTCTATAATATCTATAAAATTCAGCATATAATTTTTTATTTCATACTTCAATGCTGGAACATAATGTCATAAACTGCAAAGCACCGCAGAATTGCCGCCATCGCACATATAACACAGTATTCTCAGAAATTTGAAGCTGACAAGAACAGAAGAGACGTAGATAACTGGAACACATGCTATTTTCGATGCGGGAATGACGATGCGGAGAATGACTAACCATGTTCCGTAATTTTAATGTGGGATGATGATGATGACCGTACTGTGGTGTTGCTTGGACTGCGTGGTCGTCACAACGAACTCCACATGACAATCAGTAGGGAGAATATAGAGCTAGGGGTGATGAGTCGATGGTGTGCTGTATGACGGTGATAGTGGCTCCAGTAACATGATATGAATTCACCTCTGCTGGAAGATGCCATATCCAACGCCTAAGATATCAAGTGTGAAGTGATGCCTTCCCCTACAGCCACGGGTCACTGGAATCCCAGGTGAAAGTCCCACACCGACACATGCCGCGGTACATCTTTAGAGCACCCTTCGGCTGAATGACAGCCTATCTGAGTACGACCACAGTCCTGGTCTAACAAGAAAGGTGGTTCATTCGACCAAGAGAAATGTCTTCGATCATCCACGGTCCATTCTCGATGACCCTACGCCAATTGCAATCGTAACTGACTTTGTCGTCGAGTTAACGTGGAAACACATAGGGGTCGTCTCATGTGGACACCCATGTTCAGCAATGGATGCTGAACAGTGTGCTCCGAAGCACTTGTACCTGCATCAGCACTGTATTCCGCCGTCAGATCTGATCGCAGCCAGATCTGCTTTACAGAGCCGGCAAGCCACCGACGTCCGATATGAAAAGAAATCGTTCGTACTGTCGGTTGCTGCCTATCCAGAAAACACAAATCTAGGTCGGTGGATGGGGGTTTGGAGCAGTTTCACAAGAATGTAAGCATGCCAGCTCAAGTACTGCTCCAGCTCCCTCCAAAGCCGCCTGAGGAAGGAGCGACCGTCAGAGATAGCTGTCTACGAAATAACTGTGGTGTGGGAAATGAGTAGTGGTGTCATCAGCGATTGACACTGCGCAGGGGACGTCATTCCATTACATGAAGTTGGCAACAGCTATTATGTAGGTTACAGTGAGAGGCAGCCATGAGCGACCGCTCCCTCCAACCGCGGGCTGCCTGAGGGACACGTCGAGATGAATGCACCGCCAGTCTCTAATGTTCGGGCTCTAGCGTTCTACTGACGGTGTTCGAGCCTTGTTGTAACTTGTTGTAACCGCGATCGGAACGGTCGCGGGGTGGCCGAGAAAGCGCGGCGGGACCAAACGGAGAACGGCCCGTGCACAAACAAACGAACGGAAATGACGGACACGAAACAACGACGATCGATGGAGAAAGACCTTACGACGACAACACGCAAAACGTAACGGAGTGACAGAGACAACCAAATGAATCCAAGACGTCCACGATTAACGAGATCGAAGTACGATAAACACGCTGTCTTGTCGAGGCGATGTGTCGAGAATAACGCAACGATTAGACTCGCTGGCAGAGCTTTTCTTTTTTTTTTTCTTTATTGATTTTCAATTCCCCCTGAAGGGGGTGGGCTGGCAGCAGCTTACTACGCTGCTCTACAGCCAACAGACTTTTTTTTTAAAAAAGGAAGAAGAAAGAAACAAGAAAAAACAGGCGATAAAATGGTGATTTAAAGTGGAAAATGGAGTAAAAATGCGGAAAGTTAAAACAGAAAGCAAAAGGGGACGGCAATGTTGATAAAATACACAGGAATCATACAAGTAACATAGTAGACACACAATTAAAAAACATGGCGACAGTCTGGTTTCTGTTTGCAAGTGATAAAAAGCACACCCAGCGACAGTATGATGGCTGTTCGCTACACTTCCCAAAAGACACAACACGGAGCACGCACTGTAAAACACTGCACGAAAAAGGCGGCACAAAGATGGCACGCACGATACAAGGCAGATGGGGGGGGGGGACCTGGATTAGGGGAAAAAACAAGGAGGGAGGAGAGGAAAAAACTAAAAGGGGGGGGGGGAACCAAGGAGGGAGAGGACTAATAAAAGGGGGAGAAGGGCAGACGCGAGACAGAATGAGAGGAGGCAGAGGAGGGAAATGTAAAAATACTCAGGGGAGAGAAGGGGGCAAAGAGAGGGGAGGTGTGGAAGAAAGAGGATGGAAGGGGGGAGGGGAGCCCAGGAAAAGGACAGAGGAAAGGTGGGGGAGTGAGGATCAGAGTTGATATGAGGGATAAATGGAGGGAGAGAGGGCATCATCCGGGAGGGGGAGTTGATGGAAGCCACCTTGGGAAAGGAGATGTAGGGTGTAGAGATGGAGGGTAGGGGGGACACAACGGTGAAGACGTGGCAGGGGGCGGGGATCAGAGAGGAGAGGAGCAACCAGGGGGTGAGGGGGTTCAAGACGGCGGGAGGTGTAGAGGATGCGGATATGTTCGAGGAATAGGAACAGATGGGGGAAAGGAATGAGATCATAGAGGATCCGCGTGGGGGACGGGAGGCGAATACGGAAGGCGAGGCGGAGTGCATGACGCTCAAGGATCTGGAGGGACTTATAGAATTTGGGGGGGGGGGGGAAGATATCCAGGCAGGACTGGCATAACATAGGATGGGACGGATTAAGGATTTGTAGGTGTGGAGGATGGTAGAGGGGTGCAACCCCCATGTCTGGCCAGAGAGGACTGGCAGAGCGATGGGGCCCTCACAGTACATGCAGCCCAGTACGCGCGCGCCGCCACAGCTTACGGCGCGATGGTGCAGGGATCTCTAGGGGTCCTCGACGTCCATGACTTCTGGCGGGGATTCAAATTCCGCGGCGCGCGGTAACAGAGTCTCTAGAGTCGACAGTGTTTGGGCTACATCCGAATTCAGCTCAAATGATACGGAGTTGAGGGCAGAAGTGTAACAGACTCATATCTCTGCTCGTTGTCAGATGGTGATGAAGGCTGCATCAGGACTAGTTATCGGTAACAATATCTATAAATATTTGCGGCTAATATCTGGATTTAAGTCAAGATATTCAGTGGAATTATTGTGTCAGGTTAAGAATACAATTATATTAAAACTTTTGCCAGTGTACGTGTTTTTCTATCTTTATTTTCTGACACTGAACCCAACACCGGTCCAAAGGGACACAACAAAATGGATGGCGGAAACAGCTGTAGGAAGAGAGTAGTTAAGGTTCAGATCCTTGGACCAGTAAGCTTGTCTCATCAGAATACTTAAAATGGGGTGGTTAGGCCGTTGAATAGGAACTGAATTTGTTTGTCTATAGTAGATCAGTTGCAGATTTTGCGATAGTAAGAGGTAGGCCCTAGAGAATGGCGTGGGGTCAGTTCCATTCATGAACGTTTAGACTATCGGCGGTGGGAAGATGGACGTTCAACGTATAAGATATTAGACGTTACTAGATGATTCGTTAAGGCATACGTATAATTGTTGATAACAGGCAGTCGTTTCAGACTAATATTAAATATGCTGGGTACGGCTTCAATTACCGCCTGACGTATTTACTTATTATGAAGAGCACAACATGACTTACTCATCTCACTTGAATATAGCTATCACTGATCTTGATATTAAAATATTCCTGAAACCAATATATCAGCCTGAAGTTCAGATTAAGCAAGTACGCACCAAATGTCCAAGGGATGTTTTATGTCCATTTAGGATCAGTTTGCAGTTTATTCCTAAAAAAAGTAAAGCTCCCCCCGCAAAAGGCCATGAAAGCCCAACGGTACCGACCGGCCGCCGCGTCGTCCTCAGCCCATAGGCGTCACTGGATACGGATATGGAGGGGCACGTGGTCAGCACACCGCTCAATTTATTCCTGAAAGCATGCGTAATATTTTCTAACTTAACACAGAATTTTCAAACACACAGTTTTTTGATTGACTATTCACTACACGTTGCTATTACAGGGCATGAATTAGTCGTCATGGACTATTTTTGTAATACATCTACACTGTATCAGTGCGGTTACTAAAAATTAAGAAGTAGTTAGTGTTCAATTTTGGTCTATGGTTATCACAATGATCGTCCACATATTTGGCAACAGTATCATTAATCGATTATCTTTCTGATTCTGGTTACAAGCAGCCGCTAGTATGGAAGTTAGAGAAACAAGAGAAAGAATTTCGGATGTCCGTAATTCTAGCTTTCATAATGGTATTAGTGACAACTAATCTACTCGCTGGCAAGCCTCTCGTGTAACGACTGCAATACTGGTAGTCGTTCGGCCCCAGTGCTGACTTAGATGCCACCAGAATATACGAGTAAAAGCAGAAAACAGTAGCTTCGGAAGGGATGGAAGTGAACAAGACGCTTTGGATTTCGGTTTTGCTACAGTTTCTACCAACATCGTCTGCACGTATTGCTTCAAATTGCTCTTCGAATTACCAGTCTAAACTGGCATAATTACTGTTTGGATGACGAAATCATTTGTCCATATTGCCTAAAATTGTGTTAAACGCGAAGGAATTGTGTATTACAATGCAGTGATTTGTAGTGAGAGATAGCAGTCCTTAAAAGAAATAAATAACGAAGAACCAGAAGAAAACATCGAGGTAAGTTTGGAAACGGTTACCACGATTGTTCAAGGGACAGTGAAACGAAAACGAGAGAGATGGTAAAACAGTAAGTAACCTGTGTGAGACAAGGCCGTTAGTGTCTTCATGGAACAACGTTTCCTGTTGCCTACGGAAATAAAATTCAACCCAGGCGTACACCTTTCGTTGGAAGCAAAGTGACACCCACGAATGTCTTCCTTCAGGGATCCATAAATATGGAAATCGCATAGGAAGAGCTGGGAACTGTATGGACGATGTGTAAGGGCTTCTCAGCGACATTTCTGCAAAGCAGGCGAAACAATCTGGGCAACGTGTTCCCATGGTTATTTCGCCTACCGCTGCAGAAGTCACTCTGGGAAGACCTCACACATCCGCCATACAGTTCCAACTCTCACCATGCGATTTCCATATTTTTGGAACCCTGAAGGAAGACACTCATTGCCGTCGATTTGATTCGGCAGAAGAGGTCACATCTGGTTATAATCATGGGTTCGTAGGCAACCGCAAACGTTTTTCTACGAAGGTGTTGACCATATGGTCTCACAGTGGGATAACGTACATTGGGACAACTTCTGAAATATTAATCTGTTTACTTACTTTTTTCATGCGTTCCATTCCCTTTTAACTGCCCTTATATACCAACGCTTACAGTCCTTTCACGGTCGCCAGTCAGTTACATCACTTTAGTATTCTTTCACTGCGAATATGTCCTGGAAAGAAGGATGTACAATCCTATCAAGAAAAAATGCGATCTGATATCGATCGAATAATGGACTGCATTTTGTAACATTTCTACTGCAATGAAGCGTGTCTGTTTGTATGAAGATAACAAACATAATTTGTGTATTACAGTGGTGGGATTTCGTTTCGCCTCATAGCATCTGTTCTCAACACGTTCACAAACCACTTTCATACCTATACGCCAGACAGCACTTGTAAAATACCATTTCTCGAATATCTTTCTTTCATGGCAGTCTATGGTCGCAAAAATTCTCGTTAGACTGTCAATTTCGGTCCACAGCGACGGTCTTCAGATCCTTTTAAAACATACGAAGCCTTACATTATGCCGAGCGAGGTAGCGCAGTGGTTAGCACACTGGACTCGCATTCGGGAGGACGACGGTTCAATCCCGCGTCCTGCCATCCTGATTTAGGTTTCCCGTGACTTCCCTAAATCGCTCCAGGCAAATGCCGGGATGGTTCCTTTGAAACGGCATGGCCGACTTCCTTCCACGTCCTTCCCTAATCCGATGAGACCGATGACATCGCTGTTTGGTCTCTTCCCCGAGACTATCCAATCCAAATCCTTACATGATACTAATACATTGAAGCACCAAAGAAACTGGTACAGACATGCGTATTAAAATAAAGAGATACGTCTGACGCAGTTGTTAGATCGGTTACTGCTGCTGCAATGGCAGTTTATTAAGATTTAAGTGACTTTGAAAATGGTGTTATAATCGGCACGGGAGCGATAAGACAGAGCATCTACGAGGTAGCGATGAAGTGGGGATTTTTCCATAGAGCATTTGACGAGTGTATCGTCAGTATCAGGAATCCGGTAAAACATCAAATCTCCGACATCGCTGCGGCCGAAAAAAAGATCCTGCAAAAATGGGACCACAACGACTGAAGAGAATCATTCAACGTGACAGAAGTGCAACCCTTCCGGAAATTGCTGCACATTTCGGTGCCGGGCCATCAAATGTCAGCATGCGAACCATTCAACGAAATATCATCGATATGGGCTTTCTGGCTATGGTTCAAATGGCTCTGAGCACTATGGGACTTAACATCTGTGGTCATCAGCCCCTAGAACTTAGAACTACTTAAACCTAACTAACCTAAGGACATTACACACATCCATGCCCGAGGCAGGATTCGAACCTGCGACCGTAGCAGTCCCGCGGTTCCGGACTGAGCGCCTACAACCGCTAGACCACCGCGGCCGGCCGGGCTTTCTGAGACGAAGGCCCACTCGTGTACCATTGATGACTCCACGACACAAAGCTTTACGCTTCGACTGTGCCCGTCAACGTCGACATTGGATTGTTGATGACTGGAAAAATGTTGCCTGGTCGTACGAATCTCGTTTCAAATTGAATGGAACGGATGGATGAGTACGAGTATGGAGACAAACTCATGAATCCATGGACCCTTCATGTCAGCAGGGGACAGTTCAAGCTGGTTGAGACTCTGTAATGGTGTAGGGCGTCTGCAGTTGGAGTGATGTGAGACCCCGATACGTCTAGATACGACTCTGACAGGTGACACGT
This sequence comes from Schistocerca piceifrons, assembly GCF_021461385.2. Classification (NCBI taxonomy): domain Eukaryota; kingdom Metazoa; phylum Arthropoda; class Insecta; order Orthoptera; family Acrididae; genus Schistocerca; species Schistocerca piceifrons. The sequence goes on along the minus strand of NC_060144.1, from coordinate 73,335,768 downwards.
ACGTAAGGATCCTGTCTGATCACCTACATACATTCGTGTCCATTGTGCATTCTGACGGATTTGGGCTATTCCAGCAGGACAACGCGACATTCCACACGTCCAGAATTGCTACAGAGTGGCTCTAGGAACAATTATCTGAGTTTAAACACTTCCATTGGCCACCAAGCTCCGCAGACATGAACATTATTGAGCGTATCTGGGATGCCTTGCAACGTGCTGTTCACAAGAGATCTCCAACCCCTCGTACGCTTATGAATGGACAGCCTTGCCGAATTCATGGTGTCAGTTCCCTCCAGCACTACTGACATTAGTCGAGTCCAAGCCACGTCGTGTTGCGGCGCTTCTGCATGCTTGTGGGGGCCGTACACGATATTAGGCAGGTGTGCCATTTTCTTTGGCTCTTCAGTGTATAATAGAGCTAAAGTGGCTTTCTAAATAGGTGTAAAAAGAGTTAGCTACGCATCGTCGAGCAGAACTAATAGTACTCGTACAGTGGAAAGTAGACCACAGTAGCGGCAGTCTTAAATTGAACAACGCTACTGCTCACAGCACACAGCTTGTCATTTCAGGGGTAGGTTGAATCATCTGCTGCTGTCTGAGTGTTGCGGTAAGTTACCGAAGTACTTAAGTGAATTTTACATTGAAGGAATGCAGGTCACAGAACCTCAAACAGCTGTGTTAAAAGACACCAGTTAAACGTATAACCGCAGTGTTAGAGGAGCGAAAATTCAGAGTGAGACCAGAACTCAATTTTTTTACAGAGTTCTCGAGTGCTTATGTATTGGCAACAAGTATTACAGGCCTTTCATACTTCGGAAACCTATGATAAGACGAGGTGTGCGTAAGTTAACTTCATGAATCGCAATGACAAATGCGTAATTGTATCAACAATATAGTACACAGCAACTGAGGCCATCATCCTTTAGCTCACCTAAGTGTCCACGGTATGATATTATGTCTTTTAATACGAGGCTGTCCAGAAAGTAAGTTACGATTGAAACGTCCCCTTTTTAACAAATTATACACGACTGTGCTTAACCGGACACACAATATTTTTAGCGCAACGCAATATGACTTTCAAGAATCCCTACAAAAGAATGGCCCTGACTAACATTAAACTATACCTTCCAGAAATCACTTACCTCACAAAAATCTTCATTACTCGAACCACAGCAATACAGCGAGCGCCACTACTGCCAGCTAAATAAAAGATTCAAACTACTGAAGGCACTAACTACTGATAGGGATAGTTAGCAAATGAAAGATATTAATAGAGAACGAAAAATGTATTTACCTTGATATCATCATATATAAATATAGCAGTTCATGACAAATTTCAAAACTCCGCCATCTCTCTCCCCACATCCACCACTGCTGGCGGCTCATCTCCAACTGCGCAACGCTACGCGCTGTTCACAGCCAGATGCCTAACACTACAATGGCGGACAACAATGCAAACCAGCCACAGACTGCACACAGCACAGCCAGTGATTTTCAGAGCGCTACGTGGCGTTACCAATAAAAAAACCTAACCAGCCTACTTACACGATTAATCGCGAAATGAAAATCACAGTGAAAATCAGAAATGTTTCATTTGTAACAGTTAGCTACACCTTTCAGCTACTTCTCTACGTAGTCGCCGTTCTGACTCAGACATTCGTCGTAGCGTTGTACCAACTTTCCAATACCCTCAACATAGAAGGCAGCCGCCATTGCTTTCCGCCAATTCTCTACGCTGGCCTAAAGCTCGTTGTCTGTGCCAAAATGTTGTCTTCATAGCCAGCGGTTCGTTTGAGCAGAGATGAAACTCAGTGGGAGACAATTACAGGCTGTATTGTGGGTAACCAAACATTTCCAATTCAAACGATGCAGGAACATCTTCATTGCCCCTGCAGAATAAGGCTGAGAATTGTCTTGAAGAAGAAACCGCACGACAGTTATGTAATGTTGGTTGCATAGCTTCAGGGAAAAATTGTCACCAGGACCTCGTACTTGGCGGGAGACACTATTTTCTATAACATCTTTACGCGCTCACTAAGAACTCAGGAATGAAAAGAGCGACATAATTCTACCTAGAGTCATACTAGAGACACTGCCCAACACATCTTTGCAAAGCTTTATCGGATTCTCATAGTCGTTTCCATTTCGCGATCAATCGTAACCTACTTTCTGGACAGCCCTCGTACCATGTTTTTGTTTTTTGAGTGACTCAGGGTGGTTTCCTCTCGGAGTGTTACGTATGGGGACCAAAGTTTCTGACAGCCAAGAATATACGATGATTCAAATGTAGGTCCATTGGAGGGGTTGGGGGGGGGGGGGGGGAGAGTGTTTCACGTGCATACCAGGTACTTCACAAGACAGCGATCGCTTAAGCGGTGTGTTTCACAGGTCACAGGAATACATTAGCTGTTACATACGCCACACTGTACGTTAATGGTTCCTCGTTGTGCACAGTGTCAGCCATATTATGTATCTTCGATGTGAACTCGCATCCTGTAATACGACAGCTGGTGTATAAGACCAGAAATATGGTTTTTCGACGATGACGTGTCACAGACAGGTCAATATACTTCAACATTTAAGCATGCACTTGAGAACGGCTCATGATTGAGTAAAAAATTTGAACATTTAAGGGTCACAGAGCGGAAATTTCTTACAAAAACTTCAGTATGACTGTGCCACCCATGAGGGAAGAATCATTAAAGAAAGAAGAGTGGTCGAAGTGAAACATTCTTTCATTAAACCGATAAACTGTTTTACTATAAACTGAACGCAATGCGTGGTGTGCACCTTTCTACGTCTGACAGTATGATGTTAGATTTTATCAAATTAACTCGCGCATTTCGTAACATGACGTAACAGTAGCCATGAAAAACATTTTGGGGTGCCAGTAATGCTGTATAATAGCATATGTATTGCCCGAGAGACCTGATTTAACAGTAATGATAGATGTGAGAGCACCTAAAAATGGTTCAAATGGCTCTAAGCAATATGGGACTTAATATCTGAGGTCATCAGTCACCTAGACTTAGAACTACTTAAACCTAACTAACCTAAGGATGTCACACACATTCATGCCCGAGACAGGATTCGAACCTGCCACCATAGCAGCAGCGCAGCTCCGGACTTAAGCGTCTAGAACCTCTCGGCCACAGAGGCCAGCGGGAAGACCTAAAATTTCGTGTGTAACATAGATCTGAAAACTAATATATTTCAGAAGTTTGTCGGAATATAATGACAAAGCACAAAAGACAATAAAAATTAGTAGTAGGTCTAATCTGAAGAATAGCACCATACCATCCGCCCAACACTGCATTATGATGTAAATTTGTGCTTATTACAGGGTTGTATTTGTCCACATCAGATGGCTACATGCATCTATGGTACACGCATTGGTAATCACCAGCAAGAGAAATCTCGGTATAGTTGTATCAGTATCTCCTCAGGAGGGAGTTGGATAGGGCAGGCAGGACCAAACCTGCCACTGCTTAAGTCGGCAGGTCATTGGGAGAGGGAAAACAAATTTTATTATTGGTCCAAATGGATGTATTAAACAATAAAATAGAAGGTTTGCATACATTTAAAAGTGTGAGAAAAAGCTGGAAATACAAATCGTTCATAAAATCTAGTGTCTTACTGGAAATTATCTACGGTATTGTGAAAAAGGGGACAAATGAAAGACTAGAGTCGGTCACCGTGGGCGCGTCTTTCAAAGAAGCAAAAACTTACTACTGGCAGTGTTGGCAGCCCAGTTTATACCTTGCGTCTACACAACGCTTGAAATGTTCCTACGCGCGCATGAAAGCCTCTGCAGAAGCTAAAAACGTAATAATAACGCAATAAAGATAAATATCAGCATATGATGTCGTAACAACGCTTATATAGCAACTTTAAACACCTATAGAATTATTGCTGAGAATACACTTTGTAACAAATAAAGGAGAAGTGAAAAGTAAAATACCCGTCACATGCCAGTCTTTTGAACCCAGACATTGTGACTTTGCTGGATTTACACGTGGGGAGGTGCACGGCATGCTTCCCCCACGACTCCCGCTCTTGTGGGTCTGCCATTAATACTATATATCTTCCTCTAGCCATACTCTTCTAAGCGAATTTCTTCTGCTTTGTCAGTAAACTGTTTTAAGTTTTTCATCATTTATTTTTTGAGTCGGTGTTAAAGACTTAAACAGTATATACACTCCTGGAAATGGAAAAAAGAACACATTGACACCGGTGTGTCAGACCCACCATACTTGCTCCGGACACTGCGAGAGGGCTGTACAAGCAATGATCACACGCACGGCACAGCGGACACACCAGGAACCGCGGTGTTGGCCGTCGAATGGCGCTAGCTGCGCAGCATTTGTGCACCGCCGCCGTCAGTGTCAGCCAGTTTGCCGTGGCATACGGAGCTCCATCGCAGTCTTTAACACTGGTAGCATGCCGCGACAGCGTGGACATGAACCGTATGTGCAGTTGACGGACTTTGAGCGAGGGCGTATAGTGGGCATGCGGGAGGCCGGGTGGACGTACCGCCGAATTGCTCAACACGTGGGGCGTGAGGTCTTCACAGTACATCGATGTTGTCGCCAGTGGTCGGCGGAAGGTGCACGTGCCCGTCGACCTGGGACCGGACCACAGCGACGCACGGATGCACGCCAAGACCGTAGGATCCTACGCAGTGCCGTAGGGGACCGCACCGCCACTTCCCAGCAAATTAGGGACACTGTTGCTCCCGGGGTATTGGCGAGGACCATTCGCAACCGTCTCCATGAAGCTGGGCTACGGTCCCGCACACTGTTAGGCCATCTTCCGCTCACGCCCCAACATCGTGCAGCCCGCCTCCAGTGGTGTCGCGGCAGCGTGAATGGAGGGACGAATGGAGACGTGTCGTCTTCAGCGATGAGAGTCGCTTCTGGCTTGGTGCCAATGATGGTCGTATGCGTGTTTGGCGCCGTGCAGGTGAGCGCCACAATCAGGACTGCATACGACCGAGGCACACAGGGCCAACACCCGGCATCATGGTGTGGGGAGCGATCTCCTACACTGGCCGTACACCACTGGTAATCGTCGAGGGGACACTGAATAGTGCACGGTACATCCAAACCGTCATCGAACCCATCGTTCTACCATTCCTAGACCGGCAAGGGAACTTGCTGTTTCAACAGGACAATGCACGTCCGCATGTATCCCGTGCCACCCAACGTGCTCTAGAAGGTGTAAGTCAACTACCCTGGCCAGCAAGATCTCCGGATCTGTCCCCCATTGAGCATGTTTGGGACTGGATGAAGCGTCGTCTCACGCGGTCTGCACGTCCAGCACGAACGCTGGTCCAACTGAGGCGCCAGGTGGAAATGGCATGGCAAGGCGTTCCACAGGACTACATCCAGCATCTCTACGATCGTCTCCATGGGAGAATAGCAGCCTGCATTGCTGCGAAAGGTGGATGTACACTGTACTAGTGCCGACATTGTGCATGCTCTGTTGCCTGTGTCTATGTGCCTGTGGTTCTGTCAGTGTGATCATGTGATGTATCTGACCCCAGGAATGTGTCAATAAAGTTTCCCCTTCCTGGGACAATGAATTCACGGTGTTCTTATTTCAATTTCCAGGAGTGTATTAATACTGAGATCATACGGAAAAACCTCGCCAAACCTTAATTTGGAGCTGAAGCAACTAAACAGCCCTGAGCCAACTTTGTATCCAGTTTCGACATATTTCAGTCTGTTTGCGCCCCAGCAACTTTACTTAGGATTTAACTGCTACTTTTTGCTACAATAAATGAAAGTGTTTTCTCCATCGCTTGTTTTTAGTCATAATTCGTGTTCATACCATATCGAAATGCAAGTTTTGTCGATATCCGTCCATAGCAATTTTTCCTTTGAAGGCTGTATTATGCACACGCTAAATTGTCGCTGGCGATCTATATAACTAATGGAGCATATAGTTATAAGTTACTCGCCGTCGGTGACCTTTTTCTTTGTACAGCAGAACTGCCGACGGTACCGCCGATAAAGCAGGTTTTCACCTGTGCAGGTTGCTACTGGTCTCGCAGCGCAATTGTTCTTCGGTTCTGCTATTCCGCATCCACGCCAATGTTGCAAACTCTTACGGTTTCCGGCAGCCGAAAGTGGCACTTTCATTGCGGAGTAACAGTGTTCGCTTGCTTCTTTTGTCAATGGACTAAACCTAATCGTTAAGTAGCGAGTGACGTGTGATACAGTGGCCGAACTGTGGTCTGTCTCTTAGGTCTGTACGTGCTGTACTTATTACAAATATATCTCATTTGCACCTCCTCCCATGTACCATGTACCTTGGGGATGATGGGGAGGCCTGCATGCCTCAGCGATACAGATAGCCGTACCGTGGGTGCAACCACAACGGAGGGGTATTTGTTGAGAGGCCAGACAAACGTGTGGTTCCTGAAGAGGGGAAGCAGCCTTTTCAGTAGCTGCAGGGGCAACAGTCTGGATGATTGACTGATCTGGTCTTGTAACATCAACCGCAATCGCTTGCTGTGCTGGTACTGCGAACGGCTGAAAGTAAGGGGAATACAGAGTTATAAATACAAAATCAAATACGAATAATGCAGGTGCAGGTTTAATAATGAATAAAAAATAGGAGCTCGGGTAAGCTACTACGAACAACAGAGTGAACGCATTATTGTAGCCAAGATAGACACGAAGTCCACGACTACGACAGTAGAACAAGTTATATGCCAACTAGCTCCGCAGATGACGTACAGATTGAAGAAATGTGTGATGAGATAAAAGAAATTATTCAGACAATGAAGGGAGACGAATATTTAATGGTCATAGGCGACTGGAGTTCGATAGTAGGAAACGGAAGAGAAGGAAAAGTAGTAGGTGAATATGGAATGGGGTAAGGAATGAAAGAGGCAGCCGCCTGGTAGAATTTCGCACAGAGCGTAACGTAATCATAGTTAACAATTGGTTTCGGAACCATGAAAGAAGGCTGTGTACGTGGAAAAGGCCTGGAGACACTGGAAGGTTTCAGATGGATTATATAATGATAACACAGAGATTTGGGAACAAGGTTTTAAATTATAAGACATTCCAGGGGTAGATATGGACTCTGACCGCAGTCTATTGGTTATGAACTGTAGATTAAAACGGAAGAAACTGCAAAAAGGTGGGATTTAAGGAGATGGGACGTGGACAAACTGAAAGAACCAGAGGTTGTAGAGCGTTTCAGAGGGAGCATTAGGGAACAATTGACAAGAACAGGTGAAAGAAGTACAGTAGAAGAAGGATGGGTAGCTTTGGGAGATGAAAGGCAGCAAGGGATCAAGTAGGTAAATAGAAGAAAACCAATAGAAATCCTTGTTAACAGAAGAGATATTGAATTTAATTTATGAAAAGTGAAAATATAAAAATGCAGTAAATTAAACAGACAAAAAGGAATACGAACGTCTCAAAAATGAGATGGACTGCAAAATGGCAAAGTAGGAGTGGCTAGAGGACAAATGTAAGGATGTAGAGGCATTTCAGGGATAGGGGAAACGTAGATATTGCCTACATGAAAATTAAAGAGACCTTTGGAGAAAAGATAACCACTTGTATGAATATCAAGAGCTCAGACGGAAAACCAGTTTTAAGCAAATAAGAGAAGGCAGAAACGTGTAAGTAGTATATAGAGGGGCTATAAAGGGCGATGTACTTGAGGACAATATTATGGAAATGGAAGAGGACGTAGATGAAGATGAAATGGAAGACATGATAGTGTGTGAAGAGTTTGACAGAGCACTGAAAGACCTTAGTCGAAACAAGGCCTCATAGTAGACAAAATTCCATTAGAGCTACTGATAGCCTAGAGAGCCAGGCCTGACAAAACACTGCCATCTGGTGAGCAAGATGTATGAGACAGGCAAAATATACTCAGACCTCAAGAAGACTATAATAATTCGAATCCCAAAGCAAGCGAGTATTGACAGGTGTGAAAATTAGCGAACTATCAGTTTAATAAGTCACAGCTGAAAAATACTAACACGAAATCTTTACAGGCGAATGGAAAATCTGGTAGAAGCCGACCTCGGGGAAGATCAGTCTGGATTCCGTAGAAATGTTGGAACACGTGAGGCAATACTGGCCCTACGACTTAATCTTAGAAGATACCTTAATGAAAGGCAAATATACTTTTCTAGCATTTGTAGACTTTGAGAAATCTTTTGACAATGTTGACTGGAATACTCTCTTCCAAATTCGGAAGGCTGCTGGGGTCAAATACAGTGAGCGAAAGGCTATTTACAATTTGTACAGAAACCAGATGGCAGTTCTAAGAGTCGAGGGACACGAAAGGTAAGCAGTGGTAGAGAAGGGAGTGAGACCGGGTTGTAGCGTATCTCCGATGTTATTCTCTCTGTATATTGACAAGCAGTAAAGGACACAAAAGAAAATTTTGAGTCGGAATGAAAATCCATGGAGAAAAAATAAAAACTTTGTGGTTCGCCGACGACATTGAAATTCTGTCAGAGAAGCAAATGACCTGGAAGAGTAGTTAAAAATTTTTGATCTACATAATCCGTGCATGAATTTGCATTCATGCAGACATAAATCAGGGCAAGCCTTCGGTAGGTGAAGATGTGCCTCGAACATTACGTGGTGTATGAGCTCTCTAATGAATGCGAAACTGTTTCAGCTCAATCTAACTAGAACACATCTCACACACTAGCTGCAGGTTGTGTTGTTGATACAGATCCCGAAAAATGGCCCGACAAAATAGAAGATATTATTAGGGTGGTCTTAACCAAAAGAGGCCATCCGGAACACACCTCACACTCGAATTGGAAGTTATGCTGTTGATGCAGGTCTCACGAAATTGCCCGACGAAGCAGACGCTTTTATTAAGACAACATTAATCAAAAGAAGCCCTCCAGAACAAATAACTCAATTTGACAGCTGCACTAAGAATGATTTTAATCGTCGCTTTACTACTAAAAATTGCAGTTACAGTTTGTGCAATGGTGAAATTGTTCCAAAAAATGGTTAGTCCAGTCAAAATTTGCAGACGTTATTTTTTTATTTCTGCTTCAAACTCGTTTGTAGCATTAAAATATTACCCATTTCAGGTGGTAACAGTAATTGGGTAGAGCTTTGAAGAAGAATTTTCTCACGTGGCGGCAAAATACCTGGAGTATTACCGTTCTGCCACGACCGGTAAAGAATCTAGTTTACTTAAGAGACAAAATGGACCGCTCACCGAAGAACAAAGCTCTATACGCATCCTTTCACGTTTTACACACAAGTACATGTACTATATAATGCAGTTCCCCGTTGCAGACGTAGCGTTTGAACATTGATTTGTTGTTAATATTCTATCAGATGCGCCACTGCCGCACTAAATTGGTTTTGGCGTGCTTTCCGTGTTTCTCTTATCAATGATGAAGCATACCGTGTGTGCACGATTTCTTTCTCTCTTCTAGTCTCTCGTGGTGTAACGTGCGGAGCGCTTGCACACGAGCTTGCACAGACACACACACACACACACACACACACACACACACACACACACACACAATCACACATTGAGAGAGAGAGAGAGAGAGAGAGAGAGAGAGAGAGAGAGAGAGAGGGAGAGAGGGTGAGAGAGTGGTGGTGGGGTGGACGGGAAGAGAGAGTTGGGGGCCTGAAATATAATGTATATATTTGACTTACATTTTCCAAATTGTTTTTTCACGCTTCGGTGGCGTTTTTAATTATCTGAACGACGTACCTCGTAAATGAAATGCGTTATTCAATAATTTAGTTCCATACAACCAGTTTATCTGCTGCGAAGCTTAATTCGAACCGTACATCCGGCTAAACAATTAATGCCAGCACAAGGTTCGGACTTTTGGGAGCACAGTCAATTTTGTGGAACGGCCGGGAACGAAGTACGTCAGAGCAATTGCGGTTTGACTTTTGTTTTCAGTACCCATACTAACGTACCTCTTTATAAGATGGATCCCGAGTGTGGATTGGTCATATGTTGGCAGGTATGTACTGCTGAAGAAGCATTACTTTCGTGCTTGGTAACTTTGTTTAATAGCTGAGCAGTTCACTTTGTAGTCGCTTCATGTCGATTGTTATCATAAAATTCTGGCAGCGGTTTAAGACTATTGTGGCGCAGCAACAGTAGTGTAACTGCAGCTGCTCTGGGAAAGAATTCAAGACGAACGGGACTGTCAGTTGTGTTATGTACTGAGTGTACCTACCTGATCCATTAGCGATCAAAAGGAATTACTGCTTATATGCTTTCTCGATAAATGAAGTTGATAAACACTTACTGAGTCCCTACAGGGAAGTTACGTAGGAAGGAGATGGATATCACAAACGCATTCTGTTAATTTTTTTCTACATTTGCAATGATAATTGATCTCTGCCTCCGAACTTCACAACAGATGACGTACCTTTAATAGTGAAACGTAACTGACAGTTTCCCTTGCATTTTATTCCATTCACGTTCCATATTCCCTATTCATACTGTTTTTTGCCGATTAATTTACCAACACCAACTCAACAACGATAATCTACAAGTATAGGAACTGTAAAACTGACAGTCATCATCATCATCATCATCATCATCATCATCCCACGCCATTCTGTTGATTCGATGAGTGGGCGGACGAGGCTTTTTCACCAAGATGCTGTTCCAGGTATGTCCTCTCTGCTCAGTGTCAGATTTCACCATATTCTTGTACCTGAGTCATTTGTCTTCCTCGCGGTCTTTTATCTCAGAGATTTACATCACACAGTACTGTTAGTAGCCTGTTAGCATGCCGGCCGCTGTGACTGAGCGTTTCTAGGCGCTTCAGTCCGGAACAGCGCTGCTGCTAGGGTCGCAGGGATCCTGCCTCGGGCATGGCTACGTGTGATGCCCCTAGGTTAGTTAGGTTTAAGTAGTTCTACGTCTAGGGGACTGATGACCTCAGATCTTAAGTCCCTTAGTGCTTTGAGCCATTTGAACGTGTTAGCATCCATCTGTCGCATGGATCTAGACCATCTGAGCCTCTGGTACGTTGTTTTGTGTTGAAGTCTTACAGGTTGAGACTGTTTTCGGATTTCTACATTTCGGATTCTATTTTATCGCGTCGTTCCGACCATGCTATGGAGAAACCTCGTCTCAGATGCCTGAATTCCGCTGATATCCATGTTTCACAACCATATGTCAAAATAGGAATATAATAATTTGCATAGGTCATTCTCTTACATTTTGACGGTAACTTTTTATTCCATATGAGGTGTTTAACTATTTGATAGAAATTACCATCTGATTTGATTCTGATTCTGAGGATGGTTTCCTTATGTATAGAACAAGCATTGTAAACAAAACTGCAAAGGTATCGGAAATTCTGGGTCATCTGCAGCTGTTTCTTCTCTATTTCGACGTGTCCCATTGTTTGTCCATTCAATGAACATCGCCTCACATTTCTCCTGGGTGAAACTGGATTATATGCTTTTGCAGTTTCTGCCCAGGAGTTTTTTTGACCTTGAAAGACTTCTTTAGAGTCGCCCCACTGACATATATCACCAGAAAACAACTGCATTTAATTTTTTCATCTCTGATGATATGGCTTGGTGTATTTTACCCTGCATCTTGTTCATTACAGTAACGAAAAGAAGAGAAAACAGAACTCCACCTTGCCTTAACTGAGGATTCATACCAATGATTGTGGTTATTCCTGGTATTCCTACGCGTGATGTAATATTACTGTGACTATCATCGTAGAGATTCTTGATTCTGTGTACCATGCCATTCTGTATTACAAATTTCTTCAGTGCTAATTACACCTTTTCCTTGTTCATAGCATCAAACGCTTCCTTCATGACCATCTTCATGGTATCGAACGCTTCCTTCACATCCATCTTGGATGCTGCTCCAGGTCTCTCTTGTGTACAAAGATTTTTCCATTAAATTGCAGAGAGCAAAAATTATGTCACTTATTGATCTTCCTTCCCAGAAATCCTACTGTTCTTCCGAGAGATATGCTTCTGTGAGAGGTTGATCTTTTGCTTTATAATTCTTTCATATAGTTTACTGCTTTGGACTGGCAAAATATATATATTATTAAATACGTTTTTTTGTGTTCCATCTTTCGACTGTTTTATATCATACTCGATATCTCTGCTTGTCATGTCTTTATCACCTCTCTTGCGCAGTCTCACTGCATTGAATTTACTCCTCAATTTTTACACCTATCGCTGATTTCAGGTTTGATCCTTAGAGAGGTCCCGATTTCTGTTGATATTGTAACTGAATTGTAGCGCAATAATTCCGCTGAGGATGGAGTCTAGACTCATGAAAAAAAAAAAGGGTGCTGAGGAGATTATATTCTCCTGCAGCGGCTCGTCTACCAAACGTATTGAAAGTTCTGCCCTTATGTGATTCACTCATAACATGTAGTCATACTTACAGTCTTGGAAGCTACAACTTTCATTATTCATGATCACTGAAGGCGGACAGAATGTACTAAGGAAGAAGAAACCGAAATCAAGGATGACTCAAGAAATGCTCGAAACCATAAAATAAATAAATTGTTTGAGTTAAATAGACTTTGAACGACACAGACATTCAAAAGTTACACAACAATTATGTCACACAGAAATTTATTAACGGACGAGACTGATAAGTAGGGAGAAGAAGAAGACCTAGCAAAAGCAAACACAGCAAGATGTAGACCTACTCAAAAATTTGATCACTGCATTTTAAATTGTACTCAGTATTGTGAAGAGAAGGCTAAAAGCTAACATCAACAAACGTTTAGGAAAAGACCAAGGTTTTGATTGAGAACAGAGAAAGAAATCAAGGAATGTTTGATAGTACCATGAGTGATCTTGGAAGGAAATTCTACGACAGTCTGGAAACGCTGTATTCAGTGACCTAGAGAAGCTTTTTGATAGAGTATGCTAGAAGACATTGTTCAGAAATCTGGATGAAATTGGAATGCGCTGGAGAGGAAAGGTTGATTCTCAATCTATACAAAATCCAGAGGATAGTAACAGACATCAACACGACTAAAATAGATATTAGGGTAAGAATAGGCTGTCATCTCTGTCTTTATTTACTTTTAGTAAGCGTAGTACAAATATACAAAAGCAGCACCAAAGGGATAAGAACTGACTGTAAATAAACAAGTTCTATTCGTATTCGATTTGCTGGTCATAAAGTAGACTTACCATACTCTGAAATGTATATGAAGTAGATGATAAAAACTTTGTCTGACGCCATGGATAATCGAAAAGTACATAAACAAGATTAAAATAGTAGTGGTAAGTATATCAAACAGGCAATGTGTGTCTTACTGAAACAGCCATTCTTGTATGTCCCACGCCATGTGTACCACTTAGTTACAGTTGCTGCAGTTAATTCCACTGCTAATACATTGTAATAGGGACGTTCTGTACCTGCCTCTTAATATTTTTCCTGCGATTATTCAGTCCAGGATGTGTCCAATTAACTTAGTTTCTCTTGTCTGCAACAAGTTATGCAGTGTCCTTAGTAGGGAACCAAAATTGGCTCTGGAACAATCAAGAAAATTTAAGATAGATGTTACCTCCTTATCTATAACTTCAGGTGTCAATGTCCTCCCACTCTCCCAATCCCAAACCCATCACTCCCTCCCCCCTCCACTACCCCACCCCCGCCCATCCTGGGATAGAGGGTCCATAGTTTTCTACACGCCAGGTACTTGGCCTAGCTTCCGTATCACTTTTATTGATGACTTGCCATAATTTATTGTTCAGTTGTGTAATTTATAGAATTTAATACCCAGTTACTGCACTTATAATAGTTCGCTTTTATCACCATTGTTTGTTACTCCAAAAACACACACCCAGGATATTCGACCAGTTCTGTGCGTCCTGTCACTTTTGTTTTGTCCATCAAAGTGGTAGGGTCACGATCAGCCATCAGAAAGACTCCTCTCTGATGTTCTACCTATCTGCACACCAGACATGTTCCTCTACATTTAACGCAATTACGTTTTCTTACAAAATTTCACCATAGTATTGTGTCCAGTGACATTTTTGGAAGCACGTCAGCAAATGACTGCAATCTTCCATTGCCATCTACAGGGACTATTTGTTACACTTTTTCTGATTTCTCAAAATATACACATTTCAAGATCGTAAATATAAGACTGTAAATGTTTAACAGTCACAATACTGCATTATTTATACAAATGAGGCACTCGGTCGTAAAACATGGTATCTAACAATTTTTGCCAATTGGCGTTTTTGGCAACGTCGGACTCCTTACAGCTGATATCATAGGTTGGCGAAGGAATCTGAGGGAGATGTGTACGTTGTAATAAATTATGTTGGTATTATGTTATGGTAAATGACAGCTGACTGCAGGTAAAACATTGTAAGTAACAAACATGGCGGCCCGACACAGTCTGTTCCGTAGTGATGAGGAACTTGAATCGAAAGTTTCGAGCGCTAACAATAATTCTGACTACAGTTCTTCCTGTAATGACGAAGATGAAAGCCCAGAGTATTACCCTGTGTATGAGTGCAAACAAATCTGATGCAAATTACTCCTTAAAAAGGTAAGAACAGATGCCTTTGTTTCTTAATCCGTTTGAATTAAAAGATAGTATGTACTGTACTTAGCAAGTTTTACTGCCTGTTCCGTATTGAAACTTTTCAAAAACGGAAATTCTGAACGTTCCTTTCATCAAATATGAACTGAGTAAGTGGTAACCGAACTTCGTAAATCATAAACACAATGCATTTTATAGAAATAACCGAAATAGGTTTCATTTTGACTCGCAAATTATAAATATGTGCGAAGGTGACCATGGTACCTACTAGAGTTACCATGTTTTACACCCACTAGGTTAAATCACACACGATTTTTTCTATTATCATGGTGCAACTCAGCACTTCAGAACAAATGTCTACCTGAAACGTAAACACAACACTTTTACCTTACGTCTTGTAGTGTAGCGACTTAAGCGCTTGACCACCAAGCCAGAAGTCACGAGATTGAATCCTGCTTGGATCACGAACCGTTTTCAGTTAATCTTCGGACCGATCGTTTTCAATAAGATACGAATTACGCCAGATACAGCCGCGGTTCGGCTTCCGCGATGAACTGTAGATCCCCTCTCTTGCAGCTTGGGGATACGGGAACCTCCCAAGTGGCTTCAAGTTGATAGACTAGCAACAGAATCGGGAGATACACGAGATTTTTATTATTATCCCTTGCACTTTTCTTTTGGAACGAATGGTAATGAGCTTATAAGGCGTCAGGCAAATCCAACACCTTCCATGAAAACCCTGACATGATAAGCAAATCCAGTAGTATGTCACATGGCTCCGAATAAATCGTGACATTAAATTAACCAAAGTAATACGAGTAACGAGTGAGCAAATGGAATACCACAGACTAACGCAAGAATGCCTAAATGCATGTCATACCTTCCCACAGTGAGACAGACGCAGTTCCGAGGGGAGAAACGAGAACAGAAGCCGAGAGCATAACCGTGTTAAGCTGGAAGGCCGGACGGACACCCACGTCGCCAGCTAACCGCTAGGACCACACACGACCCACAAGTTTTAGCGTGAGACTTTTTCGCGTCTCTGTTACTTTAGAAGCACCCCCCAGCCCATGTTAAAAGCTAGAGCCCTCCAGAAGAACAGTATACATCTTACGATAACACAAACTGGGCCACACCACCCGCAAGTTTTAGCGTGCGACTTTTTCGCGTCTCTGTTACATCAGGACCACCCCCCCAGCCCATGTTAAAAGATAGAGCCCTCCAGAAGAACAGTATAAATCCTACGATAACGCTAAAAGGACCACACCAGCTGCAAGTTTTAGCGTGAGACTTTTTCGCGTCTTTGTTACGTTGCAAACTTTAAAAGTATAACGTTTCTCATTGGATAGACAGAATTTTTGTAGGCGGAACTTAAGGTTAACATTGAGACCCTGATTGGTCAGATGAAAATACAGCCAGATAGTTTTTTTTTAAACCAAGTTCGGTAAATTGTAGTAAGGAGAAGTTAGGGGAGAGTTACTTCCGAGACAGCGAGGTGAGCAGAGCTGTGCTGCCCGCCGCCCCCTGACGAACACCGACAAGGTAATGAATGCGCGCGATGCCGCATAACAGCCCATAAAGCTTCACTCAGAACTGCAGAAGTCTCATCTGTTACACCCCTTTTTGCGTAATATTAGTGTCGATCGTCAATTAAATCTCATGGTGTTCACATTTGCCACTTGAAGTAAAAATCTGAAACGCAATGATTTTTCTGTTATATAGCTATTGAGAAGCCATATCAGCCACAGTAATTTACGGCAAGTTAGATAAGTAATTAAAGATAATTGAGGGTCACTGTAGACCATTTTGATAGTTTTCTCTTTTGTTAAACTTAATTTAAGCCCGGATTATAGATGTGATATGGCATAGGTCATCCTTCGATCCATTGTAGAACTTGGAAACCCATTCAGGGAATATTCGATCACATTTTTGTTGAACGCAGTCGGTTTTTACCATCCTGTATTAAAAAAACATTTCCTTTTATCAATAGCGCAATTTATAAACAATGTTTTGTGAGTAGAATAAAATTTCCAATGGTAAACTTAACTGCTTTTTCGACGTTATTTTACCAGCTAACTAAAAATAGGAAAGCCTTGGACCCCTTCCACTAAATTTAGTTAGTATTAAGATTCTTTGACAGGGAGTGCAGTGGAGCTGACGCTGAAATCATTAAGTATTTGGTTATATCATCGCTAGTCTCACTGAACTCTTCTGAATTCTACACGTCATGTGTGGTCTGACGTCTCCTTACCAGCAACAGGTCCCAGGTTTAAAATAGTCAATTCCCTAAAAAATCACACTCAGAGCGTCGTTGCGCGAAAGTGGTAGGGAGACACGATATAGAACAACAGACACCACGCAGAATGTTAGAAAATGGCGACCCTGCCAGGATGGTAAAAGACCACGAATGAAGGTCGACCACATGCCTAACTAGGTCAGAAAAACATCTTATTGAAAAATTTTTGTAAAAAAAAAAATTTTTCCTAAAGTTATACATAGTCGAAAACAGTAGCTGCAGCGATAGATAGTAATAAAGTATTCAATAGATAGACATTCTAGCAGAGACAACAGCATAATTAAGTTATTAATTTTAATATTGTTAGAATTAAGTGTTCTCTCCAATGCAAGCGCACAGGTGGCGGATACATCGTTGACAAGTTGGTTCTGACCCAACAAGTAAGTGAATGGATTGTCAAGTCGAGTGTGCAAAAAGTTTATGAAACGCGTGAGATCGTATGAGTGCATGTTGACGCGAAGTAGGGCGCGTGAATTGCTTTTAAAACAGAAAATAGTGGATTCGGAAAGACTAGCAATGGCAGATCGAGACCTTGACCGAATTAAGGTAGAAACCCAGCATGAAAATGGACAGATAATAGAGGACAGTACGACAGACGATGCAGTATCGCGAGAAATAGGACAGATAACGCACCATAACGGGGATAATGTATGCCAAGGCACAGAAAACCTAGGTCAGCATACGACAGAGGAGCAGGAAAGTAGAGAGATAGTCGATGAGGATTCTAACTTGCGTCTTGAATACGTAGAATCCATAGTACAAGTAATCAGAGCTCCCTCACCACAGAGTACAAGGAACGCGAGCAGAAACGGATCACAGCACAGTTCAATGCAACCGGTTGCGAACCAACACTTGGGCGAAAACACAGAGCGTAGGACGTCGGAAGAAAACGCATATAGGACCCACCAATCTGGCAGAATTATTACAACAAATTACGGAAACCATGACAAGGCAAAATAAAGACATAGCGAACCAAATTCAAATTCAGAAAGCAAAAACCACGAGACAAATGCGTGAGATTAAAGAACAAAACAAAAAAAATTCAGTTACACCTAAGTCATATTGAAGTCGAGGCAAAAGAATCTCAAGAAGTGATAGGAAACTTAATAACAGGTCACAATCAGTTGAGAACAGACATTGACGAGGTTCAAGAGGACGTACAAACATTGCGTAATGACATTCAAGACGAGATTAAAACATTACGTAACAACACCCACGGAGAAGTCAAGAAACTAGAGAAACAGATAAACGTAATTACTCGACAAGCAGCAGGTACAGAGCGTAAAATTGTTGAAAACAGTGTGTTACACAAACGTATCACAAAAGCAGCGCTGAAAAGATATGACAACCGCATAGTCAAAATAGAAGCGCAAACGAAGCGACTATTTCAAAAATTGCGAACAGAGTTGTTGAAACCGTTGAAGAGCGTAGTGAACAAGATCGAACAAGCACAGAGTCTGCAACCACATCCGTATCTGTAACAGCACCGGAAAAACAAGCAATTAACGAAGATATTACGCATTTGAGATTCCAATCACCGGCGGAAAGTAACATACGTGAAATCAGACAGCCTGCACAGCAACAAACACGTTTCGAAATTCTTGATGAACGAACGTCATCACAAACACATGCGGAACCACAAATGTATGTTTCAAGACAGTTTGGATAGTGCAATGATGCAGCAAGATTAGCCGGACAACACACCGAACCAATACCTGACAATGGAAAGCCAGGTCGCGAAGAGTACAGTGCAATGCATTCAGCTACACGTTCACAACCGATGGAAGAAAATTATTGCGTACCACTCCAACGATACTACGCAAGGGTAGGTGAAAGTTACAGTGGACTATATCCAATGGATCTACC
This sequence comes from Schistocerca piceifrons, assembly GCF_021461385.2. NCBI lineage: Eukaryota > Metazoa > Arthropoda > Insecta > Orthoptera > Acrididae > Schistocerca > Schistocerca piceifrons. The sequence goes on along the minus strand of NC_060144.1, from coordinate 73,317,064 downwards.
ACAACCGGAAAGAACGACGGGAGAAATGATCAGAAACGAAAGTGGCGAAGAATCGCGAATTTCATATGGAACTATGAAGAAGTATGACAACGATCATTTTCTCACAGTCAGAAAATTTCAACACTTTCGAGAAGGAAACTCATTACGTCCACGAACTTTTATTAATTAATTCCGAGTAGGATTACCAGAACACTGGACGCTTGCACACAAATTAGACTTTATATGTGCACACATGTCAGGAACAGTCGCAGAAACCAAGCAGAATGTTGCAGCGACATGCCGATCGTACGAAGATTTCAGAGAGAAGTTTCTCTCACGATACTGGTCCAGCGAAGCACAGAACAGAGTGAAGTACGAATTATTACAGAACCCATATTTTGAAAATTCAGGAGAGAAGAGTCCCGTGAAATTTTTCGAATTAGTGGCAAAGGAAAATCAATGCTAAGATGTACCATACAGTGACGGAGAGTTGATTAAATCATGCGCGATGAAGCTACAATTGAAATACCAGCAGTCATTAGTAGGTCGCGGAGGCAATGACGTCGATGCATTTAAAGGCATTCTAAGGGAACTAGAGTTCATATTTTCGGAAGATGACGCAAGAAAAAGACGAAGCGCACGTGAAAACGAAAGCAAAAAGCAGTGGAATCCACAAGACACAGTACGAAGAAACAATAATTACGAGCCGTATGATAACTTCGCACCAAGAAACGACAATAGATTTCAACAAAGAACCGGTTATGGATTTAGAAGAGAATATGGCAATAACTATAATTCACCCAGGAACGGCAACAACTATTACAGAGGGAATAACGACAATCGGAACGGGTACTGGAGAACCAATAGACCGACAAATTATCAACAAAGTAACCACTATCAACAAGCTGAACAAGAAAAGAGAATACAGATAGAAGAGGTGGAGGTAAGACCACCAAACCCCGATAAACGTTCGAATTGACAGCTAAGCGCCCATGCCAAAGAGAATGACGCAACGACCCAGGACAATTGCAGCACCTTGAACAGAGAAGTAAAAATCTTATCACGAGAAGAGAAGAAGGAAGAAACTAATCCGTAGGGACCAGATGAAAACGAAGACAAGAAAATAACAATATCGTGTTGGGACGAAATTATTTGGGAGAATACTGACGAGGAAGATGAATTACCAGAGACATGCACAACGAATTTAGAAGGAAAGGACGAAGTAATGAGTATTGCAAATCTATTTGAGATGGAAACCAGGGAAAGCGAATTCAATGAGGATAATGCGCAGTCGACAGAAGTTAAAAATAAGTTACGAGTGGGCACACAACCCAACGTATATACTGAAGGAAGCTATGAAGCGATAATTAGAGCATTTAGATGCGATTATGTGGAAGTAGCGACGAAGAGGGAGAAGATAGACGAGGATGAGGAAAAAGTAGAGGATGTTGAAGAAAGCGTAAATGAAGAAAGAAATAGAGAAGAGGAAATAAAAGAGAGAGAAGTAGCAGTCGAAGCTTATCCTACAGAAAGTTCGAATTCACAAGAGAAATTCCTAAAAAGACTCATGTATGATTCAGTGGAGGATTCGTTGATGCAAGAAGAAGAAGAACAGAACCAACCCTTTCAGATTTAACCAATTGTGAATGACATGGTAAAGCATATCCCAGTCAATATTGTAATTGATAGCGGAAGTGAACTGACTGCGATCTCAGGAAATTTATTTATCGAGTGTAATGCCAATGAGGAATTTCCAGTTCTGAAAACACGTAAGATTATAGCAAGAGGTCCTATTAGAAACAATGCTGCGGAAGTTAAGAGACAAACAAGGTTAACTCTTTCGTGCCAAGGTCAAAAGATCGAAGCCAACTTCGTGATTATACCTAAACTAACTATAGATTTGATTGTAGGGGCAGATTTTTTAAATGAGAGACGAGCGATAATGGATATGGGGAAAGGTAGCGTAACATTCGGGAATGTCACACTTCTCTTTGAGCAAAAGCTAAAATTAGAAGAAATACCAGTTATAAACAAACAATTAAGAATGGTGCGAGATAAAGATGATGAAGAATTAGAATGGTATGCACAAAAAGGGGAATCGCCTCAACTCATGTTAGATGTCCATAAAGAAATCGACGAAAAATTGCAAGAAATTCAAGGTATTTTGGAACACAGTAAAAGAGAATTAGAGGGTATTTTACGAGATAAAGCAGAGGTATTTTTACCTAAGACTGGCAGTATTAAGCACTTTCAGTACAAGTTTGAAGTAAAACAGCACAAACCATTTAGAATACCACCCCATACAATCCCATTAAGCTACAGGAATAAAGTATTCCAGGAGATATCTAAAATGATAGATGACGATATTATTGGACCAGCTACCTCCACATATAACAGCCCGCTCCATATTGTATAAAAACGAGATGGGAGCATCTGGTTAGTGTTTGATTCCAGACAGATCAACACAATCATAATCACTGAGACAGATCGCCCAGAAAAATTAGAGGAATTGATACAAAACTTTCACGGTGCTAAGATATTTTCATCAGTTGATTTACAGAGTAGTTTCTGGCAAATAGAATTGGCCCCATAATGTAGAAAATTTACAGCGTTTATAGTATTCGGTAGATGTTACCAGTTTAAACGATTGCCATTTGGTTTAAACATATCACCAGCAGCGTTTATTAGGGGATTTAATACTATACTCAGTCCTGAAATTTTACAAAAAATTACTTGTTATGTTGATGATGTGATTATAGCAGAAACCTCTTGGAAACATCACAACGACACATTAAATCAGTTTTTACAGATCATGAAAGAGCATTGGGTCACAATAAATATAACAAAATCCAAATTTGGAAGGCGAGAGGTCAAATTTCTAGGACACATAATTTCCGAGAAAGGGGTAATGCCTGACCCAGAAAAACTAACGGCAATCAAAGAATTCTGTACTCCATATAATAAGAAAACTCTCAGAGGATTTCTAGGTCTCACCGAATTCTATAAAAAATTTATTTGGATCGACTCTCTCGCAACACCACGCCTATGTGCATTGACTGGAAGAAACACGCCATGATTATGGGATCAACAAGCCAATGAAATTTTAAAAGTGTAAAACGCACTAACAACAGCACCGATTTTAGCACATCCTGATCTCACACAAATTTTTTGTATGGCCACTGATAGTGCGAAAACAGGTTTAGGAGTAGTTTTATTCCAAGAATACGAACAGGCAGGGCTAAGATCATATAGAACAATTGCATTTGCCAGTCGGGTACTCACAAAAAGCGAGAAAAACTATTCAGTCACGGAGCCAGACGCATTGGCCATTGTATGGGGCTTCCAACGTTTTCGATACTTCCTATTCGGAGGAAAAACAAAAGAAGACACTGACCACAAAGCATTAGAATTTCTGTTATCTGCCAAACTAACTCATGGGAGGTTAGCCAGATGGATGTTAATACTACAAGAATTTGACTTCACTATTACACACATACCAGGACCAGCGAATGTATTAGCAGATGCTTTATCATGATGTCCACAGGGTGCATCCAATAACATAGGTTTGGAAACAGAAGAAGACCAGTTTACAATGTACTATATGAAACAAGTACCTTTCGAAAACTACATTACGACAGCATTGAAAAACATAGGCAAAGAACAGGACAAGGATCCCAAAATACAAGGAATCAAACACAAGTGGAGAAGTAAGGATTTTCCAGACACTCGACAGCACTATCTCGTAAAAAACAATGTTTTATTTTTTAGACGAAATGTTGCAACGAATGAATGGTTAATTTATATCTCAGATGAACTAATTTATAAGTATATATGGTATACACATTTAAGTAATGGCCACTTTGGACCAAAGAAATGCTTTTTAAAAATAAAACAAACAAGCCATTTTCCTAATATGGAAAGACGAATTAGAACAGTATTAGTCAAATGCAAAAAATGTATGAGGGCTAAACACGTCACTTTCCAAACCAAGCCACCTATGTTTTCAATAATCCGTAAAAGATGCAACAGATTTGATGGGACCCCTCCCACGCACAAAAAATGGATATATTTTCATATTTGTCGTTTTGGAACTTACTTCTAAATATGTTACCCTGACACCATTAAAACGGACAACAGGTCTTACTATAAGTAAAGCATTTAGACAAGATTTTCTCAGACAAGTAGGTCGAGTGGAACGATCAGTGCAATGGCAGAACACTTTAAAACAACACAAAATAAAACCCATCTACATATCTAAGTACAAACCTAGTGTAAATCCAGCAGAATAATCTATGAAAGGCATAGGCACTGAGAAAATGTTATATTTCCTATTGTACCACATAGACAGCACAAACAAGTCATAGCAACAACACTCTCCAACATCAGAAAGGCAGCCATTAAAAGAAAAGAAAGAGGAGATAGAACAGCAATTAAAAGAACATTCTCAGTAGGCCAGAAGGTATTTGTAAAAACACACCACACGCTGCATACAAAGGACCAGTCATAATTAGCCGAATTGCTCATGATAATGCTGTGCAACTAATGAACCCAAAAACAGGCAAGACCTTAGGACTTCACCATGTGAGCCATATCAAAAAGTCTTACGATTAATTTTATTACTGGTAAATAATCAGCACAATATTTCAATATTATGTTGCAGATAAGATCATCAGGAGAAAGAAGAATGAAGAGAGAGGAAGGTGGGAAAAAGAAAGTAGTTTCAATAAAAACAAAAACAAAAATGACACCAATAGTACCATAGATGAAGGTGAAGGAATAAAGTATAGATAGTCTAACAGCATGAAATACTAAAATACTATACACCATGACACTACACAAAAATAAAAAAAACGAATTTGAGGTTTCTTGTAGAAGTTAAGACTCAAAATGTCTTAGAATTGTAACATGGAAAGGGCACCGAAATTTGTAAAGCTTTTTAAGAAGGCGTAAAACAGTGTAGGTACTAGACATATGTTAGATGATTATAAGTAAAACTTTTTGTAAGAACCATTGTAAATACTCCAGCAAGGACGAGATGCAACGACCCACTAGTTGCAACGAGAGAATATCAAGAAAGAAAAGGACATAATTAGCAAGACACGATTCCTACAAGGCGGAAGCGTCAAGAGAAGGGAAAGGACAGTGAGACCAACAGAAGGCCCTTGTAGCTGAAGTGGGCAATAAATCTGCCCGCTAGGCGGAACCCTGCAGAGACACGACAGGACACGAAGAGACCGGTGCAGGGACTGACAAGCAAACACTGGACTTTCACCACTCGTAAATCCCGGACCACCCCCGACTCGGCGGAGTGAGCAAAATATGGCCCGATGAGAAGACCGCTTGGGCAAGCCACCACTGGGAAAAAAATATGTGTAAAAGTCACACTACCGCTATCAAACAGCATGCTGATGCACAAAACTGAAGAAAATGTCCACAAAGTAGAAATGACATGTCCAAACCATTTATCAAACTCTTACTAGGAGGAGACCTTCAAAGCGACTAGTTATCAATAAATATTTCCATATCCTGTCCAGTGAAGAACCAAGAAGCAAGTAAGAAGCAGAGAAAAAGCAAGAAGAACAGAAGTTGAAGATTTGCAAGATTGAGACCAAGAAAGAAGTTGGGTGAGGAATAGACAACATACCTTCCCAAATCCCTATCCTATTGTAAACTAGTTGTCTGCGAAGTATTACAACGAAAAACGACCGCTTTCAGCGACACATAACGATGACTTTCACGCATACAAAGCCAGTAAACCACGACATTCTGCACTCACAGCTCCATTCCATTATGGGACCTCCACAACAGCAACACACTCTTGCAAAGCCAACAAGGAACAACAAACGAAGCTGTACATCAAATACTAGCCCACATCCATCTCGCTCAGTTCCATCACCTTTGTGCAAAAACATTCGCCAACGTCATGCTTAAACATTCATAGGATTGTGTGAATGTGTGAAATCAAATTATGTGATGTAGGAATTGTGCAAAAGAAATGTGTGAAAAACTAAATAAGTTAAGCACACCAGACAGCTAATAAACTAGCAAAATAACAGTCATTGACTATGGACTTAAGTAAAAAATAGACTATCGATAAAGATAAGTCATTAGTTCTGAAATGGACAATATATAAAGAACAAAAGTAAGGCATAATAAACACTAAGACTATATGCCACTTATTTTCTCCCCATAAAAATAAAAGAATAACTATATTTTACTTATTTTCTTCTTATAAAAACAAAGAATAAAAAATTATCTTGTTGGATGTTTTCCTATCTTTTTAGTATTTGTAGGATAATATCTGAATACTTGAGTATGTATATTTCTTTGTCAAAACAATTCTTGGAAATAATTCTTATTTGTTAGTGCAACAATGTTGAAATGAGTGTCTAGAAACAAAAACATTTTACTTGTACATGATATTTAGAAAATATGTTAGGAATAGATTTTACTTAATTACTACATTTATAAAAGCAATATTTCTAAGAAAATCGATGTGAAAGACTCCTCACTTTCGATAACAAACTTCTTAAAAAACAAACTTCACACTTAAATAAAGAAAGAAAATAATTAAAAATTAATAATAGCATAAAAATATTTTTATCTTGTCATTTTTAATTATAATGTGGAAGACTATAAGAATATAAATTAGTAATACAAAGTAGCATAGAACAGAATAATGTGGCTGAACAGTAGGCAACGAAATATAGCCAACAGAATAATTTTTGACTGACTTAGACAACGATTCAATCATTGCCTACCTTCAGTGCAAAAATTAAGTTCGAAGGGTGGTGATATCTAAGGTGTCAGGCAAATCCAACACTTTCCATGAAAACCCTGACATGATAAGCAAAACCAGTAGTATGTCACATAGCTCTGAATAAATTGTGACATTAAATTAACCAAAGTAATACGTGTAACGAGTGAGCAAATGAAATACCACAGACTAACACAAGAATGCCTAAATGCATGTCATACCTTCCTCCCGTGAGACAGACGCAGTTCCGAGTGGAGAAACGAGAACAGAAGCCGAGAGCAGAACCGTGTTAAGCTGGAAGGCATTACGATAAGGGATGGACGGACACCCACGTCGCCAGCTATCCGCTAGGACCACACACCACCCGCAAGTTTTAGCGTGAGACTTTTTCGCGTCTCTATTACGTTAGGACCACCCCCTAGCCCATGTTAAAAGCTAGAGCCCTCCAGAAGAACAGCATAGATCTTACGATAACGCTAAAAGGACCACACCAGCTGCAAGTTTTAACGTGAGACTTTTTCGCGTCTCTGTTACGTTGCAAACTTTAAAAACATCGCCCCACCACGAAAAGTATAACGTTTCTCATTGGATAGACAGAGTTTTTGTAGGTGGAGCTTAAAGTTAACATTGAGACCCTGACTGGTCAGATGAAATCACAGCCAGATAGTTTTTTTTAAACCAAGTTCGGTAAATTGTAGTAAGGAGAAGTTAGGGGAGAGTTACTTCCGAGACAGCGAGGTGAGCGGAGCTGTGCTGTCCACCACCCCCTGACGAACACCGACAAGGTAATGAGTGCACGTGATGCCGCATAACAGCCCATAAAGCTTCACTCAGAACTGCAGAAGTCTCATCTGTTACACCCCTTTATGCGTAATACTAGTGTCGATCGTCAATTAAATCTCATGGTGTTCACATTTGCCACTTGAAGTAAAAATCTGAAACGCGATGATTTTTCTGTTATATAGTTATTGAGAAGCCACATCAGCCACAGTAATTTACGACAAGTTAGATAAGTAATTAAAGATAATTGAGGGTCACTGTAGACCATTTTGATAGTTTTCTCTTTTGTGAAACTTTATTTAAACCTAGATTATAGATGTGATATGGCATAGGTCATCCTTCGATCCATTGTAGAACTTGGAAACCCATTCAGGGAATGAAACTTCCTGGCAGATTAAAACTGTGTGCCCGACCGAGACTCGAACTCGGTACCTTTGCATTTCGCGGGCAAGTGCTCTACCATCTGAGCTACCGAAGCACGACTCACGCCCAGTACTCACAGCTTTACTTCTGCAGTATCTCGTCTCCTACCTTCCAAACTTCACAGAAGCTCTCCTGCGAACCTTGCAGAACTAGCACTCCTGAAAGAAAAGATATAGCGGAGACATGGCTTAGCCACAGCCTAGGGGATGTTTCCAGAATGAGATTTTCACTCTGCAGCGGAGTGTACGATGATATGAAATTTCCTGGCAGATTAAAACTGTGTGCCCGACCGAGACTCGAACTCGGGACCTTTGCCTTTCGCGGGAAAGTGCTCTACCATTTTTTTTACTTTTTTTTTTTTATTTTATTGCAACGACGCATTTAACAGTAACTTTGCTCTCGGTAACAGCGGAATATTTCTCGTTGATCACATATTTTCCTCCAGTACCTTCTGCGGAAAATTATTGTTTCTCTACTGGAACAAAAACCACCGCGCTGAATTGTAATCTGTAGTTGCCTAGCGTCCTTGATACTACTTCGCAGGAGGAAATCGCACTTATGAAGTCCTTTTTATCATCTATTCACGTCGTGCAACAACAGTGAGCCCCAAAAAAATGAAATGGCAAAAATGTACGAGACATTCATACCAACGGAGTATACTTAAGGCCAGATACAATTAAATTATTCATAGAGCAGACTAAGGTAACTAATTAATGGTATGTAGTCGTTTTATCGATCTCCAGTTGAATGATCATACAACCTGCTGTAGTACACTTCTTTATTATATCTACATCAGTCTACATGAACATAAATAAAAATGTAATTGTCGTGTGACTAGGGCCTCTCGTTGGGTAGACCGTTCGCCGGGTGTAAGTCTTCCGATTTGACGCCACTTCGGCGACTTGCGCGTCGATGTTGACGAAATGATAATGACAACACAACACTCAGTCCCTGAACGGGGAAAATCTCCGATCCAACCGGGAATCGAACCCGTGCCCTTAGAATTGAAATTCTGTCGCACTGACTACTTTTTTTAATTTATTTTATTATCGAACAAACGGAGAGTACATATATATAGATACACAAAGCAAAAGTTCTTCAAGGTACCAGTTAAACATATACAAATGAGTGTTCGGTAAACAAATTATTAGAATAACGTTAAATACAACAAAGTAGAACATATCCTGTTTTCCTTGTTTTTCTTTGTTCTTTTTTTTGTTTTTGTTTTTGTTTAAAAATTTGTATTGAACAAACTAAAAGTACATATATATTCACTATGCAAGAGTTCTTCAAGGTAACATTTAAAAATATACAAATGACTGTTAGTTAAACAAAAAAAACATTAAAAAAGAAAAACATTAAATACAACAAAATATAACATATTCTGTCTTCTTCCTTTTTTTAAAAAAAAAATTGTGTTTGTTTTTGGTCGATGCATGAGAACGTGGATAAGGGTGTTGCATCATGTGACAGGAAGGCATGGTGCACCCCAACTTTGAGGGGGGTCAAGGAAGACGCTGCGGAGATAACCGGCAAAAGTTTGTTGGTAAGATGGTTGTCGGGTGAGGGTGCTATGCGCGGTCACAACTTTGTACCAGAAGTCAAGGACTGTATGCGGACCACTCTGAAAGAGATATTCTAAAGCCTGTCCTCGAAACCAGTTTAGGGTATGGTGCTTAGCAAGAGGGTAGTGAAATGTCTGGGGCAACAACAGGAAATCCGGGGTTACCGTCGTTGGCGGGGCACGGAGGTAAAAGCCCACGATTCGTTGGATGAGGAGCCATACGCTTTGTTTCAGGGGGCACGTAAGACTCGTCGGTGTCTTCGAGCTGACAGTCAGGGCAGAGTGGGGAGGTGGCCAGTCCTATGCGATAAAGTCGACTATTAGTCGGGAATTTTCCATAGACTAAAATATACCAGAGTGCAGACACAGACGACGGTAAAAAGGGTGCATGCACACACCCCCAACCGTGCGCCAGTTAATGTCAGGATGCTGTAGCACCATGGGGTCGCAAGGGTTGGACAGCATAAACAAACGATAATAATCTTTTGTACGGGGAGGACGGGTGACTGGAAGATCGGCCCGAACGTAGCTGAGTTCTATGAAACAATCGGCGACGTAGTACAATAATGGAGAAATAGGTGCCACATTGATCAGTGGATCGAGAGAAGCTGGTCGGAGGATATCTAAGAGACGGGACCGGCCCCTGCCAGTGACCCAACAGAGTGTGGACAAAGAGTGCAGAAGGGCGTGCCCTCACGTTGATGAGTCCGAGGCCACCTTTTGCAGGAGGCAGTGTTAGAGTGTCGTAGCGGACTTTGACAAGTGCCCTTGCTGACACGAAATATCCAAAGGCTGATTGGATGCGGCGGCCAAGGAGTAACGGCGTTGGAAGGATCTGGGCGACGTGTACCAGTTTAGGGGCGACATAGATGTTGACGTAGGACACACGTTGGAGTTGGTTTAAGTTACGGTGCACTTGACCGCGGACATGATGCCGAATCGACTGCAAAGCCGCCAGTAAGCCAGGGCCACTGTGCGGTGTGTGGAGCTCGTAAATTCGATACCCAAGTAACGAAGGGTGGCACTGACTGGGAGTGGGGTCGGCACCATTGCCGGGAGGCCGCGCCCAATGTGCATCATAGTCGATTTACGGACATTATGAATGCTACCAGAAAGACGTCCATACTGGTGGATCCATTGGATGGCGTCATTGAGTTCCGTGGAGGAGCAGGTGAGAAAGAGGAGATCGTCCGCATAAGCCCTACAGTGAAAGGTGTGGTCACGCAAAGTGAGGCCCTGCAGTCTAGAGGTAAGTCCAGTGATGAGGGGCTCAAGTGCAATAGCATATAGTAAAGTAGACATAGGGCATCCTTGACGCACAGAGCGGCGTATGGGAATCGGTCCTACAAGGCTCCCATTGACTTGTACCATCGAGACCGCGGGAAGTAGTAACCGGCGAATGGCATCGACAAGAAGCAATGGGAACCCCATACGTGTCGCCACCGTGAGGAGGAATGGGTGTCGAACGCGATCAAAGGCACTCGTGAAATCGACGGATACCAGTGCTGCACGAAGGCGACAAACCGACGCCAGTGCAATGAGGTCACGGCATTCTCCTAGGGCCGTTTGTAAGGTGGCCCCAAAACCACGTGCAGTCTACTCAGGTGAAAGGACCTTAGGTAAGACGGTGCGTATGCGCGCTGCTAAGAGGCGTGCATAGATCTTTGCATTCAGTAGTGTAAGGGGGCGATATGCAGAGACATGAGACCCTCCCTTCGGTTTAGGCACAGGTAGAAGAATGCCAGTGACGAATTCAGGTGGAATTGGGAAGGACGGAGTAAAGAGTTCCTGAATCATTTCTGTCCAGCGAGGAAGCATTAACGTGGTGAACGCCCGGTAAAACTCCACTGGGAGACCGTCTGGTCCGGGTGATTTGTTCTTGGCCCCTTTGTTGATCGCATCTACCACCTCTTCTGCGGTGATTTCAGACATCATGGACGTTGACTCCGCTACGGTGAGGGTCCGATCAGGGGAAGGACGGAGATCATCAGGAATGGGCGTCGCCATCGGTTCATCATCATAAAATTGGCGATAATGTTCAGCAAAGGCAGACACGACTGCCGCCTGTGTTGTGTGGTGAACACCATCGGAGGTCGTGATGTTGGGGACGAAAAGCCGACGTCGACGACTATGGTCGGATGCGTCATGGATTGTGGATGGGGTTTCGTCGTGGAGGAGGTCTTGTCGTCGGGAACGCAGCACGACACCATGCAGTCGTGCACGTTGAAGAGAGAGGAGACGAGCTTTAGTACGTTGTCGTTCCCTGTGGGTGTCAGGTGATGGAGGGAGCGCATCGAGCTCGCGGAGGACGGCGTAGTGAAAATTTGTGGTGCCTCGATGCCATGCTGCTGCTTCCTTGCCACATTGTATGAAGGCCTTTCTGATCGCAGGTTTGGCACATTTGAGCCATCAATGGAACGTGGATGTGTACTGCGAAAGGCGTCTTTCGCAAGACGCCCATGTAGTGGCAATTCATTGTCGGCAGTGTGGATCATTAAGGAGGGAGGTATTAAGCTTCCAGTAACCTCTGCTGCGCCGCACTGACTGAGGTGGCAGAGCCAGGGAGCAAATGACGGCGCAATGGTCCGAAAATGCAAGGGACCATCGTTCAGCATGGGCGACTTCATTGCCGAGGTGAGCAGAGACATAAAACCGGTCCAGTCTGCTCGCAGAATGTGCTGTATAATGGGTAAAACCGGGGGTATTGCCATGAAGTTTCTTAATCTTCGATTAAGGTGAGCAACGCCGGGCATGGCGAATAACCAGGCACTTGGTCCTGCGGATGGAGGACACAGTTGAAATCGCCTCCCATGATAAGGCCATCATAGCGTCCAGAAAACAGGGGCGCCCGAAGAAAGTGGACCGCTGCCGACGGTTCGTGGATCCAGACGGAGCGTAGATATTGATGACGCGCGTGTCGAAGATGGTAACAGCCATGCCTCTTCCACAGGGAAGGATTGTCGTGTCCGTGAGTGGGATTCCTTCGCGTATGTAGAAAGCCACTCCACGCCCTGATTGATCACATGGGGACGTGTATGAGTCGTAGCCGTAGACTGGTGGTAGTGTGGCAACGCGTACTTCCTGAAGAAGGGCGACGTCGACGTCAGAGGCCCGAAGCATGTCACATAGGAGTTGCAGCTTGGGTGCAGTGCCGATCATGTTGATGTTCAGTGTGGCAAACCGGTACGTTTGTTTCAGTGGTGGTGGACGCGCATCTACCATCACCAAGGGAAGTAAGAGGAGGGCACCGACAGGAAGTCCCGTCCCATCAGCTGCAATGCCTCGCTTTTGATGTTAACAGGCAGCCTCGTCCGGCGGAGGCAACTCATCCGGAGGAGGGGGCGTACCTTCCTCAATGTCGTCGGCCCATGCTCCTGTGCCGTGGGTCTGTCCAATGTCCATGGGAATTGCGTCGCGGTGAGAGAGATCTGGAGTTGTCGGCGGGGAGACAGGCGTCTCAACCGGCGCACCGATCGTTACATTGTGCGTGGCGACCTCCATAGTGATCCCGTCCTGCGATATGTCTTGTTTATCGTGAAAGTTGTCCGCCGACCTCTGCGTGGAAATGTCGACTGCTTGGGTGTCGTCTTCGTCGTCGCGGGTGGCAACGCTCTGAGAGCCCGTGGGTGAACGGCGACGGCGTTTGCGCCTACGTGGCGAGCGTTGTTTGCGCACGTGTTCCTCAGTGTCGGACGACGGCAAGAAGGAGCGTCGACCTGGTTCGAAGGCGTCGGTGGGTACAATGAAATTGTCAAACAGGTGTTGTGAAGATGTACCGGTCTCCTCAGCGTCCGGTGCGGGAGCCTGTTCGGCGGCAAGGTTGTCAGGTGGGACGTCTGCACCGTCCGTTGGTGACTGGGACGGTGGAACGTGCCGATCGGAAGGACCGGGCGACGGAATGGACGAAACTGTAGACGTGGCAAGAGCCGCTGCGTAAGTGACCGGTAGGGCGGTCATCGTGGGTGTGACGGACGCTTCCGACAACGGGAGCAGCGCGACACGTCGTTGAATGCATTCAGACCGTAGGTGACCTTCTTTCCCGCAACCGGAACAGGTCCGAGGTTGGCCGTCGTACATTATAATGGCACGGCAGCCTCCGATACGTACATAGGAAGGCACGTGTTTCTGCAACTCGATGCGGACCTGTCTAACACCATTTAAAACTGGATAGGTCTGAAATTGGACCCATCGTTCGGCAACATGTTCCAGAACGTTGCCATAGGGAAGGAGCGCCTCGATGACGACGTCTGCAGGTAGTTCGAACGGCAGTTCGAAGATCCGTATCGTCCGTGTGCCAAGATCTGCGTGATCGACGGTAACGGGTCCGACGTTGCCGTCGGAATGACAGAAGCGCAGTCCATGTTTTGCCTCTTGAAGCACCTTGTCGCACGCCGCATCGTTGATCATTTTGACGTAGACGGTACTGCTAACTATGGACAAGTGGATACCAATTAGATCCGTTGGTGGTATTTAAACTTCATCGCGTATAAATCGTTCTACCTCCAGGGCCTTGGGTCGGGCGAAGTCGGAACAAAAGTTGAAACGTAATGTCTTATTCCGATAGCTGTGCGCCATGGTGGTCTAGAAGGAAAACGGCACTTACAGCGGCCGAAGTAAACACAAACACACCGTGCGCGCCTCGCCCGCAGAGCTCTGGCGCGTGACCGCCTCGCAGCACTGCCGGCGGCAGACTGTGAGCTACCGAAGCACGACTCACGCCCGTACTCACAGCTTTACTTCTGCCAGTATCATGTCTCCTACCTTTCAAACTTCACAGAAGCTCTCCTGCGAACCTTGCAGAACTAGCACTCCTGAAAGAAAGGATATAGCGGAGACATGGCTTAGCCACAGCCCAGGGGATGTTTCCAGGAGTGCTAGATCTGCAAGGTTCGCAGGAGAGCTTCTGTGAAGTTTGGAAGGTAGGAGACGAGATACTGGCAGAAGTAAAGCTGTGAGTACCGGGCGTGAGTCGTGCGTCGGTAGCTCAGATGGTAGAGCACTTGCCCGCAAAAGGCAAAGGTTCCGAGTTCGAGTCTCGGTCGGGTACACAGTTTTAATCTGCCAGGAAGTTTCATATCATCGCCAACTCCGCTGCAGAGTGAAAATCTCAATCTGAAAACATCCCCTAGGCTGTGGCTAAGCCATGTCTCCGCTATATCCTTTCTTTCAGGAGTGCTAGTTCTGCAAGTTTCGCAGGAGAGCTTCTGTGAAGTTTGGAAGGTAGGAGACGAGATACTGGCAGAAGTAAAGCTGTGAGTACCGGGCGTGAATCGTGCTTCCGTAACTCAGATGGTAGAGCACTTGCCCGCGAAAGGCAAAGGTCCCGAGTTCGAGTCTCGGTCGGACACACAGTTTTAATCTGCCAGGAAGTTTCACATCATCGCACACTCCGCTGCAGAGTGAAAATCTCATTCTGGATCCATTCAGGGAATATTCGTTCACATTTTTGTTGAACGCAGTCGGTTTTTACCGTCCTGTATTAAAACATTTCCTTTTGTCAATAGTCCAATTTATAAACAATGTTTTGTGAGTAGAAAAAATTTCCAATGGTAAACTTAACTGCTTTTTCGACGTTCTTTTACCAGCTAATTAAAAATAGGAAAGCCTTGGACCCCTTCCACTAAATTTAGTTAGTATTAAGATTCTTTCACAGGGAGTGCAGTGGAGCTGACGCCGAAATCATTAAGTAGTTGGTTATACCATCGCTAGTCTCACTGAACTCTTCTGAATTCTACTTGTCATGTGTGGTCTGACGTCTCCTTACCAGCAACAGGTCCCAGGTTCAAAATAGTCAATTCCCTAAAAAAACACGCTCAGAGCGTCGTTGCGCGAAAGTGGTAGGGAGACACGATATAGAACAACAGACACCACGCAGAATGTTAGAAGCTTCTCGATAGAAGTATTTCTTGTTTTGTTTCAGAAATCGACCGCGCTCAATATCAAAGAGGGTTGTGAATAGAAACCATGTACCAGTAGGTCTACAACCAACAGTCATGATGAAAACAATGCGGATGTAAGGTCACCTACTGCTTCTGAAAAATCTAATCCGCCTAGTAGAGTCCGTTATGTAGCATCGTCGGTACCTTTTGAACAAAGGGATACTGTAAATGATCTGGAAAAATCAAACGAAAAAAGTAGAAAAAGGAAACTTGGGGTAAAGCAACAGGGAAAAAATAAAA
The DNA here is from genome assembly GCF_021461385.2 of Schistocerca piceifrons. Lineage (NCBI taxonomy): Eukaryota > Metazoa > Arthropoda > Insecta > Orthoptera > Acrididae > Schistocerca > Schistocerca piceifrons. The sequence continues at coordinate 73,301,382 of NC_060144.1, read as the reverse complement.
AATTAAGAAATTTAGGTAAAAGCTATTTGTCTTATCGAGGAAAAGGAAATCCACATGCACCTCGAGAAGCAGGCCCAGATTGCCTTAGTAAGAAAAAATGTTTTTCAAAGATTTATGCTGACGAGCGACACTCGGTGTTTGAGGAGTTCAATAGAATGGGAAACTACAACATCCAAAACGCTTATCTATTTGGTCTAATAGACGTTAAAAAGACTGCCAGAAGTACGAAAAAGAGTGGAAGTCCCTCTCAAAGAACGTTTACCATTACTTACAATATCTTGGTTGAAGGGCAAAAAGGAGAAGTATGTAAAACCTCTTTCCTCAACATCCACAGACTGCAAAAAAGTAGGGACAATCTAGAAAATTTGGTACAAAAAAAAAAGAAAAAAACAATGGCGCTCGTACTCCACCCCACCATCAGATAAAAGAGGTGCACATGGGCACCATAATAACAAGTATTCAGAAGACGATATAAAAAATATGCATACTTTTATACCAAAACTTACCAAATACGGAAGTCACTAAACCAGGCGCAAAAATCCTTATAAGATGTTTATGTCTATGGAATACACAGTTAAACGTTGTTTTGAAGAATATACTCAGTTCTGTTCAGAAAGTGGTAGCAGACCTGTATCTTCAGACAAGTTCAGAAGAATATTTACGGAAGAATTTAATAGAGGATTCAAGTCTCCTAAGACAGACACATGTAAGGACTGCGACGCAATGGGAATTGAAATGCAACAAGCCGAAAACGATAAAAATGACGCTAAAGTCCAAGCAATTGGACACAAAATCGGGAGACACCACCTACATGCTGCTGCCGGCCAAAAAGTTGTGCAAGTTGCCCCAGAGGGCAAAGAAGCCCTTGCTCTAACTTTTGAGCTCCAACAGGCATTGCCCATTCCAAAATTATCCACTGGACCTGCATTTTACAAAAGAAAATTGTTTTGCTACAACCTCAGCATTCATGATTGCTCCAATAACGTAGAGTAGTTTTATTACTGGGACGAGGCTACTGCTAGGAGAGGAAGTGATGAAATTGCAAGTAGCATATTGAAACACTTCACCGTGAATGACATACAGTGCAAGAAACTGATAGTAATATCAGGTAACTGCTGTGGTCAAAATAGAAACTGGACTATAGTCGCTCTCTGGCTTAAATTATTGGCAAGTGGCCGTGTAAAACGTGTTGAACATGTTTTCCAGTAGTTGGACATACTATGTTGCCATCAGATAGAGATTTCGGCAGTGTATAGCAGTATGTGAAGGATCTCATTCAGTATGTGTACTGCCCGGAGGAATGGGGACAGATCTTGAAAAACGTCCAACGCTCAACTCCTTTTAATGTGTAAAGAATGCAGCAGGGAGATTTCTTTCAAGTTTCTTCACTGAAGGCATTGTTTAGAACACCCAAGAATGTAATTGCTGCGTCTGTCAAACTTATGTTGGTCCGCGAAGAACCAGATTCTCTGTTTATAAATCATATTTCGGATCTGGTGAAGCAATATCATTGAAGCTGAAAAGTCGTCCTCTTACAGAAGATTTTCTGGGGAAATTTAACGCACCTCTTCCACTGCTGTATAATACACCAATATCAGTCAATAGGGAAAAATTGCGGGATGTCCTCAGCCTGTTCAAGTATATTCCAAAGGCATATCACGGATATTACAGGAGCTTAGTTCCTGAGCATTAAATGTAAAATTATTGTACCTAAAAACTACTAAAAAAAGAATTGGTAATGCAACTTTTGGCTACTTTATTTTATTTCCAATGTGATTATCATGTTACACCACTGCACTGTAAACATCCTGGTAAGGTTCCATCTATGTGGTAACTGCCGCGTACCAGAAGCAACATTTAACGTCAGTTGTGATTCATGGTATATGGCAGATAACAAGGTAGCAATGTCTCATACGTGAATGAAAAATATGGTCTCCACGGGCATCTTTCCTCTGATTTTAGTTCTTATGTTCGCAAACAAAATGTTATGAGGAGCAGCTAAGACGAATTTTACTTTTCAGTACACATAGAATATCTGTGCAACATAATTAAGCCGGCCGAAGTGGCCGTGCGGTTAAAGGCGCTGCAGTCTGGAACCGCAAGACCGCTACGGTCGCAGGTTCGAATCCTGCCTCGGGCATGGATGTTTGTGATGTCCTTAGGTTAGTTAGGTTTAACTAGTTCTAAATTCTAGGGGACTAGTGACCTCAGCAGTTGAGTCCCATAGTGCTCAGAGCCGTTTGAACCATTTGAACCAACATAATTATGTAAGTTTTGTTAGAGCGAATTATTCGATATTTTCCTGAAAGCTTAACAGCCGATTTCCCGTAAGTTTTCATTTTGTTGGGTACCATGTTTTACTACCGAACGCCTCAAATTACGCCGATATTCTAAGTTTAAACAGCTGACAACTATTTACGATCTTGGAAATTAAACTTCATCGTCGATTAAATGGGAACCAGCCTGGTGATTAGGCGTGTTACAACTATAACTCACTCTCTATGGTATTATATACAATGAAGCCCCAGACAAACTGCTAGAGGCATACCTATTCAAACACAGAGGTAAGTAAACGGGCACAATATGGCGCCTTTATAAGACAACAAGTGTCTGGCGCAGTTGTTAGATCGGTTACAGCTGCTACAGTGGCAGGTTGTCAATATTTAAGTAACTTTGAACGTTGTGTTATAGTTGAGTGGAAGCCTATTATCACACACTTAAAACCATACACAACAACTGCACTACATGACGTTCTTTCATTTAGTCGCAGTGTACCATCAGGTGTAGAAGCAGTAGGATATGGAAGGAATGCATCGGTTACGATGGCTCTTACTGAAAAATTAAGAGGGAGGGGTGGAGCAACGGACCACGTGACGTCGAAGTGGAAGCTGGAAAAGCACCGACCAGTGTCGAGCACTCAGTTGCAGGCACGCCATCGCCTCACCGCTCGTGCAACACCTACAACCACGAGAGGTCACACGTTCCACTAATACCCAGTGTCAGGTAAGACAAGTCTCAGTAAGCTGGCTATAGTGGTGGAGCAGCAGCAGAATTACAAATCATATTATAGGAAATTTCCCACCACTTCGCGATGTGGACTCTGAAAAACAGTCTTTCAAAAGTTTCTGGACATCCGCCAATAACGCTACCACTATCTTAGTGATTTGAAATACAGAATGACACTCGGAATAGACATTAGCGAATTTTCTGACGTGTTTGCAGTTTAAAGCTCCAGTCATCACAAACAAAGACTTCTCACCATGTCTCTAATGTGGTAAAAGTACCTGTGTGTCTCCCAACACAAATAAAACGAACTCGTTACAGCGGCCCCGTTGGATGTTCCTTTATTCTGACTTTTTAAGTGCGCCAGGAACGCGAGCAATACTTATTTAAAAACGTGTTGTGTAATTTGTTTAAGTCACTTTTTTCGTGGGTGAGATCCCCCTCAACACGGAATCGGCTTTTCGTAGTATTTTCCGTACGTAGTTATTGCACTTTACAATGCTCTAGACGATTACTTTCAGGTATTTTACGACTGCTACTATTTCTAGTGACATATAATGAATAGTGTAATAGAACGGCAGTGGGAATCCTCGCATATTTACGTGCAATATTTATATTTATCTACAGTCAACTGCTATTGTAGTCCTATACCGTACTGCCGTTAAATCCATTCTAAAGACAACAGCCTACATTTAAACTCATAGTCCACAAACCACGGTACAGTCCTGGTGAGCAGTACAATGTACACTACTGGCCATTAAAATTGCTACACCAAGAAGAAATGCAGATGATAAACGGGTATTTCTTGGACTAATATATTATACTAGAACTAACATGTGATTACACTTTCACGCAGTTTGTGTGCATAGATCCTGAGAAATTAGTACTCAGAGCAACCACTTCTGCCCGTAATAACGGCCTGGATACGCCTGGGCATTGAGTCAAGCAGAGCTCGGATGGCGTGTACAGGTACAGCTGCCCATGCAGCTTCAACACGATACCACAGTTCATAAAGAGTAGTCACTGGAATATTGTGACGAGCCAGTTGCTCGGCCACCACTGACCAGACGTTTTCAATTGGTGAGAGATCTGGAGAACGTGCTGGCCAGGGCAGCAGTCGAACTTTTTCTGTATCCAGAAAGGCCCGTATAGAACCTGCAACATGCGGTCGTGCATTATCCTGCGGAAATGTAGGATTTCGCAGGGATCGAATGAAGGGTAGAGCCACGGGTCGTAACACATCTGAAATGTAATGTTCGCTGTTGAACGTGCTCTCAATGCGAACAAGAGGTGACCGAGACGTGTAACCAATTGCACCCCATACCATCACGCCGGGTGATACGCCAGTATGGCGATGACGAATACACGCTTCCAATGTGCGTTCACCACGATGTCGCCAAACACGGATGTGACCATCATGATGCTGTATACAGAACCTGGATTCATCCGAAAAAATGACGTTTTGCCATTCGTGCACCCAGGTTCGTCGTTGAGTACACCATCGCAGACGCTCCTGTCTGTGATGCAGTGTCAAGGGTAAAAGCAGCCACGGACTCCGAGCTGATAGTCCATGCTGCTGCAAACGTCGTCGAACTGTTCGTGCAGATGGTTGTTGTCTCGCAAATGTCCCCATCTGTTGGCTCAGGGATCGAGACGTGGCTGCACGATCCGTTACAGCCATGCGGATAAGATGCCTGTCATCTCGACTGCTAGTGATACTAGGCCGTTGGGATCCAGCACGGAGTTCTGTATTACCGCCCTGAACCCACCGATTCCACATTCTTCTAACAGTCATTGGATCTCGACCAACGAGAGCAGCAATGTCGCGACACGCTAAACCGCAATCGCGATAGGTTACAATTCGACCTTTATCAATGTCGAAAACGTGGTGGTACGCATTTCTCCTCCTTACGCAAGGCATCACAACAACGTTTCACAAGGCAACGCCGGTCAACTGCTGTTTGTGTATGAGAAATCAGTTGGAAACTTTCCTCATGTCTGCACGCTGTAGGTGTCGCCAATCTTGTGTGAATGCTCTGAAAATCTACTCATTTGCATATCACGGCATCTTCTTCCTGTCGGTTAAATCTCGAGTCTGTAGCACGTCATCTTCGCGGTGTAGCAATTTTAATGGCCAGTAGTGTAACAGTATTATGGATTTTGTATCCGATTCCAGACATTGACTGACCGGGGAAAAAATGATTATGTACTCGTATATATCTCTGAAGGTATCACAATCTCATTTATGATTAGTACACCACATATATGTAAGAAGGCTAGATGGCTATCAGTTGAGGCACTACAAGTTGCAGAAGAACGAAGGAAAGCAAAAATCAAGGGAGATAGATCAGCTATGTTTGAATTAAATAAAGATTTTCAGAAATTAGCTAGAAGAGATGAAAATATATTCTTTAATGAACAGTGCAAGGAAGTTGAAGATAGTAACGGAAAGGGGAAGACAAGAGATCTTTATAAGAAAATTAGAGAAATTAAAGGAAAATTCCAGGCAAAAATTGGAGTGACAAAAGATAGAAACGGGAAAGATCTGAGTGATGCAGAGGATGTTAAGGAAAGATGGGCAGAAAATGTAGAAGACCTATACAACAAAGAACTGCATAATGACAGGGCTCCTACTGCTGATGTTAATGTTAATTTAGAACTAGAGCCAGATATTTTGGAGAGCGAAATCCAGTGGGCCCTTGAAAATATGGCTGATAACAAAACTAGTGGACATGATGAAATACCAGCAGAATTGTTTAAAGTCACTGGAAAGGATGCAGTGAAAGTGCTGCACACAATATGTCAAAAAATATGGATCACGCAGCAGTGGCCAGAAGACTGGAAAAGATCAGTATTCATACCCATTCCAAAGAAGAGAAGTTCTAAAGAATGCTCAGATTACCGAACAATCGCACTTATTTCTCATGCTAGCAAAGTTATGTTGAAAATCTTACAAAATAGACTTCGCCAATATCTAGATCGAGAGCTACTAGAAGAACAAGCTGGATTTAGGAAAGAAAGAGGAACTAGAGATCAAATTGCTAACATTCGGTGGATTATGGAAAAAGCGAGAGAATTCCAGAAAGATGTGTACCTCAGCTTTATTGACTACGCCAAAGCCTTTGACTGCGTCGATCACAACAAATTGTGGAACGTACTGAAAAACATGGGTGTACCAGATCACCTCATTCATCTGATACGGAGTTTATACCTTGACCAAGAAGCCACGGTAAGAACTATGTACGGAACAACGAAATGGATAAAGATTCAGAAAGGGGTCCGGCAAGGCTACATACTATCACCGTACTTATTCAATCTGTATGCAGAACATGTTATGAGGAGTGAGAGGCTAGATGAAGAAGAAACAGGAATTAAAATAGCTGGAATAAATGTAAACAACCTCAGCTACGCGGATGATACGATCCTGTTGGCAGCAAGTGAAGAAGAATTGAGAACACTCTTACTGAAGGTGAAAGACGAAAGTGAAAAGGCCGGTCTTATGCTGAATGTGAAGAAAACGAAAATTATGACAACTACACCTACCAATTCGTGGGATATAGCAGGAGAAACCATGGAGGTAGTGACCACATTCAGTTATCTCGGTTCCCAGATCTCTGCTGATGGTGACTGCAGCCATGAAATCCGGAGACGCCCGTTGGTCTGTAGACAGGCGATGTCAAACCTTGACAAGGTTATAAGGTCCAGAGATATAACACTAGCAACAAAGATCCGTATTGTGAGGGCTATGGTCTTTCCAGTTGTGATGTATGGATGTGAGACCTGGACCATTAGAAAGGCTGAACGGCGAAGAATTGACTCCTTCGAATTGTAGTGTTGGAGGAAACTTCTAAGAGTTCCATGGACTGCAAAGAGAAATAACAGATCAATATTGGAGCAAATAAAACCAGATTTCTCCCTGGAAAGTCTAACGTTAAAACAAAAGCTGACCTACTTTGGACACACAATGCGAAGGCATGCCTCGCTGGAAAAAACATTAATGCTGGGGAAGATTGAAGGAACTAGAAGAAGAGGACGTCAGAGGATGAGATGGATCGATGGCATCACAGAAGCAATGTGTTCCAACCTGGAAGGTCTACGGGAGAAAGTGCAAGACAGGAAAAAGTGGCGTGATATGGTTCATGGGGTCACGAAGAGTCGGAACCGACTAAACGAATAGAGAGAGAGAGACGCCACATATAGGTTTTTATTTGGGGTTCGTAAGGGAAAAGCAGGTTAATAGTTCTCCAGACTAATCATCAATTAAGTTTTTTTGTTACACCTTTAGTTATAGATGCATTCCTTAGTATAGTATAAGAGTATCTTTACAAAGTGGAATGGATTTGAATTTGGATTTCGAAAATCTTGGTGTATCTTCTCCTTCATGGGCAGTCCGCATGTGTATGTGACGGCTCTTTTACATTCACTTTAGGTCAGTGATTCCTAGGAATTTTGCTGTCTTCTTGATCACAGATTTGAACCACCATATATTGTTACAGAATAGCTCTGTAATTGTCACAAACACATTTAAATTCTTCTTCTTAAGGAACACATGTTTGGTGTAACTTATCACACCAGTATCAGTATATATTGTCCATTTTCTCCACACACCGAAGTGTTCATCTAATGATCTCTTATTCCTCCATAAAAGCTATGAGCTATTTAGCACATTAAAGATAGAGCGATGTGGCCAGAGACGATGCTACTGTATATGGTACAAGTCAGATACAATCATACCTTACCTGGTAAACAGAGGGAACATCCGTCGTTTAACCCTCATCTTACAAATCTATTATGATAAGCAGCCTGCCTGCACTGCCCTGCTATCGGTAGGATCGCTTTTGTAGCATCGATTATAAGTGATTACCAACGCAGCTGCAAACCTACAGTTATTTGCCACCTCCGAATCGCATGCCAGAAGAAACGCACACCATATCCATCTTAAAATACGGTGACTGAGGTTCATCAGAAGCTTAGAACAGGTCTACATTAATTCAGTGGCATCGACACACACATCATTCTGATACGTTGTTATTTATAACCCCCACCCACAGCAGCTCAGACACCTGTGCTAGGTACGTTTCCAAACCCATGTCAGTCAGCTGCAGGAATAGTATCTGTCACTTCCTTCAACGTTATTAATGTTTCCTCGTGAGCAATGTCAAACACACGTTATAAATTGCAGTTTATTACGCTCTCACTTCTTTCACGGATAAGATACCCATCATTCTGGCATGTGCTTCTCTTATTTTTGCCATTAACATTCTAGTTCAATGCAGGTGGTTGCTGGTGGACATTATACCGCTGCCACCGATTTTCAGAAAACTGATCATTACAAATGAAGGAAAAATGTAAGTGTTGCACCTAAAGAAGCGAAGAGGCCCACTGTTGTTCTATTACACCACTGACTACATATCACTAGAATAGCAGCATTTCTAAAATATCTGAAAATAAGCATCCAAAGCGGTCCAAAGTGCTGTGACTACGTATCCCAAACAGTAGAAAAATTATTTTTCATGCTGAGCGCAATCATATCCACGAAGGAAGTGGCTTACGAAACATGTGTTCAACTGATATTTTGTCAAATGTTACTCTGTAGCCAGGGACCCTTAAGAGGCGTGATTAATAGAACATCCAGCGGGACAAACTATCGAATCGAATAGCCGCGAAAAATTCCACTTTCAGATCATTTCATTTTTAATGGGAGACCCACCGACCCTTTCCGCCGCAATAAACACGTGCTGAATAGCACTTGTTTCTAGTAACCGCAGCTAGATATCGCACACACCTCAGATAATGCAACTGACGATTATTAAGGGGGACTTATTGCATCTACGATCAATAAGATAGTGCGAAAATTATGTGTACATGTCCAGATATATTTGATCAGAGATTTTCTCCACATTTCACATCGCGAAGTGTCTGGGAAATTCCCTACAACAAGATTTGTAATTCTTCTGCTCATCCCTCCTCTCTTCCCACTGTGTTGGTGCTGGCTTGCTGATATTGTCGTCTGATGTAGAGCGGAGCTTTTTACGTGTTTTAAAAAGTTCCATCTTAATCGCTAAAAAGTGCGTAGTTGGATTACTCTGAAAAGTAGCCAAAAGTAGATATGAGAAAGCATGGCAAACCCCGATTGTCACCTATACGACCTAAAGTGTGTTAGCTGCGTTCTTTATCACATGTAAGCACATATACTACACATCCAATCGATGTTAAGTAATGTACTAATATCCAGAACACTAGTAGGGTGTCAGTTGTTTAAATATGGGATATCTTTCTAAATTGTTTAAATAATGCATTATGGTAATAGTTAAATATTTAAAGCCTTGTATTTACGATATCAAAAGGTGTGCATTGTGAAAAAAAATCAGCAGAAGTGTGCAAATAGCCCCAAACGTGTAGACGGCAATAGAAGAAGGCTGTCAAACATTGAAGAGCTTGCGGAAATGCCACTGGGAACTATGATCTGATGTAAACTGAAAAAAAATTATTAAAAGGTTGAGACACATGGCAGGTGTATAGGTAGACAGAACACGAGTGAGAAGTCAGTCCGGTAGTTTGTCGTTACCTTCTAATGGACGGAACACAAGCGAGGAGAATCACACAATTGGCTTAAAATCCTAGGTATGCATTTTTGGATCATAAATAATAAACGGTAAATGAATAATGGTGATAAAGGTGATATATCATTAATTACATTTACTGGGTAGTAAACTGTTTCTGTTTCGCTTCTCCATACCCACATCTCTGTTATTTTTAGTAGTTTTTTATTTTTTATTTGTTCCCAGAGTACTTCACAAGCTCAGTTTCTAAAGCTTCGAATAACTGCCTTGGTTAATTACTTTCACATTTTTTATTAATGTGGTTGTGAGGGGTCCTGCCCACTCGTAGCTTATAGGGCGCCTAAGGGATGCTGTGTTCTCGGAATGCTATACACCTATTCAAGCAAATAACATTAGTAGTTATGTTTCAAAAAAGCAGATTGACAATACTTAACTTGGTATTTACAATGGTGTCGCAAGCGATAGGCGACATGCAACTTAAATTCGAGTCCTTTTCTATATATAATGTTCATGCAAGTTTGACACACAGTTTGTGAATCACTAATAACTGCTTTAGTAGCATTCTCTCTGCTAGACCGTGCTAATACTCTGCGAATACTGTACTCCACTAATGTCCGGCCGGGCTGGCAGGAGCGGCGCTTATATTCACTTAGGCTAGATGCCGTTCCTATCCGTGGTGATGTCCTGTTCAGTGCGCTGTTGGCCGATGTCGTCTCACCGCCTTCTCTTCTCATGCGTTGTTCATCTTCGTTCTAGCGCATGTGGTTACGCCTGAACAGGTTGTTTGTTATCGCTCCGCACACCCCGCTAGCTTTGCGCTTGTAACGATGCCGTCGTAGGTGGTACGTTAGACGCTAATCCTCGTTTCTTTCTACTATTAGATGCGGCTTGAAAACGGTTAGGAGGTGTTCAGATATGCTGCCACGCAAGATGTGGAAAACATAAATTCTGCTGGTCTCAGTTCCAGGTTTATGTGAAAAAATGAGTAAATTTTTCAGTCATATTTTTCAGTTATGTTCTCTTACGATCACGCCAGCATGTTCGGTAGTGAAGCTTACCATTTACTATAGTGATGTGGTTCTTCAGAGAAATAAAGAATTTCACTACCTCTGATATGATTAAGAAAAACCATGTGTCTTTTAGTTAATGTTGTGCATTACCTCTATCCATTACAGTGCCTAGAAGTTACAATTTAAATGAAACATTCTAAAATGCAACGCTGATGATTTCCTAACAAGTTTCTAGAAAGCTCATTTCACCTATTTTACTGCAGTACCTGTGTTTTTACGATTCATTCCGCAACGTCCTTCAGGTATGCTTGATTGAAGGAACGAGGACAGCTGAAATAGACAACTATATGAATTGCAAGAAACTTATTCGCAGTTGCGAACATGATCTGACTCCAGTCGCGCGGTGTACGAATGAAAATCAAAATTTATCTCGGTCCGAGGCTCGAACCTGATTTCCCACTTCACGCGAACGGCAACTAAACCCCTAAGACCATCGGAAAACGCTTGCAGGACCGATTCAAAGCTCCCCATGTCACCGTGTGTCTGCGTCCCCTACTCGCACAGTTGCTGTGTTTCCCGCACAGGCATAGACTTACATTTACTTTCGAGGCCTTGCCTTGGCATGAAATATTGTACTGTAGTGTCCGAGTTTTTGCGATGTACTCTGCAGTGTCCTTCAGAAAAACGCGTTGTCCTTCTGAAATCCCCTTACAGAATCAATATTCACGATCTTATTACTGACGACAAATTACTGGAAACAATTCATGAGTCTCTTACCTCAGTTTGCCGATTTTTCACTGCACCGCTAAAAACATCCTCGAGCTATCGCTTTCTGAGTTCACTTTCTTCAGTTGTGATCGACACGGCGAAGTTCGTTGTGCCCCGCAGAGTGGCAATAATCTGCTCACCTGTTTGACAAAATGGAACACTAATTTAAGGATTCACCATCACCAAAACATCGTTGTTTGTAATGTAGAGCTACATTTTGAGACATATTCACACAACTAAAAGCAAACTGACTCGTTAGTGGGGCTCGGAAATGATGAACACTGTATAACCTCTTGAATTAAGCCGAAGAGAACAGAACGATCCTGTCAGCGTACTTGTGTAGCGATTTCAAGACAACGGTCGTTGCTGGGCAACTGCCCACCGAAACGGAAACAATGTAAGTATCGGGTATCATTGTACTTTCTGGCAGATTGTGCATACGATCAATGAAGTAGCAGTCGAAACGTAAGAGTTATAAGTTTTATAATCTCCAACGAGAAAAAGAATGAACTTCTTTCCGATACTCCTTCTCCGGCTTCGGTTTGCTGTTGGAGTTTCATACAGATGCAGATGAGGAATAAAAGTAGAGACAGGAAGGAATCCAGCTTTGTGGGGGAGTAATTATTGAAAGAAGACTGCTAGTTCAACATTCTGTTGTAGATAGCATTGCTTCAAAGGTGATTGAAAATAAAGTACGACAGGTCGGATTCTCATTAGTGCCAAGTTTTCGCTCTTGTGATGACAGAGATGGTATAAGCTCCTTCTCTGCATCCTGTATAACAAAGAAAGCTAATCCAACAGCCCGGTTTTTGTCACAGTAATGTAGTACGACTGTGGGTGGCAACAACGCTTCATTCCACCTCATTTCTCGACTACGATATTTCTCTAATGCATAAATATCAATATTCGTTTGTTTATTTGTTCGTCTTCTATGCGTTTCAGTGCCATTCATCTGATTGCGAAGAAACTTTGATGAGTTGTTCTGTGCACGGCCACAAAGAGGGGAGGGAGAAAAAATGGGTTGAAAGAGAAGGTAAAGATAGCTTGAGGAATTTCAATCAAATGTTGTGTACGCCCGACTCGTTACTTTTACAAAACGTCTGTGGGCGTTTTATGCCCTACTACCCATAAACGCTGACGTGGGAATGATAAGCCGTGGTGTATAAAAGTACTAGATAACGACAGAAAATTATGTCGAATTCACAGTCCCAGAATTCCAATGGCTGACGATGGGAATAAAAGGTGGTGACATAAAAGCACAACTCAGGAACGCATGGAGCTATTTCCACCAAATTTGGTATATACACACATCAAAAAAAGTTTTGCATCACCTCGGTTCCGAGAGTTTCGAAACCTGTACAGAAAATGGGAATAGGGATCAACATAAATATCATTTCCACCCTTTTTATTGCTCATGAAAGCCACACATTGCATGTTGTGCCGTCATACACCGAGACCTTTAGAGGTGGTGGTCCAAATTCCTGTCCACACCGGTATCTCTCATACCCGGTAACACGTCCTCTTGCATTGATTCATGCCTGAATTCGTCGTAGCATACTATCCACAAGTTCATCAAGGCACTGTTGGTCCAGATTGTCCCACTCCTCAATGGCGATTTGGCATGACTCTCCCAGAGTGATTGGTGCGTCACGTCGTCCATAAACAGCCCTTTTCAATGTATCCCAGGCATATCCGATAGGGTTCATGTCTGTAGAACATGCTGGCCACTCTAGTCGAGCGACGTTGTTATTCTGAAGACGTGCACGATTGGGGGAGGGGGGGGGGCGGCGAATTGTCGTCCATGAAGATGAATGACTCAAATGGCTCTGAGCACTATGGGACTTAACTTCGGAGGTCATCAGTCCCCTAGAACTTAGAACTACTTAAACCTAACTAACCTAAGGACATCACACACATCCATGCCCGAGGCAGGATTCGAACCTGCGACCGTAGTGGTCACGCGGTTCCAGACTGAAGCACCTAGAACCACTCGACCACCTCGGCCGGCGCATGAAGACGAATGCCTGTCCGATGTGCTGCCGATATGGTTGCACTATCGGTCGGAGGATGGCATTCACGTATCGTACAGCCGTTGCGGTGCCTTCCATGACCACCAGCGGCGTACGTCGGCCCCACATAATGCCACCCCAAAACAGCAGTGAACCTCCACCTTACTTCACTCACTGGACAGTGTGTCTAAGGCGTTCAGCCTGACCGGGTTGCCTCCAGACACGCCTCTGACGATTGTTTGAAGGCACACGCGACATTCATCGGTGAAGAGAACGAGATGCCAGTCCTGAGCGGTCCATTAAGCATGTTGTTGGACCAATTTGTACCGCGCTGCATGGTGTCGTGGTTGCAAAGGTGGACCTCGCCATGTCCGTCGGGAGTGAAGTTGTGCATTATTCAGTCTATTGCGCACAGTTGGAATCGTAACACGACGTCCTCTGCCTGCACGAAAAGCATGATGGCGTTGCTGTCAGTATTCCTCCGAGCTATAATCCGTAGGTAGCGGTCATCCTCTACAGTAGCACCCCCTGGGCGGCCTGAGCGAGGCATGTCATCTACATTTCCTGTCTGTCTGTATCTGCTCCATGTCCGAACAACATCGCTTTGGTTCACTCCGAGACGCCTGGACACTTCCCTTGTTGACAGCCCTTCCTGGCTCAAAGTAACAATGCGGACGGGATCGAACCGCGGTATTGACCGTCTAGGCATGGTTGAACTACAGAACACGAGCCGTCTACTTCCTTCCTGGACGAATGACTAGAACCGATCGGCTGGCGGACCCCTCTGTCTAATAAGCGTTGCTCATGCATGGTTGTTTACATCTTTGGCGGGCTTAGTGACGTCTCTGAAGAGCCAAGGGGACTGTGTCTGTGACACAATATCCACAGTTAACGTCTACTATCTTCAGGAGTTCTGGGAACTTAGGTGACGCAAAATTTTTCTTTATGTATGTACGTAGCTCAATAGTCGGAAAAAATGCTGTGTGATTAAGATACCCCTTTTACCCATAGGAGTAGTGTGAGGATGGGAAGAAGTGACGTCTAACAAAGTTCGTGAGCGAGCAGTTGCTATTTCTTTCCTGTATTTAGTTTACTTAGAATACTTTAAAAGCATGAAGGGTCGGTTGTCTTATTTCTGCTGATGAAATTCATCAACCAGGTCGTGGAAGAGAGCACTGCAGCAAGCCAACAATTTTATCAGCATAGATAATATGTATATACATGGTATGTTATAGTTTCCGTGCTCAAGAATGGTGCTGCCAGAAAAACGGAAATACAATAAATTTGTCATCCTAAAGCACATGAAAAAAAAATATTCATATTTAATCTAATGCCCAAAAAATCATTGTCCCTCACTGCTGAACATGTAAATCAGAGGAATTACGACGCTTGCTGGGCAGAGATGGTCATATTAGGAAAATGGGTTGCGATTTGTTAGTAAATTATTATTGGGTGTTAACTGCTTTTGCAAGCAACTGTCAGTTCAGCTAATGCTTAAAAGAGCGCACTAGGAACCAAAACTTAGGGTCACGAAACTTCACAGCACTTCTCGCTGGAGACGTACATGAGAAGGTATCACGTTGACACAACAGGGAGGGATGAGATTCATGTCAAATTCCTAGTCTCGAAACTTCTAATCGAACGAGTGGCGCAATGTTTGGAACACTGTTCTAGTGTTCTTGAGGGCGACGGTTGAAATTTGCGTCCGGTTGTCAGGATTTATATTTTCCGCGATTACCCTATATCGCTCCAAGCAAATGCCGGGATGGTTCCTTTGAAGAGGGCACAACTCATTTCCTACACTTTCATTTCTTAATCAAAACCCCATAGTGCTCAGAGCCATTTGAACCATTTGAAGCGGCATGGCTGATAAACATTTTATGGGGTTGATACTACCAACAGATCGAGAGATACTGCCCGCCTACTGTCTTCTTCTATCATGGTTTGTTACGGCAACCGTAGCTCAAGCACCACTGAGTAAACTCAGCAACGACGTTGTTGAAGACCGGTGCACAGTGCCGCAATCTGGCTCACCTTTCTAGTTACGTCTGCAACGGGTTAGCTCTTCCTGTTTGTGCTTTCTCGATGATAGTATACGAACCAACGATGGTCGCATTTGGACGTGACTAGCACATTGCTTTATTGCACGTGTACTGATTATCACTCAAATACTCCCACATGGAACTAAAGGTATCAAACTATGAAAAGAAAACAGCTGAAATATAAAAACTGACAGACAATAAAAAGAAATTACAAATGCGTGTAATTTAAAATGGTAGCAGAAATTTTTTTGAAAGGGATGTAAAGCAGGGGTTAGCTTCTCACTGTTGTTGTTGTTGTGGTCTTCAGTCCTGAGACTAGTTTGATGCAGCTCTCCATGCTAATCTATCCTGTGCAAGCTCCTTCATCTCCCAGTACCTACTGCAACCTACATCCTTCTGAATCTGCTTAGTGTATTCATCTCTTGTCTCCCTCTACGATTTTTACCTCCACCCTGCCCTCCAATACTAAATTGGTGATCCCTTGATGCCTCAGAACATGTGCTACCAAACCGATCCCTTCTTCTAGTCAAGTTGTGCCACAAACTTCTCTTCTCCCCAATCCTGTTCAATAACTCCTCATTAGTTACGTGATCTACCCATCTAATCTTCAACATTCTTCTGTAGCACCACATTTCAAAAATTGTTCAAATGGCTCTGAGCACTATGGGACTTAACATCTGTGGTCATCAGTCCCCTAGAACTTAGAACTACTTAAACCTAACCAACCTAAGGACATCACACACATCCATGCCCGAGGCAGGATTCGAAGCTGCGACCGTACTAATCGCCCGGTTCCGGACTGAGCGCCTGAAGCGCTAGACCACACCACATTTCGAAAGCTTCTATTCGCTTTTTGTCCAAAATATTTATTGTCCATGTTTCACTTCCATACATGGCTACACTCCATACAAATACTTTCAGAAACGACTTCCTGACACTTAAATCTATACTCGATGTTAACAAATTTCTCTTCTTCAGAAACGCTTTCCTTGCCATTGCCAGTCTACATTTTATGTCCTCTCTACTTCGACCATCATCAGTTATTTTGCTCCTCAAATAGCAAAACTCCTTTACTACTTCAAGTGTCTCATTTCCTAATCTAATTCTTTCAGCATCACCCGACTTGATTCGACTACATACCATTATCCTCGTTTTGCTTTTGTTGATGTTCATCTTATATCCTCCTTTCAAGACACTGTCAATTCCGTCCAACTGCTCTTCCAAGTCCTTTGCTGTCTCTGACAGAATTACAATGTCATCGGCGAACCTGAAATTTTTTATTTCTTCTCCCTGGATTTTAATACGTACTCAAAATTTTTCTTTTCTTTCCTTTACTGCTTGCTAAATATACAGATTGAATAACATCGGGGAGAGGCTACAACCCTGTCTCACTCCCTTCCCAGCCACTTCTTCCCTTTGATGTCCCTCGACTCTTATAACTGCCATCTGGTTTCTGTACAAATTGTAAATAGCCTTTCGCTCTCTGTATTTTACCCCTGCCAGCTTCAGAATTTGAAAGAGAGTATTCAAGTCAACATTGTCAAAAGCTTTCTCTAAGTCTACAAATGCTAGAAACGTAGGTTTGCCTTTCCTTAATCTTTCTTCTAAGATAAGTCGTAAGGTCAGTATTGCCTCACGTGTTCCAACATTTCTACGGAATCCAAACTGATCTTCCCCGAGGTCGGTTTCTACCAGTTTTTCCATTCGTCTGTAAATAATTCGCGTTAGTATTTTGCAGCTGTGACTTATTAAACTGATAGTTCGGTAATTTTCACATCTGTCAACACCTGCTTTCTTTGGGATTGGAATTATTATATTCTTCTTGAAGTCTGAGGGTATTTCGCCTGTCTCGTACATCTTGCTCACCAGATGGTAGAGTTTTGTCAGGACTGGCTCTCCCAACGCCGTCAGTAGTTCTAATGGAATGTTGTTTACTCCCGGGGCCTTGTTGCGACTCAGGTCTTTCAGTGCTCTGTCAAACTCTTCTCGCAGTATCGTATCTCCCATTTCATCTTCATCTACATCCTCTTTCATATCCATAATATTATCCTCCAGTACACCGCCCTTGTATAGACCCTCTGTATACTCCTTCCACCCTTCTGCTTTCCCTTCTTTGCTTAGAACTGGGTTTCCATCTGAGCTCTTGATATTCATACAAGAGGTCTCTTTAATTTTCCTGTAGGCTGTATCTATCTTTCCCCTAGTGAGATAAGCCTCTACATCCTTACATTTGTCCTCTAGCCATCCCTGCTTAGCCATTTTGCACTCCCTGTCAATCTCATTTTTGAGACGTTTGTATTCCTTTTTTCCTGCTTCATTTACTGCATTTTTGTATTTTCTTCTTTCATCAATTAAATTCAATATTTCTTCTGTTACCCAAGGATTTCTACTAGCCCTCGTCTTTTTACCTACTTGATCCTCTGCTGCCTTCACTACTTCATCCCTCAGAGCTACCCATTCGTCTACTACTGTATTTCTTTCCCCCATTCCTGTCAATTGTTCCCTTATGCTGTCCCTGAAACTCTGTACAACATCTGGTTTAGTCAGTTTATCCGGGTCCCATCTACTTAAATTCCCACCTTTTTGCAATAAGTAGAATAACAGGCCATAAGATATATAATATGATATATAATAAGGTAGATTAAGTATGTGAAATATCAGAAGTTGATTGTCATTAACAAAGATGGCTTCCAAGAACAAAATGATACTGGTGCTATCAAATATATTCAGGGAACTGAAGGAGAGATTCTCAAATTAGAAAGTACAGCATTATATAGAGAAGAGAATTGTGGAGCAAGGGAAACAGAACGAAACAAATTGTAGAGTGAGAGAAGAATAGTGAAATCTGTAACAACAGAAAGTACAAAATGAAGAACTACTACAAAAGAACATCTGCGGGATGTTTATACATACATATCCTTCTGTGTGAGTCCAAAGAAGTCAGGAATGAATGAAGGTATATTTAACAGTTCATCAACATTTTTTATGAAATGCTAAAACCATGATGATGATGATGATGATGATAAAGTCCCATACTCCTTGAGAGAGCGTAGGGGAACGATGCGGGAGACCCGCACCGCCGCACTAGGCAAAGTCCTAGTGGAGGTGGTTCGTCATTGCCTTCCTCCGACGCTAATACCATATGAAATTGCTTTTCCAGAACCAAAGCCCATTCCCCAGAAAAATTATTTTTATAAGACCTTTCTCGTAAATGGTGCCTTACTCTTTCAATGGTACGTGGATTTTATACAATACCGAGGTCAGACTGACGATTAGTTAATGTTTGAGGATGTGTCCAATAAACCGATCCCATCATTTACTCGATCTGTTCCATTCACAAAACGATCTCACGAAACGAGACCAAGAAATATGGACACAATATACTGTACACGAAGTACAACGCACTCGAATCCTTTCCGAAAGATGATCTTCATGTACAACTACATTCCGAATTTATTACCGTACTTCCTTTACGCATAGCAGTGGTGAGCGAAGTGTGTTGTACTCAACCTCTGAGGACTCTTATGTGCTTACTGCGGATAACGCGATAAATGTCGTGAACTACGTGTAATTGCATAGTATCCAGTATATGTTCATAATAACTGTATTCGGCATTTCATATAACAGTCTGAGAAATAATGTAGATGGCGGAGAATTTCGCGAAAGCGACTGGTTGATGGAAAATCTTTTCGGCAGCTCGGAAACGACGTCATAAATCCGTGCCGAACTAAACGTCGCTGTAAGCAACAAAATAAATTAGAATGTCGACGGGAGTTCTCAATTACTGTCAGACGGCCGTGATTTAAATATCAATTCCACGAAGCCTTCAAGCAGTTTCGCTCCGCTATAGAATCAAAAGAATTCAGGGAGGCTTTATGTCTCTTGAGGCAGTCAAGGGAACGAAAACCTTTTGGAACTCCTAATGGAAATTGTGATTCAGGGCGTACAGAAAACGTAAAACGTTGAACTTTTTATTGCTTCAGTGGTGTATGTGCGATTCCAGAAAGGTTCTAGAGGTCGTAGCTGCTTCAGTGTGAAATGAATCTATTATTTGGATGGGGGAATAAGAAGGAAGGGTTTATTAGAGAAAGGAATTTATGATCGAGAGCGAAAAAGGTTATTTATATAATTGCTTCTTAGAAAGAATAAGGTTTCTTGAATCTTGGTGTAAACAGAACTTAGTTCTGCTTCTGCTCTTTATCATTTAATACTACTTTCAGTTGATTAAAATATATTACACCACGTCGACTTAGAAAATTTTATGGGAGGAGAACAGCAAGTAGACTTAGAAAACTGAATGGGAGGAGGACAGAAACCGATAGCTATTATTCCTAGGCAATAAGAAAGAGCTGACCTTCCACTGCAGACGAAGGTAAAAAGGCGAAAACAGGATGGAGTTGGGTACGAGGAATACAACAATATTAATCAGACAGGCCGAGAACGGAGTCATTTGTAGCCTTCAGTCCTCAAGCGAACATGAGAACAGCACAAAGAGTAGCGCTGCTTTATATTTTTTGTTTAGTTATGTCTTCATCACTGCTGGAAGATTGAGCTACGATCACTCTCGATCTACACAGGGTGATCTGAAACAGTCTTGTAAGGGCATGGCGCGATAGGTCGAGCAGAGAAGTACGTGTTCAGGAGAAAATTCGGTACGTTGCGCTGTTTCCGAGTTAATTAGCACTGAAGTTAGGCTACGGCCATACCAGACGCACCGCACTTCGGGTCCAGGACTGGCCTGGTGCCATATCCTTAGACCTTAGATGCTTGATAGCCACACCGGAGCAACTAAATCAGTCACCATGGGCGCGGTCTCGCTCGCTTTCAACATTAAGGCGAGAAAAATATAAATTCAGTACATTAGTTTTCTTTTTTAGACGAATTTTAGAGGATGAAAACTGAGACAATACCCGCACTTATTTCGTGAATGGAACAACGCAATGTCATTTGGAGTGCCGTTGTTCGTCTTCCTGCGATGTCGGAAATAGCGCAGCGTTGTTTGGTACATGAGTGTGCTAAGGTTGTTGGCAAACGCAACTATGAACCTACGGAAGTTCTGCAACAATTCAATTCTGAATTTTGTTTCGCTGTATAAGTTTTGTTAAGGGCAAATTTCTGCCACATAAAGCAAAAGACTTCTAAAAAACAAAGGACTCATTTTTGATTCTCGATGTCTGGATCACGTGTTTCAATCTGTTAACTCTGGAGACCGAACGTTTTAAAACAGCGTACCGCTTTCATCTGTTATTGATTAACTCACTTCCTAAAGTACTTGAACCTTTGCGTTTGTAGGTTACTTTATTATTTTTTAAAAAATTTTATATGTTCAAAAAAGTGCTAATGGCTTGTGGAACAGTTCCGTCTTCACTTTGTGCTTTGCCGATTTTTCACAGTTCTTGAAGAAAGTAGACACGCAAGTTTTTCCACCTTCCTTTTACATGTTTTTCTGCAAAAATAAATACTGTGATATGTTTTACAAGTGTCAGAGTCTGAGTTGGTGCAAAAGCAAAATAGTATTTTCATAATTTTTTGTTTGAGACTGCCGGCCGCAGTGGCCGAGCGGTTCTAGGCGTTACAGTCTCGAACTGCGTGACCGCTACGGTCGCAGGTTCGAATCCTGCCTCGGGCATGGATGTGTGTGTTGTCCTTAGGTTAATTAGGTTTAAGTAGTTCGACGTTCTAGTGGACTGATGACCTCAGAAGCTTAGTCCCATAGTTCTCAGAGCCATTTGAACCATTTGTTTCAGATTTTTAACGACATTGGTAAATAAGAAACAAGCGACATTACGTAATCGACAGCTTCTGCAATGTAGTATAATGTTGGATGCCACTAGGCGACATGTCAGGAAGCAACAACGCTACCGCTCGTCTAGCGAGAATCCACGCCACTGGTATAGTCACCTAGAACTCACTGCGGCCAGTCTCATATGTTCACAGCTGTTTGTTTAACAAGGAGCGTCGCTTGGTGATCGGCGAGGTGCCTGTCAGGTGTAGAAGTATGGAACCAGAATTTCCCTACAGATGGTACTAGCCGTCAGTATAGGGCCCGTAAGACCGCGTCTGCAGCGCCATTGGCTTCCTGTAACGGCTGACGGCGTATGTCAACACACAGTAACCCAAGTTCCATACATGGGTCTCTGTTTCAAACCAGCAGAAATGTTGAGTTTTGTGCCTATAAACTACGATTTTCCGGACAGCATTGGTTTATTGTTATGAGTTCGAGAGAACTGCTGCAGAATCGCGTCGAATGCTTTTCGAAGCTTTCGGCGAACATGTTCTTGGGGAAACACAGTGTTTCGAGTGGTTCAAAAAAATGCAAAAATGGTAATTTTGACATAAGATATGGTGAGCGCCGGAAACCATCGAAAAAGTTCGAAGACAACGAATTGCAAGCCTTATCGTAGGAAGATGATACTCAAACTCAACAGGAACTCGCGGAACAATTGAACATGACGCAAAAAGCAGTTCATCTTCGGTTGCGAGCTATGGGAAAGGTGCAGAAAGCGGGAAAATGAGTTCCGCATGAACTGAATGAAAGACAGCAAGCAAATCGAAAGACCACCTGTGAAATTCTGCTCTCCAGATACAAAAGAAAGTGGTTTCTTCGTCGAATAGTGACAGGTGGTGAACAATGGATATATTTTAAAATCCTGAGCTTCGTAAATCATTGGTGAATCCAGGCAAAGCGTCGACATGCACTGCAAGACGAAATCGCTTTGGAAAGAAGACAATGCTCCGTGTTTGTTAGGATCAGAAGGTTGTCATCTATTATGAGCTGCTAAACCTGGTAAAACCGTTGTTACTGATGGCTACCAACATCAAATGATCGATTTAAATCGAGCATTACGGCACAGACGAACGGAATATGGAAAGAGGCAATACAAAGTCACATTGGTCCACGGTAACGCCCCATCACACACAGCAAAACGAATCAGGGAAACGATCGAGGCGTTCGGTTGGGAAATAATGGGGCTACGACATGCGGCTTATTCTGTGCACACGGATCCGTTCGATTATCATCTATTTGCGTGACTGGGACACGCTGTCGCTGAACGTCTCTTCAGAATGTAAATCTACGAAAATCGCTAGGTGACCGTTTTTTTTTTTTTTTTTTTTTTTCTTTTTTTTTTTTTTTTTTTTTTTTTTTTTTTTTTTTTTTTTTTTTTTTTTTTTTTTTTTTTTTTTTTTTGCGTGGCATTCATAGACTGCCGGAGAGATAGGAGAAATGTATAAATATCAATGGAGATTATTTTGAATAAAATATTGTTATATTGTTTATCAGTTTCAAAAAGCAGATGTGTAATTACTGCAACCAAATTCCGGTTTCATACTTCTACGCCTGGTTTCTCATAGCGCAGGTGACATCCCGAGAGACTGCATTTGGGGCGTGTTCGAGCCTTACTACCTTCCCACGTCAAATATTTGTATTGCTCTCTTGTTCGGTTTTAGGAAACCTAACGAAGATGTTTGGCCACACAGCCTCAGGCGAACCACTTGGCTTTCCGTGCGCAACGACCTCACTGACTAACTTCACTGCAAACTTATTTGGAAAAGGCGCAACGTATCGAATTTCTTTCTTGACATTTATTTCTCAGCACGATTCGACCTGCAAGAAGCTTATATGCTTTTGAGACTGTTTACTGCCCCCTGTACAGTACTTCTACAACATATGCCTTGCTTTCTCCATTCATACTGGGTAGATTTAGGTTTTGCTCTTCTTCTTTCAAATTTTTTACCAAGTGATGTCCTACAACTGTAGCAATTCGAGTGAAGAACATGTTAGTAGCTGTGTAAATTTTACTGAAATATGCTACTAGTTTCGTTCCTGTTGTGGATTGGCAAGACAGCCAACCCACTATGAGAGGAAGCCGAAAGGCACGCGTTTTAGCTCACGCAGGCTGGCGTGAGGTCTGGAACAGGTCAAGGAAATGAGACTAACAAAAAACTTACGTAGCTGCTGGAATACTTATCTTTAATCCATAATTGGCGAACATCGCTCTTGACGGTACATGTTTTACAGCATCAATAATAACTGGTAATGGCGCCTTGCTAGGTCGTAGCAAACGACGTAGCTGAAGGCTATGCTAATTATCGTCTCGGCAAATGAGAGCGTAATTTGTCAATGAACCATCGCTATCAAAGTCGGCTGTACAACTGGGGCGAATGCTAGGAAGTCTCTCTAGACCTGCCGTGTGGCGGCGCTCGGTCTGCAATCACTGATAGTGGCGACACGCGGGTCCGACGTATACTAAGGGACCGCGGCCGATTTAAAGGCTACCACCTAGCAAGTGTGCTGTCTGGCGGTGACACCACATTCCTCCCCCGCAAATCGGCGGACGATTGTGGCATAAGGCGGAGGGAAGGACCCCATGTTGGCGTATGCGACGAGGTGTGGAGCCTAACAACAGGCGAGGCTGTGCCACACGCACCCTGCCATTCGGACCGAGGGGAGCTAGGAAACGCATGAAAACCTGCTCCAGGGTGCACGTCAACATGCGGTGTATGCGCCCGTAGAGAGACAGGAGGGGCCGAAGTGTCGACCTCCATCGGGCCGGGGCACCCGACGGGCGAAGACGACATATGGTCCGGAGCGGGCAAGAATTCCATGTCGGAGGACAACTGGTCACGGGAAGCGATCGGCGGCGCGTGACCCAGGGAGGCGCCCGGCGGTTGCAGCGACGCGTCCACTGCGGGCGTCGCCGGCGGGAGAACAGGCGGCGGCGGCGGCGCGTCGCCATGGGGCAAAATGGAAGGCAGCGTCGGTAACACCTGGGGCTGAGGCGAGCCAGTAGATGGGTCCCCAGGCCCCTGACCGGACGGCACCGTCGCTGAAAGCAGACGGCGAGCGGCAGAACCCAGGCGACGACAGAGGCGCAGCTGGTTGAGATGCCGACGCACCTCAACAGAGGCCCCCAAAACCAGATACATAGCGCGTCCGAGGCAGCGAAGAATGCGCCCTGCGAGCCAACGCCGTGAACCTCGATAGTTGCGATAGTAGACAACGTCGCCTGGAGCAAAAGCAGGTGTCTGCCGCTGCACAGGAACCTGATGCGGCGGATGTAGCAAAGACATCAAGGTGCGATGAGGGTGACCGTGCAGCAACTCAGCCGGCGAGCGACCATCTCGGGGCTGAGAGCGATACGAGGACAATAAGAGCAATAACGCGTCCTACCGAGAGTGCGACTCTTTCAACTTCAACATCTGTGACTTGAAAGTCCTGACCAAACGTTCAGCGCCACCGTTTGACTGTGGCGAAATCGGCGCGGACGTCAGATGTTCAATACCATTGGCCTTGCAGAATGAAATTCTGCGGACTTCAATTGCGGGCCACTGTCGGAAACAATAGTCTGTGGAAGACCGTGAATGCAATAGATAGCGCATTACGCTTGGATTGTGGCAGATGACGTCGTGGAAGACATCCGGACAATAAAAGGAAAATTACTGAATGAATCTACCACAACCAACCATCGAGCATTCCAGAATGGACCAGCAAAATCGATGTGTAAGCGTTGCCAAGGGGAAGTGGCATTTGGCCATGCAAAGAATTTCCGCGGTGGTGCTGATTGTTGTTCGGCACACACCATGCAAGAAGAGCACATATCCGTAATCGCGGCATCAATTCCGAACCAAGTACAGTGCTGACGAGCAAGTTGTTTCGTTCTCGCTATACTCCAATGTCCTTGGTGGAGAAGCTGTAAGACAGAGGACTGTAACGAACGTGGGACCACGACCCTGGACTGATCATTATCAGAACGCAACAGCAAAACACCACGTCGTACAAAAAGTCTCTCCTTGTGAGCAAAAAATCGGCGAACCAACGGATCCCCGATCCGTGACTTTAACAAGGGCCATTGGGTAGCAACGAAACGCAGAACGGTAGCCAGGACAGAGTTGGCATCTGTGGCTGTAGCTACATCGACGGAAATCCCATCCTCGTCGCCAAATGTTGTGGATTGGCAAGACAGCCAACCCACTATGAGAGGAAGCCGAAAGGCACGCGTTTTAGCTCTTGCAGGCTGGCGTGAGGTCTGGAACAGGTCAAGGAAATGAGACTAACAAAAAACGTACGTAGCTGCTGGAATACATAACTTTAATCCATAATTGGTGAATATCGCTCTTGACGGTACATGTTTTACAGCATCAATAATAACTGGTAATGGCGCCTTGCTAGGTCGTAGCAAACGACGTAGCTGAAGGCTATGCTAACTATCATCTCGGCAAATGAGAGCGTATTTTGTCAGTGAACCATTGCTATCAAAGTCGGCTGTACAACTGGGGCGAGTGCTAGGAAGTCTCTCTAGACCTGCCGTGTGGCGGCGCTCGGTCTGCAATCACTGATAGTGGCGATACGCGGGTCCGACGTATACTAAGGGACCGCGGCCGATTTAAAGGCTACCACCTAGCAAGTGTGGTGTCTGGCGGTGACACCACAGTTCTATGTGGATCACCTTCTGTCACTGGACAGAAAACAAGGCTCGTTAACTTATTAAGCGGAGTAAAAAGGAATGCTGGAAGCACTAAGTTTCCTCCCTGGGGATTGATGCCTGTTCATTGCAGGTTTGGTCCAAGGTCCGTAGGCTTCTGGGTTGCCAGCAACAGTCAACTGTCCACTGTATGAACCTCTAAGGTGCTATATGCACTGATCCATTGGTCCTCGCAGAAAACCTCATGACACACTTTGCAACAGCATTGTCATCCTCTTCCTACTCTACTACCTTTCTCTAGCAGAAACACATAGTTGAACAGACCCCCTTCTGTTTCATCCCGCACCACATTGAACCCCATAATGCACCTTTCACTGAATGGGAATTTGTGCAGGCTCTTATCTCTTCACATCACACGGCCCCAGGCCTGGATCCCATGCATAACCAGATGATCCTACACTTGCACTTTCCCCAGAGGCAACAGCTCCTCAGGGTCTTCAACCACATTTGGCTCACTCGTGATTTTCTGTCACAATGGCAAGACAGTATAGTTAGCCCTGTCCTTGAGCCCAGGAAAAACCCAACGTCTCTAGTCAGACTAATTGGGTGGTAGCTGTCCAATGTACTTTCTAAACTGATAGAAAGGGTGATCAGCTTAATATTATGTTGGGCACTTGAATCTCAGGGCCTTTTGTCCCTGTATCAGTGTGGCTTTCAGACAGAGCGACCTCCGAATGGCCATTTACTCAGATTGGAATCAGCCATTCGACAGGCTTTTACTCACCGCCGGCACCTTGTCGCCATCTTCTTTGAACTATATAAGGCATATGACATGGCTTGGCGCCATCACATTTTAGTTACCCTCCATAACTGGGGCTACCGAAGTCCCCTTCCAATATTTATCCGTAAGTTTTTATTTCACCAGCTCTTCTGGCTTTGAGTTGGCATTTCACTCAGCGCCCACCAGATACAGGAGAATGGTATCCCACAGGGTTCTGTGCTAAGTGTCACACTCTTCCTCACTGCCATCAACGTGCTTGTGACCTCTGTTGCGCTTCTGGTTACACCGGCATTGTACATCGACAATTTTTGCATTTGGTGCAGCTTCCACTTGGTAGCATCTGCTAAGCGCCAACTCTAGGGTGCCATCCGATGGGCCTCTGCATGAGCCACCACCTGTGGCTTCCAATTTTCTTCCTCCAAAATGTGCATTATGCAAGGTGTAAGATCTGTACTTCCCGAATATCATCACTCTCGCCTGTTCGGTGTTGGACAGATTGCTGGCATAATTTCACTACAGCTCGACGCAACACTGCAGTCGCTGCATCAAATGCCAGAATTTCACAGTGAATATGTGTGTAATTTAGACGTTTTGTCCACAAGACTCGTATGCGTTGCGAATTTCAAGGTTGGATTGTGGGATTAAAGGGACCAGAATGCTAAGGTCATCGGTCCCTTTTTCCAAAACACTAAAACCACCCAAAGAGAATAAAAAACGAACAACAGGAAAGACGGCAGATGACACAGGAGAAGAAACACTCCGACAGAGAACAGACAAAACAAATTAAAATCACAAAATCACACCGAGTGTGACGGTGGTTCGCCGACCATAGAGAAAAAAGGGAAAAGCCAACCACCGAGAAACACATTAAAAAATCAGACTAAAATCGTAGGCCAAAGGCCAGAATCAACACAAAAGGACATAACAAACACTCAGATTAAACGATAAAAACCCCCTGCCCGAATAAAACTAAGCCAGCCATAGCAGGGTTATCAGTTAAAAGGGCAGGGAGCGTATCAGGCAGCGCAAATGTCTGCCTGACCACAGCTAAAAGGGGGCAGGCCAACAAAATGTGCGCCACTGTCAAAGCCGCCCCACAGCGACATAGTAAATAGCCGTGCGTCAGCCGGGTGTGGCCAATACGGAGCCGACAAAGGACAACGGAATCGCTGCGAGGAGCTCGCATGGAGGAATGCCACACAGTCGTTGTCCCCTTTATAACACGGAGTTTATTGGGCGTGGTTAGATCGCGCCACTCAGCGTCCCAAAGCGAGAAAATTTGTCGGCGGAGGACTGCTCGCAAATCAGTCTCCGGGAGACTAATGTCCAGAGGTGGTTTACTGGTGGATTCTTTCGCCAGGGGGTCAACATTTTCATTGCCGGGTATCCCAACATGGCCTGGGGTCCACACAAAAACCACTGAGCGGCCGCAACGGGCGGTACTCCTGGATAGCCATCACCAGACGAGAACGAGGGAAACACTGGTCGAGAGCTCGTAAACCGCTCAGGGAATCGCTACAGATAACGAAGGACTCACCTGAGCAGGAGCGGATATACTCTAGGGCTCGAAAGATGGCGACCAGCTCAGCAGTGTAAACGCTGCAGCCTGCCGGCAAGGAACGTTGTTTGGAATGGTCCCTTAGAGTTAGCGCATAACCGACATGACCAGCAACTGTCAAGCTGTCAGTGTAAACAATGCCAGAGCCCTCATATGTTGCGAGGATGGAAAGAAAGCGGCGGCGGACGGCCTCTGGAGGGACTGAGTCCTTCTGGCCCTGTGCCAGTTCCAGCTGAAGGCGAGGGCGAGGCACACACCACGGGGTGCACGCAGAGCTGCCCGGAGAGGAGGCGGAAGAGGTAAAGTCCTAAGCCCGGAGAGAAGCTCTCGGATGCGGACCGCGATCTTACATCCAGCTCTGGGCCGACGTTCTGGAAGATGGACGTCCGACTGTGGGAATAGTAGCCGATAGTTAGGATGCCCGGGCAAGCTGAAAACATGGGCAGCATAAGTGGCCAGTAAACGTTGGCGCCGGAACTGCAGTGGAGAGACACCTGCCTCCACTAGTATGCTGTCCACAGGGCTGGTATGGAAAACACCAGTGGCAAGCCGTATCCCGCTGTGGAGGATTAGGTCCAGCACCCGCAACGCAGATGGGGATGCTGAGTCATAACCCAGGCTCCCATAATCCAGACGGGACTGGATTAACGCCTGGTAGAGCCGTAACAGGGAAGATCAGTCGGCGCCCCAGCGGGTGTGGCTCAAGCATCTCAGAGCATTTTGATGCTGCCAACACGTCTGTTTAAGCTGCCGAATATGAGGCAGCCAAGTCAACCAGGCATCAAAAACTACACCCAAAAACCTGTGGGCCTCCACCACAGCAAGATGTTCGTCATCAAGATAAAGCCGCGGCTCAGGATGGACTGTTCGGCGCCGGCAGAAATGCATGATGCGGGTCTTGGCAGCCGAAAACTGAAAACCATGCGCTACAGCCCAAGACTGCCCCTTGCGGATAGCGTCCTGTAGCTGACGTTCAACAGCTGCAATGCCAGTAGAGCTGTAGTAAAGGCAGAAGTCGTCAGCATACGGTGAAGCGGAGACAGAATTTCCCACCGCTGCAGCGAGCCCGTTTATTGCAATTAAAAACAGGCAGACACTGAGGACAGATCCCTGTGGTACCCCATTCTCCTGCACTCGGGAGGAACTATGAGAGGCCGCGACTTGCGCGCGGAAGGTACGATACGACAGAAAATTTCGAATAAAGATCGGCAGAGGGCCCCGAAGACCCCATCCATGAAGCTTAGAAAGTATGTGATGACGCCATGTCGTATCGTACGCCTTCCGCATGTCGAAAAAGACAGCGACCAGGTGCTGACGGTGGGCAAAGGCAGTACGGATTGCCAACTCCAGACTCACCAGATTGTCGGTGGCAGGGCGGCCTTTACGGAACCCACCCTGAGACGGAGCCAGAAGGCCCCAAGACTCCAGTACCCAATTCAAGCGCCGGCTCACCATCCGTTCGAAAAGCTTGCAAAGATCGTTGGTGAGGCTAATGGGGCGGTAGTTGTCCACCTCCAGAGGGCTCTTGCCCGGTTTCAAAACGGGGATGACAATGCTTTCCCGCCATTGCAACGGAAACTCACCCTCGACCCAGAGATGGTTGTAAAGGTCGAGGAGGCATCGCTTGCAGTCCACTGAAAGGTGTTTCAGCATCTGACAGTGGATGCGATCTGGCCCAGGAGCGGTATCAGGGCAAGTGGCAAGGGCACTGTGAAATTCCCACTCACTGAATGGAGCATTGTAGGGTTCTGAATGGTGGGTGCGAAAAGAAAGGCTCCGACATTCCATCCGCTCTTTATAGGAGCGGAAGGCCAGTGGGTAATTGGAAGAAGTGGAACTCAGAGCAAAATGCTCTGCCAAGCTGTTGGCAATTTCGTCGGTCTGTACAAACTGCTCCATTCAGTGAGAGCGCAGGGACACTGACAGGGGTCCGATAGCCATAGAGGCGTCGGATCTTGGCCCAGACCTGCGATGGAGAGACATGGAGGCCAATGGTGGACACATACGGCTCCCAGCACTCCTGCTCGCTGTGGCGGATAAGGCGGCGGGCCCGCGCATGTAGAAGTTTGAAGGTGATTAGGTGTTCAATGCAGGGATGTCGCTTGTGACGCTGTAGCGCCCGCCGTCGATCTTTAATCGCCTCAGCAATCTCAGGCGACCACCAAGGCACAATCCTCCTCCGAGGGG
This sequence comes from Schistocerca piceifrons, assembly GCF_021461385.2. Lineage (NCBI taxonomy): Eukaryota > Metazoa > Arthropoda > Insecta > Orthoptera > Acrididae > Schistocerca > Schistocerca piceifrons. The sequence goes on along the minus strand of NC_060144.1, from coordinate 73,271,037 downwards.
ACCCAGAAGAACGGGGAATGGCAGATTCGGTGGCAGTAACAATGCCGGTGGTGACCGATTGAACCACCGCATCAATGTCACCATTAGAGAGAGGCTCAATAGCGGCAGTGGAGGAGAACAAGTCCCAGTCAGCCTTACTCATAACCCACCTGCAAGGGGGCCCAGAAGACTCACGCTGTGGCAGTGACAGAAAGATCGGAAAGTGGTCACTAGCACACAGGTCGTCATGCACACTCCATTGGACAGATGGTAATAGGCTAGGGCTGCAGATCGAAAGGTCAATGGCGGAGTACGTGCCATGCGCCACACTGAAGTGTGTGAAGGAACCATCATGTAACACCGAAAGATCGAGCTGTGCCAATAAATGCTCAATGGTGGCGCCTCGACCTGTCGCCACTGACCCACCCCACAGAGGGTTATGGGCGTTGAAGTCGCCCAGTAACAAGAAAGGTGGCGGCAATTGGGCCATCAGCGCAGCCAGGACAAGCTGCGCGACATCACCATCTGGTGGAAGGTAAAGACTGCAGGGGACGGTAACAGCCTGTGGCGTCCACACCCGAACAGCGACAGCCTCTAAAGCAGTTTGTAGAGGGACAGACTCGCTGTGAAGAGAGTTAAGTACATAGATGCAGACGCTACCAGACACCGTTTCATAAGCTGCGCAGTTCTTATAATAACCCCGCCATGGAGGGTGGGGGTTCCCATTGCTGGAAACCAAGTTTCCTGAAGAGCAATGCAGAAGAAAGGGTGAAGGCTGATAAGTTGTCGGAGCTCAGCTAGATGGTGGAAGAAACCGCTGCAGTTCCACTGGAGGATGGTATTGTCCATGGCTGAGAAAGGCGTGACGGGAGTGGGAAGACAGATTACGCCGCTGGGTCACCTGCTGCCTCCGATTGAGCACCTGTGCTAGTGCTATGCATGGTGTCTGACGGACCGGCGAGATCGAGGTCCTCAGCGGACTCCAGAATCTCCACCTCGTCCTCAGACGCAGAGCTGGAAGGTTGCAGTGGGGTGACTGCCACCGCGAGTTCCTTGGGCTTAGAGCTCTTCTTCTTGGATTTCACACACTGCTCCTTGGGTTTAACTGCCTGGGAGGGCTTCACCGATTCAGTCTCTGGGACTGAGGAGTATTGTGAAGCCCTACGACCAGCCGATTGTGGGCACTTACGCCACTGTCGGTCGTCAGCCTTCCCTCTGGTGAGAAGCCGAAGAAGTTGGACACTTCTCTGGCTCAGAAGCGGGGACGGACGTCCCCGATGGGTGGGATGGTGTTGCTCTTGAGGTAGGTGGTGCAGGAGCAATCCGGTGGGTAGAGCCCCCCACTGGCAAGGGGGCAGGAGGAGTTGTACTACTCGTCGATTCGGCCGGAAGTCGCGAAACTGATGGGGCTAGCACAGGTGTTGTAGCAGCGGCGTAGGAAGATGTCATTCTCACAGGATGTAATCGGTCGTATTTCCTTTTGGCCTCAGTATAGGTCAGTCGGTCCAGGGTCTTATATTCCATGATTTTGCGCTCTTTCTGGAAGTCTGGCGAGCAAGGTGAATGGTGCTCCCCACAGTTGACACAGATGGGAGGCGGGGCACATGGAGTATCAGGATGAGATGAGCGTCGGCAATCTCGACATGTGAGGCTGGAAGTGCAGCGGGAAGACATATGACCGAACTTCCAGCACTTGAAGCACCGCATCTGGGGAGGGATATAGGGCTTGACGTCACATCGGTAGACCATCACCTTGACCTTTTCCGGTAACGTATCACCCTCGAAGGCAAAGATGAAGGCACCGGTAGCAATCTGATTTGCCTTCAGACCCCGATGAACGCGCCGGACGAAATGTACACTTCGGCGCTATAAGTTGGGGCGCAGCTCATCAGACTGCAAAAGAAGGTCCTTATGGTAAATAACTCCCTGGACCATATTTAAACTCTTATGGGGTGTGATCGTAACAGCAACATCCCCCAACTTGTCACAAGCAAGCAACCGTCGTGACTGGGCAGAGGATGCCGTTTGTATCAGGACAGATCCAGAGCGCATTTTGGACAAGCCCTCCACCTCCCCAAACTTGTCCTCTAAATGATCGACGAAGAACTGAGGCTTTGTGGAGAGAAAAAGTCTCATCAGCTCTCGTACAAACTAAGAATCGAGGCGAATAACTGCTGCTGCCATCCTGAGACTTACATTCCTCCCACGGTATGGCCAGGGAGGGGAACGTTTTCGGATTGTACTTCTGAGCATTAAACTGAGCCCGAGAACGCTTAGAGACTGCTGGCGGCTGGCCACCAGCGAGAGACGATGTACCACGCTTCATTGCGTGTCATCCGCCCTGATGCCACCTGCTCCGACCAAGGGCCCTGCCCACGGGCGCCACCCAGCCACAGCAAAGGACACCTGGCGGGATGGCCATTGTCGGGAGTCCCGATGCCCCATGGAGATGGGCATCTACTCCTTGGCATACGTGGGCAGTTAACGGCGTAGGCATCAGTAGAGCGATCCCTGTGTTGTCAGGGGGCTACAACCAACAGGGTACATGGCGGCTCCACCACAACTGACTGGCTACCGTGCTGGATCCTAGGTGCTAAAATGTCCAAGGTCGTCGTCGCAGCTAAAAGCAACACTGCACAGTGCAGTGTGGTAATCGCACCTAAGGACGTATCCACGGCCAAGAGATGGAAAACGAGCGGGACAGCATTGCAACGACGAAAAAGCTGGCTAAAGGTCTCAACGCACGACAGATACAGTGCACCATGTAAGGCGCCCTTCCCCAATTGGATCGCTCTTCGGAATAATTTAGAAAGATGGAGGTCAAACCAGAGAGGGGACCATCACATAAGGCCGAAACGTTTCAGACTCTTTTTAGTCGCCTCTTACGACAGGCAGGAATACCACGGGCCTACTCTTACCCCCGAACCCGCAGGGGGAGCGAATTTCAAGTTCGAAGTACGTTTCCAGATTCTGTGCCATTTCAGTAGCACACTGTGATGCACCTGTTGTCCGTGCCACGACTCAACTGAGCTTGCAATTATCAGGGAACATGTATTCTCTTTTGACGATGTGCCAGTCCCGGCATGAATGTTCTTACACGGAAGCATCAACTTGGCATCGTTTTTGAAGGGGAAAAAGGGATATCTGCAAAATATTATCCCCAGCAATAGAACCCGTGTGAAAATTTGGGTCATCATTTTCATGGCACACAGTTATGAGCTTGTCAGAGAACAGCTTTTAACCGGCGTGATGGCTTGTCAGTCGCTCCGCCCCACAGCGGTCGCCTAGTGCCCGGGTGCCAAATACTGTACGGTGGAGCGGCAAGTAGAGTCCTATTCGCGGGATGCTGAGGGCGGGGAAGATAAGTGGGGAGCGGAAATTGTCTGCCAGGCTAAGCGTAAATTGAGACGCGTGTAGCACGTGCGACGTGACACGACACTACGGCGCGACGCGCACGTTCCGCACGTGCCGCGCTGATCCTCAACATATTGAGACGCGTACACATATTTTTTGCACGCGCTGGTTGGCGACGCTCTGCGCTGACAGAATCGAAGCACGCGCACCCTGTAATCTTTGTCAAATAATTTTACAGAAACTATTCAGTAAAAATATTTGATTTTCGCCTTACTTGTTGCGTTATATGTCGGCTTCATGGCGAAGTGCCCATCATCTCGCTAGTGGTGATACTTATTGTGATATATACATTTCAGTAACACGCTACTCAAAATTCGAAAAGTTTGCAATGAAAAAGGGGGGTCGCTACGATTTTAAGTTTGGTGCGTATTGCACAATATGTTGCTGCGTATGAAATTTAGCTGACATAGCTTCTTTTGACTCGTTAGGTCTCCATCTGTCTCCGATTTCGAGTAAATTGATCCTATGAAGCGCGCTCACTTCCGATCATACGCCCGCAAGAAAGAAATACTCGCAACATCCCTCATATCTCCTAAGCCACTCGAGACATCGAAACGAGATTTTGGCGAATGATAGCACACAGGGACGAGAGTTTTCTTATCTACTGCCATATATCAAAAGTTATAGTTTCTATTTTATTTTTTTCATTCCGGTGACTAATTTTTTAAGAGTTACCGACAGCTATGGAAGCAAGAGTTTCCTAGTATGAAAATAAACATGAAATTTCTTCTCTTGTGGTACCGCAAACCGACACAATGAGGTTTATTGTAAGCTACTGAGCCATATGGTCGCCAATTACTCGTTTAATGAGAGTCTGCTTCAGAATTCTGTCGCAATAGATACTGCAAGGCGAGTTTGTACAAATTATACTGTGTTTTGGCAAAAGAAGTACAATTAAACCTGCCAACAAGAGAAATGTGGCCTTTACCCATAAATGGTAATGTTTCTTCGAATGAAAAAAGGTTAGAAATTCACACAAAGTAAATCGCCAGTACTATTGAAATTTAGATTGAACCCTCGTAAACCATTGTATTTTTAACACTGAACGATTGGAATGGAAACATATCAAACGATGTTATTCCTTTTCTTCATCTGGACAGTATTAAAATACTGACGACGGTTCCCTTCAGCCGGAATGACAGGAACATGCCAGATGTTAGTTACTCACCTACGGCTTCCCAAACCGAAATTGTGCGATTCGCGAATGCAATGTTATTGCTGAGAAAAGTAAACAATAGATTAGTCGCACAACGAAATGGTCAGTGTATTCTCAGCAGCTGAAAAAATGCACGTGACAGGAATGCGAAAGCTAGCGAAATGTGTCTTGTGAGCGCAAGAGATCTCGTCGTTCGAAAAACAGTATCATGAAACTAGATCTGCCTTTGTCAGCAATACATTTCAACAAATACAGTGTTACAAAAAGGTACGGCCAAACTTTCAGGAAACGTTCCTCACACACAAATAAAGGAAAGATGTTATGTTGACATGTGTCCGGAAACGGTTAATTTCCATGTTAGAGCTCATTTTAGTTTTGGCAGTATGTACTTTACTTCCTCGATTCACCGCCAGTTGGCCCAATTGAAGGAAGGTAATGTTGACTTCGGTGCTTGTGTTGATACGCGACTCATTGCTCTACAGTACTAGCATCAAGCACACCAGTACGTAGTATCAACAGGTTAGTGTTCATCACGAACGTGGTTTTGCAGTCAGTGCAATGTTTACAAATGCGAAGTTGGCAGATGCTCATACGTATGGATTAGCACGGGGCAATAGCCGTTGCGCGGTACGTTTGTATCGAGACGAATTTCCAGAACGAAGGTGTCCCGACAGGAAGACGTTCGAAGCAATTGATCGGCGTCTTAGGGAGCACGGAACATTCCAGCCTATGACTCGCGACTGGGGAAGACCTAGAACGACGAGGACACCTGCAATGGACGAGGCAATTCTTCGTGCAGTTGACGATAACCCTAATGTCTGCGTCAGAGAAGTTGCTGCTGTACAAGGTAACGTTGACCACGTCACTGTATGGAGAGTGCTACGGGAGAACCAGTTGTTTCCGTACCATGTACAGCGTGTGCAGGCACTATCAGCAGCTGATTGGCCTCCACGGGTACACTTCTGCGAATGGCTCATCCAATAATGTGTCAATCCTCATTTCAGTGCAAATGTTCTCTTTACGGATGAAGCCTCATTCCAACGTGACCAAATTGCAAATTTTCACAATCAACATGTGTGGGCTGACGAGAATCCGCACGCAATTGTGCAATCACGTTATCAACACAGATTTTCTGTGAACGTTTGGCAGGCATTGTTGGTGATATCTTGATTGGGCCCCATGTTCTTCCACTTACGCTCAATGGAGCACGTTATCATGATTTCATACGGGATACTCTACCTGTGCTGCTAGAACATGTGCCTTTACAAGTACAACATGTGGTTCGTGCACGATGGATTTCCTGCACATTTCAGTCGAAGTGTTCGCACGCTTCTCAACAACAGATTCGGTGACCGATGGATTGGTAGAGGCGGACCAATTCCATGGTCTCCACGCTGTCCTGACCTCAACCCTCTTGACTTTCATTTATGGGGGCATTTGAAAGCTCTTGTCTACGCAACCCCGGTACCAAATGTAGAGACTATTCGTGCTCGTATTGTGGACGGCTGTGATAAAATACGCGATTCTCCAGGGCTGCATCAGCGCATCAGGGATTCCATGCGACCGAGGGTGGATGCATGTATTCTCGCTAACAGAGGACATTTTGAACATTTCCTGTAACAAAGTGTTTGAAGTCACGCTGGTATGTCCTGTTGCTGTGTGTTTCCATTCCATGATTAATGTGATTTGAAGAGAAGTAATAAAATGAGCTCTAACATGGAAAGTAAGCGTTTCCGGACCTACGACCACTTAACATATTTTCTTTCTTTGTGTGTGAGGAATCTTTCCTGAAAGTTTGGCCGTACCTTTTTGTAACTCCCTGTATATCAAATCGCCACACTCTTTCGGGACAGTCACACTTTCGGAATAATACTGATCACTTCTCCATTTCTGTACCCTGTTGTATAAGTAGTTTATTAATACTGATAGTGTGTATGCGCAACTGAAATGCTTTTTCTCGTCACGACGAATCAACTAAATAATGATACTGGAACATACGTACTCCATATCTTGGACGCTTTTTACCAGGAGCACAAAGGGGTCATACCTATGGAAATTACGCCTTTTCGACTTTTTGTAGTAGATCGTAGAGATACATCAGTATAACACACAGCAGGTAGATAACATTGTTTTACTTTCCTGCCTTGCTTTTAGATCACATGACTTTATAATATTCCTTACTTCCTTATTCACTATGTTCACGATGAATTATCTGTCCCTCCTTACGATCAGACCACTATCGGTTATAGGTTCACTAACATTGTTAAGACGAACCTCTCACCCACCCCGATATACAAATTTCGCAGCCGGACATTAAGCGGCTGCAGTGGGGCAAAGCATGTGACAAGCAAGTAGTGCGTGCACAATTTAAAAATCGCACTTTCACAAGGTCATCACAATGGACTGCCGGGCAGATAACTTGCCTCTGTGCTTTCTTCGCCTTAAAATATGATGTCGAGTTGGTGATAGTTCCTTGTTAGCCTGGGTTGACAAGTGAAACTTCTTTTTTGAAGTCCCTACGTAGGCCGGGTTCAACATTACGAGAAACTTTATGAAGCTGCTGATGGTGTGTATGAATATGCCATTCATTTTTGCCTGAGACGGTTCCCAATGCAGTACCACTTTCGCTTCTCGGAGTACTCTAATATTCACGTCTGTTTGGCAGCTTCCCGAAGCATCACGTATTCGCACACCATCTTCCTAGCAGGAGTCGGCAGCAATCAGTGAGCAGGAAAGTGAGGAACCTAATTCTCTGATTTTCTCTTACAAAATGGATTTAAGTGCATCGTCGATGACTGTGTCATTATTGACAGACCACACATTAGAGTCAGTGAAAGATGGTGAAGGAAACTGTGTAATGTGGCAAGATTTTGCCACCATGCATTTAATTTTCAGCAAATTCATTTCAACTTATGTTTATATTAGATCGCTGTTTACCATGTACAATAGGATTATTAATCTCTTCATTGGCTGACAGTCACTAGCATCACGTACTAACAATTGTTGTTGTGCAGCATGTCTGGGGGTTAATTACAGCCTGAGTGCTGACTGAAGGGGCGACGTGGGCAATGCTTTCCTCAGAAGCCACTATTGGCTAATGAAGGGCTGTGAAGGTACCTGTCGTTTTCTTCAGAGGCGGATATTTACTGTCCCGAGAGAGAACTCCGTAGAACCCCTGTAGCGCAGACAGTGCGGGCGAGGGTTTGCACTCTGATGGGACAAAAAAAAAAAAAATTCAGAATAGCATACCTGGAGGAAAAGCGTCGGATGCCGAACCAGACGAAAAGTCATCGTTTTTAGTTCGAAGGAGTCCACGGGGTCCAGACAGCCTTTGCGAGCTGACATCCGAGGAATCTTCTCACGGGAAACGTCAGGGCACTCTTCCCACCGCTAAACAGAGACGCGTATTTGATTGGCGGAGTGCTAAGGATGCAGCAGGGGGAGTGAAAACTTACAGAAAATTTTCTGAAAGAAATGTGAGATTCAGGGGTTTGGCTGGCAGACTCATAGTTGGAGGTAACGATTTTGTAACAGCCACTGCGATTTGTCGCCTGATCTCAAATGTGGACGCCATGTGTCCAGGAGGGAGCAGGTGTACGGCGTGGAGACACACTTTCTACAATATTCTTCTGGAATCGACCTAGACACTTCGCTAGCGAGAACCACAGCAGAGAATGTAGCAGTTAGATTTTGAGAAGTATTGATTTCGCCACATCACCATCATCATCATCATCATCGTCGGTGTTCTGCCAAAAGGCAGGTTTTCACATGGTCTGGCTGGTCTTCTGCCATCCTCTTCAGGTCTGCATAATTTCCTTTTCCCTTTATTTCGCCGGTCGGGGTGGCTGAGCGGTTCTAGGCGCTACAGTCTGGAACCGCGCGGCCGCTACGGTCGCAGGTTCGAATCCTGCCTCGGGCATCGATGAGTGTGATGTCCTTAGGTTAGTTAGGTTTAAGTAGTTCTAAGTTCTAGCGGACTTTTTTAAAGTTTTCTTTAATTTACGTCGGTCACAATATTTCTTGTTTAACAGATTACCGGTTTCGGTCTTTAATGACCATCATCAGATCTGTTTCATGGTTTCATATACGGGTCACTGTGTGTTTTTTCGTGACGATGTCGCAGCTTGTGATTCTAGGGGACTGATGACCTCAGAAGTTAAGTCCCATAGTGCTCAGAGCCATTTGAACCCTCTATGTCGTCTATCATCTTGTATCTCCTCCTTCCTCTCAGTCTTCTGACACAAACCAATCCTTGCAAAGCGTCTGCTAGTAAGCACTCCCTTCTCAATAAATGTCCCAGCCAGTCCTTTTTCCTTTCTCTTACAACCTTCAGCAGACATCTCCTCTGACCAACCGTTTCCCATACTGTTTCATTCCTCACTCTTTCCATCCAGCTTATTCTCTCCATTCTCCTCCACATCCACATCCTCTCGTATCACCGTTCATGTTTCAGCCCCATATAGAGCCACACTCCAGACAAAATATTTGCCAAGCCTTTTCCTTAGACCTTTATCTAATTTGCCACATTAGTGTCTCCTCTCTCTGTTGAATGCCTCCTTCGCTATGGCAGTTCGAGTTTTCAACTCCTGGTGACATCTCAAGTCTTCAGTTATTGTGCTTCCAAGATATTTAAATGCACTTACTTGCCTAACGGTAGATTGTCCTGTTTTAATATAGGACAGTCTGCGTCTTGAACTGAGACCATACTCTTTGTTTTTGCTATGTTTATTGCATACCATATTCCACACAAGCTTCATTCAGACCTTTCAGCATTTTATTCACTGTCCGCTCAATTTCTGCAACTAACACCATGTCATCAGCAAATCTTACACATTCTGTTCTCTTTCCACCAATACATATTCCTCTTTTCCCATCTGAGCCTTCCGCCAGAAGGAAATCCTGAAGACATTTGAATGTGAACAGAGCTGTTATTCTGTTTACTCGTGGGATGATTCTTTACCTCTGTGACACAAGTTGAAGTATTTTTTTCCAGAAGAATACTTGAGCCGAATTTCTGTTCCTGGCTACTGAGCAAACAGTCTTAGCACGTGTTCTGTCTTGCACTAAGGTAATTTCAGCCATACGAGTTTGTGGACGACATATTGCGTCCACTGTGTAGGCAGAGAATTAGAGGTATACCACGTACATCGTCCGCACAGCGGCGAATGCTCTAACGAGGCCATCACCAGTGCTGTTTGCACTTCAACAGGTGATATGTGCACTTCGGTTTCGGCGGTACTTTTGTGGGTAACCAGAAGATTCGTCTTCACTTCCGCTAAGAATTTCTGTATAGTATTAGTGACACCTGCTCTGCACGTCCACTTGAGGTGAACTTCGTAATTCTGTGGCTGCATTTTCCATATTATTTCCTGAATCTGTTTAACCAGGTCGAAAAAGTTGCAGAACCACTAATGCTCAGATGACTTGCAATTCAGAGCGCCCAGTTACCTAGATTTTCCTCAGCATTGATTCTCACGAATAGTTCTAAATCTTTCGTATAGTTTTTCTTTCATGCTTTTTGCGAGTTTCATTTTAGTGCACTTTCGTACTTCGTGTAAATCGTTTCTACGTGTATAGGTTTCACGTTCAATTTTGCGAAACCAAATCGGCTTTACGCACTGCTTATGCTTAAACGTTTTCTCCCTCCTTCGTTTAACTAAAAATGTGTAGCGTATTCTTTCTTACCGAAAGCTATTGCTGTACAAGTTTTCTTTGGGCTGGGAAGGTACTCTGTCTTTGTTCTGGATTTTAATCAGCACAACAGGTATCGTTCGAACCACAATTAACGTAACCGTGTGAATTATTTCCTGTTTACACTAAAGTTTTCTAACGAAATTACATGATCGGAATGAATGTCCAAGAAACAAACTAAAAATTAACACATATGTAGGTCTTCAGGAGAAGCAAGTGATTTCAGTTGCATACTATGCAATGAGTTGCAAATCAGACGATAGTAACAGTGAACTACTGTGTCATACTAAATATCTCTGGAAACTGAAATTCGCTTTACAAATTACGATCGCTTTGTCCGGTGTTATCCGTTTATCGATGTGCTGTCAAGCAAGGCAAATTACGAATTTGGTAAACATGAACTTTAAAAAAAAATACTTGTAGTGTTACTTAGCAGATAAAATTCTGGCGCTGAGTTCGTCCTGTATGAATCATCTCATGACGGGTTTGGACATGTCGGACTGAACAATTCCATTGTGAGTTAGCTCACGCCTGCAAATGTGCAACCCAATGAGCAGAATTGCCTAACTGGCTGCTGTCTCGCCTTCCCAGACAATTTCTGTCAGTGAATTATACGCATGTATTGACATTATTTGCATCACAAAAAATGTTCATACTGGACACCTGTATTGTGGGTTACGAAGACGAAGAGACGCTCTGTCCACTGACGTGTGTCTATTTCGTGCATGTCTTGTAGCACGTCCCAACCCTCCCACTTCCCGCGCTGCCAAATGATGCGGTGGAAGTATGGTTTTCATACTGTTAGTCTGAAAACGATATTAAGACAGCTGGTCAACAGTTGTCCGTATGTCCACCATTACACAGGTCTGCAGTCGTTGTTCAACCCTATCATCTATGGTTCGTGGTGCAGAAGAGCTGTCTCGGTGGCCGTTATGGATAGCGCCATTTTTACTAGGCTCAGCATACTTTAACCACGGCGGCATGCCAGCAGGTTACAGACTTAGCTGTTCCAGAAATGCCGTGCCAAGAAAGCCAATGCTCACGCCCTTTGTTTTCCGCTTCACATTCTGCATACCATTCACTGCCGCCCCCGCCCCCCCCCCCCCCCCCCCCGCTCTACACACACATATATGTATGTACACTACTGGACATTAAATTTCTACACTAAGAAGAAATTCAGATGATAAACGGGTATTCATTGGACAAATATATTATACTAGAACTGACATGTGATTACATTTTCACCCAATTTCGGTGCATAGATCCTGAGAAATCAGTATCCAGAACAACCACCTCTGGCCGTAATAACGATCTTCATACGCCTGGGCATTCAGTCAAACAGAGCTTGGATGGCGTGTACAGGTACAGCTGCCCATGCAGCTTCAACACTATGCCACAGTTCATCAAGAGTAGTGACTGGCGTATTGTGACGATCCAGTTGGTCGGCCACCATTCCCCAGACGTTTTCAGTTGGTGAGAGAACGGGAGAATGTGCTGGCCAGGGCAGCAGTCAAACATTTTCTGTATCCAGAAAGGCCCGTACACGGCCTGCAGCATGCGGTCATGCATTATCTTGCTGAAATGTAGGGTTTCGCAAGGATCGAATGAAGGGTAGAGCCACGGGTCGTAACACATCTGATATGTAATGTCCACTGTTGAACGTGCTCTCAATGCGGAGAAGAGATGACCGAGACGTGTAAGCAATGGCACCCCATACCATCATGCCGGGTGACATGCCAGTATGGCGATGACGAATACACGCGTCCAATGTGCGTTCACCGCGATGTCGGCAAACACGGATGCGAACATCATGATGCTGTAAACAGAACCTGGATTCATCCGAAGAAATGACGTTTTGCCATTCGTGCACCCAGGTTCGTCGTTGAGTACACCATCGCAGGCGCTCCTATCTGTGAAGCAGCGTCAAGGGTAACCGCAGCCATAGTCTCCGAACTGATAGGCCATGGTGCTGCAAATGTCGTCGAACTGTTCGTGCATATGGTTGTTGTCTTGCAAAGGCCCCCATCTGTTGACTCAGGGATCGAGACATGGCTGCACTATCCGTTACAGCCATGCGGATAAGATGCCTGTCATTTCGACTGCTAGTGATACGAGGCCGTTGGGATGCAGCACGGCGTTCCGTATTACCCTCCTGAACCCGCAGATTCCATATTCTGCTAACAGTCATCGGATCTCGACCAACGCTAGCAGCAATGTCGCGATACGATAAACCGTAATCGCGATAGGCTACAATCAGACCTTTATCAAAGTCGGAAACGTGATGGTACTCATTTCTCCTCCTTACACGAGGCTTCACAACAACGTTTCGCCAGGCAACGCCGGGCAACTGCTGTTTGTGTATGAGAAATCGGTTGGAAATTTTCCTCATGTCAGCATGTTGTAGGTGTCGCCACCGGCGCCAACCTTGTGTGAATGCTCAGAAAAGCTAATCGTTTGCATATCACAGCATCTTCTTCCTGCCAGTTAAATTTCGCGTCTGTATCACGTCATCTTCGTGGTGTAGCAATTTTAATGGTCAGTAGTGTATGTGTGCGCGCGTGCGCGCGCGCGTGTGTGTGTGTGTGTGTGTGTGTGTGTGTGTGTGTGTGTGTGTGAAGATAAAGGTTGTTGCTCTAGAGTAGTGCCAAATATATGAACCGCTTCTGACTCGTGATTATAACGGTGAATTACATGTTTTTACGTTTCGTACCATTAATTTTGAAACGTTTAGAAAATGTCACTTGGTCGTTTCAATATCAGATAGTTGCAAGAGTGTGGAAATGTTTTTGGTATTGAGTGTTTCTTGTAGCTGGACTTGAGCTGCAAGATGTTTTCGTTTTGAAAGTAGCATACTAGCAGAGCACCGTGTTCAAGATCTCACATACTTATAAAACTGTGAACCTAATACGATGCGGTGGAAACATAATACCCAAACAGTCAGCGTAGTTGGGACGCGGGTCGATTGTCGATGTTTGGAAACGACGCTCTTACTGCATCTCGGATTTAGTTGCGCAGTGTGCTTGGTTGTGAAACGTACTAATTATCTACTCTATAGCTTTAGCATCCCACAGAGACCAAATCTTAGATTCACGGACTTTGGTTCCACCACCAGAAAGTAATTTCAAATGGCTTTGAGCACTAAGGGACGTAACTGCTGAAGTCATCAGCCTCCTAGAACTTAGAACTACTTAAACATCACTCACATGCATGCCCGAGGCAGGATTCGAACCTGCGACCGTAGCGGTCTTGCGGTTCCAGACTGTAGCGCTTAGAACCGCTCGGCCACCCACGCCGGCACAATGCATTTCAAAGATGCAGTCCGTGCGTCCACATTACACTGATAGCTAACACTGTACACACATCTACAGAAGCATTCGTACATACTCCTCCAACATCCACGCTCCAAAGCGCTGAAACTGCTCCTTTTCGTACCAGGGTCAGCTCTTGAGAAACAAGACGGTTGCACCTGTATAACATAAAAACATCGGGGCTTTTTTAAAATCCTCTGTAAACGTACGTCCTGTATGAATGACACAGTAACACAGCTGCACACAGTAACACAGCTGCACCTCTATCGTTCCTGGGTAGGGAAAACGGTTGTTTCTTACTAACTACCCCGGAATTTTTTGCAGCTGCAAGACAGGAGTTCAAAACTGGCTCGGAGGTGCCTGAAATCATCCTCCGTGACAGTCCAAAAGCATGGCGTTCTACGACATCATCCTCGGGTTCGGAGATGCCTCAAACGGCATTGTGTCGACAGGTCCAAGAAAAACGTCAGAAGTCACAAGTTCATGTGTAAGGTAGGTTAGCGATGTCACACTGGGAAAATTCTGCCAAACGCCTGCGTGCACGTGTGACATCATGAAAAAGTCGTTCCACTTCCCTTTACCCACCAGTCACCTCTTTTCTTGAAGAGTCCGTGAGAGACATCAGAATCGTGACTTACAACGCTGAAACAGCGCGGTTTTCTTACGGGTGACCAAGGAAAACATTTCGCACACACTGCTCCCCATAATCGAAAGGAAATGGCCTGAGGAGATGTCATAAACGAAATGGCCACAGGAGATGTCATAAAGGGCGTGAATATAACCACTCCTTCCCTAGGGGCTTCATTCCACATATTTCGTGGTAGAAGGCGACAGTTTTCAGCGCGTTGTGCAACAAAGAGTATCCTTGACGTACTTTGACTCTGTTGACAGCTTGCAGAGTGTTCAACTCTTCTGAAAGGACTTCGGGGGGCTGCAATTTCACTGATTGTTATTTCGTCCATTTGGAGTGCAGCGCGACTGCAATTTTTCCCTGTTATAGAGAAACGGTGGACCTCAAAACCATTCGACGAAATTTGAACGTGATCAGAAATAGAAAAGAGTGTTTATGCATTTTCGTCTCCTCTGCTTCGCCATCTCCTGTCGCGTGTGTACGGTGGGAGTGACAGTGATACACACGTGAATAAAACGGCAAAATGTTCCCCTTGTACACACTCAGCGCCACTTGCACACTATTGTCGGGAGCACTTAAATGCATCTGTACAGAAACAACTGTTCACCGATTCAAGAAACGAGACCATTAGAGGCAGATCGCAATCTCGGATTATGAAAGGATGGGGAAGGAAATTTGCAGTGCCCTTTTGAAGGATCCATCCTTACATTTGCTCGGAGCCATTTTGTGAAACCTCAGATAACCTAAATCTTGATGGCCAGACGCGAATTTTGTCGTCCTCTCCAATGGAAGTCCATTGTGCCACTTTTCTTAGCTATTTACCATTCCTTAGGTAGCAGGATGATAGGCAAGCCTTTCGACACCTCTCTTATTGTTTGCTTACTTCCCCACAATGCTTATACTAGGAAACTCCTGCTGTGTCACTGAGCTGGTGGCTGCTGGCTACATGTGAAACATGAGGGTTATCGGTATGGTTACCTATGCCGCCAGAGCATTGAAAGCAGTGAACGGTCGTCTCTGTACAGGAAAAATTTTAAAGTGCCTTACAGATGTATGAGTGGCATCAAGAGCGTTATCGAAATTGGTGGTTTGAGACAGACATTTCATTCATGCATGTGTCAATGTTGCATTCCCCATCTTCCCTGTACAGATGCCGCAGTAGGGTCACAGAAGATGAGATGAAGAAACATAAACAACTTTTTCTTATTCACCCTGCATACTGGAGCAAAAACTGCTCTTGTGCTATACTCCAGCGGGGCGAGATCATCTTCAATTGGGTTGGAGCCTCATGATGTGCTTAGAGAAGGGCTCAGTCGTCAAAGGAGTGTCAACACCGCTGAATACTCTCAAGAACGTCAACCCGCTGCGCAATTTGTTGTAAGTGCCTTTTCCCTTCAGCAAATGTGTGAAAATCATACCTCAAAGAGAAGGGAAGGGGATTCCATTCAGGCTCTTTACGACATTTTCTCTAGACTTTTTGTGTCGATTCGGAGAAGCGGCAGTTTCGAAACGTTTTCCTTGGCCAGTCTGATTTCAACACTGGGCGTTGCAACTCTGACCTCATCAAGAAACGGGTGAGTTGCTACTAAACGGATGTGCAACGAGCTTTGCATGGTGTCGACGGTGATACTGGGTTGAATTTTGCATTATTACTGAGGAGGATTTTAAAAAAGTGGTTCAAATGGCTCTAAGCATTACGGGCATTAACATCTGAGGTCATCAGTCCCGTGGACTTAGAACTACTTCAACCTAACTAACGTAAGGACATCACACACATTCATGTCCGAAGCAGGATTCGAACCTGCGACCTTAGCAGCAGCACGGTTCCGGACTGAAGCGCCTAGAACCACTCGGCCACAGCGGCAGACGAGGAAGATTCTACAAGCAAAACAAGGGCCAAAGATCAAACGTTCATGTAAGGTGTAAGAGGGGTTAATAATGTTGCATAGGCTCTAAGTTTCACCGAAATTCAACCCAGCATCATCATGAACACCATGGAAAGCTCATTGGACATCCTTTTACCAGCAACTCACGCATTCTGTTGATGAGGTGGGAACCACGACACCCAGCACTAAAATCGGGCAGTTTACTTATCACTGGGCGAGGAAAACGTTTCGGAAACTGCCGCTTCTCCGAATCGACACAATAAGGCCGGATCAGGTGTTGTAAAGGGCGTGAATGTGAACCCCTGCTCCCTCTTTTCTGGGTGTTCGTTTTTAGACATATGCTGAAGGCAAACGGTAGTTCCGACGCAGTGTGCTGCAGGACGACTTTCTAGACACCCTTTGGCGCTTTTGACACCCCTTTGACGACTGAGCCATTCTCTAAGCACATCACGAGTCTCCAACCCAACTGAATATGATACCACCCCTCTGCCGGACTATTACAAAGAACATTTTACGCACATCTGAGCTAAATTTCGAACACCTGTGCCGCAATTGCAGAAAATTACTGTGTTTTAAAAAAAGTGACCATTTAATTTGTTGTACAGTTTATATAGTCGTAAAATAAAGTCTCCTGTCGCTGTTTTTCATTATAAGTTCAGAAAATAATCCCAGAAAATACTCGGGGAATTTTATACAGTTTTCATGACCAGGCAGAATGATACTCGAGGTATGTTTGTTTACATAATTTATAAATTTTCATGTATATTGGCTAAACTAATCCTAGTTAAACTACTTCACCGCTGTGAAAAAGGTGTCATTGCCATCTAGATGTAAATGGAAGAACTTCTTGGAATCTCTCCTACATGAGTAGCCCCACCCGACTGCAGATGCAGCGTGTTGCGACGTTCCGTTACACTGAGAATGGTGCGTGCTACCGCTGATATCTCAAATGTCCTGTGATGCAGGACTATCAGATATCAATGAATCTTGTACTCAGCTGGCTTTGTAGCCAGGGGGGTACTGTCTTGAGGGAAACCCGCAAGCACCCACCGTTAGCACGTCTCTCCAAACGCCAATTAAATAGATAACATTCATCCCTCCAACTCACTTTCCTTGTTTAAACCCTCTGAGTCATTTGAAAGTATCAATATTCCTTTACGTAAAGTTGTTTTCTGAATGTTAATCAGGATCCTAAACAGTAGCCTGTGCACAAAATTACCGCTAGGCCAGACAAGTTGTGTGGCTCTAGAAACGTAGTGATATCAACGCTAAGTCAGAGAGGGTCGTTATTTTCTGATAAAAGACCCTGACCGACACCAGTAATGGTCCCCAACATTGGTGATACAGGGGGGGAGGACGGGGGGGAAGGAGAGTAAAACTGGTCCACAAATTACTTACTGTAAGGAGGATACCGAAGTGGACTCTTGTTAACGAGCGTCATAGGAAATAAAACAAAATTTTCAATCTTCAGCCGAGTGTTCATATCAGAGCACACTTCATTCTGGAGACGTCCCCCAGGCTGTGGCCAAGCCATGTTTCCGCAATTTCCTTTCTTCGAGGAGTGCTAGTTCTGCAAGGTCTGCAGGAGAGATTCTGTGAAGTTTGGAAGGTAGTTCTTACGGAAATGGAGCTGTGGGGATGGCTCGTGAGTCATGCTTGGGTAGCTCACATGGTAAAGAACTTGCCCGCGGAAGGCAACGGTCCCGAGTTCGAGTCTCTGCCCAGCACACAGTTCTAATCTGTCAGGAAGTTTCATTATAGGAAGTGCCGAAAATAGCCACCATTCACGATGCAGCGCGGTGCTCGATTTGTCAATCGGCCAGTAACGCGTGGCAACTCTGCCTGGGAGATAAGAGCAATGACGTTTCTGTGTTCCGCTGTAGTTATTCCAGTGTTTTAGGATTATCTGAGTACACATGGCTCTTAAATTTTCCGCAATCACTTGGAGAGAAGTGGGGCGATCGACGTGGCCAAGAGATGGCACTTCTGCCTCTGCTATCTGTCCTCTCTCCACACCTCAGTCACTTGCCATAAGTTTGTCAAGAAATATCCGTAGCGTCGTTCATCTGTGAGTTGATATCTGGATTAATAAGTTTCAGAAGTACAGGTTAGAATTCACAGTTTGGTGTAAGAAACGCCTTAGTGATGTGGATATCAGACATTGTACACCCAACACGAATCTTGTGGTCATACAACAGCTCTTCAACGTACTGATGCACAATGCCATATGTTTTGGAATTCAGATGCCTTACAGGCTGAACTGTGTCTCATCTGAAGAAATTAAATACTGAGGATCCAAACATCCAGATTTCTCTTCTCCCAGAAACCACCCACACAGTGAAACGCTCGGAAGTTCGTCTCGACGCTTTAGCTCATAGACAACAGTAAATCTGTAGCGAAACAGAGGTAGGTCTATTTCTGTCACGTTTAAAAGAGCTCGTTTCCCTCTATTTTTCCACTTATTTTCGCGTTGCAGGGATCTTACGGAAATACATCTAGCCTTAAACTCTTGAACAAAAAGTTCTGTACACAGCATGAGAGTTTCATTGTGTAGCGGAGTGTGCGCTGATATGAACCTTCCTGGCAGATCAAAACTGTGTGCCGGACCGTGACTCGTACTCGGGATCTTTGCCTTTCGCCCGCGAAAGGCGGAGGTCCATAGTTCGAGTCACGGTCCCGCATACAATTTTAATCTGCCAGGAAGTTTCAGTTCTGTACGCGTTTTTCACAAACTGTGCTTCGTATAACGATGAACAGGCGCTGCTTTATCGTGAGGACCAGTTTGTGGCCAGCCGCTGTAGTCGAGCGGATCTAGGCGCTTCAGTCCGGAACCGCGCTGGTGCTACGGTCACAGGATCGAATCCTGCCTCCGGCGTGGATATGTGTGATGTCCTTATATTACTTACGTTTTAGTAGTTCTAAGTCTAGGGGACTGATGACCTCAGATGTTACGTCCAATAGTGGTTAGAGCCATTTGAACCAGTTTGTGTTCCATTCAAACGGTTATTAAATAGATCTGATCCTCTAGATCACTGAAACATGATGACACAGCGATGACCGTGGGACAGCCTACGCACGGAATACACATGTGCAGACTATGACAACAACGATAGCTTCATTTAAATCGTGCTGCCAAGTATTTTCCGTGATGGGTACCTCCCCTGTTTCGTTATCGAGGTTAAATTCCGCTTCAGTCTAAGAAAAGCTGTGTGGTCAAGTGTTATTTTGTCGTCGCTTTATGTACGAGGGCCTTTCAATAAGTGACGTAATACATTTCGATTGAAATAACGCGGAATTTGTTGTGGGACACCGTGAAATATTCCCGTTTCAGCCCCTACAGTTTCATGGAGTTCCAGAAGTGGCAGCTCTATACATAGCATTGAAAATGACATCTATAGTAGAGGTGCTCAAAATGTTCAAATGTGTGTGAATCTCTAAGGGACCAAACTGCTTAGGTCGTCGGTCCCTAGACTTACACACTACCTAAACTAACTTGAACTAACTTATGCTAAGAACAACACACACACCCCATGCAAGCGGGAGGACTCGAACCTCCAGCTGGAGGGTACACGCAGTCCGCCACATGGCGCCTTAAACCGCACGGCCAATCCGCGCTGCTAGTGGAGGTGCGTTCCAAGGAGAGTGTTGTCATTGAGTTTCTGTTGGCAGAAAACCAGAACATCGCAGATATACATACGCGCTTACAGAGTGTCTACGGAGACCTGGCAGTGAACAAAAGCACGCTGAGTCATTGGGCGAGGCGTCCGTCATCATAGCAACAAGGTCATGCAAAACTGCTGATCTTCCGTGTGTCTTTAAGCTGCACACGGCTGTGGCTCCTATTGTGTTGGAGCGTGCGGACATTCTCATTCGAGTTGATCGGCGGATCACAATCGAACACCTCGCTGCACAACTGGACGTCTCTGTTGGTAGTGTTGTCCACACGCTGGGATAGTGAAAGATATGTGCCCACCGGGTTCGTCGCCACCTGCCAGAAGACCATAAAGAGCAACTCAGAACTATCTGTGCAGAATTTTTTGTGCGTTATGAGGCTGATCGTGACACTTTTTTGTCAGACATCGTCCAGGCGATGAAGCGTGGGTTCATCACATCGAACCGGAAACAAAACGGCAATCCACAGAGTAGCGCCACACTACCTCTCCTCCGAAGTCCAGAGCCGCACCCTCAGACGGAAAAGTCATGGTAGCGGTCTTTTGGAAGTCTGAAGGGGTTATTCTGTGCAACGGTCAACTCTGTACTTTAATGAGCTACCTTCAGGAAATCGAAGAAACGACGTCAGCGTGTTCGTCATCACACATATTCTTACGTCCTTCTACTCCATGTCGAAGCAAGGCCTCACAAAAGTTTGCGCACCCGAGAGAACCTCGCAAAAATTCATTGGACTGTTACCCTCAGCCACCTTCGAGCTTGACACTCGCCCCTTCCATCTGTTTGGTTCAAAGAAGGATACACTCCGCGTGAGGAAAACAGTGGATTATGAGGAGGCTACTAAACCAGCAACACCTTGGATCCTACGTCGTCCATTACAGTGGTACTTCTCAGTAAGGATGCGTATGGCCGTCGCATTGAGCGGAGATTATGCTTAAAAATGGGGTTTTGTAACCAAACGAGTGAGGTATAATATGGAGTACTGGATTCCTGAGTGAGACCAGCTTTTTTCAGAAATATCTGTATTGCGTTATTTATACACTACTGACCATCAAAACTGCTACACCAAGAAGATATGCCGATGATAAACGGGTATTCTTGGATGAATATATTATACTAGAACTGACATGTGATTACATTTTCATATAATTTCGGTGCATAGATCCTGAGAAGTCAGTACCCAGAACAACCCCCTCTGACCGTAATAACGGCCTTGATATGCCTGGGGATTGAATCAAACACAGCGTGGATGTCGTGCATATGTACAGCTGCCCATGCAGCTTCAACACGATACCACAGTTCATCAAGAGTAGTTACTGGCGTATTGTGACGAGCCAGTTGCTGGGCCACCATTGACCAGACGTTTTCATTTGGTGAGAGATTTGGAGAATGTGCTGGCTGTATCCAGAATGGCCCGTACAGGGCCCGCAACATGCGGTCATGCATTACCTTGCTGAAATGTAGGGTTTCGCAAGGATCGAATGAAGGGTAGAGGCACGGGTCGTAACACATCTGAAATGTAATGTACACTGTTGAACGTGCTCTCAATGCGAACAAGACGTGTAACCAATGGCACCCCACACCATCATGCCGGGTGATACGCCAGTATGGCGATGACAAATACACGCTTCCAATGTGCGTTTACCGCGATGTCGGCAAACACGGATGCGAGCATCATGATGCAGTAAACAGAACCTGGATTTATCCGAAAAAATGACGTTTTGCCATTCGTGCACCCAGGTTCGTCGTTGAGTACATCATCGCAGGCGCTCCTGTCTGTGATGCAGCGTCAAGGGTAACCGCAGCCATTGATACGATAAACCGCAATGGCGATAGGCTACAATCCGACCTTTATCAAAGTCGGAAATGTGATGGTACGCATTTCTCCTCCTTACACGAGGCATCACAACAATGTTTCATCAGGCAACGATGGTCAACTGCTGTTTGTGTATGAGAATTCGGTTGGAAACATTCCTCGTGTAAACACGTTTTAGGTGTCGCCACCGGTGCCAACCTTATGTGAATGCTCTGAAAAGCTAATCATTTGCATATCACAGCATCTTCTTCCCGTCGGTTATATTTCATATCTTTAGCACGTCATCTTCTTACAAGGGAACCTCCCCATCGCACCCCCTTCAGATTTAGTTATAACTTGGCACAGTGGATAGGCCTTGATAAACTGAACACAGATCAATTGAGAAAACAGGAAGAAGTTGTGTGGAACTGTGAAAAAATAAGCAAAATATACAAACTGGTCATCAGTCTTGGCCACATAGGCAACATAAAGGAGAACATAAGCTCCGGAGCGCCGTGGTCCCGTGGTAGAGTGAGCAGCTGCAGAAGGAGAGGTCCTTGGTTCAAGTCTTCCCACAAGCGAAAATTTTACTTTCTTTATTTTTGCATAGTTGTGATACGTCCGTTCGTTGTTTTGCGACCGCATCGCAAAACCGTGCGATTAGTAGACGAAAGGACGTGCCTCTCCAATCTGAACCGAAAACATTTGATCGCAAGGTCATAGGTTAACCGATTCCTCCACAGGAAAACACATCTGATATATTCTATACGACACTGGTGACGGCATGTGCGTCATATGACAGGAATATGTTGTCGACCCACCTAACTTGTACACTTGGCGAATGGGTAAAAAGATTCTTCTACATTGCCCGATTTAGGTTTTCTTGTGGATGTGATGATCACTCCCAAAAAAGTGATGAAAACATAAGTGTTTGTCACATAAACTGAAAATAAAAAAATAAAGTTTTCACTCGATGGAAGATTTGAACCAAGGACCTTTCGTTCCGCAGTTGCTCACGTTACCACGAGACCACGGCGCCGCTACGCTTAAGTGTCCTTAATGTTGCATATCTTGCCGTGAACTACTCAGTTTGTATATTTTGCTTATTTTTTCACAGTTCCACACAACTTCTTCCTGTTTTCTCAATTGATCTGTGTTCAGTTTTTCAAGGCCTATGCACTGTGCCAACTTATAACTAAATCTGAGGGGGGGTGCGATGTGGAGGTTCCCTTGTTAGTGTAGCAATTTTAATGGCCAGTAGTGTAGAATGCCCCCCTAACACCGAAGTGTGTCATTTAAAATGTCCAGAGCCATCGTAGTATACGGTCGTCCTTTAGATTAACGAAATGGGTAAAGATACTGCGGAGATTAACACGATTAGCTGTTTTCTTCACGTCTGTTTTCTTCACGTCGTCTGTTACAATGTATACGTGTGAATAGCTCACGTATTACATGAAAGGGGCGATATGTTTATGGACAGCTGGAGAGAGAGAGAAAGAAAATAGCGCACGCTTGTGTTGTTCTTTGACACACGCTGTTTTGTGAATAGTATTTCATTTGGCTCGACCCTTGGTTTCTAGTTAGAGCATTGAAATTTCCACTGTGGATAAGTAAGGCGATCATACATGTCGATTCTATCAGTAACCACAATTACCTGAACCTTTCCTAGTTAATACCCCGTCGGATGTGGAGAGATTGATAAGAAGATGGATACCTTGCATCATGTTTGTGACGTTGATAACGAAGAAGAAGATAGTGGAACCCAGCGTTGACACTATGCCTTTTTCTAGTACTCTTCTAGGGGAAAAGTATGAGTTCAGCTTAGCTAAACGTCAGACCCATCACCGACGATGTTACTGAGTGCCGTCATTCGTTGTGGTTCCCTAATCTGGTGGAACGTGGTTTTTAAAAAATTCTTCCCCTACTAGAAATCAAGCACTTTACCTCCCGTTCGCCAGCCATCAAATCAACTTTCCTCAGTCGTTCCATCGGTTGTAATAATAACAAATTCATCAATTTCAAGAAATCATCAGGAAAATGTGATTTATAAATTTATATCGATGCTGGAAATTATCATAAGATGTAATAGCAATAAATTTGATGTGTATGCTGATCCGCACATACGTAACAGAAGTTTGATTGCTATATTCAAATTGTTGGCTCTGAGCACTGTGGGACTTAAGGGCGGAGGTCATCAGTCCCGTAGAACTTAGAACTACTTAAACCTAACTAACCTAAGGACATCACACACGTCCATGCCCAAGGCAGGATTCGAACCTGCGACCGTAGCAGTCGCGCGGTTCCAGACTGAAGCGCCTAAAACCGCTCGGCCACTGCGGCCGGTTGTTCAATGTGTTGTTCATGCAAAAAGATTAAAGCAATTTCTAGGCTTAATTTTTAATATCGGTATTAAACATGACCCAAGAACAATTCCTATGAAATTACCACTGTACGGTGTTCCGTTACTTACTTCATCGTCGGTGACGTCTGAGCCTCGCGATGCGTCACTTTCGCTAACATATATGAACTGGTCAGCTGCATCTTCATGAAAGACTTCCAGAAACATTGATAACGTCAATAACATGCCAGTCACTTCAGTAGTATCGCCTCCTACTACCGAATCTTTTACTTATGTTTCTATTTTATTTACTGCAAACTTAAAGTAACTCTATTACTTATTCCACTACTCGAGACTAACAACAGGCTTGTGTGGGTGCATCGATATCTTTAAAGTCTCACATTATTGTAGGAAGTATCTCGTTTGATAAGTGTCCTGCGTTTCGTTTCCCTGTAGTCAGTGTGAATTGTAGAGAAGTATCAGAGGCGTACGTTTTAAAATGATTCGATTACAGAGCTGGAGGAAGCAAATACAGGCTTAACATAGGCTCCAGTTTAATGTTCGTCGTATTACCGTTCATTGATATTTGTAATGTGAAGATTAGAAAGCACCATCGCCGTTTTCTTGAGAGAGTGGATATTCTGTCAGTGAAATAAAAAGCAAAAAGTAAATGATTGAACAGTTTGGCAGACTATTCTAATCGTGAGAGAGTACGTCAAATCCAGCAAGCATTTTGCGATCTGTAGCTTCCCTTGTGTGGTGAGTACATACGGTAGGTGAGCTGTTCAGCTACATAAAATGATGTCACATCCATTCTCATTTTCACGAACACACTAGCCTATCTTACACCAACGCTCTTCCATTAATTCCTTCGTAAAAAGGTGATAATTGTGTGGCTCTATGGACATTTATAGTACAAACATTTTATCAGAACAACAACTCTGTTGTGATACATCGCTTCAGCCTAGAGGATAAAAAAAAGCCTTCATTAGAATTCCAGCACCACACACAGGGTGATAATTATTAAACTATATGAAAAAACGTAAATTAGTTACAAACTAGGCTTGCACACTCTTTATCCAACATGTAATCGTCACTACAGATGTTCAGATTTAGGTTATGGCATGTTAGATATGCCTGCCATTATTGGCGATGATGTGGTGCAGACGAATAGCGAAATTCTGCATGAGCCGCTTAAGTGTCGGAACAGCGATGCTGACAATGATCTCCTGAATGGCTGTCGTAAGCTCAGCGATGGTTTTGAGGTTATTGATGTACACCTTGTCTTTAATATAGAGCATTGTTCAGATCCGGAGAATATGGAGGCCAATCGAGGCCCATGTCAGTTTCCTCAGGGTACCCCAGAGCCAAAATACGGTCCCCAAAGTGCTCCTCCGGGACACCAGACACTCTCCTGCTTCGATGAAGTCGAGCTCCGTCTTTCATGAGCCACATCCTGTGGATATCAGGATCACGTTGGATAATGGGCATGGAATGATCTTAAGAAACCTTCACGTACTGTTTGGTGGTCACCATGCCATCAAGCCATCAAAGAATATCGCACCGATTATTCTGTGACTGGACATTGCACATGACACAGTCACCCGTTGAGGGTGAGGAGACTTCTTCATCGTGAAATGTGGATTCACAGTCCCCCAAATGCGCCGATTTTGCTTCTTGACGAACCCATCCAAATAAAAGTGACCTCTTCGCTAAACCAAACCATAATGCCCATACTAATTGCCATCGTGCCCCGCGGCCAACCGTGCAGTTTGAATGTTATAACGCAAACCGTTCTGAAGTTATGACGATTTTACTTCATGTTGTTGTTGTTGTGGTCTTCAGTCTTGAGACTGGTTTGATGCAGCTCTCCATGCTACTCTATCCTGTGAAAGCTTCTTCATCTCCCAGTACCTACTGCAACCTACATCCTTCTGAATCTGTTTAGTGTATTCATCTCCTGGTCTCCCTGTATGATTTTTACCCTCCACGCTGCCCTGCAATACTAAATTGGTGATCCCTTGATGCCTCAGAACTTGTCCTACCAACCGATCCCTTCTTCTGGTCACATTGTGCCACAAACTCCTCTTCTCCCCAATCCTATTCAATACTTCCTCATTAGTTATGTCATCTGCCCATCTAATCTTCAGCATTCTTCTATCGCACCACATTTCTAAAGCTTCTATTTTCATCTTGTCTAAACTATTTATCATCCATGTTTCACTTCCATACATGGCTACACTCCATACAAATACTTTCAGAAATGACTTCCTGACACTTAGATCTATACTAGATGTTAGCAAATTTCTCTTCTTCGGAAACGCTTTCCTTGCCATTGCCAGTCTACATTTTATATCTTCTCTACTTCGACCATCATCAATTATTTTGCTCCCCAAATAGCAAAACTCCTTTACTACTTTAAGTGTCTCATTTCCTAATCTAATTCCCTCAGCATCACCCGACTTAGTTCGACTACATTCCATTATCCTCGTTTTGCTTTTGTTGATGTTCATCTTATATCCTCCTTTCAAGACCCTATCCATTCCGTTCAACTGACCTTCCAAGTCCTTTGCTGTCTCTGACAGAATTACAATGTCATCGACGAGCCTCAAAGATTTTATTTCTTCTCCATGGATTTTAACACCTACTCCGAATTTTTCTTTTGTTTGCTTCACTGTTTGCTCAGTATACAGATTGAATAACATCGGGGAGAGACTACAACCCTGCCTCACTCCCTTCCCAACCACTGCTTCCCTTTCATGCCCCTCGACTCTTACAACTGCCATCTGGTTTCTGTACAAATTGTAAATAGCCTTTCGCTCCCTGTATTTTACCCCTGCCACCTTCAGAATTTGAAAGAGAGTATTCCAGTCAAGATTGTCAAAAGCTTTCTCTAAGTCTACAAATGCTAGAAACGTAGGTTTGCCCTTCCTTAATCTAGCTTCTAAGATAAGTCGTAGGGTCAGTATTGCCTCACGTGTTCCAACATTTCTACGGAATCCAAACTGATCTTCCCCGAGGTCGGCTTCTACTAGGTTTTCCATTCGTCTGGAAAGAATTCGCGTTAGTATTTTGCAGCTGTGACTTATTAAACTGATAGTTCCGTAATTTTCACATCTGTCAACACCTCTTTTCTTTGGGATTGGAATTATTATATTCTTCTTGAAGTCTGAGGGTATTTCGCCTGTTTCATACATCTTGCTCACCAGATGGTAGAGTTTTGTCAGGACTGGCTCTCCCAAGGCTGTCAGTAATTCCTAGTTTAATAATTGTCACCCTTTATCTATTCGACATTATCCTCAAGGCATTTCTAGAATAATAAAAATGTCTTTAATGTGTGATGTTTCAAGTTTTGTGTAGCTCCGAAAATACCTTACATCCAACACTTAAAATTAGTTTACTGTTGTAGAAGGTATGCACTGAACTACTTCGTTCAACAAACCATAGTGATTTGCCAGAGACTGGGGATGTACAAAAATATGGAAACTCCACTGACATACATAACCATCCCTGATATGCTATGCCGGCCGCGGTGGCCAAGCGGTTGTAGGCGCTTCAGTCCGGAACCGTGTGACTGCTACGGTCGCAGGTTCGAATCCTGCCTCGGGTAAGGATGTGTATGATGTCCTTAGGTTAGTTAGGTTAAAGCAGTTCTAAGTTCTAGGGGACTGATGACCTCAGATGTTACGTCCTATAGTGCTCAGAGCCATTTGAACCATTTGAACCTGATACGGTATAGGAAAACCATTGGCATCCCAAACAGTTTGCAATCGTCCCGGAATGGACGAATACAGTTACTGTACGGTTTTAAAGGGAATCTTCCACCATTATTCTTACAAAGTCACAGTAAAATGATGGAGGTGGATAGGCATCACGTACCTTTCTAGCCAAATTACACCACAAAGGCTCAATAAAATGAAGAGCTCATTGATGTGGTGGCCAGGGGAAATGGGCAATCGAACCTCTTGCTCACAAGGACCAGTGTCGGACGATGCGGGCTGTTTGAACAAGGACCCTCTCGCCTTGGAACACACAGTCACCTTTAGCAAACAATTCTACCATTGGATGGACCTGTTAAACCAACACGGCTACATTGCCCCTGGGAGTGATGCGACCATGCAGAGTAACCATGGGGGCCCATGGAATACCACGATATGTCTGCTCAAATCAATGCCGAATTCCCGCAATGTATCACTCTTTGGACGTAGACGCGGCCAGAATTTGGTAACAGCGTGACACAAGACTAATCCTACCAAATTACTTGCTCACATTTCTGCATAGTCCAGGATGACTCCGGCAATACGTTTAGCTCTTACGGGCATTTGCATCACTAACGAGTGGTCATGAGATCCCAGCAAGGCGTGCAATTCCATGCTTGGGGAGTATCTCTCGTGTTGTTTTGGTACTGACAAGTTTCGCGACGGCGCCCTTCAGCTCCACAGTGATTTTTGGTGTTGTCGCCCTCTTATTTTTCGTCACAGCCCTCTTCAATGGTCGGCCTATCACTCAACACACACCTCCGTCCGCGTTGTGACTTAGCAAATGAGTTTTCTCCGCGATCTCTTTATTCAGTATAAATCTTCGATACTGTGTCTACTGAAAGATCAAACACTTCGGCTATCTTGGTTAAGAAAGAACCATACGACCCCTAACAGCGTAGCATGCGACGTATTAGAAGTTGATTGTAGGACCGTTTCGTTACCTTGCTGAGACGCTGGGCAACGTGTAATCGCAAGTCAATCTGTAACGTTAAGTAGAAATTGGATAATATCGTCACTCGTATCGTGAACGTGGTTCTTCAACAAGATGCAAGCGACAGCCATTAATATGCATTTTGCTCAGTAACATTAACAATGCCGATTTCATCCATTCCCTTATGGGAATGGTGTTTTAAATCAGTAAACACTGGAGGTGTACTCCCTAGTTTCTAAATCCAAACGGACGTACAAAATTTTTGCTTTTGTCTCGTGCACTCGTCACTCCAATCATGGAGGCAGCGAAACAGTTGTACGCGAGATACAAAAAGCAGTTGTAAAGTTGGGCATGTTGACAGGGTAAAAGCCGTAACGTAACTGTGTCGACAAATTATAACATTGTAACAAATAAACAAAGACTATTATTGATCATCCCGTGGTCAAAGAGCTAATTAGAGCCAGAGCAGTAACAAGAATTAGGGACGATTGAAGAAGGATATCGGCTGTTTTAACCATTTTTTCATAGGAAATATCACACCATTGTCCTGAAGAAATTCAGGGAAATAATGTGAAACCTAAATCTCGATGGTCACATGGGGATCTGAACCAGCGTCTTCCCGAATGCGGGTCACTTGTTAACCACCTTTCCAGTAAGCTCCCTAACAGCATATAAGGAATGCTTAATACTAAGTGCAAGTCCTTCTGGTTTGTCCAAGTTATTCATACAAGGTGCATTCAAGTTCTAATGCCTCCGATTTTTTTTCTAATTAACTACTCACCCGAAATAGATGAAACTGGCGTTATTTCTCGACGTAATCGCCCTGCCGACGTACACGTTTTTCACAACGCTGACGCAGTGATTCCATGGCAGCGGCGAAGGCTGCTTTAGGAGTCTGTTTTGACCACTGGAAAATCGCTGAGGAAATAGCAGCACGGCTGGTGAATGTGCGGCCACGGAAAGTGTCTTTCATTGATGGAAAAAGCCAAAAGTCACTAGGAGCCAGGTCAGGTGAGTAGGGAGCATGAGGAATCACTTCAAAGTTGTTATCACGAAGAAACTGTTGCGTAACGTTAGCTCGATGTGCGGGTGCGTTGTCTTGGTGAAACAGCACATGCGCAGCCCTTCCCAGACGTTTTTGTTGCAGTGCAGGAAGGAATTTGCTCTTCAAAACATTTTCGTAGGATGCACCTGTAGTGCCCTTTGGAACGAAATGGGTAATGATTACGCCCTCGCTGTCCCAGAACATGGACACCATCATTTTTTCAGCACTGGCGGTTACCCGAAATTTTTTTGGTGGCAGTGAATCTGTGTGCTTCCATTGAGATGACTGGCGCTTTGTTTCTGGATTGAAAAATGGCATCCACGTCTCATCCATTGTCACAACCGACGAAAAGAAAGTCCCATTCATGCTGTCGTTGCACGTCAACATTGCTTGGCAACATGCCACACGGGCAGCCATGTGGTCGTCCATCAGCATTCGTGGCACCCACCTGGATGACACTTTTTGCATTTTCAGGTCGTCATGCAGGATTGTGTGAACAGAACCCACAGAAATGCCAAATCTGGAGGCAATCTCTTCAACAGTCATTCGGCGATCCCCCAAAACAATTCTCTCCACTTTCTCGATCATGTCGTCAGACCGGCCGAGGTTGTTTTGGTTTGTTGTGACACGATGTTCTGCCTTCATTAAACTGTCGCACCCACGAACGCACTTTCGACACATCCATAACTCCATCACCACATGTCTCCTTCAACTGTCGATGAATTTCAATTGGTTTCACACCACGCAAATTCAGAAAACGAATGATTGCATGCGGTTCAAGTAAGGAAAACGTCGCCATTCTAAGTATTTAAAACAGTTCTCATACTCGCCGCTGGCGGTAAAATTCCATCTGCCGTACGGTGCTGCCATCTCTGGGACGTATTGACAATGAACGCGGCCTCATTTTAAAACAATGCCCATGTTTCTATCTCTTTCCAGTCCAGAGAAAGAAAATCAGAGGCCTTAGAACTTGAATGCACCTCATACTGCAGTTCAGAAGGCAACTACATCTACTTGAGGAGAAGAATACCGAAAAACTACTCCTGACCAAAGAGAGAACTGTACGTCACTACATCATAGCGAACAACGCAAGATGTCAGATCTGAGGAAATGTAATTGACTGTCACGGAGGATGATTTTCAATTTACAAACACTAATGGTCAAAATATCAAAATGATCAAGAAAGTGTTATAGCCGTCCGAAGAATCACAAGCGTAAGAGAGTGTCAGCAGAAGAAAACAAATGGTGCCCCTTAATCGGGAGGCCAGTCTAGTGAATGAAGGATACTACCAAACGAATCTGTAGTCCCGCGGTGCGATATGTGAACAGTGTTTCAGTGGAAAAACACAATGTCCTACATGGATTTACCACAATCGATTTGGAAACATAATATCTCACCTGATACAGAGAGAAAGTAGTCCCTAATCCATTCATCATTACTAACCTCTAATCTAGAACAACAACAATAATACACAACATCAATAATAACAAGCAAAAATAACAAGTGGAGAAAGAAGAAAATGGTTTCGTTAACTACAGATTTCAGTCAGTGACAACAAATATATCTAGGGAGAAGACAATCGCTGACAAAGTGATTAATTTTTACTTTTCTGTTGGCACCTTTGTGTCACTGAACTAACTTAGACCTACGAAAACTACAATGGTTCCATGTTTTATGAAGGACATGTACCAGTACTAGTAATTTCCACTCGCAAAAACAGAGAGGGGACAATGACTGCCTATACCGTAGGAGCCTTGGTTTCTCGTATCGTATCGTCTTGTTCGTTAGACGTTGGCTGTAGAGAATCATTCTACTGTCAATCTCAAGTGCCGGGTCGCTAAATTTTCTCAATACTATTTCGCGAAAAGAACGTCGTTTCCCCCCAGTGATTCACACTTGAGTTCACGAAGCATCTCCGTAATATTCACGTATCGATCATACAAATCTAGCATCCTCCTCTGAAGTGTTTTGGTGTTTTCCTTTAATCTGACCAGGTGGGTATCCCAAACACTTCAGCAGTGCTCAAGAATAGGTTTCACCACTGTTCAATAAGTGATTTCCTATACAGACGAATCACAAGTTCCTAAAATTATTGGCTGAAGTCGATCATTTGCCTTCCCTCGCCAAATATGCTTGTTCACTTTCAACCTTACGACAAGATATTTAATCTAGGTGACTGTGTCAAGTCGACAACTATTGCTGTATTCGAAACAACACGAAGTTCCTTTACCTACTAGTCTGTATTAACAACATTCTTCTCATTTAAATCAAGCTGACATTCATTACACCAATTGGAAATTTTGTATAAGAGATAGGAAATGTGTTAGGAGCGCTGTTATTCCCTACATACATAAATGATCTGACGGGTAGGGTGAGCACCACACTTCCCTGGGGTAGTCCTGGGGATACCCTTGTGTCTGACGACCATTATAGCCACTTACAATTGTAAAATTACTCAGCAGACTCGAACCTTCGTTAACAGTCTACAGTGGGGCACCGTGTCGAACGTTTCCCGGGTATGTAGGAGTATGGTATTCACCTGTAGCCCTTCATACATAGTACACAGAATACCATATGGAAAATGACTATCTGAATTTCGCCCGACCGATGGTGCTGATTTGTTGACAGAATTTTTCCCGCCTCAATAAAATTCGTCATATTAGAGCTGAGAATATGTTCAGGAATTATGCATCAAAACCGTGTTCGGATATTGGCCTCTAATTTGGCAGTTATTTTTACCCTTCTTACATGCAGGATTGACGTGCGCTTTTTTTCAGTCGCTTGAGACGTTGGGCTGGCAGGAGATCCATGATAATTGCAGGCTCAGTAAGGAGCCAATGTCGTAGAGTGCCCTCTCAAATATCGAATTGGGATTCCGTCTGAACCTGGCGACTTATGTAATTTCAACTACTTCAGTTGATTCTCTACACCAGGAATTCCTACTACTGTCCTCCACACGGGAGTCTGTACGAGACTCAGACGGCGGTATGTTAGTACAACGCTTCTGTATGGATGAGTTCTTAACTGCCAGATTTAAATTTCGCTTTCCTTTTGTTGTTCTCTTTTGCCGCATGCATCTATCTTTTTTATATACTCACGAATAACTCTTGATTTTTGCTCGTTCTTCTTTGAACCGACAGAGTAACAATGTCTGCTTGCTCAGCAATATCAAAATTTTGTTATTAAACTGCGGCGGATCTTTTTCATTCTTAATCCATTTACTCGGAACATTCGTCTCTAGCGCGCTATATGCAGTGCTTTTAAACTTTGCACATAATTCATCCACATCAACCATTTTGGAACTAAATAATGTCGTTCATTTTGTAAGTGGGCTGCAAACAACTGTCTAACTGTTCTTTCTAGCAAAAGTACTCTCCCAGCCTTCTTGATGGATTTGTTAACTTCAGTATCTATCGTCACTATGATATGATCACTAATGCCTCTCTGTACCCTGACACCATCAATAACATCAGGCTCTTTGAAGCCATAACGTCTAAAATATTTTCATTACGTGTGGACCGTCGAACTAGCTGCTTCTCGGAAAAGTGTTCAAAAGTACTTCAGAAGACCGCCTGTCCGTACTGCCAGCACTGAATCCATAGAAGCCGCAGTCTGTACTCGACAAGTTAAAGTCGCCAGCAATAACTGTTACATGAGCTGGATGTTTCCGTGCTGGGCGGCCAGTAGAAGCATCCGATAATTACTTTCACCTGGAGATGTTACGATCGTCGAGATAATTTCAAAGTCAGACTCAGTTTCAACTTCGACAGACACAATATTTAAGTCGACTTCAATGAACACTCCCTCTCCTTTTATTACTAATGTGTCGTTTCTACATACAGTCCATCGCTCGCTAAATATTTCATAGCTTCCTACTTCATTTTCAGCCAGCTCTCGGTTCTAGGAATAAACTGGGCCGGACGGGGTGGCCGAGAGGTTCTAGGCGCTACAGTCTGGAACCGCGCGGCCGCTGTGGTCGCAGGTTCGAATCCTACCTCGGGCATGGATGTGTGTGATGTCCTTAGATCAGTTAGGTTTAAGTAGTTCTAAGTTCTAGGGTACTGATGACCTCAGAAGTTAAGTCCCGTAGTGCTCAGAGCCATTTGAAACATTTGAATAAACTGGGCGCGACAACTTTCCTGGAGGACAGTACACGCAGGAATTTTGTTCAGATTACTTCGACAATTTAAGGTTAAAGGTTTGACAATCAAAGTGTCTTTACTTTCTATTTGGCCTGATTTCGCTCTCTGCGTACTGACTGGTGAGCTCTGATCAGAGGTCTTCAAACTACCACCTAGCCTAGAAAACGCACATGCGCACTCCACGAGTTCCCTGCTACACAATTAACAACTTCCTCCGTGACATATCGAGAGGAATGGTACGATTGTCTACCCAATAATGCAGGTCCAGAAATCTGGAGCCGAGACTATCATAGATTCGACGGACACCGTGCCTAATGCCCTCTAACTGGATCCAAATCAAAGGACGCCGATCAGCACTGGTAATGGTGCAGCGTACTGTGACATATGCTTGCACTCCACGCGCGAGCCCAGCAGCCCATATGAACTGAGGACGAAGTCGGGAGACAAGCGACGGTAGTCATTGGTACCGACCTGAGCTACAACTTCCAGTCGAATGCACTCTGTACGCTCGATGGCAGCAGCCAGGACCGCCTACACATCTCGGATGAGACACCCCCTCCTTCAAAATACGGAATGCACATTGGATTACTTTCCAGCACTGGATGCCGTGTTCCAGTGGGGCTCTCTAACGCGTCAAACATTTGAGCTCTCAATAACTCATTAAGCCCCTCCTCCCGCGTAGCTGCTCGGACCCTGCTGAAAGAGTGGCCACCTGTCCACTTACAGGGCGAATTAGCGAGGCCAGACAACCAGACCGTACACTGACTCCCATCTCGAGCGACGAGAACACGTTACCATCCGCCAGTCACCCTGTTGTGAGGGTGGCTCCATCGCGCTGGATGCGCTGCTAGGTCCCTGATCAGCGCAGCCTGTGGGAGAAACGAGCAACACCAGATGTGTCCCATGCCACGTGTCGGCCGCTCCACCATCGCTACACCCCGAAGTAGCAGTCTGACCCTAGCCCAAAGCTCTTCCACTGTTAGCGAACTGTGGCCTGCTACTCCTCCATCCGAACACAGCGTGCACATATCCTGTGCATTCTAGTACTACTAATAACTCAAGTATTAACTGCAAAACCCTACACAGTACACAAAATATGTAACTTGGGACCGTCCTGACGTGTCCCCAGCGTGGAATGACGTCTTACTGATCTGTGTAGCTGGCAGTTCAAAATAAATAACAACTGTGCTACAGACTGCGCGAATCTCCACTTTACAGTTACTAAAACGCAAGATTACAGCTCTCAAATACAAAAACACGCACGAATTTGAGAATTAAACTAACGAGAAGAACGTAGGAAAAACTAAGTACTCTACTTGCTGCTCCTCTGGTCAATCACAGGCGGCAGCTGGAAACTGACTGGGTTGCAACGAACGGTCTCTGGCTGTTGAAAAGAAACGTATGACAACTGTGCTACAGATTGCACCAATCTACACCTAACAGTTACTAAAACGCGAGATTGCATCTCTTAAACACAAAAAAGGACGCAATTCTGTTCAGCCTGCAATATTTTTCTTAGTCCTGAAACCGAAAGATCCTTACTAGTTTGGAAGATTGCGTTGCTGAGAAAACAAATATAAAATTCAATTTGACAGAAGGTAGATATTTGTATCTGGCTGATGAAGTACAAATGTACATAACATCAGGAACGAAAGCCAGCCAATGAAGTTGATGAACATAGAGTGACGTAATGACGAGTCAATTTTTGGATGGGTTTTCTGAAAGCTTCTGAGCAAACTACAAAGAGTGGTCGTTTAAGAAAACAGTGATTGAAAATGACAAACGGTAAAATATAGAAGAAGCTAAATTTCTTGGATGTTCAGCCGTAAATAATATGATTCAAAGCGTCGTGCTGTGGACGGAATATTAGTCACATATTGCCCAGTAAGACCGAATTTAACTGACCGAAAAGTATTGTATCATATTTTGAGTATTTAAAAGCATTGTTAGGTAATTTCAATATTCCATGACTGCACCGACGAAAAATATTTGTGGTTATCGATTCGATATCACAGAGATTGTGTTGTATTGCGTAACTTCCTGAATAGTCATGCACATGTTAGACATTATATGACTCAAGTTATGTGTCTTAACTGACAGACTGTTTAATGTGTGGCATGTGTTTAATTCGGCTTCTAGTAAACATAAAAGAACACACATTGATATATATGAGATATTTTCTCATTTCAGCAAATGAACCTGTCATGATGCAAGATGATAGTAACATACCCAGTTTTCAGGAACAATTACCATAAGAACGACCTTTAGTGTCAAACAAACTCAGCAAATCTCAGTCGCATTGAGCACTTCCGGTGGGTAAAGAAATGGCCCCTCCAGCCACGCTGCACGAGTTGGATCTCCTTCTTACACACACGTAATCTACAGACCATCACCGGTTATCTCTCAAGACATTCTTCTTTAACAATATCACATCGTATATAATTATTAATTTAAGTCACAGTGTGATTTAATATGGGCGATTACTAGTTTCG
Organism: Schistocerca piceifrons; assembly: GCF_021461385.2. Lineage (NCBI taxonomy): Eukaryota > Metazoa > Arthropoda > Insecta > Orthoptera > Acrididae > Schistocerca > Schistocerca piceifrons. Next base: position 73,234,798 of record NC_060144.1, on the reverse strand, counting down.
TCAATCCTCAGATCTTTTCAGAGATTTTACATGTAAAACGTCAACTTTGTCGCTGTATGTGGCAGCCTCACGTTAAAATACTATTGACGTTGAGAGAGCTTTTCTTCGCTGTTTTTGTGACTTCAGCATTCTTGACCCGACCCATCAACAATTCCTCTCTTGTGCTAACCTCTTCATCTCAAGAGTAACACAACAAACGCCATAAATTATTTCTTGTACCTCATACGCCGTATAAAGTGGAATTTCACTGTTGAAAATATGTCCAGCTTATGTAAATAAAGAGATAGTTACACTACTCTGTGCTGTGTTTTTGTGACGTAATAACAATCTATGAGCGATATATATATATATATATATATATATATATATATAGGGTGAGTCGCGTAAGACGTGACACCCCCATTATTCCGGGGGCGATTGCACGTATCGAAAAGCGGTTTTCGGCGAATCATAGCTGACTATGGGGCACATACGTTGGTACATGCACAGTCATCACAACGTTTATACTGACCGAGACAATGAGGCAAGTACATGTTTCTTAAATGGGACGCTATACTTTTTTTACCATCATTCGAACGCATCATTCAAACTTCGCTTAAAAGACGCAGGGAAATATTGTACGATTGAAGGTCGAGTTGCCGTGCTCTACGCAGCATGCACGGCCTACGCTACGTAGGTAAATCCTCATCCGCCCTCCATTAAGCAAAGTTCGAATCACAATAGCAACATGCGCTACATCACTATAAGCGTCTTTTCCAGAGCGTTCGAATGTTGGTAAAAAATGTATAGCGTCCCATTTAAGAAACATGTACTTGCCTCATTATCTCGGTCAGTATAAACGTTGTGATGATTGTGCATGTACCAACATATGTGCCCCACAGTCTGTTAGTCCGCTACGATTCGCCGGAAACCGCATGCCGATATGTGCAATCGCCCCCGGAATAAAGAGGGTGATATACATATATGGACATGGCTTTTTGCACAGGGAGCTTTATATTTTTAAATTTTTAGTTATGACAAACTTTTCAATATGCGTTGATTTTTATCCACTGGGCAACTTAGCCTGATTTTTCAACGTATAAGGAACACGTATTACAACAAAAATATTTTTAAGACCTGAAGAGGAAAGAAAAGTCTTTCGATACACGTTTTCTTAAGTGAAGAAATATTTTATACGATCTAGGCCGAAGAATGATTTTCAGCAAGTTACTACTTCTCTATTCACAACATATTTCGCGCAGAGTACCTACGTATTTCGCTGAATGTACCTGCAAATTATTATATTACGACACATAATTCAGGATATATAACATCATAAACGTAGAGACGAGTGAAAAGCTAGGTTTTCTTAAAACAGAGGGTAAATTACCCAGACTATACCAATTCAGTGTTTGATAATGAAAGCCTTTAGCGGCTCCCAACAAACATTTCTTATTTTTTTCTCGTATACGCGCTTAAAATAAAATATGTACTCATTTGCAAACAGAAATTTGAAGATATTTCACACAGTGTTGCTTACTTCCTGGGAACAAGCACTGTGCGATTAAGAATCGCCTAGTTCGCATAAGGGTGGGAATGAATAGGATGTCACATTGAAGCATAACTCAGGGATTCCTGGATAAATTGAACCAAATCTGTTAGTCTGTTAGACACATGACTTACTCATAGTATAACTGTACTGTGAGTGTAAGTTTCGGCACTATCTCTAGGGGATGACGTAAAAATGTTCGACGTCAGACTCGGGGTATTTATTTCCTGTATTCAGATGGCCTTGGGATACTTTGAGATATAAGAAGTGCAATTTGTCTCTTATTTGTGCTGTTCAGTGAGTCAGCCTGGTAGCGAGAATGAAAACTGTAGCGAGCCAAAAATTTTGTCGACGTTGCGGCGGGTCGGGTTGCTCTCTCACTGTCCATTAAACAATCTGTCCACCCAGCTGCATAGACTTCAGGTTGTCTGTCCCTTCACTCTGCGGTGGTAGATATTGGTTTAGCGGACAAAAACAGCGTTGACGAAAAATCGACTATATACCTCCCACGCAAAGGCCACATAACTCCAGTCCATGGGCAGTAGCTGAAAGTTAGTTAAAATATGGAGTGTTCTGGATTCTTCCATGACTCGTTTGAAAAAATGTCTAAGATTTGCTTTTTAATTGGTTTATTGTCTTTAACACAAGGCCGGCCGGTGTAGCCGTGCGGTTCTAGGTGCTTCAGCCTGGAACCTCGTGACCACTACGGTCGCAGGTTCGAATCTTGCCTCGGGCATGGATGTGTGTGATGTCCTTAGGTTTTGTTAGGTTTAAGTAGTTCTAAGTTCTAGGGGACTGATGATCTCAGATGTTAAGTCCCATAGTGCTCAGAGCCATTTGAACCATTTTTGAACCTAGAAGCCCGCATCTAAACTGCTTCGATGTATTCCTTGAATGCGACTTGTTCCGGATCCCAAACACTCGAGTAGTAAGAATGTGTCTCCTTTACAGATGAATCACGCTTTCCCAAAATTCTGCCAATCGACCTTTCGCCTTCCCTACCAGAGTCTTCACAAGATCGTCCCATTTCATTTCGCTTTATAATCTTACGCCGTGCCATACAAACGACGGGACTGTGTCAAGTAGGAAAAATAATCTATTCAAACATTACAGACTTGCTTCCCTTACTCATCTGCATTAAATTTCATTTTTCTACATTTAGAACTATCATACGTCACAACATCGACAAATTTTGTATAAGTCATCTTGTATCCTCCTGCAGTCACACCTTCCCGAACACCACAGCATAATCAACAAACAACCGCAGACTGCTGCCCACCCTGATCAGTTAAGTGTGTTTCAATTAATTCCTCTCAGTAATTTACGTGAGACTCCCCCACGCTAACACTTCAATACCCAACAGACTGTAGCTAGGAAATATCATAATTAGAGTACCACAGGCGCAAGTAGCTTAACTCAGTTAAAATATAAACCGTATTAGAGACAGTGGCAACGGAAATGTGACGTTCTGATAATGTGCATCTGATACACAACATTGTGAAACTTAGATTATGGGATATACGGACAGTAAATTGTCGTCCACTGCAATGAAAGCTTAAGCTGTGACGCAGTTCTGGAAGCCCATTTCCCTGGGGCTCCTGCTATTTGATCCATTTCCTCCCAGGGCGGTGCTTATTAGTAAACTAAGTGGCAGATGCGAGAACAATTTCTAGCGTATTTGATGGCTCACCGTCTCTTGCAACAGGACGGTGTAGTTCACAACTGTCTACACTACCGGTCGTTTTGCTACCTCTGACACATCCCTGGTCGTCTTATGATAGGAAATATGTTTCCGCCAATATCTCAGGCTCGTCCAAATTGTGTAGAGACGCCTCTTAGATGTTGCTAATTCCCAACTATAGATATATGAGGTGATCAAACCGGAAGCAGCGCACCCGCTCTACTGAACTTGCCGTAATAAGGCATCCCATCTAACCAGTGTACAGTATATAAATCTATGTAAGTACTTCAGCTAACAGACATAAAGTGTGAAATTCAATGACTTTGCTATTTCTGTACACCGGTCTGTTGAAGTGCACATCTGACTGTCGCTATTGTCCGTAATTTTGAGCTCCAAGAAGACAGTTTCAGACGAAACAACTTACCTTACTAACATTGATCCCTTTATATGTTTGTGCTAGTTTCTTTTCTTATCACTACTTTGCTCCGAAGGCAGTATAATACTGTTTCTTAAAATCATACATTACTGGCCATTAAAATTGCTACACCAAGAAGGAATGCAGATGATAAATGAGTATTCATTGGACAAATGTATTATACTAGAACGGACATGTGATTACATTTCCAGGCATTTTGGGTGCATAGATCCTGAGAAATCAGTACCCAGAACAACCACCTCTGGACGTAATAACGGCCTTGATACGCCTGGGCATTGAGTCAAACACAGCTTGGATGGCGTCTATAGGTACAGCTGCCCATGCAGCTTCAACACGATACCACAGTTCATCAAGAGTAGTGACCGGCGTACTGCGACGAGCCAGTTGCTCGGCCACCATTGACCAGACGTTTTCATTTGGTGAGAGATCTGGAGAATGCGCTGGCCAGGGCAGCAGTCGAACATTTTCTGTATCCAGAAAGGCCCGTACAGGACCTGCAACATGTGGTCGTGCATTATCCTGCTGAAATGTAGAGTTTCGCTGGGATCGAATGAAGGGTAGATCCACGGGTCGTAACACATCTGAAATGTAACGTCCACTGTTCAAAGTACCGTCTGTGCGAACAAGAGATGACCGAGACGTGTAACCAATGGTACCCCATACCATCACGCCGGGTGATACGCCAGTATGGCGATGACGAATACACGCTTACAATGTGCGTTCACCCCAATGTCGCCAAACACGGATGCAACCATCATGATGCTGTTAACAGAACCTGGATTCATCCGAAAAAATGACGTTTTGTCATTCGTGCACCCAGGTTCGTCGTTGAGTACACCGTCGCAGGCGCTCCTGTCTGTAATGCAGCGTCAAGGGTAACCGCAGCCATGGTCCTCGAGCTGATAGTCCATGCTGCTGCAAACGTCGTCGAACTGTTTGTGCGGATGGCTGTTGTCTTGCAAACGTCCCCATCTGTTGACTCAGGGGTCGAGACGTGGCTGCACGATCCTTTACAGCCATGTTGATAAGCTGCCTGTCATCGCGACCGCTAGTCATACGAGGCCGTTGTGGTCCAGCAGTGCGTTCCGTGTTACCCTTCTGAACCCACCGACTCCACATTCTGCTAACAGTCATTGGATCTCGACCCACGCGAGCAGCAATGTCGCGATACGATAAACCGCAATCGCGGTAGGCTGCAATCCGACCTTTATCAAAGCCGTAAACGTGATGGTACGCATTTCTCCTCCTTACACGAAGCATCACAACAACGTTTCACCAGGCAACGCCTGTCAACTGCTGTTTGTGTATGAGAAATCGGTTGGAAACTTTCCTCGTGTCAGCACGTTGTAGATGCCGCCACTGGTGCCAACCTTGTGTGAATGCTCTGGATATCAAAGCATCATCTTCCTGTCGGTTAAATTTCGCGTCCGTAGCATGTGGTGTAGTAATTTTAATGTCCAGTTGTGTAATTTTTCAGTCTAACAATTCACGCTTTTAAGAACAGGGAAATTAAATTTTCAGTTTAATATATTAATATATTTCTTTTAACTGAAGTTGTTTAACTAGATTTATTATTTAAATACTGGATCTGCTGAGATAATAAACTTCCTAGGGTATATGTGCTCAAATGAGACATTGCACAGACCAGAAATACAGCTCGATGTACCTGACGTTTGCAAAATTTTCGACATTGTTTTTTAATTTCGTTTATTACTAAATTCAGATATTGCTTACTTTGATTACCAGCATCACTTTTCAAGTCCATTTATTATTAAGTCTAAATTTAGGCATTACTTATTAGCATTACATGAGTTTCATCTTTGTTTAACCTTCTTCACTGCATCTTTTCTTTAATCCTGGGCAAATTTTTTACTGTGTGGTACATTTTCTATTGCTTGCAATGATAATCACCGGTTTGAAATTCTTTTCACATGGCCAAATCTATTTTTATAGGCGCCTGTTATATTTTTAGGGGCTCTAGTTTTGGTTCATTTCTTATACCTACATGCACTATGTTATCTAATTTTTAAATCAATTTGCAGTTCATAGAGATCTCATATCAGATTATTGGAACTTTATTTCTCTGTCTTTTCGTAAGGATCTAGGTCTCGCAGCCATACAGAAGAACAAGAACTGCAATCGCTTTAGAAAATTTAACTCAGTTTCTATCCTCATCTTAGTTTTAGAATGTCTGTCTACAGTTCCACTCATACTGGAGTACAGGAAGACTTTTCTACCTCTTATGTATGCTGCCTGACAGAAAATGTGAAGCACCCAGAAGCGAAGGAGAAAACGAAACTTAACGCGTACAGAGGGTCTGTAGTGTTTCATTGGGGATTTAAAATCGAGCAAGGTTTGCAAGGAATTTCGCAGTATGGGCCCACTTCTCACCCTCCGGTCTGTGTGCATGCACTAATTCAGTAAGGACATCAAAAAGTCTTAGTACCGTCCCCTGGGGTAGAACACAAACTGTAGCTGGTCCATTATATCCTGGGTATTGAATACTGAGTTTCCATCTCTGCTGGTCTCACACACACGTTCTGTCGGGGACAGATCTCAGCACCTTGAGTGACCGCTTGTTGGCGTTAGTCAGCTAGTCAGTTAGCAAAAACTGGTTGAAATGGCTCTGTGCACTATGGGACTTAACTTCTGAGGTCGTCAGTCCCCTAGAACTTAGAACTACTTAAACCTAACTAACATAAGGACATCACACACATCCATGCCCCGAGGCAGGGTTCGAACCTGCGGCCGTAGCGATCGCGCGGTTCCAGACTGTAGAGCCTAGAACCGCTCAGCCACTCTGGCCGGCGGTCAGTTAGCAGCAGCTGGGCGAGACACAAGCAACTACAGGAAAGTAACCAATTTTGTGAAACATTACAAGTTCCTAACCAGGAGCAAATTATTTAGTGTCATCTTGTGTTCTGACAGTTCAATTTTCGAATCTCTGAGTGTTAATCTTATTTATTGGGCTCAGTTCTCGCGTTTTCCTTTGTGTCTACAGTTATAGTTCCGTAGAGCATGTCGATTGTCATTGCTTGTCCGCATAGTGTATTTTTCCCTGATGTTTAATATAGACAGGGACTGTGATTGCTGTGTGCAGATACGAGTCGAGTAAGAGAAACTTCGCTCTCAGCTCCAGGTTGTGATCGCTTCGGTTACACAGCTTGGAGCGTCACTGTTGTGGGCCGGCCATGCCGATACAGCAGACTTTCAGCACATCTGAGTTCGCCGAACAGCCTGCAGAGTTGACCAACCCAGTTGCACTCAGCCATGGTCGAGTGGGATGTTGCCCTTGGGCGTGGCAGGCGGCGAAAGACTTCCTAAGGGACTGCATGTAAGGTCTCCCATGTTAGGTTGACAAACAGGTTCCAGGTACTGTCTGTGGCTGACACTGTCCCTCAGCTGGATGCACTTGCTTGTCCTGTTTCAGACAGAACCTCTCAGCCTGCAAAATCTGGGCAGTCACAGAGGGTGGGGATATTGGTAGCTGGGAGTTCCAAAATTAGGCGCGTTATGGAGCCTCTTAGGGAGATAGCTCCCAAGGAGGGAAAGAAAGCCAATGTGCACTCTGTGTACGGCTGACAGAAGTGGTTAAGTCTGCCAGTCTTGCTTGCGAGATGAAAGCAGAGCTCACCGTTTACAGAATAGTCAACAGGACCGATTGCAGACCTTTGGTACAGAGCCGAGGGGAGGGTCTGAATCAGACGGTTCTGCGACCGTGTAGGCTGCAGATTCTTCCTCTTGCACCATAGGGTGGTTGGTTTCGGGTTCCGCAGAATAGGTCAGGTGTCCACTGTACGCAGTAAGCGGCTACACGGGTAGTAGTGGTGTGGACTGGGAGCTTTTTTTTAAGTTAGATGAACTTGGGGAAATAAATAAAGGGGTTCAGTCTCATAGAGTGCAGGTCGAGCACTGGAGGAACGTAGATACAGAAACCATCGGTGTAACTGTTGTAAATTGTCTATCAGTGTTGGGAAAGTACCAGAGCTCCAAGCGCTAATTGAAAGCACTAACGCTCAAATCATTATAGGCACTGCAAGCTGGCTAAAGCCGGAAAAATGTTCAGCCAAAGTTTTTGCGAAGAACCTTAAGGTGTTCCGAAAGGACAGGCTAAAAATGTAATGGACGATGGCGTGTTCGTTGCTGTTAGAAATAACTTATCATGTTGCGAAATTGAAGCACATAGTTCCTGTGAGTTAGTATGGGCAGAGGTCATTCATGGCAACCGGAATAAAATAATAACTGGATCCTTTTACCGAGCTCCCAACTCAGATGATACAATTGCCGGCAGGTTAAAAGGAATCTTGAGTTCTATTTCAAACACGTTTACTACTCATACAATTATAGTTGGAAGTGACTTTAATTTACCCTCGATATTTTGGCGAAAATACATGTTCAGATCCGGTGCTACGCACAAAGCGTCACCCGAAATTTTGCTAAACGCATTGTCTGAATATTATTTCTAACAGTTAGTTCTTGAGCCAACGCCAATTGTAAACGTATGAGGAAACACATTTGACCTCTTGGCAACAAATAATCCTGAGCTAATAACGAGCTTCAAAACGGATACAGGAATTAACGAACACAGGGTTGTCGTATCGAAATTGAATATTGTAGGCCCCAAACACTCCAAAACTAGACAAAATAAATACCTATTCAAAAAAGCAGATAAAAATTTGTTTGACGCCTTCCTGAGAGACAATGTACACTCCTTCCAAGTAAACAACGTAAGTGTAGACGAGATGTGGCTTAAATTCACAGAAATAATATCGACAGAAACTGAGAAATTTATACCAAATAATTTAACAAACGCCGGAGCTGATCCCCGTTGGTACACAAAACTGGTCAGAACGCTATTGCAGCAACAATGAAAAAGGCATGCGAAATTTAAACGGAGGGGAAATCTCCAAGATTGGCTATCTTTCACAGAAGCTCGAAATTTAACGCGGGTTTCATTGCGAGGTGCTTAACAGTTTCCACAGCGAAACTTTACCTCGAAACCTGGCAGAAAAACCAAAGAGTTTCTGATCGTATGTAAAGTACGCTAGCAGCAAGATGCAATCAATGCCAACGCTGCGCGATAGCGATGGAAATACTATCGTCGACAGTGCTGCCAAAGAAGAGTTATTAAACACAGCTTTTTGAAATTCCTTAATTCAAGAAGACGAAGTAAATATTCCAGAATTCGATACGGGAACAGCTGCCAACATGAGTAATTTAGATGAAGATATCCTCGGATTTCTGAATAACTTAAATCATTTAATAAAAGAAGTCTTCTGACCCAGACTATTTACCAATTAGGTTCCTTTCTGAGTATGCTATTGCAATACCTCCATACTTAATCATCATATACGTAACAGTCATATACGTATAACCTCTCGCTCGACGAAAGCCAAAGAGTGCAAAATTGCGCAGGCTACACCAATACTCAAGAAAGGTAGTAGGAGTAATCCATTAAATTACAGGCCCATACTTAAACGTCGATATGCAGCAGGATTTTGGAATATATATTGTATTCGAACATTATGAATCAGCTCCAAGAGAACGGTCTATTGACACACAGTGAACATGGATTTAGAAAAACATACCTGTGTAACGCAACTAGCTCTTTACACTTACGGAGTCATGAGTGCTATTCACAAGGGAGTTCGAATTGGTTCGATATATCTAGATGTCTAAAGGGCTTTTGACGTACACACATGCTGCTTGAAGTGAATTTGCGTGCTTATGGAATACTGTCCCAATTATGTGACTGAAATCATGATTTCCTCTCAGAGAGGTAACACTTCGTAGTAACTGACAGAAAGTCATCGAGTAAAAGAGAAGTGATTTCTGGCGTTCGCCAAGGTAGTGTTACAGGCTTTCTGCTGTTTCTTATCTATAAAAACGACATTGGAGACAATCTCAACAGTCGTCTTACGTTGTCTGCAGATGACGCTGTCGTTTATCGTCTAGAAAACTCATCAGATGATCATAACAAATCGCAGAACTTTTTAGAAAAGATATCTTAATGGTGCGAAAATGGGCAGTGGACCCTAGATAGTGAAGAGCGTGAGATTATCCACATGAGTCCTAAAAGGAATCCGTTAAACTACGGTTACACGATAAATTAGTGTAATATAAAGGCCATCAATTCAACTAAATACCTAGGAACTACAATTACGAACAATTTAAATTGGAAAGACCCCATAGAAAATTTTGTTCGGTAGGCTAACCGAAGACTGCGTTTTATTGGCAGAACATTTAGAAGATGCTACAGGTCTACTAAAGAGGCTGCCTACACTACGCTTGTCCGTCCTCTCTTGGAGACCTGCTGCGCGGTCTGGGATCCTTACCGGACACGATTAACGGAGTACACCGAGAATGTTCAACGTAGAGCAGCACGTTTTGTATTACCGCGAAACAGGGAGAGAATGTCAGTGACATTATACAATATTTGGGATGGACACCATTAACACAAAGGCATTTATCGAGGCGACAGAATCTTATCACGAAATTCTAATCACCAGTTTTCTCTTCCGAATGCGAAAATATTTTGTTGACGCCGTCCTACATCTAAGGGAAACAGAGCTCGCAAAGATGTAGGTGTTCGTTTTTTCCGCACGCTGTTCGAGAGTGGAATAAGAGAGAGTTATTGTGAAGGTGGTTCGATGAACTGATGTAGATGTAGTTGTAGATCTTTCTGGCCAGGGGAGCATCTCAGTATCACGCAGGCAGTTGCCAGAGGAAATTTCCTAATGGGACGAGTATTGTACTGTTGAAATATGGCATCACGATTCCGTCGTGTGAGAAGATACACTGATGCCTCTCGCTAACGATGATCATTGGGGCAAGCAGAGCATCTGTTCACAGTTGACCTCAGTGGGACGCCATTCGCTAGCAATCCAACCTCCCTGTCATGGCACCACTCCAATCACTTTAGCATTCCTGTCTTTCAGTATGAGAGTGACCAGCGGCGTATGCTGGGATTGCGACTTAAGCTGTTACTAGACGTACTACATACGGAAAATAAGGAATTGTTGAGTAAATGTTAACGTCACCGAAAGTGCATTTAAATCAATTTTTCTTCAAACAACCTGTAATAAAATATAAATTAAATAAGAATTATTAACGGAAATAAGACAATTTTACCATACCTTTTTAAATACACATAGTTTCCAGTCGCCTTTGTTAACGCTTAAACGGAGTTGTCACACTATTACACTATTACATAACAAGTTCTCGTTGTGTCTTCTCAATAAAACAAGTATGTCTTTTTCCAACGACGGAAGAGCCAAGTTGCCCAGACGAATTCGTCCTTGTGTTGCTCGTAAAATAACCGTTTCCAGACTGAAAAGCTCCTTCCACTGGTAGCAGGATGAGTTGAGATCGTTCCACTTAATTCGTAAACTTCACCGTAGACGACTTCAGGTCCATTTGATTTCTCAAAGCTTGTAGTGGTTTGAACGGTATTGATCGAAAATTCTTGAAGTGAATATACCGCTTCCGGATCAGTTCTCAAAGACAGTGTATAGCAGCAGGAAACACAGAGTTTTCTCAGTTTCGAAAATACATTTGTTGGAAAATTTTGTCGTAACCCGCAAAACGTTTAGAATCCAGTGATGCCAGAAACTTCAACTGTACCTCTATTCTACACTTCATTTGAGTTATTACTGTTTCCAGGACTTCGCAGAAAATCCTTAAATACGAACTATGGGTTTCATCTTCACGACAGTTTGTCTTCCTAGGCCTTTGTTCGGTCGCTTCATCTGCAACGCTCACTGTTTCAGACCATACTTCTTGATATCCTGCGTTTCTAATGTGTAGCACTGTGGTAATGAACTGATTTACTTTTTCGGTGCAGTGACTAGAGTCTATGCTCCCGTTTTGCAAAATTTCAAAAACAGTATCTGAAAACGGGTAAATTTTCCTGAGCTGAATCGAGAAACTGTTGGTTCCAGTCCGTTAGAGAAATCAGCGAGCGCGTGAAGTCATGTTGCCTTCTTCGCTAGGCCAGCCCCCAGAATCCTCTTCCACTGAAGTAAAGAAACTAGCGTGATGGCTTCTGCAGTGGTGAAGTGTAATTACAAGCCTGGAAGCAAAATTCCATTGTGTAGATGCGAAACTTGGCATTTTACTTTCAGTTGAGGCATTAACAGCATCTATACGTGAAGTGGAATGTGAGAAAAAGGTGGATAAACCATTAACAGAAACAAAGAATTACCTGATTTCCTGGAAAGTATGAGACTAAACGTGTGACTGTAACAGTGGATGAAGGTAATAGCAGCATACTCGGTTTTCATTAAAGTCTGAAGTACATAAACATGTCCAGCCATTACTGCAGCACCATCGAAAATTTGAACAACAATATTTTTTAACATTCTAATCCATTTATAGTTTTGATATTCAGATAAACCACTGGCTTATCGGTCAGAACTTATGTCAGTGAAATGTAGAAATCGTTCTCTGCAATTGCCTTCATCGTCAATACAATGTAAGATAGTTGACTTTTATTGGTGACACCAGTTATTTCATCGAGCATGAGTCCAATAAAAGTATCCTTATCAGTACCTTATTCAATCTTATATCTAACAACTTTGGCCACAACATCGATTAGCTCATTCTGTGTAAGAGTCCAGGTGCCTTTGAAAAAAGTAGCTGTCTTTGAAAGCCGAGAAAGTGCTACGCCATAATTAACCACGAATTGTAGCAGTTTCCTGCATTTGCCTTTATTTTATGACTCCTCATTTCCAGTGTGACTTCTAAATGAACATTCTTGTTTTGCAGAAAGTTCCATTTAATCATTAAATATTTACAAAACATTTATGTTTTATTTAACATTTTCATTGTGTAGACAAACAGCAAATTTTTCCGATAATTCAATGAATGTTTTACCCCATGACAGCCGAAACATTTTAATCCTGTAAAAGATTTCAATTGCATTGCTGATATCTTATGTTTATGTAAAGCGGTGTTTCAGTACCGTAGATTTGTGAAACCCACAGTATTGCTAGACGTTTTCTCAATTGCAAGGAACAAGAATGCCTAGCAATAAGGTTGTACTGCACCTGAACCAAACAGCCAAGCATATTCACCATGACTGGATATACTGAAGTAAGTGTTGTAAGGACTGGTCTGTTCCATTTCTGACGCTGATACCGCAAGAGGACTAACTGTCAAGTCCCTGATTTACTATCACAAGTTTATAATCGTATTTCAACTGCGAGAATAGTCTTTTCACCAACAGCTTTGTTACGCAATATTCATCCATTTGGAAGAAATAGCGCTGCCAACTCTCTTGCTACACTGTACTTAACGAAATAAGCAATACCAGTACTGCTGTTGAGGACCTTAACAATCGCATAAACATTCTATTTTTTTTTCTTTTAGCGTAGTGAAGGCTGCTGCAGTCAGCATCAGTGATACGGATCTCTATTCTCTCCTGTGTCCGATGGTAGAGAACGAGATACATTCCATGCTACTCACTAAACCTTCATTACAGAAACTGTAATTATTAATATTATTTATTAATTTATAGTGCACTTTAGATGTAGACTTCGGTGACTGCTTTCATAATCAACAATATACGCCAGTGAGAGTTATTTACCCGGGATTTGCTGTGGGGCCTTCGCTACACGGAATTCTCGCGTCTTTTGTCTATCAATTGCTTTATGACGTACAAGGTGTTGGTGACAGATTTGTCTTTCCTCGGATCATTTTGCTCCTTTTATAGAAATGCATTAATTCATATTTGTACTGCTTTACAAATCGTGCGTGTGTATATTTGTATTGACATACCCATTAGACAAACACGTCTGAAATTTCGGCATTATCCATACTGCATTCAGCTCAGACATTTCTCTTGAACACCAAATACACCATCTTAAGCTGTAGGAACATGTCACATTATTTTACAAACGCTTTATAAACTCTACAGTACTCTATGTTGTTGCCTTGCTTTTCGGGTTTTCGATTTGATAACGATTCAACGAGATATTCAGCTGTAAATAACGCGCCCCATCATAAGATAATTCACCTGTCTTAGTACCTTCGGTATCATACCAAAATAAGTTTTTCCCATCCATTCATTTGATGCGTCCTGGAACAGGTCTTATCAACATCTTTTGCCGAACTTGGTGCCTGCGAGTTGAGGACGTTGACGTTGACTACAATATGGCCTGACGTCTACTAAATTACCTATAAAAGAGTGAGAGGGAGAAACTCTCCTACTATGCTTAGCACACGTGATTTTGGAATGGCGAAGAGAAGTTTTTTGCTTCGTAGGAGATGAGTAACGGTGTAAACATTTGAGGATTCAATGTGAAAACAACTGTTTCCCAATGCAGTACCGGTATATCTTTGAAAATCTGTGAGTACAGCCTTCCACTCTACATGTTAGTCTTTTGCAGCAACTGCAGATTCCTGAGTCCCACGTTTGGGTATAAGAGTTGAACACACTACTTGTAAGTCGTTCGTTAAAGTCTGGCACACAGATAATATCATTCATTACTCTCCATGACCATATGCAACTGTCACCGTAAGAGATATGTGTGAGACAGTGCTTGTTCCTCTTCTGCATGATCTGACACACAGAATATATCAAGTATTACTAGTTGTGACTATACACAATGATTCACAACAGGAAATAAATGCGTGACAGTTCTTGTACCTCTTTATATTCTGACATGTTCCTGCAGCTTAAGATGATGCATTTAGTATTAAAGAGAAATTTTTGAGCTGAATGGAGGAATTCTGCAAAGTACGAAGTGTATTTATTGAAGGGTATAGGAACAACAGATCTTTACAGCAGAAACCTAAGTAAATGCCTACAAAAATAAGTAATTAATGAAAACAGAAATGTGACATGGAGGAATATAAAGCTGATTAATTACGTTGATGCAAATAGTGATTCGGTGAAAGAAAAAGAGAGAAACTGTATTAAGATTAATATTGAAAGCAACGAACAGGGCACAGTGTCAGTTGTACATCAAGAAGTGTGCCAGCACTCCGTTGACAAACTAATGAAGAAGTGGGACGCGGACAACACCATCAGGCACGAAGGTGACGCAGCCATATATCCAGAATGCTCAAGAATCTTCTGGAGACCTTTGGAAGAAAGTATAGGAACATTTCGGAAGGCTCAGGGAGAATATCTCTATGCGAGAAACTCGTACAAAACGCACTGAAAAGACAATATATAAACTACCAGTGCAAGAGGCGAGGACAATGTTTGCCAGGACGCAGCTAGAAGCAGCGCGATAACCGAGCCATTCGGAACAGTCAGTATAGGGTGACACTTTGATGCTCGAGCGGTAAAGACGACGAGAATTTTGTACATATTTGAGGGAGTACAACCGATTTTCCGGTTAATGTCCAGCAACAGTTATTATTTTCAGTTTTCTGCTTGTCTCCGACGATTGTCTGGTTGAAAGCATATGCGACACTCATCGGTGAAGAGAACGTGATGCCAATCCTGAGCGGTGCATTCGGCATGTTGTTTGACCCATCTGTGCAGCGCTGCATGGTGACGTGGTTGCAAAGATGCAGCTCGCCATGGACGTCGGCAGTGAAGTTGCACATCATGCAGTCTATTGTACACAGTTTTAGTCGTAACACGTTGTCCTGTGGCTGCACGAAAAGCATTATTCAACATGGTGGCGTTACTGTCAGGGTTCCTCCGAGCCATAATCCGTAGGTAGCGGTCATCCACTGCAGTAGTAGCCCTTTGGCGGCCTGAGCGAGGCATTTCATCGACGGTTCCTGTCTCTCTGTATCTCCTCCATGTCCGAACAACATCGCTTTGGTTGTCTCCGAGACGCCTGGACACTTCCCTTGTTGAGAGCCCTTCCTGGCGCAAAGTAATAATGCGGACGCAATCGAACAGTGGTATTGACCGTCGAGGCATGGTTGAACAACAGACAACACGAGCCGTGTACCACCTTCCTTGTGGAACTGATTGGCTGTCGGACGCTCTCCGTCTAATAGGTGCTGCTCATGCATGGTTGTTCACACCGTTGAGCGGGTTTGGTAACATGTCAGGACAGTCAAAGAGACTGTGTCTGTGATACAGTAGCCACAGTCAACGTCTATCGTCAGGAGTTTTGGGAACCGGAGTGATGCAAAACTTTCTTTGATGTGTGTATTTTTTAATGTGCGTTACCAACTTCGACAAATTAATTTGTCGTCTTCCGAAGCTTAATGTTGGTTTAGTAGATTTCGATATTTTCTTCATAGAAGCATAAGCCCACAACAAGTCCAGAAATTTACATATAGCGTTAAAGTAACCTCTGGCGTGCCACAGGGGAGTGTTATGGGACCATTGCTTTTCACAATATATATAAATGACCTAGTAGATAGTGTCGGAAGTTCCATGCGGCTTTTCGCGGATGATGCTGTAGTATACAGAGAAGTTGCTGCATTAGAAAATTGTAGCGAAATACAGGAAGATCTGCAGCGGATAGGCACTTGGTGCAGGGAGTGGCAACTGACCCTTAACATAGACAAATGTAATGTATTGCGAATACATAGAAAGAAGGATCCTTTATTGTATGATTATATGATAGCGGAACAAACACTGGTAGCAGTTACTTCTGTAAAATATCTGGGAGTATGCGTACGGAACGATTTGAAGTGGAATGATCATATAAAACTAATTGTTGGTAAGGCGGGTACCAGGTTGAGATTCATTGGGAGAGTGCTTAGAAAATGTAGTCCATCAACAAAGGAGGTGGCTTACAAAACACTCGTTCGACCTATACTTGAGTATTGCTCATCAGTGTGGGATCCGTACCAGGTCGGGTTGACGGAGGAGATAGAGAAGATCCAAAGAAGAGCGGCACGTTTCGTCACTGGGTTATTTGGTAACCGTGATAGCGTTACGGAGATGTTTAATAAACTCAAGTGGCAGACTCTGCAAGAGAGGCGCTCTGCATCGCGGTGTAGCTTGCTCGCCAGGTTTCGAGAGGGTGCGTTTCTGGATGAAGTATCGAATATATTGCTTCCCCCTACTTATACTTCCCGAGGAGATCACGAATGTAAAATTAGAGAGATTAGAGCGCGCACGGAGGCTTTCAGACAGTCGTTCTTCCCGCGAACCATACGCGACTGGAACAGGAAAGGGAGGTAATGACAGTGGCACGTAAAGTGCCCTCCGCCACACACCGTTGGGTGGCTTGCGGAGTATCAATGTAGATGTAGATGTAGATGTAACTGTAAACACAGATTCACAATTTACAGTTACTGAACCACCTCTATGTATATATTAAGCTGTGATTCAGGTGCTGTAAATTGTCAGTCTGTGTTTGCAATAATATTTTATGTACATTTCTGGACATACCAAGCCATTATACTTCTAGGAAGAAGCTATCAACATCTGCTTCTCAAGATGACAAATTAATTTTTCGAAACAGGTAAAGCATAACAAAAAATATATTTGCAAGTGATGGCTAAATTTTAACTGAAAAATATATACTACTGTTGCTGAAAAGTACATGAATAAAATAAAATTCTTTATATTCTTCACTACACCCTACTATCGTTCATACCTTTCAGATAAAGGAATTTTCGCGACAATGACAAAACTGTCAGAACGTATACCAAACAAACGGAGGACTCCAACACCTTCTGTTTCACCTTCTTATGTAAATATAAGTAAATAATTCATGAATTAATTTGCGTGAATTAATTTAGTCCCGACTGACTGAAATAAAACGCCTAATGTTTGGTAATTGATTTAATTTGTGTTTTCGGTTTTGTTAGACATGTTTTTGTTATGAATTTGAATTAAATTGTATAATTTACCTCTCCTACGTGTTAATTATCGCAGGAGACAGACAAAACAATCTTTTGTTGAATAGACATCCTAAGCAACTTGAATACTGTTTTCGGTTATTATAGTGATCTTACTCATAATTAAGTTATTTTTGAAATATTTTATTTTACTTTCAAAATATCTTAAAAATTACCGTAGAGACTACCACTACGAATGTTCTTGAGTAAGAAGAACACAAGAGCACGAGAGATTTCTGTCAGGTAGGTACTCGAAGTTTTAGAACAACGACAGTGCTGTAAGTGATTAGACACACATTCCATGCTTTCATATCCAAAAAGAACCAGCTCGATTGCAGTACATCGAAAATATGCTAAGATATATGACATCCATATCTTTTATATTCAGAATGCCAAGACCTTGAAAAGAGCGGAAAACAAAATCCGACAATGTAATCGTCATCCAAGAAAGGAAGGAAGATTTTGAGTTGCGGTCCTATTGACAACGAGGTCGTTAGAGACTGAGCACAAGCTCGGATGTTTTCAAGAATGGGGTGGAAAATTGCCAGCGCCTTCTCAAAGGAACCACATGGCGTTTGAGGATAGGAGGGGGGGGGGGGCGATTTACGGAAATGACGAAAAACATGTACACGGATTACCGGACCCAGGTCTGAGTAACCATCCTCTCAAACTGCAGGCAGAAAGGTTCCTTTAGACTTCCCCGTCCGTTATGATTTTTACCTATAAGCATCCAGAGGTGATTGCTAACTGTATTAGGTTTATGACGTTTTTGGATTATTTCGTTGCAACTCAGGCACATTACCAATCACATTGACAACTGTGGAGCAAATGTGCCAGTATAATAACCTGGTACAACGTTACACATAATTAAAACGCGAAAGAAGGGAACGTCACACTATAGACACTAGGAGGTCTACCCTAGACAATAATACCCAACTCTACCGCTCACAGCGCCCAATAAATGTAGTGGGGATGGCAGTGTACAGTTTCTATTACCTCCACGGCGTCTTTTTCGCCGAAAACCGATGTTAATGAACGAATAATCAACAACAGCACCGTTACAATACAAGGTGACGCAAAAGTTGTACATCAGTTGAACGATCGCATAGAGGAATCGAAATATACCAGATTAGGTTAGGAAATAACGGTCTTAGGAACAAATCTTAACCAGTGAATGTTAGGAGCAACAAGGGCATTCAATGAACATGTGCCATAATTCCAGCAAAGGTAACGTTCGTTTTACTTAGCTATGTTTTACATTATAGAAGGTATTCAGAATTGTAACGACTGTATTCAGTACGAGCATAACAACTTCTGGGCCACTATGCCAAGTTGACTAGGCACTGTGCGAATCTCACCAGTCGCTGCAAGTTTTCTGGCGAGAAGTTTTGTTGTGTCGGGAACTGGCGTCACGTGCGCAACGCTTCTGATATACCGCCACGAGAAAAGAAATCAAGAGGTTATATGAGGGGAGGTAGGTGGCCATTCAATTGAGATTCTCTTTCCTCCAATCCACTGAATACGAACGAATTTGCATACACAAGTCTTCTATCCTACTCTGTGTAGGTAGAACACTGTTTATGATAATGTGCGTTGGTGGTAATGTAGAGACTGGCGGAATAAAACAGGCGGTTCCTGAAGCTAATGTCTGTGGGGGCCACGAAGTGAACGAATAACCAAAACAAGTCTAGAGTATATACAATAATCCAGAGAGCAATCACAAATGTAAATAATTCAAGGTAAAACTCTAGTATTCACTGCCATGTAAGTGAAGGCTTCAGTGACTGGCAAGACACTGGTCAGCAATACATGGGTAGCGGTGTTTAATAGTAAAACATGTAGACTCTTTTACTGTAGGAAGAAAGCGAGAGGATGTAGAGGATGTTGTTATGGATGGCCAGTATCCTCTTTCTACAACACAAATGCACACGTGGCTGGCAGTTGTTATTTATCTAGAATAGAGTCCATGTGCTGTGGTACAAGCTCGTCAGTAACAGTCGTTTTGCAGACAATATCGGTGATCTTGCTATTCCAAACTTTGGTCTCACTGATAGCCCAGCTAAGGTCACTAATCTGGTCGCTAGTACTGTCATAGCCCGTGACCAGCTGTGCAGTTGTCCTGACATACGCCACACGTGAAGAGGGACTCAGCGATGCCCTCTGGTCAGCAGCGGTGGCAGAAATACATGCTGTCGAGGGGGGGGTTGGTGGCTTGTTGCTTGCAGGTGTGTCTGTGGCCTCTCTCATGATAGGCGCGCCTGACCCTTCACCTACTGTCGATCTTCGTACTACATCTTTGTCGACTGGTGTGCTGGCGACAGCTTATACCAGCACAAAACACTCGTCAGAGGATGAAGCCACCACACATGCTTGCCGCAGCGGCTGCGCCTCATGCACGGGCCCTCTGTCACCAGGAGCCCGAGTATCTCTGACATTTTCTAGCTGTCGATACTTGGGCTAGGCCCAGAATTCGAATCACTGGATTCTAAAATAAGTGTGCAGTGGCTTCGTCTAGTTGCACCTACACCTGATGACTCACGTTAAGTGACCCCTATTCTTACAGTTCTGGAAGGACGTTATCGATGAAGACGTTCAAACCTGATGATAGAAGATATGGTCAGATCACGTGGCCACCGACACATTCACTGCAGGCCGCTGGTAGGGTTTGTGTGGTAATGGGACGAGAGGATTGTGTCGTGTCCATTCTAACAATGCTGTACCATTCATTAACAAGATAGTACTCTTTGTCGGTAATCATACACGCCCAAACACTGAAATGGACGTTGCTGATGGATGTAACTGGTTCTTACGCGGGACGCGCCACACACTACTCTGAGGCATATTCGTGGTATGATATGGCGTACGGTTGGTTGGTTTTTGAGGAAGGAGACCAAACAGCGAGAGAAGGACGGGGAAGGAAGTCGGCCGTACCCTTTCAAAGGATCCATGCCGGCATTTGCCTGGAGCGATTTAGGGAAATCACGGAAAACCTAAATCAGGTTGGCCGGACGCGGGATTGAACCGTCGTCCTCCCGAGTGCGAGTCCAGTGTCGAACCACTGCGCCACCTCGCTCAGTGATATGGCGTACGTGTCTTGTTCAAATGTGTGTGTGAAATCTTATGGGACTTAATTGCTAAGGTCATCAGTTCCTAAGCTTACACACTACTTAACCTAAATTATCTGAAGGACACACACACACCCAAGCCCGAGGGAGGACTAACCACCGCCGAGACCAGCCGCACATTTCCATGACTGCAGCACCCTAGACCGCTCGGCTAATCCCGCGCGGCGTACGTGTCTGTTGAAAGTTGTTCTTCCACTATTTGAGTACTCCATGGGCGGTCCGCACGATACAGTGGAACTGAGGCACCGGTTTCCCCAAGTCTTTGGTGAAGACTTCGAAGTGCTCCAGGCCATTGGTTGCATCAGGTTCGATGAAGGAAGCTTTGAGCTTCGTGTACATTGTCCGTAGCTCTGTGATAAAATAAGTACGTATCTCACAGTCATGCAAACTTTTACTGTTCCATTTCGCAAAGTATTGTCCGTGTCACAAACACAGCAGTTACCTTCGGTGATGCCACAAAAGACGATACTAATCCACAGCAGCACTGCAGTGCAAACGACCAGTTTGTCTCAGAGTGCAGGAATGTAAAGCAGATGTACATATACTGCGACTAATACACAGGACATTAACCTGTAGAATGTCCCACGCGTCTAGCTCCAACTACCATTCCCCGTTCATTGTGGCTATAATCATCTCGGAAACCTTTTCACTTTAATCACCGGAGTACAAGCAATGAGCAACTTTTTTGTACCTAGTGTTCGTGATACTACCGCCATCTGTAAGTGCTCATATTCTGCTCCATAACTTTTGTCATCTCCGTGTATGTTGTTAATATTTTCAGATTCCTGGGAATGGCGGTGAGAGTTCCGTGGCGCAACTCCATCATGTGGGCCAACGCCCGACTGCTGTCCGTGGCCGGCGTGTGGTCTCCGCCGGGCTACCAGGGATGCTACTGGCTGTACACCTGTTGGCTGTTCGCCTCCCAGTGCTTCATGATAGCCGGCCAGCTGGCGGGGCTCTGGTACTTCCGCACAGATATGGACAAGATAACGCTCGACATCTGCCTCACCGTAACCGTCGTAATGGGCGTCATAAAGGGCGCGGTGATCGTGGCGCACAAGGAGCAGTTCTTCAGCATCGTCAACCACCTGGACGACGTCACGGCGGCTCAGCGGGAGGCGGGCGACCCGGAAGTCGCGTCTGTGCTCGACTCTACTGTGCAGCTGTCGCGGACCATTACGGTGTACGTGCCGATGATGGGCAGTCTGTCTCCCGTGATGTGGGGGCTGACGCCGCTCCTCTTGAGGCTGCTGGGTGGAGGGTCGCACCAGCGCGAGCTGCCTGTGGTGTGCTGGTACGGTTCGTGGGACACCGTCACTCCGTACTACGAGCTTCTGTACGTCGTGCAGTTTGTTACCATACAGGGCGGCTACTTGGTCGTTATGGGCTCTGACCTCTTCTTCATATCGCTTATGATACACGCTGCGGCCCAGCTACGGATTCTCAACATGAAACTCGAGAAGATTGTCAAGAATGAAGACGAATGGAATGGCAAAGGCATTGAAGCATTAACATGTACATCTGGGTACCGTATCAATGGTTTTAAAGGTACTGAAAAATGTGAAGGGGAGTGGAACTCGACGTCCAAGCTTACTCGCTATGTAACGGATCAGACTAGCAGCTACAGTGAACTTCGCGTATGGGTGGAGCAACACAAGGATGTCATCAAGTAAGTTGCTTGAAACTCTGTGTCCAGAATTAGCCACGCCTACACTACATCCTCTTTCTGTCATTGAAGAAGAAGCATCCTAGATTAAATTTACTGATAAGTTACATTTAAAATGGGAACTGTGCGCGTGGGCTTCGCATCCACAGACCATTTCCAAATCACGTTGAGTGTGTCATGTAACATGTAAATGACGTTACAACGGGCGAAAGTAAAGTCATTTCTCATACACACACCCGGCCGCGCTGGTAGCCATGCGGTCTCAGGCGCCTTGCCACGGTTTGCGCGGCTACCCCCGTCTGAGGTTGGGGTGTGTGCAGCCTGACCTACTCATAGATACAACTTGTTGAGGGATTATTTGATTTCCTTCCAATCTACGTACAGTAAGGAAAATCCTCCTCATGTACATGTAAGTCTGATAAATACTATCTTTGACTCGACGTGATGCAGGAACAGCGGCAGCGGAGATTCATTACTTGAAATGCGTTTGTGGAGCATATTAGTGGCTAACAGGAACAAATGTCAGTAACGAAAATATTGTAATTGTTATTATAAATCCGTTGCTCGGGAATTACGAATTTAATGCTTTGATAGATTCTAAGTTTACGTTGCTGCTATGTTGTCTCAACTGACGTCTGTATGAATTGGAAATTTGTGGTAATTTCTGTAGGACCAAACTGCTGAGGTCATAGGTCCCTAAGCTTACACACTACTTAATCTAACTTAAATTAACTTACGCTAAGGACAACACAAACACCCATGCCCAAGGGAGGGCGAACCGTGGCAAGGCGCCCTTAGACCGCACGGCTACACCCCGCTGCTGCTATTCTAATAATTCGTCGCTAATTTTAACAGAAAAGAACGACTGCCAGTTTCTGAGTGAATTAACGTGCAGTTGTATATCTTGTTAGCAATAAGTAGTATTTAGGTTAAGTTTACAATCAACTGGTTTGAAGTGGTACGATGATCAGTAATATACTTTTAGTGTGAAAATCACTTCGTTCAGTGAAAAGACCTCAGCTCAGAAGCGAGACCTACGGCCGGTCACTTGGTGTTTTATATTGGGGTGTGCAATATAATATCACAGTTCTCGTCGGTAAAGTCAGTTTTATGAGAAAACGTGAAGGTGAATGCTAGTCAAATTTTTTGAGTAGCACTGTAGCTCCAGCTCTTTTTGTCAGGTGAAAACCTTCATAAAGAATTCTTAAATAAACTTCCAGACCATTTTATGCATGAATTAATTGCGACTGTGACAAATAAATGTGTTATCGTTTCAGACTGGTGCAGCATCTGGAGCAGCTACTCAACATGATCATCTTGTTTCAGTTCCTGGGAGGGACAATCATCATTTGCGTGACGTTGTACCAAAGTTCTGCTGTGAGTATCTGCCTTGCTTTTTGCACTCGAACATATCAAATTTTTCAAAAATCAAAGATAGATGTAACATCCACTGAAAGATTCACGTGGTTATATTTTCTTCAAGTTGTTGTTTACCTTACTTTCTTTGGTACTGTTGTCTCATGTGAATCAACTCACATCTTTCTTTACTGAATTTAACGTTAACTTGACTTACACGTTGTGATTTATTCCGAAATTATAACTCCATTCTGAACTATTAGATGATAGTTTGAACTGTACATATAAGTGTCCGTTGAGTGTGGGGCTACAGCATACTCTGGCAAGTGCATGTCTGGCAAATTTCATAAGGCGCCACAAGTTCACGGGAAGTTATGACATCAATACTGCACCGATGTTCCTTTCTCAGCTCCTCTCTATTTTTGGAGTTTGTTCACCACACGTACCTTTATTTTCTCAGATTCTATTTGGTCTTACTCGTGCACCATTTGAATTTGCACTTATACAAGGGTAATCCCACAATTAAGGTCTCCTGTATTTTATAAGTACGTAGACCTGTTTATTTCTACGATGGTTTACATCACTTTACAGCGTGAACATTTAGCTATTTTTCGACATAATCACCAATTTCTGTCGATGCCTTTTTGTAGACGCTGTGGCAGTTTTTGTATGCCCATGTCATACCACCTCAACGCCATGCTGTTCAGAAAGTTATGAACCTCTTCTTTCACCTCGTCGTCGGAGCTGAATCACTTTCCGACGAAATGTTCTTTTAACCAAGGGAACACGTGATAGTCACTGGGAGCCAAGTCAGGGCTATAGGGTGGGTGGGTGATTATGTTGCACTAAAAAATGTTGCAGGAGAGCAACGGTTTGCCGAGCGATGTGTGGGCGAGCGTTGTCATGGAGAATGTGTACGCCCTTGCTCAACATTCCTCTTCTCCGGTTCTGAATTGCCCGTTTGAGTTTTTTCAGAGTTTCATAGAACCTGTCAGCGTCAATAGTGGTCCCAGAAATTCAGCTCCGACGACGAGGTGAAAGAACAGGTTCATAACTTTCTGAAGAGCATGGCGGCGAGCTGGTATGACACGGGCATACAAAAACTGCCACAGCGTCTACAAAAATACATCGACAGAAATGGTGATTATGTCGAAAAATAGCTAAATGTTCAAGCTGTAAACCATTGTAGAAATAAACAGGTCTATGTACTTATAAAAAATAGACCTTACTTATATATATATATATATATATATATATATATATATATATATATATATATATATATATATATATATATACTAATTCTATTCCCAACATTGTTTGCAGACAGTATCCACATACCCTGCTGAATGTACCTACAAAAGCATGTCACTGTATGCCAGAAAGATAGGAAATGTGATCTCATAATACCGAGGTGCGTGAAAACTTGACGTGCCGTATTTGACGTTCAGATCGACTACTCATTTGCTACTTCGCAGACGCCACTTAATATACATACCCAAATACATCATTGTACGACACATATTCAAGAGATATGGCGTCATAAACACTGAGATGCGTGAAAATTGGGGCATCATTCATGAAGTTTTAACACTTTTATTCTTTACCACTAAGACAGGGATACAGCCAAGTCAAATGAAGGAAATGCCCGACACTCGGCAGCCCTCTTGACGGTTTCAGCTGCGAAGCGCAAAGGGTTGTAGCCGAATACAGTATCTGTCTATAAAGCTACCAAGAAGTGTTGCCATAGGGGCGTTTACAATCGCGTTGTAGACACGTCAAGCAGCTGGCCCCAGTGTACAGAAACTGCCCGGGGTCATGTCTCTTAATTTCGATACTGTACTCATACATTTGTACATTGTGCATACTTGTTAGTACGATTTTTTCATAATTTCAAAGATATTTTCACGAATAAGAAGAAATGAAACCTTTTTGGTACTTCGCTACAAACGCTGTAAATTTTTTGTTTTAGTTTCTAACAGAAAAACGGCAAAATAAATATCTCTGCAATGACGTGTTATTCAGCTAGAAGATCTATAACAAACATTGATAAATCTACCTTACTCACAAACACAGTAGTACTCTGCACTGTGTCTTCTAGCCATCTGCCGACTTCATGCCTCGTCTGTTACGCTTGTCTCGTATTTATGCGACTGATGAAGTACTAGTTACCTGTGTCATATGCAGGGTCAACATTAACAAAACAGTAACAAAACAGTAACAAAACCGACAAGCTGCAGGGACGGATTACTGACTGGAAATTGAGGAAAAGATGTCCTGTGACATGCATCGTTGTCGCGATAGACGGCGCTGATGAATGGAAGTTCCTCTGACCATGTGCCATGTGTATGTATGTTGTGTATGGCAAAGAAGACGGAAACGGTCGCGAGGCATCACGGATGTAGCAAAGCAAGTACACTTGCAGACACCAACCACACCACACAAGGTTAAAGTAGTTTTCGGGCGTTTGTCTGATGTCTCCCCTCCCCTCACGGATCCTGTACGATCTCATCCCCTTCCCCCACCTCCTCCTTTCCCTCCCGCAAACTCGATCCTCCTCACCCGCTTGTCTCACCCATCCTCTCCCACCCCCGCCCACTGCCGCGCATGTATTCCCACATCCCACCCGGTCTCCATCTCTCCACCCTCCTTACCCTCTCCCAAGATGGCTTCCGCCAGCTCTCCCTCTCTGATGATGTCCTCCTCCCCTCCACCTACCCCTCCTATCAACTTTGATCCTCCCCCCCACTTCCTGTGTCCTTTCCTTTAGGCACCCTCCCTCCCTTCTCTTTCCTTTTCCCCATCCCCCTTCATCCACTCCTCTTCCCCCGGTCTTCCCCTCCCCCTTCCTCCCTCCCCCTCTCTCCCCTGACCATGACATCTCTGCTCTCCCCTCTCCCTCTCCCCTTCCTCCTCCTCCTCTCTTGGCAGGTCCCCGGACTCGCACACGCTCAGTGAACATTCGCGCGCCGGAGATCATCGCCATCAGTGTCTCGTGTGTGTGACATCGTTTGTGTTTAGTGTTCTTTCGCCGTCAATCCACCACTGTTCACGTGTGCCGTCGCCGTCATCCATGCTGTGTGCGCCGTGTCAACGGGTTTTAGTGTTTTTTCTTGTCCAGCGTGAATGGCTTCATGTATCTTGTTTTTGTGTCTACAGTTTTTACCCGCCATTTTTATTCTATTATCTGTCACTACTTTATGTCATTTATTGTACCACTCGCGGCTGAAGAGTAGCGTACTATGCTGCTGACAGCCCACCTTTGTACAAGGTGTTTAAAATAATAATAAAGAAAAATTAAAAAAAAAGTTTGTCTGATCATGGTACCCTTCAGACAGGGAGGCGGTGGACTCCGCGTGCACCATATTTGGAGTACCGAATTCTACAGGATATTGAGACGAACACTAGTACAAACTCCAGGCAAATAGCCCGCCAACATCGTGTAAGCCAATGTACGATTATGTGTATCCCTCACGACAACCGCCACTATCCCTGTCATCTGCAACGAGTGCAAGAATTAACTTCAGCAGATTTCCTCCTAGGGGAAGAATTTTGTTGATGGTTTTGCGTCAGACCATCAGAATTATGGGATATCTGTCACCATCCCTTTTTTTGCGGACGAAGCAATCATTACCAGAACTGACATCACCAGTCTACGTAATCGTCATCTGTGGGCTACAGACATACCTGGGGGAATGGTTGAGGCGTTTCATCGGCATCGGTTCTGCATCAGTGTGTGGGCAGGGCTTCTTGTCGACCACGTTCTTGGATCGGTTACTATTCCACGATCCGTGGACGGAGGAACGTACCTGGACTTCCTGCGGAACACTATGCATGGGATGCCTGACAATGTGCCTTTGGCAATATGACAGGTTACGTGGTTTCTGCATGATGGAGCACTACCCACCTTCCACAACACAGTTCACCGGTAATCTCAACATCTTCCCTGGACTCTGGATACGACACGGAGGCCCTATATCATGGCCTGCTAGATCACCGGATTTAAACCCCCTGGATTTTTACCTCTGGGAGCCTCTGAAAAGCGTTGGGTATGCTGAACCAGTTCCTGATGTGCACATCCTTCAACAACGTGTTCACGACGCTTGTGACTTTATACGGAGAGATGCCGGAACATGTGAAACAGTGCAGCAGTCCATAATTCAACGTTTAAACCCGGGCATTGCATCCTATTGAAGCAACTTTCAACGTCTGTTGTGACGTCGGTGCGATACAGTTTTCCGCGACGATTTGTTGTCCTTTGCCGGACTGGGACTGTAGATATTTTTAAAAATATCGGGAATATCACATAATCGATATTTAAAAAAGTTTCATTACCGACCTCGATACACAGAAGGTATATAAGTGTATCGATAAATCGATTTGAAAGTATCGATATACCGGCCTATAAAAATATAAGCTGCACATCGTAAATATACGGCGGTTTTAGAGCCGTATATTTAAGTATTGATTAATTATCAGATATTCTGTACATCAACAAGGTAGCAGCCTGCTAGTCCCTCTTAGAGCAACAACTTAAAGGAAAAAGATGCACCTCCACGCTTGGCGATAACCACTTTGCTAACAATGGTAACTGCATGTAAGTGGCACAATAAAAGGCGTCCGACGGGTCCCTTCGGTTTCTTCACGTATCGGACTGGACAAATGGATGACTGGCAGGCAAACTATGACCCGACTGTTTGAGTTCATCTTACTAGACGATAATAAGGCGGGCGTTGAATGTGCGTAGGGGTGGTTACACATCACACCTGAGTCACAGAACAGAAAATATATAGAGAGAGAAAACTTGCAGAAATCCATGCCTCAAAATTTAGAGCGCATGCGCGAATCCGCCATATTGAAAACGTGTAAACAGCTGATGTCAAATACAAACGGGTACGGAATGCTGATTTTATTAACTGTGCATTTTAACTGGTGGGCATACCTACAAGTAAATAATTGTTTGATGTACTGTAAAAATTAGAAATAGACAATGCGTAGTATTAAGAGAAAAGACCACACACGAAACTAATGAGCGATTCCCACGAAGTAGCTGACAGCAGTATAGGAAAAAAATAAGTTTTCCTATTTTATTACTGTAAATTGTTAAAGCTCATTAAAACGTAATAAATACTGTATGTAAATGAAGCTCCATCCACTCCTGTGGTTAGTTTTTCAGTAGAGATTCTCCATTCCCTTTAAAAGATTAAAAATGACTTTTTACGCATTTCCGTGATTTCTTTAGTGTCTTAGTTTCTTATCACAGCTTGAAGAAGAAGTGTCTGTTCTCTCCGTTATGGCTCAATGTTTACTGTGGTATTTAATTTCCAAGGATTTTGAAGGATTTGCAGTGAAAAATGTTGTCGCTAGCTACTATCGTTTGCTTCATTTGAGGCGCACGTTGCTATAAACTAATTGTAGCTGAAACATCGTCATTGTTTTTAAAGTTGGAAGGAAAGCCGTGTCACTCACTACGGAGGAAATAGAAGTTAAAGTATTTTTATCTGAGTGTGCGCTACGGACATGTAGCCTGAAGCTCACAGTGCGACTGCACTTACGATACCCGTCATCACCGATTTCGTCCAGGTTTTATGGTGTATGCGGAGATAGGTCGGGAATTAAAGAGACAGAAGTGGGAGAGGGATGAGCCATTTGCGGTATTACAACTTCCAGGCAGTGAGCGACATAGTGGGAAGAGAGTGGCACAGTGATCTAAAAGTCAACGGTTCGAGTCCGCCTCCGAAACCTATTTTATCTTTTAAATTTGTACGTTACTTACACTGCAAAATAAACAGAAGTAAGGTTCAATGTACTATATTTATTAACACATTCATTAAAAAGGCATGAAAAGGAAAGGCAACCAAAACTTTGGATTGACTATAGTTTTTCAAGAAGGGACTGTAAGCTGTAAACGAGAACTTCATGTATTAGAAGCTTTCATTGCTGTACAGTTGATGGTTTACTCTTGCTGGCCCTATATTTATCGAAAACAGAGTAGTACGCAGTTCTTATTAGTACATGCACGTCAAACTAGTGATCGAATACTTATTGTAGTACTTATTGTAGGAAGAAAGTGATGATGGAGACATTTCACATCAACAGTTACACAGAGGAAAAGCTGAACACATATTTAGGACAAAGATGGACAAAATTTTCTTTACTATATTATTACGTAGTATGTTAGGATGAACTAATATGTCTGGACCTATTATAAAATATTAGTGCGGATTAAATTTTAATCAGGTCACCGGCATCATTTAAAGTAATGCGTATGCATTACTTTCCGGTAGAAAATATGAATGAAAATTCCACCACTAATACATACGTTGAAACTCTTGCAGAGTGGTCAATAACAGCTGTTTCTGTTGTAAGTGAAGCTGATTTATTACTCCACAGTCCCAGAAAGGGAAAATTGAGGAGTAAAATAAAACTGCTGCAAGGAAAAAACGCATATTTACAAAACAAAGTAGCTACATTGTCTACTGAAGCTAAAAGCAGTGGCAGTTCACAGATTGTAAATATGAACAGTAATTAATTTAAAAGCCCATATTAAAAGTTTTTAACTGAAGATTTATCACACCTTGTCTCGCTAACGTTTCCTCTCGTAAAATTTTTTATTTAGACAATTAGCTCTGTTTCGTAAGAATATCCATTTCTAGCCGTAGTAATAAGCAGCTGTCGTTTCGGTTTCAATATGGTGTCTAGTGCAAAGTTTGGCTTCCAGTTTTAAGGAGCCACCCTCAGGTTTCTTTTCTGTACACTCTCTGTTCTGTGCCTGAGACGTGCGTGCGTAGAGGATAACATAGCCTCTGTTCTACACAGGCTTTGGCCGCAGTTATTCTAGTTTGCGGCGGAGCTGTTTATAACTTCTCACGCCAAACTGTTTAGTGCACCAACTTCGAGAAGCTTCTTGTTGTCTGTGCCTTCTCTCTGCATCGGTAGACACTCACTCAGCCGATGTAAAGCAGCGTTGAAGAAACACCGATTAAACAGCTACCATGCATAGTGCGCATATTTCAAATTTGGAAGCAAGTTTGCAAAATTTCGGAAGTTCGCGATTCCAGTAAAACTTGGTTGAAAATGTTTTAAACTTAAAGTAATTAGGCTTTATTGCCGCCAGAGCAAATTGTAAATGGATTTGAAGTCCGTATTTAGTCTCCAACTAATACTGATGCATCTAATTGTTTTTGCCACAAGTTCTCCAGACGACAGCAGCCAGATGTTCATAAGTCCGACTCGAATGGTTCTAACCTTCTGTACAGTCACCGACCCGCAGCTATTCCTGAGTTACTGTACTAAAGCCTTTCAGTGGGCTTCTTAGAATGAAATGCTCGTCATACTGCCTCATGATATTCACGAAACACGCCACACGGCGTTTGTAATACGACAAGAAAGTTCACATGCAAATAACACCCAAACAAGTCCACTTAAAAATCCAGCCTTTCACGGTAATGTCCAAAGGTAAAGTCGCTTATAATTCCGAAAACGGAACAGATAGAACATAAGATT
Source organism: Schistocerca piceifrons (assembly GCF_021461385.2). Taxonomy (NCBI): domain Eukaryota; kingdom Metazoa; phylum Arthropoda; class Insecta; order Orthoptera; family Acrididae; genus Schistocerca; species Schistocerca piceifrons. The sequence goes on along the minus strand of NC_060144.1, from coordinate 73,203,733 downwards.
TCTTTCATCTTAACAAAAGTTCGACTGCAGCGGTTCCACATTGATGTGTACAATAACGTGACTCACGAGCGACTCCAAAAGTTATAGACACTGTAGCACAAAACCCTACAGAAAGCGTGGGAAATGCTTAATCCTATTGGCTGATGATATAAGCACCCAACCGGAACAGCTCCAGCCGTTAGTTACTGTCGGTGGTCACCAAGTCAAGTAAAAGAAACACAGAAAGCAATTTATAAAAGAACTTCTGAATTTACGAAAGCAAATATAATTCGAATACACCAAAATATTAATTATCCCGGGGAATCAATTACTAACTGATTTAGCTACGGAATTGTCTTCTGCGTGCTTTTATACAAAAACATTCGCACCAGGACATACATCACATGATACATGATTGCACAAGAACTCTCCCACCCACACATTTTACATAGTTCTTAATAAAATAAAACATCCGCACTATACGAATGTCCTCCATATACTCCCTCAGTCTCTTCACAACACTCGCACCACTCAATTACTTTTGCACATCAGAAAACTGTTGTAATGAAGGTAAAGAGAAGTCCAGAAGAACAATTTATAAGAGCAGGTAATTTTGGTCATAGTTTCAACTGATATTATGAATCAGTAATTTACAGTCCCTTGCTCAGTTTTTTTCTAACAGAAAAGTTTTTATGGTTTTTATGTAAATTTCTGTATCTTGGAAAGTACTGAAGATCCTGAAGTGCCATTTTTGCAGTACAGATGTATTATCAATACAAGTCTGTATATGGAATATGAAAAGGATCGAACAAGTTTTAATACTATTTCTTTCGATTCACTGGGAGTGTACATGACGAATTCGTAAGCACGGTTGTAAGATCACGGTACCAGCGGCGAGCTTCACCTTAATGTGTAATAGCTTCGAATAATTTCCAACGGTAGAAGCTGACTGTCATTTCACTTAAAGACAAACTGTTATGCGACACCAAGCAGTAGTTCAAGTGCCTTACACGAGACGTAGCAATGAATATTCTGCCAAGATTAATTGAAATCTTACCTCTAGCAAAGTCTCCCCACTATTGTCAACGAAATTTTCCAATGTGTGCGTTCATACACTGATTAGCCAGCTCGGTTTATTCACTTTTTGTACATAATTATATAGTAAAAAGCTTTTAGTTTTGTACGATGACGTCTTCTCTTCCCACACTAAAAGACAAACGTTCATCAAGAAAATTCCTCAGTGAAAAAATTCCATAATAATCTGATGTTAAGTTTAGTTTCTCAGGAAACCTAACTTTTTGTGCTTAGGTGTGTCGCCAATTTGTCAGTCGTTTTCGACTAGTAACACCTGTGTATTGCGCTGCTGCAGCCACCGAAAACACGAGCTGGGAGAGCCACTGTCCCATGCGGTCACACGGTGATGCTTCGAGAGCCTTCACAATCTGAATGTAGCACAAATTTTTATAATGTGACAGGTGTGGAACTCTCTCTTGTTCAGCATCGTTTTGATCAAATATGTGAAGAAATTGTCTCTCTAATGAATGTTTTCCAAAATACAGAATATGTGAACCCATTAACAATTTACATTTTTCAATTTTACTCCGCTGCAAAGCTAACATATAAATTTTTTGCACAAAATTGTTTCAAAATGTGCCTGTCGAGTTGTACCCTTTCTGAATTTACGTGTAATTTTATAGTACATTATAATTAGAACTAGGTAAAATTACTTTCATTCGCAGTTATCAGCTTCTAAGCTTCCGAGATTTCATGCAATAAAATTCATTTGATGCCGACTTGAAACTATTCAGTATTACCTTCGACTGAAGTTGATTTAACTGCTACAATATTTGACATTAAATGTAACCGTCGGAGGGTGAGGAGGAATGGAGCAAAGACAGACAAAAATTATATACTGCCTGAGGAGGTTTCATTCAGGAAATGTACAATTAAGCGTATGCAGGCAGAGCGACAGATATAACAATTTAATGCATTTCACTACATATAGTGGTTAATGTTCCCAAACTGTTGTTTTATATATCAGATTCACGTCACTTTCGCCAAGCAGTAAATACCAGTAAGTTGGAAAGACATCTGAGAAGAGAATTATATTCCAAGGAAGAAAAATAGTTTAAGGTCTGCACACGAAGTTGCACTTTTGTCAGGGGTGCGAAAGGATTTGGAAGATCATTTGAATTCGATGGATAGTCACTTGAAAACGGGTTGTCACATAATTATTTGCAAAACTGAATCATGGGAAATGGCTGTAGTGAAACTGAATCGGAAGATGGAGAGGGAATGAGGTTAGGAACTGACTCTGCAAGTGCTACATCCGTTTTGCTATATGGGCAGCAAAACAACACACGATGACCTTATGGAAACATGGGGAAATATTGCAACATCCAAGGAAAATTAAAGTGGTAGTTAGTCCCTTCTGAAAGTATTTGTTTGCAGTGTAGCCTCAGTACGGAAGTGACACATGGATTATAAACCATACGGTCAATAGAAGAACAGAACCTTTTGAAATGTGGAGCTCCAGAAGAATGTGGTAGATCGTATTGGTAAAGTGCATGTAGAATAAAGAGGCACATAACAGAATCAGCGAGAACAGAAATTTATGGCTCAATTCAATTAAAATAAAGGTTCGATTGATGGGAATCATCATGAGGCGTCAAAGAATTGTCAGTCTGGTAATGGACGAAAGGATACGGAAAAAAACTGTAGAGGAGACAAGGGTTCGACCACAGCAGGCAAGTTGAAAAGAAGTTGATCAGAAATTGTTAGGATTATGGATGGAAGAATAGGCCTTCACAGGGTAAACTAGAGTGGAATGCTGCAAATAAACGAGTCCTATGACTGCAGGCCGCAAAAACAACAAGGTGACGTAAAAAGAATAACTCATATACACAAATTCCGTTTTTGATGTTTTTCAATGCAAATACGTATGCGCTGTGTGTTTGTATGCTTTCCAAGTTTTTCTGACGATAAAGGATAACGTATATCTCTTCTGTAGGTGTAACACTAGAGGAGCGATTCTCTTCAACTGTAGAAGCACAGTAGAGAGGAACTGGAGCAGTATTCCATTAATAATTGGTTCTATCCTACCTAAAAGTTAGTTTAGCTTCATCGCTAGAATTACACAAAAGGGGAAAGATCCTCCCTATACTCTACGCATCATTTACTCCGAAGTTACTAGTTATTCCTACAGCAATTCGTGTACCGTAGTCGAAGGAGGGATCTTGCCTATAATGTTCTGCTGCATTCAGGCAATTTCATTACATCCATGAGAAACATCCTCAACCAGGTGAAACTGATAAATAAGGCGTATACACGAATACGAAATTAGTAATCTCTACATCTATATTATTTTGTTAAATATATCACAATAACAGTATGTTAACAAATTTTTTAGAGCATCAGTATTTAATTAAGTTTCCGCCAATCACTACGATACTGAGATTGTAAATCACGCGCTTAAAGGCAATGATTTTTTCTTGTTTTCAGAAAACCGGCGACGTAACAACGATGTGCAAGTTGCAGCTTTATCTGAGTACGATGTTATCCGAAATTTTCATGTACTGCTGGTATGCGGACGGGATAGTACAGCAGGTAAGTGACATAATAAGAAGGCGGGCGCTGTATTATCATACGTTATAAAAACCGTTCACTGTCACGATGTGAAAAATAACTATATGATATGGTTCTTAGAAGGCTACTTCCACTGTCACACACTGAAAACCCTATCTTTGGCGCGGTAATGCCTATGCAACAATTTGTAGTTTCCCTCATGACGCATTTATTAAACTACGTTAGGTAAAAGAAGTTGTACATTTCGTTGCAAGCAGTGAAATAGCGTGCCTTTTGAAATTTGTATAGTCTCCCCCAAAAATTCAACAACTTCAACGACATTAAAATTCTGTGCAAGACGCTTTCATGATAGCATACGCTTGTAATGAGTTCGTATCAAAGATGTAAGGAAATATGGCCCAAACAGATACATGCGGTATCTTGGTACATCCAAAGGAATGCCAACAGTCTTAGCATTTTGTGTCGTATTATTCGCGATTGTACTAAGCATGGGACGGAAAGAGTGGTACAATTCTGGTATCCTATTTATTCAACCTAATGGGCCTCAGAAGGAAAAGAGAGGCAGAGAGAGAGAGACAGAGAGAGAGAGAGAGAGAGAGAGAGGGAGAGAGAGCGAGAGAGAGAGAGAGAGAGAGAGAGAGAGAGAGAGAGAGATAGGTTTGGAAAATCCATAAAAATTACAAAAATGTATGTAGGTGTGTATGTAAGTATATATGAGCGTTCTAAATCTCCTCCTGAACCATTGGAGCGATTTCAACCAAACTTGGTACACATATCATTAACAGTCTAGAAAGAACCACTGTGGGGGAAAGAACCACCCATCAAGGGGATATGAGTGGTGGTGGAAAAGCAAGAAGCCCGCAATGCGAGAATACCCATTTTTTAGTCATCCAGTATTTGCAAATGAGAGCACTTTGAGACTTGCAACTAACGTTACACATACTTTCAAACCTTTACGAAACTTTTCTCTCTGACAATCCCCCCCCCCCCCCCGTCCCCATCCACCCACACACATAATGATGGAAGGACAAATGTTTACGGCTTACTACATTTTCTCTGATCACGCAGGGAAACTGCCAAATAATGCAAGTGGTTTTAATTTTTTACTTCGTTGCTACTAACTCTATTCGCAACACTTTTTGCAGTCAGCATTCGCATCTGCCACTGAATGTACTATGGAAATATATCATTGTACGACCCACAGTTCAGGAGATGCGACGTCATAAACATTTAGCTGTGTAAAACAGAAAATGAATGGCGAAATTCGCTAGACGAACAGGTGGAATATGTGTACAAATAAGTGTGAAATATATGAAATGTGTGTGTAATGTATCTGAGGTGTGTGCAGATGGGCAATGCCAAGGCTAATAAGTTCAAAAGCTTGTCCTAAGCCCCTGGAACCAACTGAATAAAATTTGATGCACCTATTAGTCACAGTCTGGAAATAAATACTGTAGGGGAAAGAGCCACCAACATACTGCTGAGGCTGGTGTCGAGAGAGAAGGGTGGGGCGGAGATGAGAAGACATCGGAGGGGAGAAAGGAGAAGGCAGGCTTGGCCACCAGACTCGCCTCACATGAACATTATGGAGCATATCTTGAATGCCTTGCAACGTACTGTTCAGGAGAGATCTCCACCCACTCGTACTTCTACGTACTTATGGGTAGCCCTGCAAGATTTATACCGTCAGTTTCCTCCAGGACTACTTCTGGCATTAGTCGAGTCCATGCCACGTCGTGTTGCGGCACTTCACTTCTGCGTGCTATCGGGGGCCCTACACGATATTAAGCAAATGTACCAGTTTCTTTGACTGTTCAGTGTATGCTGAATGTTATAATTCCGCCCACAACAAGCTCTTCGAATACATGAGAAAGGACATTTGCTCCGTTCAGACATTGTCAGGGAGTAAGACAACTGACGGGTACACGACAGGTACGTTTTTCCGTCAGATCACCACACCTTCGTGGAAGGGAAAGGGGAGATGTGTTGGACTCGCTAAGCTATAGCCGTCTGCCCAAGAAGAAAAGATGACTTGACGCGCCACAATAATTTTTTCTCGGTAAATGTTGTAGGAATAAGGGAGAAGAATTGCGTGATTGGATGGGAAAAGTGAGAGAGATGCGATCAAGAGAATGCCAGCTGTCGCTTACGTTGCTGTCTGAGTGTGACACCTGAATTACAAGCTGTGTCATTAGTGTGCTGATGACTCTGTCTGTGTTCTCCCCGATGGATGACCTGCGTATTCCTCGGAAGTCACCTCCCATGACCGCTCCTACCGCTTACCGTGCCCTAATAAATATGTTTCTTTTTTGGTAACATCAACTGGCCGCAATACGTGTAACATTAGATTTTCACTTTATGGATCTAAGGTGGAGTATTCAAAGATATACAAAAACGAATTAATAAATTACTATCATGTCGTTAACTGTGCTAATTACAATAACAACTTTAGTCCTTCAAGACGCTACTGATGGTTTTGGAGAATCTACTTTTTCTTCGAAGAATTAGAGAATTTACACATATTTTGGGGTCAGCTTGCTACGACGGCATAACTTAAAAACCTCTCAGACGGGTGTTTCAGTGCAACTTTTAAGTCACCGAAACTAACGCTAAGGACTTCGCTGAAAGAATGATAATAATGAAAACTGAATACTACAGCTAAGTATACTCTCAGTACTTCGACGCAGAGCACTAAAATCACTGGATCATCTAATTCATTAATCGATGCGCTGTTTGCATTATTCGTCTCTTTTTCTCCTATATTTTCATTACTTGGTAGGTCACTGTGTGTCATTTGTGACTGTGTTCTTTGGTATTAATCACAAACTGATCCCACGACCTGTTCATGGCTTCTTGGGTAAGGTCTGAAGAATATTTATATGTGAAAATACATGTTATCTGGATCTTCAGTGATCTGTAAATAGGATTTACGTTGTTTCTTTTCTATTATAGCTATAGCTTTTACGTAATGTCAGATCTTGCTCTATTTTATCCCACTCAACTCATCTGTTTTAATCAGTTATTTCCCGAAGCAGGCAAATATTAAGTCTTCTTCTGCACAGACCTCTCATTCCTCTTTCCTTCATAAAAAAAAAGGTTCAAATGGCTCTGAGCACTATGGGACTTAACTTCTGAGGTCATCAGTCCCCTAGAACTTAGAACTACTTAAACCTAACTAACATAAGAACGTCACACACATCCATGCCCGAGGCAGGATTCGAACCTGCGACCGTAGCGATCGCGCGGTTCCAGACTGAAGCGCCTAGAACCGCTCGTCCACCTCGGCCGGCCCTCTATAATATACACGTATACTAAAAAGTAATAAAGTCTGAACATCATGCACAATGCATCTCAGTATTTGTAACATCAAATGCTGAACTATTTGTCGTATCATGATATAATTTTGTAGATGCATTCAACGAAATGTTGATAGTAGGAAGTGAAAACCTCTTAACTCTACTTTATTAAATTTTACAGCAGAGGCAAAAACAGTTTCTTGAAAAATTAATAAAGTGATACAGGTAATGTTGCTACATGTGTAGTTACATAATAGAGGCGTAGTTATTGACAGATTAGAAAAATCCAAGTACTTTAAAATCCCTCTTTGGTAATGGAGTTGCTGTTTGCTGAAATCATGAGTTTTTTACAGACAGGTGGCATTACGAGGTTTTCGTTGCCAACCATCCCATCGATATCCTCCCCCCCCCCCCCCCCCCTCGGGAACCATGGACCTTGCCGTTCGTGGGGAGGCTTGCGTGCCTCAGCGATACAGATGGCCGTACCGTAGGTGCAACCTCAACGGAGGGGTATCTGTTGAGAGGCCAGACAAATCTGTGGTTCCTGAAGAGGGGCAGCAGCCTTTTCAGTAGTTGCATGGGCAACAGTCTGGATGATTGACTGATCTGGCCATGTAACACTAACCAAAACAGCCTTGCTGTGCTGGTACTGCAACGGCTGAAAGCAAGGGGAAACTACAGCAGTAATTTTTCCCGAGGGCATGCAGCTTTACTGTATGGTTAAATGATGATGGCGTCCTCTTGGGTAAAATATTCCGGAGGTAAAATAGTCCCCCATTCGGATCTCCGGGCGCGGACTACTTAAGAGGACGTCGTTATCAGGAGAAAGAAAACTGGCATTCTACGATCCGGGGCGGGGAATGTCAGATCCCTTAATCGGGCAGGTAGGTTAGAAAATTTAATAAGGGAAATGGACAGGTTAAAGTTAGATACAGTGGGAATTAGTGAAGTTCGGTGGCAGGAGGAACAAGACTTTTGGTCAGGTGAATACAGGATTATAAATACGAAAGCAAAAAGGGGTAATGCAGGAGTAGGTCTAATAATGAATAAAAAATAGGATTGCGGGTTGGCTTCCACAATCAGCATAGTGAACGCATTATTGTGGCCATGATAGACACGATGCCCACGCCTACTACAGTAGTACAAGTTTATATGCCAACTAGCTCTGCAGATGACGAAGAAATTGATGAAATGTATGATGAGATAAAATAAATTATTCAGGTAGTGAAGAAAGACGAAAATATAATAGTCATGGGTGACTGTAATTCGAGAGTAGGAAAAGGGAGAGAAGGAAACATAGTAGGTGAGTATGGATTGGAGGTAAGAAATGAAAGAGCAAGCCGTCTGGTAGAATTTTGCAGTGTTGGTTCAAGAATCATGAAAGAAGGTTGTATACACGGAAGAATCCCGGAGATACTAGTAGGTATCAGATAGATTATATAATGATAAGACAGAGATTTAGGAACCAGGTTTTAAATTGTAAGACATTTCCAGGGGCAGATGTGGACTCTGATGACCACAATCTATTGGTTATGATCTGTAGCTGAAAACTGAAGATGAAAACTGAATAAACCAGAGGTTGTACAGAGTTTCAGGGAGAGCATAAGGGAACAATTGACAGGAATGGGTGACAGAAATACAGTAGAAGAAGAAAGGGTAGCTCTGGGGGATGAATTAGTGAAGGCAGCAGAGGATCAAGTAGGTAAAAAGGCGAGGGCTAGTAGAAATCCGTGGGTAACAGAACAAATACTGAATTTAATTGATAAAAGGAAAAAATATAGAAATGCAGTAAATGAAGCAGGCAAAAAGGAATACAAACGTCTGAAAATTGAGATTGACAGGAGGTGCAAAATGGCTAAGCAGGGATGACTAGAGGACAAAGGATGTTAAGGCTTATCTCACTAGGGGTGAGATAGATACTGCCTACAGGAAAATTAAAGAGACCTTTGGAGAAACCACTTGTATGAATATCAAGAGCTCAGACGGAAACCCAGTTCTGAGCAAAGAAGGGAAAGCAGAAAGGTGGAAGGAGTATATAGAGGGTCTATAAAAGGGCGATGTACTTGAGGACAATTTTATGGAAATGGAAGAGGATGTAGAGGAAGATGAATTGGGAGATACGATACTGCGTGAAGAGTTTGACAGAGCACTGAAAGACCTGAGTCGAAACAGGGCCCCAGGAGTAGACAACATTGCATTAGAACCACTGACGGCGTTGGGAGAGCCAGTCATGACAAAACACTACCATCTGGTGAGCAAGATGTATGAGACAGCCGAAATACCCTCAGATTTCAAGAAGAATATAATAATTCCAATCCCAAAGAAAGTAGGTGTCGACAGATGTGAAAATTACCGAACTATCAGTTTAATAAGCCACATTCTTTACAGACGAATGGAGAAACTGGTAGAAGCCGACATCGGGGAAGATCAGTTTGGATTCCGCAGAAATGTTGGAACACGTGAGGCAGTACTGACCTTACGACTTATCTTAGAAGAAAGATTCAGGAAAGGCAAACCTACGTCTCTAGCATCTGTAGACTTAGAGAAAGCTTTTGACAATGTTGACTGGAATACTCTCTTTGAAATTCTAAGGGTGGCAGGGGTAGAATACAGGGAGCGAAAGGTCATTTACAATTTGTACAGAAACCAGGTGGCAGTTATAAGAGTCGAGGGACATGAAAGGGAAGCAGTGGTTGGGAAGGGAGTGAGACAGGGTTGTAGCCTTTCCCCGATGCTATTGAATCTGTATATTGAGCAAGCAGTAAAGGAAACAAAAGAAAAGTTCGGAGTAGGTATCAAAATCCATGGAGAAGAAATAAAAACTTTCAGGTTCGCCGATGACATTGTAATTCTGTCAGAGACTGCAAAGACTTGGAAGAGCAGTTGAACGGAATGGACAGTCTTGAAGAGAGGGTATAAGATGAACATCAACAAAAGCAAAACGAGGATAATGGAATGTAGTCGAATTAAGTCGGGTGATGCTGAAGGAATTAGATTAGGAAATGAGACACTTAAAGTAGTAAAGGAGTTTTGCTACTTGGGGAGAAAAATAACTGATGATGGTCGAAGTAGAGTGGATATAGAATGTAGACTGGCAACGGCAAGGAAAGCGTTTCTGAAGAAGAAAAATTTTGTTAACATCGAGTGTAGATTTAAGTGTCAGGAAGTCGTTTCTAAAAGTATATATATAGAGTGTAGCCATGTATGGAAGTGAAATATGGACGATAAATAGCTTAGACAAGAAGTGAATAGAAGCTTTCGAAATGTGGTGCTACAGAAGAATGCTAAAGATTGGATGGGTAGATCACATAACTAACGAGGAGGTATTGAATAGAATTGGGGAGGAGTTTGTGGCACAACATGACAAGAAGAAGGGACCGGTTGGTAGGACATGTTCTGAGGCATCAAGGGATCACAAATCTAGCATTGTAGGGTCGCGTGGAGGGTAAAAATCGTAGAGGGAGACCAAAAGATGAATTCACTAAGCAGATTAAGAAGAATGTAGGTTGCAGTAAGTACTGGGAGATGAAGAAGCTTGCACAGGATAGAGTAGCTTGGAGAGCTGCATCAAACCAGTCTCTGGACTGAAGACCACAACAACAACAACCAGAGTCTTCACAGGATCGTCCCATATAATCTTACGCCCTGCTATGCAAACGATGGGACTGTGTCAAGTAGGAAATATGCTGTATTCAAACATTGTTTCCCAACCCCTCCCCCCCCCCCCCCCCACCCTAACCATGCCATTCCATCTCAGCGCCAAGACTAGTAACGACAGGGGGGAACTGCGAATGCGACGCATTTCAATGGCAGTGCAGTTGTACTGGACACGAATTTTTCAACAGTATAGACAAAAACAAAATAATTTTTCAGTGTTGTCTATTTCTGGTGCACTGAAGACGTAATGTAAATTTTATCTGGTTCAATCTGTTGGGATACGGACAGACGCAACCAATTCCACAGATTTTCCCACTCAGATAGCTACGTAATCGTGACTCATTTAGCTTCATGATCGAAAAAAAGGTTTTTCACACACAAATATTGATTTTAATATTGTAGCATTTTTGCAACTTCATTATAGATACGTGTAAATTATACCTTATATGCAGTGTAGACATACTAGATAGTTTTAACATTAATGGGATTTTTCCTTAGAACGGGAATTATTTTGCAGATCGATCAGTTATAACTGCACATGCAGAGGGGCACTTTCTGCCCGTATAGCAAATTTCTCATACTATCTAAAGTGTCTCGTTCCCTAATTTAATTTCCCTAGCATCACCTGAGTTAATTCGACTACAATCCATTATTATTTCTTGGGTTATGTTGATGTTGATCTTAGGTCGTCCTTTCAGGACAATGCACATTCCGTTCAGCTGCTGTTCCAACTCCTTTTCTGTCTCCAACAATGTCATCGGCAAACCTGAAAGTTTTCATTTCTTTTCACCGAAGCTTAATTCCTACTCCAGATTTTTATTTGGTTTCCTTTAATGCTTATTCAATGCACAGATTGAATAACATTGGAGAGAGGTTACAACTCTGTTTCACTCCCTTCTCAACCACTGCTTCCCTTTCGCCCCACTTAACTCGTCTAACTGCCGTCTGGTTTCTGTACAAGTTGTAAATAGCCTTTTCTTAACCAGTTTCCTAAGATAAGTCATAGGGTCAGTGTTGCTTCGAATGTTCCTGCATTTTTCCGGAATCCAAACTGATCTTCCCCGAGGTCCGCTTCTACCAGTTATTCTACGTTTAGTGTTTTGCAAACACGACTTATTAAGCTTACATTTTGGTAATGTTCAGATGTGCGAGCAACTTCTTTGCTTGAAACTGGACTGGTTATCTTCTTCTTACGGCCTGAGGGTATTTCGTCTGTGTGATACATCTTGCACACTAGATGGAAGAGTTTTGTCATGGCTGACTCCCCCAAAGATAGCTGTAGCCTAGTTCTGACGAATGACAATTTTCTGCTACTCGCAAAAACAGCTTTGTAAGCAACGTTGCAAAAGAACGATGTACCAAGGAAAATGAGTTGAAATGGAGGCTGTAAAGTAGGGCTGTTGACATTTTTTAAAATATCGGAAATCCGATATATCGATATTTAAAAAATATCATTATCAGCTCCCGATATATTGTAAAAGAGTAAAGATATATCAACGAAAAAAATATCGCCGTACTGGCCTATAGAAATGTTGGCTGCACATTGTAAATATACTGAGAATTTTACCAGTATAGTGTTGATTTATTGTTAGATATTCGATACACTAAATAGCTGGTTACCTGCAATCCTCCTTAAAGCAAGAATTGAAAGGGAAACGTTGCACGTTCACGCTTGGCCATAACCAACCTGCTAAAAATGGTAACTGCATGTAAGTGGGATAGTAAAAGGTGTTCGATGAATCCATCGTTCGCTTTCGTCGCGTATTGTATTTGTCTGGAACACTTTGTGCCGACTTCCCTGTTTTGGCATTTTTGCAAACGCCAGGGACCTGGCAGTTGCAGTGTCAAAATTGTGTGGTAAATTTAAACGTTGCAGTTTCTGTTGGTAGCACCGATTGCCGGTTGCGTCAGCATTTCCCCTCACATGTCTCCGCCCACTGCAAAAACCAGTCTTGTCATTTAGGTTACGGTCATCTTTTTCACCAGTTGTTTTTGAAGAATGCCGATGTGAAGAGGTAGTACACTAGTTGCGTCAAAAACGAGTTTTTAATGCAATTCCGCCACATCGGAAATATTTTTACTTCATTCACACCGCCACCCACCTCCCCCCCCCCTTCCCAGAGCAATCGTACTTGTCCCTTGTGCCACCTACACTTGCTTGACACAGTCAAGGAGAAAGACTAGACGTGATGGGAACTAAGAAGAGTAGTAAGACGTCTTCACACAATGATAGTAAAATTATTTTCTGTTGATATTTCCTATATTTACCGAAATTAGCGAAAATAGATAATATAAAATAAAAATATTGGCACTCGATATTGATATTTCGATATCGATATGTTGGGGAAATTTATTGCCTGGACATATCGACACATCGACATGTCGATATATCGATAGTTAAACGACAGCCCTGCTATAAAGTGTATTTAATGAAGGTCAGAGGAGTAAGAGATATCTCTCTGAATTTTCTCTTCCGCTGGTACTGTCGTTGTCAGACCACTGCTGTGACGTCACTGTGTTGCAGAGCGCGCGCCTGGCGCGGTCGGCCTACTCGTGCGGGTGGCCGGGCGCCCCGCAGTCGCTGCGACGCGCCGTACTGATCGTCATGTGCCGCACGCAGCGGCCGCTCTCGCTCACGGCCGGCAAGTTCTACACCATCTCCAGGACCACCTTCGTCAGGGTAAGGCAGCGCGCCCTCCAGCGGAACCAACGCGTTTCAGCGTTCGAGTGTGAACTCCTCACCTGCCAGGCGGTAATGTGCAGGCTTCAGGTTTTTAGACAATACAAACTTTCGTTGACCAACTTAAAAGTATACTAACACTATAAATGCAAAAGTAACTCGGTGTGTTACCCTTTAACGACTAAACCGCTGAACCTATTCTGATAACATCTGGTACGGCGATAGATTGAATGCTGAGTAATAGCAAAGGCTATTTTACAAAGTACCATATCTTTGAGTATTATTAACCTTTTTAAATATACTACAAGTGGGTGGCATACAGACGACGCTCACGCTATGGTGGGAGACTCCTACAGAGATTATTTCGTGACAGTGCCCAATGTCACTGTGTGCGTGGTATTCAACATTGAGTTCCTACACCACCTGACATAGCTGGAGAGTTTTGGTGGAGGTACAACAAAAAAAAAAATAGCGTGGTAAGCCGGAGAACCCTATTTAAAGTTATTGCTAAAAGCTTCGCAAAGGTAAGTCTGATTCAGCGCGTGGTTCTAAGATATCTCAAGCTGCGAAAGTTACTCGAATGCAGCAATGCTCAGAGCAACCTCATGTCAGCCGGAACTTGGATGCAGAACGTCAGGCGGACTTACGAGCTACAGAGCATTTTAGACGGCGGGAGTCACGCGTTTCTTATAGCGTCCATGGCGCTTGAAAACTCACAGCGACGGCGTCATTTAAGGGGTGTACGATAAACAGGTGCCTTTACAGTTGCAACGTGGGAGGCTTTTGGTGAGGCAGCATTTGATTATGATCTATTAACTAACTAAATAATGAATTAAGCATGATAGGGGGAGGGATCAAATAATCTAAACACCATAACGCATTAAAATTTAAGGAAGTAACGGTTGGTATGTGTTGCTCTGATGGCAAAATCTCACATCCGGTACTAGGTGAGTAAGGGAACCCCTATAAACTCTACTTCTGCACAAATGTAGTGATCCGAGGTATTTTTTAAATATAATGCATACTTTCAGACTCGACATACAGCAAAATAGTAGAAACACATTCACCGGCGCTGCATACTTTTTTTTGGTCATAAGTCTCTACACCACTTAACGCACAGGCATCTTGTAGAACCACTTGCTTACTTACTCACCATCACTTATACCAAAACTTGATGTGGGAGCGAAACAGGGGAAACGGCTAGTTATATGATAAAGCAACTAGTTTCGATATAAGCCTCATCTTCTGGCTACAACTGCAATGCAAGAAACATTTAACAATAAGTTCCTCTCAACATTGAAGTTGTTATTTATTGTCTTGGCATTTGCTGTGACCATCCGGCGGAGAAAGAGCAATGTTGCTCTCAAGCAGCATGAGACTTTCACGCTGTTTTCTGCAACAGCTTTCTAGTTTCGTCTTTGGATGGGCAATGATGCTTGCAAACAACGTTTAAGTTCCCATATACAGCAATATTCTGTTGCCTCTGGCGAAAACTTGGCGGAAGGTGTGCTCCTCTATTAGACACCGTGTAAGGTTACGTGAGCATTAGTTACCAATTCAGCAGTTCATTTCGGTTTGTGGCACTGTATTTTCTTGTGCTACGAAAATTACTTATAAACTGAAAGACGAAGTCTTGAGGAGTGAGTTATTATACAAGTATGTTAGTGAATTCTTACTTGTGACACTGCAAATGGACAGATATTTTCTAGGAGGAAGATGTCCAGCTTTGGCTATTGGATGGACAACAAACCAGGAAGAAGAAGAAAACAGCGGCTCTTCTAGCAGTGAATGTCGTATGATATGGAACTTTTGGTCACTGGTCACAGTAAGGGCCAAGAAGGAAGATGGAGGCATTGCCCTCGTTGGCATTCCACTGTCAAACGTAGAAAACATGCAGTTGTTCTGTGCTTTGTACCAAAAAGGAACTGTTTTCAGACATTTCACATGAAATAATGCAAAACTCAATTTTTTTGTGCAATGGAACAACACTGTGTTATCCATGTTGTAGCACCCATACGTCTTTTGAAGGTAAAGATACTTTATCGCAGCTTACTGGATACTGTAAAATTCATCACATGATCATTCACATCTCATTTAAGTAAGTTGGTACTCCTTCTTCATAGTACTTCTCTGTGTGCCAAATAAAGGGTTCATAGATCTTTCATTGGTTTACTAGTCACTTTAGTCCGCAGCTCGTGGTCGTGCGGTAACGTTCTCGTTTCCCACGCCCGGGTTCCCCGGTTCGATTCCCGGCGGGGTCAGGGATTTTCTCTGCCTCGTGATGACTGGGTGTTGTGTGATGTCCTTAGGTTAGTTAGATTTAAGTAGTGACAAGTTCTAGAGGACTGATGACCATAGATGTTAAGTCCCATAGTGGTCAGAGCCATTTGAACCATTTTGAACTAGTCACTTTCATCATAAAATTACTCACTTTGTTCATATCAAATGGTTCTCTTCTTCTGGTGTATTTCGATATATCCATTGCTATGGCTTCTTGGATCTCGTTACTCATTGCTTATAAGCTCCCAAAGGACCCTTAAAACACGTTGGCACAATCAAGTGTACAGCTCACCACAATAAGACAGGCATTTTCTATGAAAAAATGTTATTTCAGTAGTAGACCAATAAACGATTATTTTTAGTTATCCTATTCTTTCTAGAAAGAAGGGCCATAGCATTTGCCGCGATTGTCAGGAAAAACTTACTTACTTGTGCTTTTCCTAAACGGTTTTTGTATTGTCATTGTAGCCTGAAGATGAGGCTGGTACCTCGAAAAGATTTCTTGTATCATATAATTTAAGTAACTCAACAGCAATACTTGACTGGTAGAGGTCTCTGAAAAAGTTTTTTCATATTCTTAAAACTGTCACGGTCGATTAAATATCAAGTGCCTTTCAAATTGCAAAAGATGTAGGTCTGTAGGCTTGAACAAGTCGAGTCAAAAATTTTGCTCGGTATATCGTGGAATAACTACCACTTTCAGCCAATGAAGCTCCTACAGGTGTAGTTTGTTGTCCAGATATCATCATATTTCGTCACACCCTCTACTGTCTACGACGTTACGTCACACACTCGGGAAACCTTGGACGTGTTTGGTCTGTTGTGGTGAAGAGCGGCGCCTGATGGGCATCCAGAGCGTCTACCACAGCAAACGTATGGCGAACTGTGTGTTACACACCACCAAAGACATTGGGGATGGTTGTTGGCTTGCGTAAACCTGGCTGCCAGCCATCGGAGTCCAGCAGGTCGCACAAACGACCTGAGTCGCGTGCAGTACCGGCTAGTAGCTGTCGCCGTGTGCCCCACCTCCTCTATGAGGCAACTATCCTATACAGCATATCACGTTTCCCAATGACTGCCGATAACGGCACACACCGCGCGTGACAAAAGAGAACACCTTATCCCCAGTCGCTCCGACACATAAAACCAATCTAATAAAATTTCCCACTTCTTATGCCACAGAAGACTAAGATAATCATTGTCTGGCATAATTGTTTCACATAATGTCAGCAGCCAAAAATTGATCCTGTCGGAGCACGAAAAAGGCTAATATTCTCCTGTTTTAAAAGACTCCTACTCAAATGTGGGTTTTCACCTGCCTCATTCTACCTTCCTTAGCATTTTTAAAACTCCGCGCCCCCCCCCCCACCCC
Organism: Schistocerca piceifrons; assembly: GCF_021461385.2. Classification (NCBI taxonomy): domain Eukaryota; kingdom Metazoa; phylum Arthropoda; class Insecta; order Orthoptera; family Acrididae; genus Schistocerca; species Schistocerca piceifrons. Next base: position 73,186,884 of record NC_060144.1, on the reverse strand, counting down.
CACCCATATTGGCATACGAACATATTCGTGCTCTTTTTAACGTGCAACTCCGATCTTACTTACACAAACTCCCCTAACTGTAACTCGCTCACATGCAGTAGTCCATCGCTGTGAGTCACTCATACACATCCTATTCCACTTTTCCCTTCTCCCTCATTCGTTCAGCCCACCTCATTGTCATTATCTCTTTGTGTTTCTCATTCTGCCCACGGCCTCGCCAAGAGCGTGCAGGAGCAGACAGAGGTTTAGGGTGCTCACTTGTCCTTGAGGCAGGAAAACTGCCCCTAAAAGGCGGAAGAATCAGCAATGTTCAACGGCATGAGTATGCAGGAGAGAATGCAAACCACTGCATTAAAGACGTACAATGTGTATCCACGGTACATGCGGCCTGTAACTGAAAAAGTATCGTGATGATCTCTCCATAGGCAAAAGATTTTGGACTAGTTTCCCATTCGGATCTCCGGGAGGGGGCTGCCAATGGGAAGGTGACGTTGAGGAAAAGATTGAATAACCACAGAAAGCATAACGTTGTACGAGTTGGGGCCTGGAATGTCAGAAGTTCGAATACGGTAGGGAAGCTAGAAAATCTGAATGGGAAATGACAGGGCTCAGTCAACATAAAGAGGAGGAGGGGGGGGGGGGTGGAGTGAAGAAGATGCAAAGGGGACAAGGACTTCAGATAAGTATAGCATAATATCAAAAGCAGCAGAAAATGTTGTAATGGTGAAACGTCCCCTTTGAAGAACCATACACGACTGTGCTTAAACTGTCACACAATATTTTTAGCGCAACGCAATCTGACTTTCAACAATCCCTACAAAAGAATGGCCCTGACTAACATTAACCTATACTTCTCACAAATCACTTACCTCCCAAAAATTTTCGTTACTCGAACTACTGCAATATAGCGAGCGCCACTACTGCCAGCTAAATAAAAGATTCTAACTACTGAAGGCACTAACTGCTGATATGCATAGTTAGCAAATGAAAGATTTTGATAGAGAACAAATGATGTATTTACCTTAATAGTCATAATATATATAGCAGTTCATGACATCCAGTCTTACAAATTTCAAAACTCCGCCATCTCTCTCCACACATCCACCACTGCTGGCGGCTCACCTCCAACTGCGCAACGCTATGCGCTGTTAACATCCAGCTGCCCAACACTACAATAGCAGACAACAATGCAAACTAGCCACAGACTGCACACAGCACAGCCAGTGATTTTCATACAGAGCGCTACGTGGCGTTACCAATAAGAAAACATAAACAGCCTACTTACAACGGGAGTAGGATTTGTTATGAACACGAAGGTACAGCACAGAATCAGTTATTGTGAACAGTTCAGTGCTAAGGTTATTCTCATCAGAATGAACAGCAAATCAACAACTATAGATCAGATATACATGTCGACGTCGCAAACAGAGGATGAAGAGAAAGAGAAAATGTATGAGGATACTCAATGGATAACAGTACGTAAAGGCAGATGAAAATCTAATAGTCATGGGGGATTGGTATGCGGTTGTAGGGGAAGGAGCAGAAGAAGCGGTTACGGGAAAATATGGGCTTGGTACTAGGAATGAAGGAGGAAAAAGACTAATTGATATCTGCAATAAATAGTAATGGAGGACACTCTGCTCAAGAATCACAAGAGGAGAAGGTGTACTTCGGAAAGGCTGGCAGATACGGGAACATTTCAGTTAGATTACATCATGATCAGGCAGAGATTCCGAAATCATATACTGGATTGTAAGGCATACTCAGATGTAGACTAAGGTCACAATTTAGTAGTGATGAAGAGTGGGCTGAAGGTTAAGAGAGTAGTCAGAAGAATCCATGTGCAAAGAAATAGGATACGGAAGTACTAAGGAATGAAGAGATACCCTTGATGTTCTCTGATACTGTAGATACTGCGATAAAGAATAGCTTAGTAGGAAGTTCAGTTGAAGAGGAATGGACAGGTCTAAAAAGGGCAACTACAGAAGATGGAAGGTAAAAGGTACAAAGAAGGTAACTGCAAAGAAACCATGGGTATCGACACAAATACTTCAGTTGATAGACGAAAGAAGAAAATACAATAATGTTCAGAGAAATTTCAGCAATACAGAAATACAAATCACTTAGGAATGAAAGAAAGAGGGAGGGCAAGGAAGCTAAAGCGAAATGGCTGCATGAAAAATGTGAAGAAATCAGAAAAGATATGATTGTCGGAAGGACAGACTTAGCGTACAGAAAAGTCAAAACAACCTTCGTTGACATTTAAAGCAAGGGCAGTAACATTATGAGTGCAACGGGAATTCCACTGTTAAGTGGAGAGGAGAGAACGTATAGATGGTAAGAGTACATTCAAGGTCTTTGTGAGGAGGAAGATTTATCTAATGTATAGAAGAAGAAACAGGAGTCGATACAGAAGAGATGGGAGAGCCACTATTAGAAACAGAATTTATAAGAGATTTGGAAACTGAAGATCGAATGAATCAGAATGGATAATAACATCCCATTAGAACTTCTAAAATAATTGGAGAAAGTGGCAACAAAGCGGCTAGTTAACTTTGTGTGTAGAATGTATGAGGCTGGCGATAAACTACCTGACTTTCGTAAAAATATTATACACACAGTTCCGGAAATTGCAAGAGCCGACAAGCGCGAGAACTATAGCTCAATCAGTTTAATAGCTAAAACATCCAAATTGCGGGAAAGAATAATGTACAGAAGAATCGAAAGGAAGAGGATGTATTAGATGACGATCAGTTTGGCTTTAGGAAAGGTAAATGCACCGGAGAGGCAATTGTGACGTTGCGGTTGATAATGGAAGCAAGACTAAAGAAAAATCGAGACATGTTCATAGGATTTGTCGAGTTGGAAAAAGGGATTGACAATGTAAAACGGTGACAGATGTTCGAAATTCTCACAAAGATAAGGGCAAGCTGTAGGAAAGACGAGTAATATGCAGTATGTTCTAGAGCCAAGAGGGAACAATAGAAATGGAAGACCAAGACCAAATTATTCGGATTAAGATGGCTGTAAGGCATGGATGCAGTATTTCGCCCCTACTGTTCTATCTATGCATCGAAGAATCAATGACGGAAATATAAGAAAGATACAAGAGCAGAACTAAAATTCAGGGTGAAAGGATATGAATGATAAGATTCGCTGATGACATTGCTGCCCTCAGCAAAAGTCAATAAGAATTACAGGATACAGAATGAAATGATCAGTGTAATGAGTACGGAATATGGATTGAGGGTAAATCGAGGAATGAGTAATGAGAAGTAACAGAAATGAGAATAGCGAGATGCTTAACATTAGGATTAGTGATCACGACGTAGGTGAAGTTAAGGAATTCTGCTACCTAGGCAACCCAATATAGACGCAGCAAGCAGGACATAAAAAGCAGTTTAGCATTGGCAAAAAGAGCATTCCTTGCCAAGAGAAGTCTCCTAGCATCAAATAAAGGCCTTTATTTGAGGAAAAAACTTCTGAGAGTGTGCGTGTGTACCGTATAGCATTGTATGGTAGTGAAACATAGACTGTGAGAAAAATGGAACAGAAGAGTATCGAAGCATTTGAGATGTGGTGCTAGAGAAAAATATTGAGAATTAGGTGGACTGATAAGGAAAGGAATGAGGAGACTCTCCGGAGATTCTGCGGGTAAAGTAATATATGGAAAACATTGACGTTAAGAAGGGACACTATGGGAGGACATCTGTTAAGACGTGACGGAATAACTTCCATGGTAATGGAGCCGTGGAGGATAAAAACTCTCTTTCTCTCACACTGTTAATGTACCTTCGCTCTTTGTTTACCACAATCACTGTCTACTATCTTCCGGTATTTATTGGTTTTCCGTCTCTTTTGCATGTTCAGTGTCTCCTTCTCCCTCAGCTTAAAGAATTTGCAAATTTTTATTATGCCAAAATTTATGTGAAATTTTTTACGGGTGTGGAGGAATGTAGAATAAAGGCAGCTGGTACCCTACTTTTCACTAAGAGCTTTCTAAAACAGGAGCATATTCGCCTTTTTTGTACTCTGATAGAATAATTCTTATTCTAGCGCCCTTGTTTCCACTGTCATAGCGGGAAAAGCCACTCACATTAAAAAAGCTTTATCGGTCAGTAAAATTTTAATGGTTTTCTTATGTGGAATTGAAATTATGCAGATTTTCACACCTCAGACCGGATTCTACATGCAGAAAAATTTGATTGTGCTTCAGTATGACGACACAGGGTTCCCGGAACCCTTCTGATGGTAATGGAGTCATTTCAGACCAAATTTCTCCGTGCTACTCGACTTTATAAGCTTCGATTTCACCTCACCAGGTATTACGTGCGTATTTTACGTGTAAAAGTCGGATTACATTAAATCTCTGTAACTGGAAACGGATACAGATATCAAGAAAAGTTCCAAGACGTTTAGAGATCGACATCCTGGGAATATACAGGATATCCCATTTATCTTGTTTACAGATAACAACTGTATTATGATGAGTTAAATGAAAAATTGTTTCAATGAATGTTTTTTAAGATCATTGGGTAGTTCTTTCTGAGGATGTATGTTATACGTATCACCAAAGATGTAGGAGATGCGGGTTAGAGATTAAATTTTTTAAATGAACCTCGTTTGTTGTTGATTTAGCCTACAGTACAGTGCATACCAGTATAGTCGTGCATCAGAGTAACTTAGTAACTTCATGGCGGTAGTACACATTGTGAATACAGTTCTTTTCTTTGGGTAAATGTGTATGATGTACAAGCATGGCGATCAGCTACAAATGCTACTGATCTATGGAGGAAATATGTTGATAGGAAATGATTTTGTAACGTGCATTTTCATAATCAGTAATGTTAGAGAATATTAAGATTATCAAGTTATTATGTCTGTCTTGTACTGTATTGTGCATACCTGTACGGTAATTTGCTGTAGACGGGCAAATTCTGTTCTGCTACAACTACTGTACAGCAGATGTTTCCCTGACAAGTCATCACCTTCTCTCTGGATATTTGGTCATCTAATTTCTCGTCTACGTGAAACGGGAAGTCTAAATACAATACCTCGAAATCGTCGTAGAACACAAACAGACGAAGCTGCTGAGGTCAATCTGCTTGCTGCCGTAGCCGCGAAATGTCAATTCAGCAATGAAGTTGGTGTCTCGAAAACAAGTACGCATTGCATTCTGAAAAGTCATAAATTACATCCTTACCGTATTAATTTACACCAAGAACTTGATGGAAAGTAGTTCAGCAGTAGGGTTCAATTTTGTTAGTGGACTCAGCAACAACTTTCTACTAACCCTAATTTCTTCTCAGATATTCTTTATATAGACGAGGCATCATTATCCAATAATGGCAACATCAACGTGAGAAGTATGCGTTCTCAACAATCTACGATGGCTCCGACAGGCAGAGCAACATCCATCAAACTTTAATGTTTGCTGCGGAATTATTGGAGGTAAAATTGTCGGCTCTTTCTTTGTAAATGACAACCAAAATGCCAGACAATACGCCCGATTTCTAAGACACACTCTACCTCTCTCCCTCTTCTCTTGGACGCTGTACCTATGGATCAGAAGATGGTCATGCGGTATCAACGCCTTACGGGCACGACGAATTCTAGACCGTAAATACCCTGTTAAGGGGACTGGACGTGGTGGGCAAGTTAGTTGGCCTGCGTTATCTCCATAACTTACGCCACTGTATTTTTTTCTGTGGGGAGTAGTCAAGGATACTGTCAACCAAAATGTTCCAACAACACCAGAGGACATGCAGCAACGCATTACTGATGCTTGTACAGCCGTCAAAGAGGACGTAGTAGCACGATGTAGGGCGTCCTTCATCCATAGAGCGATCCTATGTATCAGTGGCAATGGTTACAGTTTGAGCATGTGAAGTAAGCGTTCTGTTTTTGATGTAGTGGTAGAATTACAGGAAAACGAAAAAGCCATGTTACTTTTGCATTGTACTAATTACCGTAATACAGTACAATACAATAACAAGATCCAGTACAGATGCTTTCAATGTTTTTTGGTAATTTGTAAAACGATCAAACGTGGCTTGAAGTGGTTAAATGATGTAGTTAATGAACTGCTCTGCAGTGTATTTAAATCAGAGATGTGTATTATTTATCATTTCCATAGATACTAGTTTCGTGTAAAATGGTACATTGCGATACATTTGTGAACATCTTTTGGGGAGGGTGAGTATATTCTTGAATAAAATGTACATGGTTGCACCTAAGAAAATTAACCGCTACAGCTGTGGGGATATATAAAGCGTATACCTATAGCAGGTACTACCCAATGCATCTGAAAAAAAAGTTCTTTTAAGTGAGCAAGATAAATGGGACAACCTGTATGCTAAAAATGTTGACTATTTGCTTTCCATAATCATCACGGAATCTGTGGCTCAGTTTTGGTACTCGAAAACCGTGTTCTTAGTTTTTCACGGGAGCTACCAAGAAATAAATGGCGCTCCATAAGGCCCCATAACGCGCACCATAGACCACATATAATGCAAAAAAGAACCAATAGATTTGCTCCATTTATCTAAGCCGGGGGAATCATGCAATATTCGAAATTTGACCTTGTGATGTAAATACAGTAAGAAGATCGTTCTGTTGCGTATATAAATGGTTTCCAGCCCGAGGGCTATCCACAACACTTGACTCTACCTCTGTATCACCAGTAGAACCCGTGGCATGAGTTCCGGAAGTATCCAGTTATGAACGGAATTTTGGAACACAAGGTACCTCTTTCGTACGAATACTCGGTAGAGGAGCACAACAAAATGTAATGGACTCCAGACAAGAAAATACGTCTATATACCAAGAGGTAAATCACTGCCTCTATGGTTGAACCGTGGGTTTTATTTTGGAACAGTTATTTTATAATTCGTTGTGATACCATACCTAGAATACTTGTATAATAAATGTTAGGATGGTTCCCGTAGTAATAACGGTCCGGCAGGATTCTGTTTTAGATTGTGGCTTTGACGACTCAGTAAAATTCCAAATGTGTGAAAGGAAAAATCGAGGTAAGCCATAGATAAGTACGGTACGTACAACACCGAGCAAAAGGAATGGATGACGAAGCGAATAGTGTTCGGATTAAAATGCAAGGCAGGGATGCAGTCTTTCTGTTCTACTGTTCAACGTGTATGTCAAAGTGGCAATGAAAAGAAAATTCAGAATCCGTATTTTGTAACATAGCGAAAAGATAACCTTATGATCCGTTCATGACATTGCTATCCTGTTTTGTAGGCAGTGACATTTTCTCGGGTAAACAATTTGGTTACTGATAAATGGGATAGAGAGAGATGGGGAAGGAGGAGATGGACAAAGAGAGAGGTAGGAGAAAATGACCAGAGGCAAAGGAGAAAAGGAGATTAAGATGTAAATTCAGTTCCAAACCGATCGGGGCAGTTACCGACATTCAGAAAACCGGTCTTAGAGTTCAGCGAATACGCATGTTTGATGGTACCCGTGAGTCATCTGGCCGAATCATGTGCCAGCCTAGTGTCAGAAGGGTTGAAGGGTGGCAGAACCACACACAAAGCCAACCAACTTGCAGTTTTCCTCTCGATGTCTTACTAGACGCAGACTTTGGCCGTTGAGTTAACACATTGTTCACCCCTTAGCGGAATATCCGCTGAATTCGTATGAGAAGTCAAAACTGATGGACGAACTCACCAATAGCATTCTAGGTAGATCTGTTCAGAATTATTCAATCTTACACATTCGTCCCCATACCCCCAGGAGTGCCTGTCTGAAGCTTACAAAGTTGAGAAGGAGAGCAGCAGATCAAAAGCTTTGGTCGTGCCAATAGCACAATCGCTACAACATATAATCAGTCAAATTTTAGTATTGAATACAGACAGAACACACACACAAATTTTGATTTTTCTTTCCTATCAAGAGAAGAAGATTTAATGTTGAATGTTACTTCGACGTAACTGGAGACAGAATAGTCGTTTATCTGAACAATAGTGAAACTGTTCAAGTAACCAACCTGTCATTCTCTAACCAAGCAACATCCTGCAGTGAGGCAGTCTCCATGTCAAGCAGAAAATAATTTTTCTTATATGGTGAGAACAGTTTTTCCCTAGGTTTCTTTGTTGAGGGTCCATGGGACGAACAGTTCGATCGAGGTAGTCCCACAGATTCTCGGTTGATTTAAAATCCGAGGAGTTCGGTGACCACAGCAGCAAGGTAAACTCCTCGGACGACCCACACATACTGCAAGCTGTGTGACACTTTGCATTGTGCTGTAGGTAGATACTATAGTGCTGAGGACAAGCAAACTGCATGTAGGGATGGAAACGCATAGTTATATTCGTCCACTATGGATCCCAGAATGACGAGACCACCTATGCAGCCACGAACGCATTCTTTAGACTACAACGCTCCTTCGTTTCAGGGTGTTTGATTTCAGACATTTCTGGCCATGCGGTTCTAGGCGCTTCAGTCCGGAACCGCGCGACTGCTACGGTCGCAAGTTCGAATCCTGCCTCGGGCATGGATGTGTGTGCTGTCCTTAGGTTAGTTAGGTTTAAGTAGTTCTAAGCTCTAGGGGACTGATAACCTCAGATGTTAAGTCCCATAGTGCTCAGAGCCGTTTGAACCATTTCAGACATTTCACGCCGTACACGCCATCGGTCACCTGTCCGAAGGAGAATAAAACATGATTTATCTGAATATTTCAGCTGAAGACCCTTAGTGGACGTCCACTAGCGGTACTGGCGTGCAGATTCCAACCATCGTCACCACAGAACAGCAGTCAGCACGGGTTCATGAACCATGCACTAACCACAGATCCCCATACGCTGCAGCGTTTGCTGAACGATCGTTGTACTGTTGGTAGCCCCCTGGTTCGTCTGGGCGGATAGGTGCTCAAGAGTTACACGTCTATTGGCCCGTAGACATTTTCGCAGCCGTAGTTCGCCGCTGTCATCAATGGTCTATGGTGCAATACAGTTCTTCGGCGCCGATTTTGGATAATGCCATTTTGGCATTCACACTATATTTTAACCTTGCTGCCGAGTTTACTAACTTAGCTGTTTCTGAAATGCTTCCAACCTTTGCCCGAAAGCTAATGATCCTGCCCTATTGGACGGCAGACAAATCGCTCAGTTTACGTATTACGACAGGTACTGTGTCCCCCTATCATGCTTTATATACCCTCCACTGCTAGTGCTGCCACATGCCGTCTGTGAGTGGTTATGGCACTTTGACGTGGAAAATTGGAGGTGGTCACGTTATGTGACTGGACAGTGTAGTTAAATGGATAAATATAAATGTCTGGATTTATGGGCACATAAATTTAATTATACTGCCTACCCTTCGCCAAATTATGAACTTCACGTTTTTGTGGTAAATTGGTTGGCACTTGTAGGACTTCAGCGCTTTTGATTCACATTACTGAAAGCTGTACTGAATCAAATGCATTCCGCCATCCAATGAAACTAGTTGTATAGTGTAGGAGTCCTACGTTCAAGGTGAAATGCCAAGATGTCTTTAGCAGATGATAAACCTGTAAGGAATCCTTCTACCTCGACTAGGAGCATAAGATTTCCACCGCTCATATTTTCTGTAGGCTTATCTTGACCAGTTAGTAATCGTTTTAGAAGCTAATGGTGGATGCTTAAAGGATCTTCTATCCTTTACTTTCTGTTCTTTACTTTCCTCTACCGTCAGAAAGCCGCAGTTCAATGAAACTCTCGTTAATACGTCGTCAATTTCAGGCATTGTCAGATTTTTGGATCGTGGTTTAGACATTTAGCATGCATAGGCAGGACTCGGCAATCTCTTTAAATGTAATCTAAGAGCCAGTGTTTCATCTTCAAACAAAAATGAATACATCGAAATCGGGATGTAGGAAGGATGTCATGTTCACCTACCCCTCCTGGCCATCACTGCCCCCACCCCGATCCCCACACCCCACCAGCATGCACCACTATTATTGCTGCTTAAATACATCACTGAGTTGGTCGATGAAACTCGATGGAAGTGAGTGGTGACTAAAGTGAAAGAAATAGCGCCGTAGTTTATTTTTGAGCTACAGTAGAATAAGGCCTCTCGGCAGAAAAATTTACGCAGGTGTTAAGCTTGGAACACGCAGGAAATAAAAAATTTGGTTCGAAACAATCCAATTACATAGTAGTATACAACTATCTGAACTGGCAAGTGCCATAATTCTTAAAGGGATGGAACATATAGGACCGATGTTCTTCAGCAAGTGTATAGAGGGCATGAATAGTTAGTCACACATTTCGAACTGAGAGTATTTATCTAATGATCTGATTTGCCTGTCCTATCAAGAAATTCTTGGATCTATGTATAAGACACATCGTAGCTAGGCGACTAACTACACCGAGAAATCGACAGCTGGAGATAGCTCTTCTTGATTAGTGGTGATCTGACTGAATCCATTGCAACATAGGTAGGAGATAGGGCTACGCATACCAGGGAACCACACGAAGGTTTAGGAGATGGTAACTGCGGTTACTTCACATAAGTTGCTATCCTTTGGTCATACGGATAAGATCTACAGAGCATTTACAATAAAGCACATTAGTACAATATAATGTGTATACAAGTGTATCTTCATGTGCAACTTATATTTATTTGAGAGAAAATGTATCATTTGTTCGCTAAATTATTTCAGTGAGCCTGCGTTATGTGCTCTATGGATAGATGCAAAAGATTTGTTTCTAAACCGCCCAACTGCTGCGAGTCGAGAAATGTAGGACTGCATTCGACAGATTACGGTGCTCGACTAACTTTAATTTTATATGTTAATAGCAGTTGTAGTATTTGTTACACCCATTTCTAACAGCTAATTGCAATTTAATTCTTTCTTCTTTCAGCTCGTCAATGCGTCGTATTCGTACTACGCTCTGCTGCGACAGATGAATGATCACTGAAAGTGACCATCATACAGATGACTACCATGCTGAGCTGACCATATGCAAATTTACGCAGCATCTCAATGAAAATGTACTGTACTATGGTAATAGCTTATCAGAACGTCAGTTATTATTAACATTACTAACATACACTCCCTGTAAAATAAAACTGACACAGAAAAATGTATCATGTACGTTAAGAAAGGCAAACCAAACTACATGATCCTATGTGAGACGATACTTAGGTTGCCTGTCGCAAGGTGAATGGAAGAGAAAGGCTAAATGTGATTTGTTGTGTATACAACACTATCTGATTCTTATAATACGTGACGCCAGTACACCAAATGTTGTAATTTTGTTGGTATTCGTTTCATAACTAGTGACATACATTTCATGTTCGCTAACGGAAGTGCATGATCTCACGTGATTATTTTTCGTGATGCCTCTGATCTGTTTCGGAAAATACATCATTTCCTTCCACAAATCTACACTATCACTCACATCCACGCATCCACCAATTCATCCACCCACCTACTCACCCATTCACTCGCTCACTCACTCACACATTCTCTCTCTCTCACACACACACACACACACACACACACACACACACACGCGCGCGCCCGCGCGCCAGCGCTCGGGCGCGCTTGCGCACGCTCACACATATTTGCACTCTCCTCAGACAAAAACACACACAAAAGGGGTTCGTGTGTTTACAATTAACTTTCTGCAATAGGCAGAGTCACTGTATTATTGTAAAACGATGACAAGGGAAACAATAATTTGGATTCATCAAGTCAGCAACACAGAATGCCACTAGGAAACTGAACGGACAAACAACGGCGAATAAAGGAGAGCGGGAATAGCTTGATATTATGCAGAAAGACAAACTTTTAGGGACAAAATGAGCAAGTCATGTATAAATGCGAAATAAGAGGTTATGTAAAATATTACGAAGGTTGTTATGAATAACTCACGTTGACATCTATTATCCACCTATGATATATTGTCAGTTTCAGCTTCTGTGAATTCCTCGATGTATAGTTTGAAAGTTAAGAAAACCATGTGGACTCTGCACGTGTGCAGACGTGAATAAAGCTGCGATTCACAGGCCATTATTAGTGGGAATATTTCTGCTGATAGTGCAGTGGTTATCCATTCTACAATTAAAATAAGAGTGGCTTACTGATCAAAGAAAAAGAACCGACAGAAAATGGGGTATGTTGCGAGGAAGGCTGCGTAGTGTAAAGAATTCAGGCATGGAAGAATGACAATAGACACTGCACCTACGAAATAAATGAATAGGACTGCATCACATACGATAAAGCCAAAGCTGACAAAAGCCAATATACACTTTCGTTCATTTTCTGAAAAGTACGCGGTCAGCTCCCTGCAAATGCGATCATTCTGACCACGGATTCTATTATTGATTGTTAAACTACTTTGTAAAGAGGTAGAAAGAAACTGTGTAAGAAAGTTGCCACCTCTTTCTTTTAAAGCAGTGTATTCAAGAAAGGAAAGTATAATGTGTAGCCGAAATGTTACGATAAACTTCGGGGGCCTGTAGACGGTGTTTTCAGGAACAAATCGAGGATCAGAAACCGTGTCTGGTTAATGTGATCCAGCGATGCTACAGAGCGTCGAAGTTACAGGCGCCACCGCCTGCCACTTGCCAATCCATTCGGCAGCAAACGTGACTTTGAACGCTGACCGGCCTTAGGCGGAATGTGATTCAGTGATCGCGGCTGATTGCCACGGTCAGCAGTCGAGAAGATAGAGATAGCTGCAGTCTCTCCTGTGAATACGATGCTCTGTTACCTTGGTAGATGACTGATTCAGGCTCGGGTTTTTATATATAGATTATTTTTTCTACAATATACGGAAAAACACTGGAGATTCTAGAGGGTTTCAGCAGAGAAATTATATGACGATGGAATCCCGTGTCCGAAACTGTCATCCACCTGGGCGACAGAGCATCGCATTCACTGGAGATAAGGCCTATCCTAGCAGCAGCTAGCTGCAGCTTCTCCACTGGCGATCCTTGCAACCACTAACGACCAATATATAACACACAACATTGCGAGACGTTCCGTCTACGGTAGGTCAGTGTACAAAGTCACGTTTGCTGGCCAAGGTGTTGTCTAGTGGCATACCCCGGCTATTATAAAACTTCGACGCTCTGTAGTGTTGTTGGATGACGTTTACGGGCATGGATGCCTGTCCTCGGTTTGTTCTTCGACATCATCTACAACCTCTAGACGTTTGAAGCGAATCTTCTGGGACACACTGTATAACAAAGTAACGATTCATCTCTGTACACATAATTAGTTTAAGACTTTTCGTTTGGCTAGAGAAAATGCAATTTATTTTTCTAGCAGGGCTAACCAGTAAGCGGCGACAGTTGATACATTCTTTGATTAAAAAAAGACATTTTTTAGCAGAGACAGTGCAAAACCCTCACGTAATTTGGGACGCATGTAGAGAGAAATTTTTAAAATTTCAACAAATTGTCCCTTCCTACGCGGAAAGTAGAAGTCAGGAGCTTGTTCTCCGACAGTGAAGAATTAAACATGGCGCCACGTAAAGTGAGATGTGAGAGGGGGGGGGGGGGGCGATTTGCCACAGCTTTCTTGTTGAAGCACCTGAATGATCTGGCACAAAATATGATATATGATATAATTTTTTTCTGTTTGAAAATGTCATAACTGAAATTGGGGTGGAAAAGGATAGTAATGTAGCTGATATAGTTATTAGGGTAGCCGATAAAACATGCAAATAGCTTTCGGAGTTGAGATTAATCACTGACTGCCACAAGACACAGTGAATTCCGTTTCCGACGTAGAAGACTTCTAGAAGCGAAACGTTTCTGTCCCAAGGCGGTCAGACACTGAGTGAAGTGGACCAATTTGAATTACTAGGACAAAGGATAGTTGGGAAATCTAACTTCCAATGGTTTGCACCAATGCTCAGTGCTGTTATATTTACCTAAAGAGTAACCTGCATTTTCTGTGACATTGAAACGCGAAGATTCGTTTAGTTCGCTTACTTTCAGTCTGTTATCCGTTATGATATATTTTTCGTCGACTCGAAGCATTCACTGAGAATTTTCCTATAGAAGTAAAAAGCGCTCACGAAGATGGGAACATCCGTGGTTTCAGCGAACTTCGTGAAGGCCGTTCTCCAGAAGTCGCCGGTTTCAGTTCTGCTATTACTGCACATGAAAACTGTTTTGACAATATTGACTCATTCAAAAGTAACTCAAATACTCATTTCGTGAAGGGTAGATATAAAAACTATTTTCATTTGGATGATAATTCCGTAAACACTACTTTGAAGAAGTTACCACATTTTATTTTCAGCAAGCTTACAATATAAATGCAAAAACTGAATAATAAATACAGTCTTCTAATCTAAGCTCGTAAGTTTCCCTGTGACATACTCCTTTATTCAACACGTAAGTTCGGCGCAAAACTCTGCTCTGTAATGTGTTGCCTGTTCTCGCAACCTCCCACAACTTTTTGACACGAAACGTCTATTCGCGAGTTGGTCAAACTTTCGTGTTTGACTAAATGCTGTCAGATATGAATCGTTAGTAACTACGAGTATCATAACGCTTAAACAGTGGTTTGTACCCCAAAAGAACAGATAATGAATTTACGTGTTCGTCACGCAATATTCGTTTTACCTATTATGTTATCGTATCAGTTTAGGCACATGCGCGTGATTATAACCGCTCAGCTTTTTGTAAAGTTATAAACTGAAGTATCGTGGAAACACTTTTAGTTACGACATTGATTTGGATGTCATTGATAACTACATGGAACACTTCTAGGACCCAAGGTGGTACAAAATATTTGCCGGAATCTAAGAGAAATTATATATTAAATTGAAAAACTCAAGTGATAGGAAAGTTGGCGCTGAAACGACTCCTAAAAGCCTAAAAAGTGTATTGCACAGCGAATGCGAGAGCTAAGCAGCATCCAAAATAAAATAAAAAAAAAAGAAAACTGTGCAAAGTGATTACGTAGGTGACTTATGGGACATACAGCGTCTAAAAGACAGTACAAACGTTAATTGACCATGTGACTCTTGTATTGAAGAGATTGATGATGATGTTGGGTATTGATCCGAAACGCTTGTTACTATTTTACCTCGACGTCCTCACGAGAAATGACTAGGCAGATGCAAACTACACACACAGATATTTTGTTCCGTTGGGTATTAAATCTTTAGTTTCTTCTTCTTACAGCTTTTGTAATCAGCGTTCTGTGAGCTGTGTACCAACTCACTCCGTGTTCCACTAGCTTTGGTTCTAATGGTACCATAGTCACTGATAAACAAATAAATAACAGCAAGTAGATAACGATAGATTACAAAAAAATCTCTGAATTTCGGGGAATGTATGTTTGAGGCGACGGCCAACTGACAGATGAAAAGACAAATTTTCCAGGGAGGCACAAATCGCTGAAAATTTAATTAATTTGGATTGTGGTTAATAGCCTCTGTGGCAGTTGGAAATGTCCGTGGCCATGAGTGAGAGGAGGGAGCATGGTCCAACAGCAAATGCACTCTTTTAAGTGAGCGGGTAAAGGGTCGGCAGGAGACAGATAAATGGGGCACGTGGTGAGACTGCTGACCGCGCACTACCGGCTGTAGTCGCCTTAAGCGTCGCCTTAAGCCGCTTGGTGGGAGCCAGGCAGAGTTTACTGCTACTTCTTCTTAACAGCAGCCGGTTTCTCTCTTCTCCACGTACCAGAGACTGCGATTCATTGCAAGAATTAGAGGTTGCAGCGGGTCTGCTAAAGAGACTGCTTACACGATGCTTCACCGTCCTATTCTCGCGTATTGCTGTGCAGTGTGGGATCCGCGTCAGGTGGGACTGACGGATGACATCGAAAAAGTTCAAAAAAGGGCAGCTCGTTTTGTTTTATCGCGAAATAGGGGAGATAGTGCTACAGACATGATACGTGAAATGGTGTGGCAACCATTAAAACAAAGACGTTTTTCGTTACGACTGGATCTTCTATTGAAATTTCAATCACCAGTTTTCTCCTTTGATCGCGAAAACATGGCACCCACCTACATAGGGAGAACGATCATCACGAAAAAATAAGATAAACTAGGTCGCGCAGAAAAATTTAAGCGCTTGTTTTTCCCGCGCGCCGTTCGAGAGTGGAACGGTGGAGAGAGAGGTTGAATATGGTTCACTGAACCCTCTGCCAGGCACTTTGTTGTGAATAGCAGAGTAATCACATAAATTTAGATGTAGCAGAGGTGGTACGAGTAGACCATGATATTTTAAAATTATCTCTGTTTTAATCTTAGCTATTAGCACTTCGTTTTTCTTTGTTCCTTATTAAGTGTTACAACACGTCAGTGTAGAAAAGCCATCACTGAATACAGCTGTATCACTGCAAATTTTATTACTTGTCTACGTTCAAAGGAATAACTTAGTTTAAATTTGTTTGTACAAGTTGTGACAGGAGTTCATCTGTGTTAATTGATGTAAAAGTAGAGTTTGGAAGAGAAACCAGCTACATATATATTTTATTAGCTATTGTATCAGTACGTCTGTAAATTAGGGAACTATGTAAATCTATGCTATTATTCAACCTTTTATTTAAGCTACCATTTACTCTTTATTATTAATGTGATTCGAGGCTGATAAACTATTTGACAAGAGTATGTTACAAACTGAACACAACTAACAGTGGTGCTGAAAATATCTGAAGAAAGGCAACATGAATTGAAGTAAATGTGTTTGATTCACGTTATAGTCGTGGGAATGATAAGGAACCTGAACTAGCAACACTTGAAGATGAACGTAAATTATCTTGCAAAAGAGTACTTACAAAATTTAAACGAATTTGAAGAAAATAATTTAGGAATGTACTACACACCTATTCTTATAGCTCCGATGGGGATTGCAGTGAACGAAGAGCCATTTAAGCACTCATGCTTCCAGTGCTCGATATGCAACAGGAACGGCAAGAATGGTTATTTTTGATGTAATGTAAAAACACTTTGTCCATGCTTTTCTTTTGCACAGTATGGATGTAGATGCAATAGCAGTTACATACAAAATTTATTATACGAGATAGGTTATAGGAGATACGGCAGTAACTACCAACCTGGTACATTACTGATTTTCCAAAAGTCTGTAGAAGGTCGTGAGTTCTAGAATAGTATCCCAGCCGAGTGAGAATACTATCCTTAGTAAATAATAGTTTCGATTTCAGAATATTGCTGAAGTGGGAATGGCATTTGCACATTCACTCACCAAATTTTACAAGCAGTAAACAACAAAATAGCATCACTTGGTATTTTATGTGACCTATTCAGGGCACTTGACTGTTGATCCATAATATTGTCCTGGATAATCTGAGGCTTTCTGGAATTGATGGTGCACCAAACCCTTGGATAATTACTTATGCAGCTGAAAGAATGCAGAAAGTTATTTGTATAAATTCAAACAATGTAAGAAGGGCATTTCTTCTGACTGAGGAGAAAACACTTACGGAGTTCCAAGAGACTAAACTGTACGTGCACTATTGTGGCTTATGCTTGTAAACGACTTTCCGTTGTCTAACAAAAATCGAGTAGAATTAGTTCTCTTTGCGGATGACGCTAAAATCGTAATCAATTCCAGTATATATACAGCGGCAGAAGGAATGGTAAATAATTTTCTTAAAAATAATATTGAGTGGTTTTCTGCTAGGAGCTTGACACCCTGTTTCGAAAACACAAACCATATTCACTCCTGTACATTCAGAGGTACTACGCTAATGAAAGCTGTATCACATGGCTAGGATCTAATAACTAGAGCAAAAAACCATACAAATTTTAGGTCTGGATATTGGTGAGAATTTAGACCGGAAGAAACACATTTTCGATTTTCTAAAACAACTTATTGTTAGATCAGCCACATTTGCACTTCGAATAATTGCACATCATGGTAAGAGTAAGACCAGTAAGTTGACGTGTTTTGGGTACTTTGATTTAGTAATGTAATATGGAATAATACTATGGAGTAACTCAAATTTAAGAAATAAGGGGTTAATTGGTAAAAATCTGCTGTAAGAATAATATGGGGTGCGCACTCATTACCATCTTGTAGACATCCGTTTAAGAGGTCAATCATTCTGACTACGGCTTAACAGTACCTTTATACCTCACGAACACTGTTGTAAATGATCTAATGCAGTTCGAAAGGAACAGTGATGTTCATAGTTGCAATGCCAGAAAAAAATGTTCATCACACTTCGTTAATGTTGTGTTTAGTACAAAAAAGAGCACACAATATTTGATCACTTTCCCAATGATGTAAAATGTCTGAATGACAGCAAAGTTAAATTTGGAAACAAACTGAAGGAGGTTCTCCTCGACAGCTCCTACGGTTCTGCAGAAGAATTCATAACGTTTTAATGTGTGGTGGGTAGCAATTATTAACTCACAACAGTACTTAAAAATGTAGAAGTTCAGCATGTAATCATATAATATATAAATGTGTAATGTAAGTTTAAAGTTACTCGTTTCACATCATTACGTTTACTAACTGAAGCAATGAAAACGCACGATACAAAATTGTAGTAGATGTCTGTTAGATGACAGGTTATTTGTAAACAGTAAGAAATAAGTCCGTAAATAAGTATTATGTCAGGGTTTATCAAATGAATTAAAGTCGCTCTACATCTATTCTGTTTTTAGGATACAGTGCTCGTCATAATCATCTTTCCATTAATTCATTTTCAAGTTTTGTCTAGTTACGTTTACAATTTTGATTGTTCTCTTGTTGCATACTACTTTGCTCTTAGATCCATAACAATCCATAGAGTGTAGTGTTACACATTGTGTGCGTATTTCTCAAGTAACAATTCGTTTTCTCTGCCACCTTTACAGATGCTAAAACATATGTATAATCTCTCTTTTACGATATATCAGTTTTCGCATTATGAAGCCATAAATGCTGTTTCTCTCATTGATACAGCAAACAATCTCTGATAATAGCATTCTTCGATATTCATGAAAACATCGTTCAGTCGTTTTGCATTAAAACGTTGTTAATTATCTGTTTTAACAGGTGAATATTTCCATGTATCAGATATTATGCCCAAAAGGGGTACGCAAAGACCATGCAGCGATCCTTCTTTTCGTTTGCAATACAGTGTTTTAGAAAAATCACGAACAATTTTAATTCACACTCGTCGCTGTATTCTTTTTCGAACTCCGCAGGAATTTTTTACATTTAGAAGACGTTGATAGTGCGATCGCTGTATTTTATTCGTTAATAGCGCGTAGCGTTGATAAATATTTTTGAAACTGGATGTGGATTAGGTACAGGGACATAGGATGGAACTAAAAGGACTCTTGAAGGTGTATTCCATATTAAGCACCCTGACAAAAGGTAAGAAATATACATGACGTCACATGTGAGTGAGAGGAGTTAAGAAGATAGCAAAAACGTGGATATATGCAGTGTAAGACCAGAAAAAAGGCATCATGAAGCAGTTATCCGAATGGGACGGAAATAAATGAATGTAAGCCTGAGTTCACTAGCCATGAAGGGCAACAAAACGAGACCTACAATGTTATCGAAGTACCGTTTGTCTGCAAAGATGCGGCGGATGACAACCAAAGGGGTGCTGCTATGAAATGCAATGGCACCCCAGATCACCACTCCTGGTTTTCGGGCCATGTGGCGGGCGACACTCAGGTTCGTATCTCGCTGCTGTCCTTCTCCAGACTCGTTTTCTGTCGTCATCGGGGCTCAGTTCGAAACGGGAACCACCACTGAAGACAATTTTTCTCTAATCTATGAGTTTCCACGCCGAAAACGTGTATTTCATTTCTTCGGTGTCATCCATTTCTGGCATTCCCTTACCTGGCACCAGAGAGGGTGCCCGATCGGTGACCAGCAACCTAACATGGGATCTAACTTCCTTAGTACCTAAAAGATATTCCAAACCCTTCAGTTCCGGCCCAGCAGTCGTCCTCATCATTTTCAGCTGTTTTCGTTCTCTGCTGTTCACAGAAGTACTTTCTCATCTATCCTTTTGTCAGTCCATCTCAATTTTAGCGTTTTCCTCGACAACCATATTTCAAAACAATCCAGGTATCAGTATTTCTCCTTTTTCTCGGTCCATGACTCGCTGCCGTTGCTAGATACATATAACATACACTACGGGTCATTAAAATTGCTAAACCAGGAAGAAATGCAAATGATAAACGGGTATTCATTGGACAAATATATTATACTAGAACTGACATGTGATTACATTTTCATGCAATTTGGGCGCATAGATCCTGACAAAACAGTACCCAGAACAATCACCTCTGGCCGTAATAACGACTGGGCATTGAGTCAAACAGAGCTTGGATGGCGTGCACAGGTACAGCTGCCCATGCAGCTTCAACACGATACCACTGTTCATCAAGAGTAGTGACTGGCGTATTGTGGCGAGCGAGTTGCTCGACCTCCATCGATCAGCCGTTTTCAGTTCGTGAGAGATCTGGAGAATGTGCCGGCCAGGGGAGCAGTCGAACATTTTCTGTATCCAGAAAGGGCCACACTGACCTGCAACATGCTGTCGTGCATTATCCTGCTGAAATGTAGAGTTTCGCAGGGATCGAATGAAGGGTAGAGTCACAGGTCGTAACAAATCTGAAATGTAACGTCCACTGTTCAAAGTGCCGTCATTGCGAACAAGAGGTGACGGAGACGTCTAACCAATGGCACCCCATACCATCGCGCCGGGTGGTACGCCAGTATGGCGATGACGAATACACGCTTCAAATGTGCGTTCACCGCGATGTCGCTAAACATGGATGCGACCATCATAATGCTGTAAACAGAATCTGGATTCATTCGAAAAAACGACGTTTTGCTATTCGTGCACCCAGGTTCGTCGTTGAGTAGACCATCGCAGGCGCTCCTGTCTGTGATGCAGCGTCAAGGGTAACCGCAGCCGTGGTCTCCGAGCTGATAGGCCATGCTGCTGCAAACGTCGTCGAACTGTTCGTGCAAATGGTTGTTGTCTTGCAAACGTCCCCATCTGCTGACCCAGGGATCGAGACGTGGCTGCAGGATCCGTTACAGCCATGCGGATAAGATGCCTGTCATCTCGACTGCCAGTGATACGGAACCGTTGGGATCCAGCACGGCGTTCCGTATTACCCTCCTGAACCCACCGACTCCGTATTCTGCTAACAGTCATTGGATCTCGACCAACGCGAGCAGCAATGTTGCGATACGATAAACCACAATCGCGATAGGCTACATTCCGACCTTTATCAATGTCGGAAACGTGATGGTACGCATTTCTCCTTCTTACACGAGGCATCACAGCAACGTCTCACCAGGCAACGCCGTTTAACTGCTGTTTGTGTATGAGAAATCGGTTGGAAACTTTCCTCACGTCAGCTCGTTGTAGGTGTCGCCACCGGCGCCAACCTTCTGTGAATTCTCTGAAAAGCTTATCATTTGGATATAACATTATCTTCTTCCTGTCGGTTAAATTTCGAGTCGGTAGCACGTCATCTTCGTGGAACTCTTCCTCAGTTCTAACGGAATTCTTTTAGCTGTTACCAAATCTTTTATGTTTTTAAAGCTCTTTTATTTTCCACAGATATTTTCCTTCTAATTTCCAACGCAGAACTTCCATTTTCCTCCATCAATCTTCCGCCTTTTTTTCTATTCTTTGGCGTTTCCCCCTAGGACTTAGAGTTCTTGACATCGACAAACCTCTTTTGTTCGTGTCATCCAGTCCTAGATTTCTGTCTTCCATTGCTTCCTGTTTGTGTCTTTCCCGTCTAAGCGCTGTCCTATCTGTGCCTCCTCTGTGCATACCTGTATCACATAGCACTCTATTCTCCATATTCTTGCTATGATGCACGTTGTCTCCAGTGGCCTTCATAGTCCTCATACCGTATCCCAGCTTGTCTCTTTAACTGCAGACATCTTTTCATACAGTTCATTACCATTCTTCTAGCGTTCTCCCGAACTTCCCTCGTTTGAGGCTACATCTCAGTTCTATGTTCTCCACCATGCTGCTAGATAATCATTTCTGAGTTAGGGCTGAACTAAAGAAGGTCTTGTTCCAGAGAAACTGGTGCAGGCTCATTGCTCAAACCCAGGAGTAACAGTTATTTTGTTCAGAGGTTTCTATGCTTAGATTGCCAGTCTCGTTAGATTTTCGAGTTCAGTCCACCCATCTATTGCCATTTTCTCTCCGCACCGAGTATTTGATTTCCTGAGTATGATCAATAGCTGGAATTCCCCTATCTGCCACCAGGGAAGGCGCCCTATGAGTAACAAGCAACCCAACACGGAATCATAGTATCTAAAAGACAGCCAAACCCATTCCTTCCAGTTCTGTTTCGATACATCCTTCATTTTAGTGATTCTCATTTAGTCTATCCTATATCTATCCTCATTCCGGACTCGACCCGCCAGGTTCGCCGAGAGCGCTAATGCGCTGGACTCGGGTAGGCACGCTGGCCCCAGATCGAATCCGCCTGGCGGATTACCGCCGAGGGCCGGTGTGCTGGCCCGCCTGGATGTGATTTTTAGGCTGTTTTTCACATCCTAAGATGTGAATACCTGGCTGGTCCCCACATCCCTTCTCAGTGGCACGACTCGCAGAATTTGAAAACATTCGCACTATTTCATGGCTTTCACTAGATGCAGACAACTGGGATACACTTATCCCATCCTGGGGGGTATGGGGTGGCGACAGAAAGGGCATCCTGCCACCCTCTGACACTAACATTGCCAAATCCATAGGAAGTGAGACAAAGGCCCAAAGCAAATGATGATCCTCATTCTAGACTCATTTCCACTTCTATGACACTTTCCACTGAAAATAACATTTCGCGCTCTTATTCAGGTAACAGTGCTTCCTCACCTGCATACACAATTGTCTTTGTCCTTTTTCCTTCTACGATTATGCCGCCTGCTTTTGCTAATGTTTTATTTTAGTTATTCAACGTGAGTATTAATTGTCATGTATTTCTAACACGTCGCCCTATATTGCCTCATTGTTTTCCTCATGCAAGTACTTACTACTGCTTTATGTCTTGTGTAGAGTTACTTTCAGCCTACACCAATATCTTCTGGAGGGAACCTTAGCTCATTCTGTCTGACGCCTTTTCCTAATCGAGATATCATAAGTACAAATCCCCATTAATTTCTAGGATTCATTAACCCACTACTTCCAAATATCCAATAGCTTCTCCAGCTCCATGAAGATCTATGAAATGCAGAGATTACAGGACAGTTAATTTCACGTATTTTAAAAAGCCTCTTGTAGCCTCATACACGAAATACTGACGAGGATCAGCATAGATGCATCTTCATTTATTTTTAATCGGATACAAAGGTTTTTGCTCTCAGTCAAATGGCTCTCATCATTGCTCCAATAGCTGAAGTATTAAGAGCTTCAAATGGTATTTTATCACAGTCCACTGTTTCCCTCATTCATAGATCCTCAATCGGCTTATAGTTGTGTTCATAATAATCGTACAACACACTCTTCTACGCATGCTGTCATCTTCCCATTTTTATGTAAACATCGTGATCACAGTCTTCTCTTGGGTCTTTGTTAGTGAGATTCTTAACTGTTGTGTGTGTTGCTTCTAAGTTGCGTTGATGCCCAATTGAGAGTATGATCTGACAGTGCACCCGTGGACTTTCGATCGACTGTATACGTTGGTAGAAACTAAAGAATCACAATTAATCTTCTCAGCTCATCATCCAGCTTTTACATTGATTTATTCCTCTTGATCAGCCGATTTCTTGCATTCATCCACCTATCTAACATACTTGATCTAATCTGTGTTTTCCTGTGCTTTAAATTCTATAATTACACAGACTCATCATCTAAGGTTTCCAGGATTACATTTTTAGTCAAGCGAAATCCTGACGGAACTCACGTACTTCCAACTGAATTATTCATTATTTTCTCATTGTTGCTAATCCTCGCAATACCAAGGGCGGGGAGGGGGTAGTCTATTGTTCCAGAGTTTTGAAAAAAAATATAATCTTGTCAGTTAAATCATATTTTGAAATTCTGAAAGAAATATTGTTTTTAATTAATTATTTGCCAGCTTCCATAGATATGTTAAATTGTTCAGTTAAGCTTAGCCAAGTTATATTTTTGCAAGTCCTTTACCTTAGTTATTCAGAATGAGTACTAATAACCACTGATGACAACAGCCATTTCTACCCGCCTCTATGTCCGAAGTCGCTAACGCAAGCTTATGCAATGCAATGGCGCTTGACGAAGAGTAGGCTATGTGCTAGCACCGGGTGTCCCTTCTGTCATCATCATCGTCATACAATACAAACATTACCCTACACTCCACACACACACACACACACACACACACACACACACACACACACACAATATATACACATATATTTAGAAATATTGTAATGGAGCATGTTGTAAATAAATCGGCCGGCCGCTGTGACCGAGCTGTTCTAGGCGCTTCAGTCCAGCACCGCGCTACTGCTGCGGTTGCAGGTTCGAATCCTGCTTGGGGCATGGATGTATGTGATGTCCTTAGGTTAGTTAGGTTTAAGTAGTTCTAAGTCTGGGGGAGTGACGACCTCAGATGTTAAGTCCCATAGTGCTTAGAGCCATTTGAACCATTTGTAAACAAATAAACAAAGAAAACGCAGATTTCTAAGAAATCGTCCAATATCTGCCTCATTTTTTTCCTCACGCCAATGCTTACTGCTGCTTTCTGTCTCGTGTAGTTCCTTTGTATGTCTTCTGTCAGTCCAGTCTACACCAATGACCTTCAAGTTTCTCTGCAGATTATTTCAGCCTATGCTGTCCTAGTAGTAGATGTAACTTTCCTCACTGGATCACACATTAAATATTTGCACATTCAGGGCCGTACTTACGCATCAGTATCTCTTTACAAGGTACTTTGTGTGTGATGGTGAGCGTGAAGTACCCACCCTGACCCCCCCCCCCCCCCCCTCTTGATGGCTAGCACTACATGTCGATGAAAGTACATTGATGTTGTGATAAAAGATATTTTCGGCCTGTGGAATCTACTTTCACATCAGTATCTCTTCAAAAAGCATGAGTCAACAACAATTAATCGGACTTTCCTCGAATTTTCTTATGGTGGCCATAAAGTAACCCGCTCCCTTGGTAATGCGCTTTATGGAAAGTGCGTTGGTACTGCTAAGGGTAATGTGCCGTTAGGTTCCTCTTGTTTCATCTCACTCATATTCCATTTTCTTACAAGTTGTCTTTCTGCAATATGTATCTGTCAGTAGCAAGATACGAGGTCATACCGAGAAGTAATGCCTCCGATTTTTTCCCCTTAAAGCTTTCTAAATAAAACAAACTTCATTAATATTCTACATCTTTAGTTTTTATTTCTAATTATTTCTTTCACAACATATTCACCATGGCAATGAACACATTTCTCCCAACTAGAGAAAGTTTGACTTGGTTGACGGAGCTAAAACTTCTCCTGTGGATGCACCGCTTCATCATTATCAAAGGTGGTCTTTAATTGCTGAAACTGATGAAAATCGAATCAGGCCAATTCGAGACCGTATGGAAGATGATGGATGGTAGTGAACCCAAGGCGCTGGATTGCTGCACATGTCGTAGCGCTCGCACATGGTCTGACATTTTCATTCTGACGGGAAGGATGTTCCATGTGCGGGCGATTGGAAACGACACTCTGCTCTCACGCACGGATACAGTTACATCACACACCGCCATGTTACACGCTGAAATTCGGAGCTCTCTAGCGACAGAGGGTTGCAACTTGCGTCAGCCAAATATGGAAGTCGACCGAGTAATAAGCATCCCATGTAATATCTCAACCGATGTTGAGAACAGTATAAAATATTCTGAGGCATTACTTTTCAGAACGCCCTCGCATATCAACAGCTATCCAAAGCAGTTTTTCGAGATTTTGATATTGTTTCTGAATCTCTGATTGATTACGGTAAAAACCTGTCTGGTACCTTTCGCTATAGCCATGAGCTTTCCATGGCTACAAACTTCGGACATGATTGTTAAGACTATTGTTTGTATTCGAGAGGTCGATGCGATAGCAGGAAACAATCAGTTTTTCATGTATATACCTTTTCCTCCTATTTTGTCCCAGTCTGCAGTTCTTACAGGTTTTAATTGACCCTTCGCAAGTTTTTCGTACATTTCTACCGTTTGCTCATTTATTTTGTCTGGTTCGTCTTCCACTGTTACAGGATGGAGCATGTAAAACTGAATGATCGAAGTATCTACGGAGTCACTCGTTTCTTTCATTCAGTGATACAGCTTCGTTCATGATGTAGTCCAGATTTTTCTTCTATATTAATCCATGTTTGGTATTAATTTTTAAGAACAAATTAGGATGTCAATTACTTACTCGCGGAATTTCACTGCAATTTGTTGAAATAACTGTGGTAATTGTTAAACATTTAAAGTCTTGTGTTTTTGTGTGTTTTTGGATGACAATCTCAAAAATGGTTCAAATGGCTCTGAGCACTATGGTCGCGCGGTTCCAGACTGTAGCGCCTAGAACAACTCAGTCACCCGGCCAGCCAATCTCAAAAAGTTGACATTTTGGAATACTGGAAAAAAATTACCAACATTGTAACAAATAGAATCAAGACTGTTGATAGCGATGGAAGAAGGCGGTCATACGTTGCACTGCTTTCAGTTACGCCACAGGGCGCAATACTCTGCTGAATAAAAGCATTGAAGCACACATCAGTTGCACGTATATCGGGCAGAAGTCAGATTGAAAAACAGGTCAGGAGTGAAGAGTCCGTCTGATGGTTGGTA
The DNA here is from genome assembly GCF_021461385.2 of Schistocerca piceifrons. Classification (NCBI taxonomy): domain Eukaryota; kingdom Metazoa; phylum Arthropoda; class Insecta; order Orthoptera; family Acrididae; genus Schistocerca; species Schistocerca piceifrons. The sequence goes on along the minus strand of NC_060144.1, from coordinate 73,160,159 downwards.
AGAGGAAGGGGGGGGGGGGGTGTGGGGTTTATTGACTGATGGTTGGGGAATATTCCCTTTTTGGGTTATAAAGCATTATAACTGGGTAATAAATAATGGCTAGAGTATTAAATTATAGCAGTAAGATTGCAGGCCATTAGTAAATTGTGACAAGTCACCGTTTTTAAGTCACATAATTGCCAAAGTGGAATCTCAGCCACTGGAGAGCAATTTTTTTTAAAGTTTGCCAGCATTTTTTTTTAATTTCCCGCGGTTTTTAAGTTACAGAACGGAGAGCGAGGGAGAGGGTATTTATGAGCATTGACCCTTGACCTCGGAGATAAGAAAGACATTGACCCTTCACCTTGGAGATAAGAAGGACAATGGGCCCATTGAGATCGTGCCAGTACAGCCCCGCTTCTATCAGTATCATTCATAATAACTCAATACAGACGTGAATACGTTACATGGATGTGACATGCCAAGCAACTCGTAGCAGCACATATTAGCTTAATACTCGTTGGTTGTGACCAGAGAATGCGAAATTTCAATTATCATTGTAAGATTTCACATGCGAACCCATGTTGCACCCACCAACCAATTTCGTTCTCTCTCGATTTAATTCAGGGTAGCCACAATGTGACATTATATCGAATATATCAAAGAAATGAGTTGAACAAAATCTTCGTTCCCCACTCAGACATCAGTATATCTACATTTGTAAACATATTCAGAATTCACTGTGCGATATATGGATATATGGCAGAGGGTACTATGTACCACTACTAGTCATTTCCATTCTTATTCTGTTCACAAATGGAGGCAGGGAAAAAACTGACTGTCTATATGCCCCATACGAGTCCTCATATCTCTTCTCTTGTATTGGTGGTCCTCACACGACATGAGTACGATGGCGACAATAGGATATCGCAGATATGGTGCTCCATCACGATGAATTTCTGTTGGCGGAACCTTACTGCTCACAAAGAGCATCGTGAAAGCCAAATTATAACAACAACAGCTGCACCACAGATATCGACTACTGGCCATAAATTATCACAACTGACGCAAAACATGAGAAATTTTGTGTTGAGAAAAGTAATAGGCGACTATCAGGTAGTTACAGGTAAGTAAGAAGAGAGATTGTATAGGTCTTTATCGGAATAACAGAAATGAAATTATACATGAAATACCATTATGAGTAACAATAGTTTTCAGTGCACAGCTGTATGTGTAACAGTATCGGACCCGAGTGGAGCGAATGAAGATTACTAGTAGAACATAATAAGCCCTAATATCACTCACCTCTAACCAACGAAGAATTTTAGGACATATTCTGCATTCCCTAAATAATGACCCAGCATTAGCGAAATGGCGTTTTCCATGAGAGCAAGGACGTACTCCGAAAATAATGTTCAGAAATACTTTTGCGGTTACGTATTAATCTGTCCATTCCATTTATAAATCTGTGTCTGAATTAAATTCGCTGCTTTATAACACACGGGATCCTATATCTTCAGCACACAACATTTCAAATTTCATTACAATAAAAAACCTTAACCACGGGAACGACAAATCGGTTAACACGAAATAATACTGCATTCCTAATAAAATATTACTCAGTTGTATACTTTTTTGTTTCAATAGATATAAAAATTGTTTAACACTATAACATTTCCCTTCTCGAATGAACAAAGAAACCCAGTTTCTACGGTTGCATCGTCACAGAGAGTTGTTTCGTTACACCGACATAACTAAACTAGATTTATTACGGTTCTTGAGTTGCAGGTTGGCTTCGGATACTGCCATTGCAAAGGACTTCAGCCAGTTTTCTAATTCGTTACTGGGTGCGTGTAAGTCAGTAAATTAGTTGTCAAAATAATGTTTCTAAATAATTTCATGTTTTCCTCTTTGAAATCTAGATGCTAAATTATTTGACAAGGAGTCAGAAACCAAAAAACCAAAAAAAGCATTATTTCTTTCCAAACAAATATGTTGCTGAATAAGGTGGTTTGTTCAAAAGTGGAAAATACGTAAAGGAAAATACGTAAAAGGTTGCCATTGCAAGCATTTCTAATACGCACTGTCGACGATGGTTGAAAACAGAGATGAAATTACAGCGAAGTTTGTTCGCATTATGTTCGAGCCAGGGATATAATAAGTGAAAGAGGCTTAACAAGATGATGTAGATTATATTTTCCAGTGCCGAAGTTTCGCCATTACACCTGCATCATTAGCGAGGAGTCAAGGTGTACAATGTTACTTATTTCATTCACATGCTATCCCTCCACACACACTTGCTACTAATACAACAAGGGTACTTCAGAAACATTTCATTATGATTTAACACACTCACGAGAGAACGTAAGTTTCCAGCATAAGGATGGTAATATTGCTTATAGCTACTAGGATAAGACATGCTTTCTCTGCCCTTCTTCTGCCAAAGACATGTATTTGTAAAGTCTGGATGCTAATACAATATGAAGTAGATTTTGATATCTTATCATACAAAACCAATGCTGGTAACTGGTCGTACATCAAATGCTATTTGTAGTGTCTGTCTTTTACCGTGTACTACCCAACTGCATAATACGCTGTAAAACACAGACCCTGAAAATAGTGTTACAAGCCTGACAGCTCCCGACAGCAATAATAAAATTTCTCCCTGTGCGCCAATCACAGCAATTTTCCAGTAAAGGACGTGAAAGCACAATGACATATAGAGGTTTGGGTCTGTTCTGGAAGCTTGCTCAGATAGCCGAAATTGACAAGCTATATCGCATGGTCAATTACTTCAATAGATTTACCTTTCTAGTCACTTCCGTCAAATATTACTTTTAACCATTTACTGAAACATTTGGAAAAGTTTCTATGTTATTAGACTGTCCTACATGTACAATGTACGAATTTGCTATAGTCGATGACGCTGCTTATACAACGCCTACGGATTATGACATGCGAAGGGATTTTGGAGGTCGTACAGAATTAAAAACACCCGCATCGATGTAGTCGGCGATGACGATTTTGACTATGAAATCAGAACTGTTACTTCTGACCCTAGAACAGAAGATGTGCGAAATATCTTGACAAATATTGGCAACCGTTTATATACGCATTCAGATATCGAAATTAATTATGGAGCACATGAAACAAATAGTAGAAAACCTAGTGTTGGAAAAGATTCTGCAAGAAACAGTAACAGATTTTTTACAAAAAATTATAGCTTTCGTACATAGGCTTTTAATATACAGTATGAACCAACAGTTCATGGGTCACCAGGAGTCGGTACTGGAAGGTACTTTTTGGTGTACCTCTCTCCGAGAGGCATCACAGGATGCGGATATGGAGAGGCGTGTGGTCAGCGCACTTCTCTCCCGGCCGTTGTCAGTTTTCCTGACCGGAGATGGTGCTTCTCAATCAAGTAGCTCCTCAGTTTGCCTCACAGGGGCTCAGTGCTTGCCAACAGCGCTCAGCAGATGGATGGTCACCCATCCAAATGCTAGCCAAGCCCGACAGCACCTGACTCCTTGATATTACCGGAACCCGTTGGCCATTTTGGTGCACCTGCAAGAGCAAATTTTAGCAGAATATGGTATTACTGTACAGTAATATAACCTGACGCGATCGCAAATGCGATATTTTCCATTTTCACAAGCATGGTTTAACGGAACGTTCCTTTAACTCCAGAAAATATTTTGATTCCTACAGTTTAGCTTTGAAATTTTCTAGCTTTATAAAGATCCATCACCCGGCACATTATATACGAATTGTGTACTTGGCAGCTTCGTCAATAACGACGCACTATTGTTGTGTTTGATGAAGAGCTAAATATGTGTGACTATGAGATAAAGCAAACTTACAGGAATGTGATTTGTAATGACAATGCACAACAACAATGAAACTCATAAGATGAAAAAAGGAAATAGAATATGTAACATAGCGTGCATAACAGAGTGATGGGGCGAAAGAGGAAGCTGTTAGAGCAAGATCGGAGAAGAAAGACACTGAAATTTCGAGAACAAAATAGGAACAATGACGATGATTCCCTAAAAATTACAAATCAGTAATCTGGCCGAAAGGAACGATTGTATTAGAAACATTATTTCAAGTATGAATTGAACAAAATTAGATGTAATAGGGAATAAACTGGCGTCAAAGCATTTAATTTAAGAAGTGACACAGTCTTATACAGGGGGTGGAGAACAATGTGGAAACACCAAAAAGACATTATCATGCCTAATAAGGTGTGGGGAAGCTGTTGGCATTCAAAACAGATTCATTGGTCTCGGAATGGCGTACGTTCTGAATAGCTTTTAACGGAATCCTGTACCATTATTGTGCAAAATAGTTGCAAGTTTAGGTAACGATGGTGGAGGTGGATGACATCGCGTACACTTTTCTCCAAAATAGACCTCAAAGCTGATGAGATTAATGGCCAGGGGAAATGGGAAAACTAACCCTCCTGCTGAAGAAAACAGTCCTCATTGATGCAAGCTTCATGAGCAGAGCTCTTGTCGTCTTGAAATGCAGCGTCATCATTGGGGAACAAACATTGTGCCACTGGATGGACCTATCAGTAAAAATGGTCACATATTCCTTGGCAGTAATTCGACCTTGCACAGTACCCACGAACCAATGGAATACATTTACATGGCTGCCAAAATCATTACCAAACCCCCGTCAAGTTTCATTACTTGGACCAAAACTCGGCTAGGATACGGAAACATTGTGAAATGAGACTCATCTCACCAAAGAACTATTTACCATAGGTCCATAGACCAAGTTCTGCAGCTTCTGCATCAAGTTTTCCTGTTAAGGGCAGTAGCATTACTGATGAGTGGTTCTGGAATTCCATCTCGCCCGGAAATTCCCAGCTAATGAGCGTCCATCGCTTGGTTCAAAAATGGCTCTGAGCGCTATGGGACTTAGCTTCTCAGGTCATCAGTCCCCTAGAACTTAGAACTACTTAAACCTAACTAATCTAAGGACATCACACACATTCATGTCCGAGGCAGGATTCGAATCTGCGACCGTAGCGGTCGCGCGGTTCCAGACTAGCGCCTAAAACCGCTCGGCCATTTCGGCCGCCATCATTTGGTGCTGAGAAGGTTAGCGAGTTGGAAATTCAGTTTTTTAGTGACGTTTGCAGCTGTCGTCCTTGTATTTTTGTTCAAGGATGATAAGCCGCGATCCCTCGACATACACTTGCGTCCGCCTTGCGACTTAGCGGACGATATTTTTCCTCTTACTCTTCGATGCGGGGCGTCTTGAAACATCAAAAATTTAGGCTCCAATGGTTATCGAAGCTGTTACCATACTATCACCAACGATCTGGTCACACTCGAATTCATTTAGCTCCAACCAACTGCACTCGCAACTAAACAGAACAATATTCTGAACACAAATGATACTTGCAATATATGAGGACACTGCATATGTGCGTTTCGCGGTCGTATACAACAGCGCAACCAGCAGGCTTGGCTAGCTTCTGCATTTATGTTCAAGCATGCATTTTTTGCTTTTTTCCATAATTTCTACCCCTCCCCCGCAAAATTTCGCGTATAAACTACAATTAGAATTGCAAAGAAAATACGAAACTTTTACGGGCGCGTCTAAAGAGCAGGTCTTATCGAACCTATGAGTAAAATGTTGCAGTACTTAGAAGAATTAAATGGTGAAACTAACTGTCTTTGGCAAGCAGTGATTTATCAGGAAGAAACTGGCATAAATAGTAAGTGAAGCACAGAAGAAGTAAACACCCGCCACAGTTCCACACATATCTAAAAACTATGAACGGAATGAGCAATCAGAGAGTGGAAAAAAAGTGAGTACAGATGAAGGAGTACTTGAGACAGATTATAACTGACTTAGATGCTTAGGCGTTCTACTGAGCTAGCATCTAACAAAAATGGCAGAAATGGAAATGATTGTCCCACTTTTATGGCTACCGCCACTGTGATAGTTTATAGAGCCCTTCTGTTACAAATCTATTCAGGACTAAGTAGGCTATAACGTGGTAACACTCTGTCTGTAAAAACTACAGTCTTGTTAACAGTTTCAGACTTCTTCAGGTCGGTGTTTCCTTGGATATTTCTCATCATTTCCATTGTTTATTTACGCAAGTGTTGCCTGCATTCAAAACAAGGCTCTCATTCCGTTGTTGTTAATCACGACATACTCATAGGTTGTCCAGGGCAATTTACTCAGTGTAGGCAGTCGCTTCCAGTTCGATTTGCGCTGAAATGCAAAGTCATATTGGGAGATAATCGAACGGAACTTCCGCGTATGGCGGTGCAATCACGCTGTGTAGTGTTTATGACAGCCATTTTAGCTGTAATCGACAGTCCCTTTGAATAATTGAGCGTGCATTACGACAGCGGGTAGCTCGCCGGACATTTGTAACATTCAGGTAGCGAAGGACCCATTGTTCTGAACTTGCACTGTTCCTTTGTGAGATACCGGTTCAGAATTCCGTCCCGCGATGAATTATAGCTACATGCAAATGGGTACAGCCGCTCTCCGAATCTAGCGGGACCTCTGTGCCACCGGAATGGCCGCTGTGATAGCATCAATGTATCTAAGTGCACTTAATGGCTAATTCATAGACTTAATGGCCAATAACGATACTTAAGTGGTTTGCCGCCGAAAATTGATTCGAGGATCTGCGGAATGGGAGGGACACATGTACTCAGACCGCGAGCTGAAATGCTATTTAACTAACGGCAAAAATGGAAGCCAATTTCTGCCTTTGAAGCATTGATTTGTTACTATATTGCTCCATCACTTTAAGGTTCGCGGATGCATAGCGCTTTCCGCAGAAAGTAAAGAACGCATATCTGCTAAGTGGTGCAGAATGCATGATTCGTACAGAAAGTAAATCAGGTAAATTCGGAGGTGCGACACAACTGATTTCCGCGCGACTGCTACGGTCGCAGTTTCGAATCCTGCCTCGGGCGTGGATGTGTGTGATGTCTTTAGGTTAGTTAGGTTTAAGTAGTTCTAAGTTCTAGGGGACTGATTACCACAGATGTTAAGTCCCATAGTGCTGAGAGCCATTTGAATCACAACTGATTTAAAGTGATAGAAAGAAAGAAAGTCATTTTCTTACGGCTAAACTTGGGAGTGGCATTGTTGTAAAAGAATTCAATAATTAATGCTACCTCCCAAATAACATTACCTAGGATAAAACATTCTGTGAGAGGTACACTAGAGCAAGAGAAACAATCTGTAAGAGAGTTTCTTATCGATTATCGACATTTTCTCGAGAAATACCTACCTAAATGTGTCAGTTTGTAGCATGCTTTGTAAGGGAGAGGGTCGTAGACCATTGTAAATACGTAGAAGACGGAACATATATTACAAGATTATTTCATCATAATGTTCAATTTGAGGCGAGGACCCATGTCCAGAAACGACCCAGCTCCAGGTTATAAGTGAAGATGGTTTTGAAACTTCTGGCGGCAGAATACGTGTACCGATACTTTTGTTCATAATATTGTAAGTAGTCAACTTCCACAGACGGTAGTATGACCAAAACAAGAAAAAAGATTCGTAAACATTAAAATGCATACTTTAACAGCCTTGATCAATTGATCATCTTCCATACAGTGAAACACATCTCTTCTACTGCAAACTCTTTAGATTCTATATTTTCGGAGGAGGTAGTATGGATTATAACAAGAAAATATGGTCCAGTAAATATGGGACTCAAATGCGTACCTTATGAGCTATCGTTCATCTTCGCTAAAGTGAAACACATCTCTTCTATGTCCTTCTATGCATTTGAGAGGCCATATGTACGGAGTTTCTTGTTCTCCAAAAGTATCGAAACCAAAAACTCTTGCAGTAGAAGAGAGGTGTTTCACAATATCGAAGATCAACAAGTGCTCATAGCTTTTCATATAACCATTCTAGAGCTCATGTTTATTAGACATTTTGTTTCCTGGTTTGGTCCATAGTACACTTCAGCTGTGTCAACCAAGAGCTCACTGGGGTGGGGGGGGGGGGCGGTGCAGACCGCTGTTGGGTTGAAACATGGTTCTGCCTCGGTGCCCCTTGACGACTGTCTGTTGGTTAGAAGGAGGACACTTGAGGGCCTGCAACAAACCTGTCTGGGTGGTAGGCCCATTGGACTTGTACCTGGGGTTATGGTTTGGGGTATGATTTCGTAGGAGAGTGGGACCACTCTCGTGATCATCCCACTTACCCTGACTGCTAATTTGCACGTCAGTCTGGTGATTCGACCTGTAGCAATCTCAATCACGAACAATATTCCAGAGGGTGTTTTCCAATAGGATACTGCTCGCCCATAAACCGCTATTGCAACCCAATATGCTCTACAGAGTGGCGACTTGTTGCCTTGCCTGTTCGACCACCAGATCTGACTCCAGTCAAGCACAAATGGAACATCATCGGACGAAAACCCCAGCGTCCTCCAAAAACAGCGTTAACCGTCCGTGTATTGACCGATCAAATGGAACTGTCAGGGAACTCCATCCCACAAACTGATCCGGCTCCTGTTCAACATAATGGATACACTTTTCCATGCTTGCATTCAAAACACTGGCGTTTACAGTGGGCATTAATGTACCATTTGCAGTGGCGTATCTCGCACTTACATTAACCTGTGAGACTGTAATATCAATTAGTTAAATATGTTACCTAGACAGATATGTTCCATGAATTTCGTTGCTTTACATTAATAATTTTTTGGTGTTAAGATATTTTCCGTCAGTGTAATTACCGTGATCAGCAGTGTGAATCAGAAGCAGATTGGACACCTTCTATTGTGTTACGAACAGATGGCCGACTTGCAGCGTAGTGTTTCAAATTTATAACTATTCGTTCGCTATAGCTCGCAGGGATGGAAGCAATAACTTTTCACAAGTGAAAATGATCCAGAGCCTAGGTCTGATACAGAACCATAGGCTGCCCGTGCAACACATCATATAGAACGATATCTAATTGTTGGAAAATATAATACTCTGCCACATTTACAATGATGAGCCCAAGCAGTTATGACCATTTGCTTGGTTGTTGTTGTTGGTCTCCATTTGGAACGCAGTAGAGCAGCAAATCTGTGTAGCATGGATTCGGAAAGGCCTTGGTATGTTTCCGGAAGTATATGGCTCCAAATATCTGGGCACAACGTAAAGTTAATAGCTTATTTTTGCTATTGAGTGAAAGTCATGTGAGTTTTCTTTTCATTCGAGGCGTCGCACTTGATAAAAATTAAGTGGACATTTTCAAAAATAAGTCCTTATTAGTACATATCCGTCACAGGGTTTCTGAGTACAAGCAATGTGGTTTGGTTGTCAGTAACATTGTCATTCCTAGTGTGGCATTCAGTAAGTGAAGGAGTCAGTTGTTGGTCATGCTGCTGATTGGTCTGGAAGTAACTATCAGAACACGCAGAAGCAAAAGAAGAGAATGTTGCTTTTAAGAAATATGAGCTCGTGAAGAGTGATTTGAGAAGTGTGAAGGAATTCATTGCATGATCGCACTTGTTTTATGATGGGTTATCAAGAGGGAAATTTTTAGCATGACTTTTTTTATTGGTGCAGGGCAATTGGTTTCATTGTCGACACGTGATTAAGCAAAAGTATCTGTGCACATGATTCGCGCTCAAGAGTTATAGGTTCACCATTCCATTGCGATTAAAGTAACTGATGACAAGTAAGTATTGTATTTTTATAAGACATTTACAAAGACTGTTGTAAATTTTACGGAATCAGAGTTTCACAATACAGTCCTTGAATTCTAGCCTCTTTAATCATTCAGAAATTCGAGTTTCAGCTGCCACCTTCTTCAAAACTTTTGGCGGATAGTACCCACATATGCTGCTGTGTTTATAAACAAAAATATTTCATTGTACGGTACACAGTTCAGGAGATATCTTGTCAAGTAAAGAGAGGCGTGAGAAACTGCGGCATCATGTAAGACGTTTTCATTTCCTATTTTCTTCCTACAAACTATATGAGCAACACATTTCGCAGATAGTGTACCTACAAAATGACATCATAATACGACACGCAATTCAGGAGACTCGACGCTATAAACACTGAGCTGAATGAAAGTGAAATACAGAGCGAAATTCGCTTGAGACACAGGTTCACTAACATGTGAAATATATTTAACGTGTGTGAACGCCAGCAAAGCCACTAGTAAGCAGCTTACTCTAAACCGATTGAACCGTACGAACCAAATTTGGTAAACATTGTAGTTGCGACATGGAAAGAAATGCGGCTGGATTAAGAATCACCAACCTCCTATTGCGGTGGGGGTGATAACGTGGAGAGAGAAGGAGTTGGTGAAGATGGACAGATGAGGGGAAATGAGGAGATGGACAGAGATAGGGGGAAGGAGGAGATGTAAAGAGAGAACAGGAGGAGGAACTGAGCAGTGGAAGGAAAGAGGAGGAATTGTCCAGGGAGATAGGAGAGAAGGTTGGTTCAAATGGCTCTGAGCACTACGGGACTAAACTTCTGAGGTCATCAGTCCCCTAGAACTTAGATCTACGTAAACCTCACTAACCTAAGGACAGCACAAACATCCCTGCCCGAGGCAGGATTCGAACCTGCGACCGTAGCGGTCGCGAGGTTCCAGACTGTGGCGCCTAGAACCACTCGGCCATCCCGGCCGTCTAGGAGAGAAGGAATGGACAGAGAAGGAAAGAGGTGGATATAGACAGAGAGGAGGTAGGAGGATCGAACAGCGAGAGGTCCATGGGAGAGGTGAACAGGGAGAGCAGGAAGAGGAGATGCACAAAAGGAGGGAGTAGGAGGAGTGAGAGAGAGGGGGAGGAGGACTTGGACAGAGAGAGGGGACAGGAGGAGATGAATGAGCGTGGAAGATGTCGACAGAGACAGAATGGGTGGTGGAGAGGAACAGAGAAGGGAGAAAGGAGGAGATGGACAGAGGCACAAGGAGGAGATGCACTAATAGGAGATTGGTATACATACATACCTGTACATTTATTCTATTCTTTTCGTTTTTTATTATTTATTTTTCTTTGTACAAAAACTTCTAATTGCAGGTACGCTAGGGGCTCAGCTAGTCCTTAGCACTGGTGTGGAGTACCTTGGAACATACACCGCTCAGTGCAGAGTAGATATGCGCATTTAGAGAGAAGAATTTCATGACAAAAAAAACCTACGAATGCAACATTTATCACTTTCAAATAAACTGTTGGGCAATATACATGTCCACAAAGAAAAATATCTGGAATATGGCTGGAATGAATGTTATGCTTTTATGTCAAGTTCATCCGGTTATTCGATGGAATAGAGAATGCACGCTCTAAAATATTACCCGCTCAGCAGTCTTCGCTCTCAGCTGCTCCAGGGAGTCAGATTGTGCCGCAGAAAACGCGCTAGGCGGTGGCTGCATCATTTATCACGGTCGTCCCTGCCGCAGTCCGATACACTTTTTCCGCCATTTCTGGCTGCGGCGGCGAGAGAGACCCATACGGCTTTCCACGTCGCTACCTACCACCAGGGAGCGCGTCTGATGGCTGTACTTTTTCCAGCAGATGCTGTCATAATACCAAACGGGCCAAAGGAAAGAAGTTCAACAGGACCGTCGATCCGATACAAAGCTCCGACAGTATTTTCCTTCTCACATTCTACCACTATATTAGGCGAATCGTCCAACGAATGCTGCAGATTCGGATGAGATATTCTGTAGCTGTAAACATATTATAACTGGGCCATTCAGTTACCATAAAAATTCATTGATGTGTTGTTGTAAATATGTTGCCAAAATGAATGTTTGGTGTTATATCAAATCTTCATTGAAGATGAAACGCACTACGCTGCAGTTCTGATTTCCTTTCATTGGCTTGCATCTACTGTACAGTAATTAAACACGAGAGGTGTTCAATGAAAAAGGCAATGCCTTTTCTCTCGGCCAGTTTCGGTAAAAAAAATGCGGAAAAGTTGTGGGAGATCGGGTAATATTCCCGCTTCAGCCCCTATAATTTCATGAAGTTCTGATAGGTGGGGCCGGCCGAAGTGGCCGTGCGGTTAAAGGCGCTGCAGTCTGGAACCGCAAGACCGCTACGGTCGCAGGTTCGAATCCTGCCTCGGGCATGGATGTTTGTGATGTCCTTAGGTTAATTAGGTTTAACTAGTTCTAAGTTCTAGGGGACTAATGACCTCAGCAGTTGAGTCCCATAGTGCTCAGAGCCATTTGAACCATTTTTGAACCGATAGGTGGTGGCACTATACGTAGCCTTCAAAATGTCGTCTTATTGTATTCGTATTATATTCAGCAGGATTCTCCCATACAAAATGTATCAGATAGGTGACTCTATGTTATTACAATTTACAGGGTGCCACAGAAATGTTGCATCAGGCTTCGAGGGGTTGTAGAAGCTGTCTCGGGTAGTAGTTGTAGATGCTGTCTTGAGGAGTAGCTCTAGGATGGGACCTACGTCCGACAACGTAATCCAACAACTCTACACAACGTTAGAGTTACAGGCGCCAGTGCCTGCCACTATGCGACCCTTCTGCAGGAAATGTGACTTTGTATGCTGATTGACTGTAGACGAACGGCCTCGCAATGTTGTTTGTTATTGTGTTCGCAACCGACTGTTGCGACCGCCTGTGGAAAGATGGAGCTAGCTGCTCCGTATAAATGTCTCCCGCTATGTGGCCACCGTGGCATGGGGTTTGAATCTGCAGTTTATTTTTCTTTTGAAGCCCTTTAAAATCTCCAATGTTTTTCGGCATAAAGGAGAAAAGTAAATTGCAGATGTTCAGTACTGGTTGCATAACTGTATTATACTGCAAAATCCTTAAATCCTTAACTCTGTCCGAACAGTCCTTCGAAGGACCAACAGTACCGGCCGGACGCCGTGTTATGCTCAGCCCACAGGCGTGACTGGATGCGGATATGGAGGGGTATGTGGTCAGAACACCGCTCTCCCATCCGTATGTCAGCTTACGAGACCGGAGCCGCTACTTCTCAATCAAGTAGCTCCTCAGTTTGCTTCGCAAGCGCTGACTTCAACCCGCTGCCAACAGCGATCCGCAGACTGGATGGTCACCCATCCAAGTGCTAGCCTGACCGACAGCGCTTAACTTTAGTGATATGACGGGAACCCGTGTTACCACTGCGGTAAGGCCGTTGGCGTATTACACTGCTGCTAATTCAAAATGCTGCAACGAGAGGAACAGCATATAACGGTGTTTTACTTATTGTGGGAAAAATTCGCTTATGAATTCGTAGGTGAGTTTGTGGTATACTGGGTGCCAAATTGATCTTAAATGAATGCCACCTCAGGCAGCAACAAGTGCTTCATTTCTTCTGGGCGCCGAGGTTGAGCTAAGTTTGGATGACAGACATAGGTACATCATCCACTGTTGCTTCCGCTGTATTACAGAATTCATTAATTACAGTGCGAGTATCTGACTGGATGTCTGAATGGATGATATACACTCCTGGAAATTGAAATAAGAACACCGTGAATTCATTGTCCCAGGAAGGGGAAACTTTATTGACACATTCATGGGGTCAGATACTTCACATGATCACACTGACAGAACCACAGGCACATAGACACAGGCAACAGAGCATGCACAATATCGGCACTAGTACAGTGTATATCCACCTTTCGCAGCAATGCAGGCTGCTATTCTCCCATGGAGACGATCGTAGAGATGCTGGATGTAGTCCTTTGGAACGGTTTACCATGCCATTTCCACCTGGCGCCTCAGTTGGACCAGCGTTCGTGCTGGACGTGCAGACCGCGTGAGACGATGCTTCATCCAGTCCCAAACATGCTCAATGGGGGACAGATCCGGAGATCTCGCTGGCCAGGGTAGTTGACTTACACCTTCTAGAGCACGTTGGGTGGCACGGGATACATGCGGACGTGCATTGTCCTGTTGGAACAGCAAGTTCCCTTGCCGGTCTAGGAATGGTAGAACGATGGGTTCGATGACGGTTTGGATGTACCGTGCACTATTCAGTGTCCCCTCGACGATCACCAGTGGTGTACGGCCAGTGTAGGAGATCGCTCCCCACACCATGATGCCAGGTGTTGGCCCTGTGTGCCTCGGTCGTATGCAGTCCTGATTGTGGCGCTCACCTGCACGGCGCCAAACACGCATACGACCATCATTGGCACCAAGGCAGAAGCGACTCTCATCGCTGAAGACGACACGTCTCCATTCGTCCCTCCATTCACGCCTGTCGCGACACCACTGGAGGCGGGCTGCACGATGTTGGGGCGTGAGCGGAAGACGACCTAACAGTGTGCGGGACCGTAGCCCAGCTTCATGGAGACGGTTGCGAATGGTCCTCGCCGATACCCCAGGAGCAACAGTGTCCGTAATTTGCTGGGAAGTGGCGGTGCGGTCCCCTACGGCACTGCGTAGGATCCTACGGTCTTGGCGTGCATCCGTGCTTCGCTGCGGTCCGGTCCCAGGTCGACGGGCACGTGCACCTTCCGCCGACCACTGGCGACAACATCGATGTACTGTGGAGACCTCACGCCCCACGTGTTGAGCAATTCGGCGGTACGTCCACCCGGCCTCCCGCATGCCCACTATATGCCCTCGCTCAAAGTCCGTCAACTGCACATACGGTTCACGTCCACGCTGTCGCGGCATGCTACCAGTGTTAAAGACTGCGATGGAGCTCCGTATGCCATGGCAAACTGGCTGACACTGACGGCGGCGGTGCACAAATGCTGCGCAGCTAGCGCCATTCGACGGCCAACACCGCGGTTCCTGGTGTGTCCGCTGTGCCGTGCGTGTGATCATTGCTTGTATAGCCCTCTCGCAGTGTCCGGAGCAAGTATGGTGGGTCTGACACACCGGTGTCAATGTGTTCTTTTTTCCATTTCCAGGAGTATATTTGAAGAAAGTGCTGACTATGTGAAAGTGGACGTCTTCTGTCGGTCATGATAACAAGGATAACACGCGGTCTTGCGTTATCTTGTAGAAACGCATCTAAAATAGGCCTCAAACACTGGCCTTAGCATGTTATGAATGAAGCGGTTGCTGTCCAAATTACCTGCTGTAGATTGGAGATCATGTCGTGTATTCTATGGCACCCCATTCTATGACGCCAAGTGTTTGGAATGTACGGTAACGACGGATGCAGTGTGGCTGGTGGAAAGTCAACTTGGTGCAAATTCTCTGTCCGGTGGTGTCGTTGGCCGCTCCACTGTAGGCGCGCCTTTCGCAAGCACTCAAGGCTGGTACCGGATACCGAAAAGGCTGAATGCTCGCCATAGTAGACGGGTTCTGATAGCCGTTAGGTGCTCCGCAGCTGCGCAGCACAGTGCTCTCACGGAGAGAGCGCCACCATCTGGCCACGTCAGTACGGCGGCCAACGGCCATCCACACGCCCAGAACACAGCGCATGCCCAGTCAGTTTAGTGGTGCAAAAATTGGCAGTTGACCCTAAATAACGAAAAGTGTGAGGTCATCAACATGAGTGCTAAAAGGAACTTGTTAAACTTCGGTTACACGATAAATCAGTCTAATATAAAAGCCGTAAATTCAACTAAATATCTAGGTATTACGAGGGCAGTTCAATAAGTAATGCAACACATTTCTTTTCTCGGCCAATTTTGGTTGAAAAAACAGGAAATTTCTTGTGGAATATTTTAAAACATTCCCGCTTCGTCTCGTATAGTTTCATTGACTTCCGACAGGTGGCAGCGCTGTACGGAGCTGTTAAAATTGCGTCTGTAACGGATGTGCGTTGCAAACAACGGGCAGTGATCGAGTTTCTCTTGGCGGAAAACCAGGGCATCTCAGATATTCATAGGCGCTTGCAGAATGTCTACGGTGATCTGGCAGTGGACAAAAGCACGGTGAGTCGTTGGGCAAAGCGTGTGTCATCATCGCCGCAATGTCAAGCAAGACTGTCTGATCTCCCGCGTGCGGGCCGGCCGTGCACAGCTGTGACTCCTGCAATGGCGGAGCGTGCGAACACACTCGTTCGAGATGATCGACGGATCACCATCAAACAACTCAGTGCTCAACTTGACATCTCTGTTGGTAGTGCTGTCACAATTGTTCACCAGTTGGGATATTCGAAGGTTTGTTCCCGCTGGGTCCCTCGTTGTCCAACCGAACACCATAAAGAGCAAAGGAGAACCATCTGTGCGGAATTGCTTGCTCGTCATGTGGCTGAGGGTGACAATTTCTTGTCAAAGATTGTTACAGGCGATGAAACATGGGTTCATCACTTCGAACCTGAAACAAAACGGCAATCAATGGAGTGGCGCCACACCCACTCCCCTACCAAGAAAATGTTTAAAGCCATACCCTCAGCCGGTAAAGTCATGGTTAGAGTCTTCTGGGACGCTGAAGGGGTTATTCTGTTCGATGTCCTTCCCCATGGTCAAATGATCAACTCTGAAATGTATTGTGCTACTCTTCAGAAATTGAAGAAACGACTTCAGCGTGTTCGTAGGCGCAAAAATCTGAACGAACTTCTCCTTCTTCATGAGAACGCAAGACCTCACACAAGTCTGCGCACCCGAGAGGAGTTCACAAAACTTCAGTGGACTGTTCTTCCTCATGCACCCTACAGCCCCGATCTCGCACCGTCGGATTTCCATATGTTTGGCCCAATGAAGGACGCAATCGGTGGGAGGAACTACGCGGATGATGAAGAAGTTATTGATGCAGTACGACGTTGGCTCCGACATCGACCAGTGAAATGGTACCATGCAGGCATACAGGCCCTCATTTCAAGGTGGCGTAAGGCCGTAGCATTGAATGGAGATTACGTAGCAAAATAGTGTTGTGTAGCTAAAAGATTGGGGAATAACCTGGTGTATATCAAAGCTGAATAAAACAACCCGTGTTTCAGAAAAAAATGTGTTACATTACTTATTGAACTGCCCTCGCACAATGACGACCAACTTGAATTTGAAGGAACACATAGAATATGTTGTGGGGGAGGCTAAACAAAGACGGCGTTTTATTGGCAAGACACTCAGAAAATGTAACGGACCTACTAAGGAGACTGCCTACACTACGCTTGTCCGTCCTCTTTTGGAATACTGCTGAGCGGTGTGGGATCCTTACCAGATAAGATTGACGGAGTACGTCGAAAAAATTCAAAGAAAGGCAGCATCTTTTGCATTAGCGCGAAATATGGGAGAGAGTGTCACAGAAATGAAACAGGATTTGAGTTGGAAATCATTAAAAGAAAGGCGTTTTTCGTTGCAGACAGAATCTTCTCACGAAATTACAATCACCAACTTTCTCCTCCGAATGCGAAAATATTTTGTTGACACCGACCTACATAGGGAGGAACGATCACCTCGATAAAAGAAGGGAAATCAGAGCTCGTACGGAAAGATGTAGGTGTTCATTCTTTCTGCACGCTATACTACATTGGAATAATAGAGAATTGTGAAGGTGGCTCGATGAACCCTCTGCCAGGCACTTAAATGTGACTTTCAGAGTATCCATGTAGATGTAGACTATTGTTATTTAGAATGACGGACACTCAAGTTAGTTACTTTCCATATCTAAAGGTTTCTGTGATTCTTGTCAAGTGTCACAATGTTCTTTCCACATGATTTTGTACTGTTTCAATGCCGAATTAGTTACAAAAACATCCTAAATAGACACACTTAAAATTAGGCCTAAAAGAGTGATGTAGTTAAATATCCAGACAAAGCATATAACTTCAGAAAATACTTCTTAGCCAAAATACTAAGCTTAAGAGAAGAATACTTAAAGAAATAGACAATCTTAATAAATTACATCTTCTGTAAGTATGTACTCTTGGTATAAGACAGTTTGCATCAAAAAATTAAATATTTTCACAAAAAATTGTTTTATGATGCTTGTCAAGTGTTACAACGACATCTCCAATCTGAAAGATGCAAGGGTGATCTCATTTCCTTCTGAAGAAATATTATCAAACATACACCCATAATCTCTCTTTTTTACAAGTTTTTCACTAATGTTTCAAAATAGCAAGCATAAATTTAGGAGGGAGAATGATACGGTATCATGTTCTCCACTAGAAAACATATTAGATTTTGTTCACAGTATAGTATTGTCTATATTTGTGTTTAGACTAGCTGTATTAGTAATTAAGGGCAGAACGAACTTAGTAGGAAAGCAGCAAAAGTTACCAATCGGAAGTGTTGTGCTATGTCTACGCACTGTATTTCCTACAATCAGCTGCTAAGTAACACCTAAATCTAATAATAATATAAGTTGTAAAAACACAGTTCTCACACACACAATATACCCAAAAGAGAAACAAACTTAGCAAACTCTGTTTTAGAAAAGAAGGACGAAGTTGTCCAGAAGTGATTTTGTTGTAGTGCAGCACTAAAATTGCATAGTTCTGAAGTACACAAAAACTACTGCTTTGCTTACATCCATCGAAACTGTATCAAAGACAACGCTAGAAGAAGACAGAAATAAATACCTGCTCAACGCCATTGTATAAGAAGTAGTTATCTCAACAATAATGTATTTGACACTGACACTCAATTATGTATCATTTATCGAGTACAAAACTCTAGCTGTCTGCATACAGGTAGACTCACAGATTTCTTGTCCCAAATTTAATTTCTAGCTTTGCGGCAAAAATTAACTGTATGAAAGTCAGATCCTGTAGCACGTTTCATGAGTAAAATGGACCTTCAAACAATATTTCTGCATTAAATACTCTGTATTACAGATACTCAGTTCATTTATTAAAACCAATGAAATAAATAATAGCTGACAAACATCAAATGTCTGAAGTTGACTGTAATACAACAAATCCATTAAGTGGCAACAACAGACAAAATAAATACTGTATTTAACATTTTTTTCTATACTGATTCACTGTATTCGTTGTGGATGGTACCAATAAAGCTGAAAATTGATTCAAATTGAAATATTCGCTTAATTGCTTTATAGAACCTAATTTTTACTAGCTAATAGAACAATAGAATAATCTATAACTATAAGTATTATTACCAGGAGAATCAGATTTCATTCTGCAGCAGAATGACTGAAGTGTCACGATATTTATGCCACAGTGATAAATTGCCTCCCTCAGGTATTACCTCCTTTGCCAATATGCTTGCACGTTTTCTGTGGCTTTATGTCTTTGTCAAATTTCTGCAATTTCCTATGTTGTCTTATCAAGGAAAATCATGTTGCTTCGCCATAAAAACTTCTAAAACTATGTAACAAATTAACCACACACCGTCTTTTTGTATTCGGTAACAGGTAATCATGAAAAAAAAAGGAAGAGGTTCGAATGGCTCTGAGCACTATGGGACTTAACTTCTGAGGGCATCGGTCCCCTAGAACTTAGAACTACTTAAACCTAACTAACCTAAGGACATCACACACATCCATGCCCGAGGCAGGATTCAAACCTGCGACGGTAGCGTTCGCGCGGTTCCAGACTGTAGCGCTCAGAACCGCTCGGCCACCCCGGCCAGTCAATCTCAATAAGTTGACGTTTTGGAATACTGGGAATACTACTCACTAAGCATTATTGTAACGAATTGTCCGCCACATTGCAATGAAAGTATGCCAAATTGCCGTTCATGTTCCAGTGAAACTGCAACCATTTGCCCTACATGTAAAACACTAATCCATTTTACAACAAACCTGTAACACGTTGTCCTCCATGTTACAGCAAAAATGGAAAAAATTACCTGTACTTTAATAAACCGATCGATCTTGCATCAAAACTGTAACAATTAGCTCCTCATATTACAGAAAATGTGTAACAAATTGCCTCTCCATTTTACAACAAAGTTGCATTCAAATTCCCCTCAGGTAACAATTTCACCTATGTTAGAACAAAACTATCAGAAAATACTCTCTGTGTGAAATTGTAACACATCGCCCCATGTTTCAGCAAAATTGTAACAAATTACCATTCATGTTACAGTAAAATCGTAAGAAACTGCCCACGCTACAACAAAATAGTAACACACTGCTATCTGTAATAAATTAAAATATCTCGCTACATCAATGAGGAAATCATAATTTTTATGTCTACTAATTTTTGGAAATTATTTCTGTGCTTTCTTTTATCATTTTTTTTTAAATAAATGAAACACAAAATATCTATCTATTGACAGTGGCCTTCGGTCTTCTGTCATCTTCATGTAAGGACACATTTTGTCTTTACTTGTCACTATAGTTATGTTAACGATGACATTTAAGTTCCCTCATGCCCTTTTAGTAGTTATCAGCACAATATTCACTTTTGGGTTTTCTACAAGCTGTACCTTGCAAAGTAATTTATAACGAAGTCCGATTATCGTTCTGAGATGTGCAAATCATTCTGTACATTATATTCCACATCCATGGCCAGCTGTCACAAAGCTTTTCGGCTCTGCAATGATGACGGCAGTTCGTACAAAAATAAAACACAAAAATGCGGGTAAAGGAGCCATGTTTGGCCAAGTAGAATTTGTAATAGTATAATAATTCAATTATTTTTTTACTAATCCATTCCTTCTTTTTTGGGATGTATTTCAGCTTTCAGCCACAAGGCTGACTTCTAAAGTAGAAAACACACACATTTTCAGCTCACACACACTTGATCAGACTGCACCTGATGGGAAGGCAGTCTGTGGGCAGTCTGAGGCTGGAAGGCAGAAGAACAGCTGGATAGGGTTCGGGGAGGTGTAGCGCTGATGGATGGGGTATGCAAAGATGTGGTGGGGACAGGGTAGAGCTGCTAGGTGCAGTTGGGTGGTCTGAGTGGGGAGAAGAGAAGGAGAGCTGAAAAGGAGAGCAGTTGAGGAAGGGTATAAAGGGTAGTGGGTTCCCTGGTAGAGCAGAAGCAGCAGTGGGAACAGGGGAGGGTACAGATGGGTGAAGAACACAAACTAGCAAAGCTGGATGACAAGTGTGGGTTGCGGGTGGTGGGGGGGGGGGGGGGGGGTGGGAGGGTTGCAGGAACATAGGATATATTACAGAGAGTGTTCCCACCTGAGCAATTCAGAAAAGCTGGGAAAGCAGCACGCTATCTGCAGCTTAGTTTATAAACCACTGATGTTCTGCTTTCTAGGTGGGCATGGCAACCAACAACCTGCCTGTCCACATAAAAGGCCACTGACAAACTGTGGACAAGAGAAAGCCTCGTCCTCACCACAGAATCGTCCTCACACCCACCACCGACCCACATATTGCTTTCTCATTAAACACAGCTGCTCTCCTCCGTGATCAGGGACAGTGATCATACGCGTGTAAAATGTGTTTATGGAATGTTTGTGCATTTTCTACTTTAGAAGAAGGCCCTCTGGCCAAAAGTTCAAATCTAGCTTCTTCCTGTGCCTTTCCGCGTTTCAGCATGTACGGTGAGTAGCAATCAAGCCTTCTTCTAATATTTCCTGGTTTTTCATTTCATGCACTGCAGAAGATAATTGTCAGGTACGAAATGTTGAAAAATATAATTATCACACGCTACCGTAAAGAAACGATCAAGTCCATAACTGGGCGAAGTAGGAGAAATTTAAGATATTGTATAACTGTTGTCTACGCTGCATTGTGAAAGAAAAGGTGTTTACCACATTGAGTATTGCTATAGCCTGCACGTACAGTTAAGTCACTTACCATCTCTGCACTATCATACTGAGATTTACTTAGCAGATTACAATTCAAAATGTTTATAGTACTTAACAATAGTGAGAATTTAATCTGTAAAGGACGTTTCACTTTATGTTGCAAGCTCGCATAATGCCACAGGAATGTTTTACTTTTTCATCACGGTAACGTCGTATTCCATAACAATATTGCTTAGCAATATTAAACATTTGTGTGGTGGTAATAATTTCGATTGCGTGATTTCAAAAACGTGATTTCAATCAATTTACGTCTTATGATAGAGATAGGGAAAATGTCCAAAATGCAACCAAAAACACTTCATAAAATTCAACTGAATGCTGATGAGATTGAACTTGCTGCAACTACTATAGATGGTGTTGACGCTTCAACTCGTGAAACAGAAATTAAATTTACGGCATTCGATTAGATTTAATCTGAATTTGCCTATTTGTGGTGCTTTCCACTGCTGAAGGGGACTGTTAATGCCGGGATTTTAGGGACAGCAAAAGTACTAATATTAGTTCAACTTGTGCAGCTTATGACATCTGAAATATTGAAGTACATAACTTCCCATCACGATTACAATTTCCCTGAAACAGAAACTATTGAAACACATACTTTGATAGTCTGGAAGGGCAGTTCCCTTCAGTAGAATGAAACATAATTGAAATGAACCTTACCCACTCATCATTAAACATCAAGTTGCACCAGAAACCCACAGTCTCTACACTAAGCCTTGAATTTTATGAGTACTCCGAGAAACAAGGGAATGCAGAAGTAGAGTGGGGGCGATGGAAGCAGGAAGAAATGCAGTGAACTAGTTATTCGACACAAAGCATTAATATTTTCATGTGAAGTGTCAGATGTGAAGAAACTGAAAAAAATGCTCATTTACACAGAAACTGTGAATGTGGACAATGTGCTGTTCTAAGCCTTCATGTGTTTTTCACCTTCTGGCGAATTCATATAATGCATGCTAACTAGTCTGTGTCAGTGCTTTCGTAACGTGCCATTCTTCTTTGGTTCCTAAATAATGAAAAGAATCCAGATCCGTCAATGACAGCTTCTTCAAATCTTTCCGGCGACATTTTCTTTGTAATGTTGCTCGATACTCGTAAAGCAGACCCCTTTGTCTGCCCCCAAGGAGTACTGGACCAAGGTTGCCAGAAGACTTATGATTGTGCAGGAAATTGAATGTCAGAAGTTAAACATGCACTCGACTGTCTGGAATTTCACTGTTAGTTTACGGAGCTGTGTAAATAAAAGCAGGAAGAAACCTTAATTAATCCATTGGCACAACTCATTCGAAGAGCAGCAGAAGACATTTATAAAATATATTCCTTCGTGTACAGTTGTAACATTATCACCAGCAGCAGAGCCAGTCTTAAACCATGTTCATGGTAAGAAATTCACAGCGATCTGTAGAAGTTACAGAGCCCATGTTACATGTTCGATTGTCGAGTAATATACTTTACATGAATTTATCTGCCATTATGGAGTTTCATTAACGGAAATTGTTGCGCTGTAAACAAGACACCAAGGTAAATGTGTCTCTTCTAGACGGCGAAACATGCAACATTCCATTCTTCCAGATTCACTGGTCAGCTGCATCGTTACCAGATAGAAATAAGAAAGCTCTTGTGGGCGAATAATAACTGCAACAATAAAAAACTGAAAAGGAATGAACTTTAGTGTATTACGGAAGGCGAATAACGATTGAAAAGAAAAATCGATGTAAATAGACTGATAGTTCAACTGGCGCAATGCAGAAGTTTTCTTCGTATTTTGTTACTAAATTCTGTGATCTGGTTATCTGCAGATAGAAAAGAAACGAGCGATACACATCGATAGTTGGACGAGGTTTGAACCAGAAACTACCCTTGCCTTAGATCGCAAGACGAGCATGGCGGCACAGAGACAATGTGACTCTGTTTCCATTAGCTCCCTGCACTGGTAGTTACTGCAGACATTTCTCAGCCGTGGCCTGCTAGCGCTGATGCCGTTTCTTTTGTTTTTGGCATTTTCTCACGACTGAGTGGCGCCTTATTGCTCCCTCAGTTACTACCTGAACGAGTTGCTCACTTGCTTCTGCCAGTGGCAGCAACAGCGTTTATCGATACTAGCACTGCTGTACCATCTTTGGTGTGACCGCTATATTTTCCATGAGGTGGTGTGTGTGGGTCGTCGGTCGGTTGCGAGATAGCATCGAGGAAGTCTCCACAGTGTATAGTCAGGCCGGGGCCGCTGGCGGCGTGCACACGGGGTCGGAGCTATGAGGCACCAGCTGCGAGAGCTGCAAAGTTCGTCGCCCACTGAACATGGACACTGGACTTGAGTAATCAGTTCACCTATTATGAAACCTCAGCTGCTGTGACATCTCATCGTTCATTGCCGGTTGCTGCTTCCTCAGCCGTTCCTGCAAGCAGCAATGTGTTGTGTGCTGCAGACGACAAATTTTGCAGCCGTCTTCCTGTATGGTATTTAACTATAGAAATGAGTGTAACTTATTAGTGAAGTGCACCAGTGGTATCCTCTGACTTGTGGCCATTACCGTTCCGGTTACCTGCCCTGGTCATTAGTGTAGTTTTCCAGCAGTGTGTTTCCTCGCCATGTTGATGCTGTCCAGCACAGCGTGTAGTTCGACAGCTTGATGTTGTTCTCCTTTTTTTTTCTTTGAGTAGTTATTTTGCCTTGACTGTGTTTAGATGCCAATTATCAAGATGTCGTGCTGCTGCGATCTTTATCATGCCGTTGGTTGGGTGGAAGGGAATTGATTAGGTAGTTGGTAGGTTCTTCAGCTTTCCGTAGGTCGTGCTGCCACCCGATTATTTAGCGTAACGCTTGGTTGCCTGTCACACCTAACGTGTTGTTAGAGTTTCCTCCCCTGGCCGACCCTTTGGAACACTTCAGAGCACCACTGTTCTGTTGTTTGGGATTGTGATTCTCTTTGCCTCAATTACTGTGCAAGGTCTTCAGCCCTGTATTAATTTAGTTTATTTTAATGTTTAGTATGTGGCCTTCAGCCGAACTTATGTGAAATATTTTAAGATACAGCCTTCAGCCATCTTAAGTAAAAGAAAAAGGTCACGATTTGAAACTTTTCTGTCTTAATTTATTATCCAGGCCTTAGGCCTTAAGTTGTTCTATATTCAGTATATGGCCTTCAGCCAAATTTTATGTAAATTATTTTAAGATATGGCCTTCAGCCATCAAAGAAAAAAAATCATTTGAAATTTCAAAATTTTCCTCTCTATCATAATTTGTTATCCAGGCCTTAAGCCTTGAGTTGTTCTATGTTCAGTGTATGGCCTTCAGCCGAACCTTATGTGAAATATTTTAAGATCAAGCCTTCAGCCTACTTAAATAAAAAATTTCCTTACTGGAGTTCTTGTTATCCATGCCTTAAGCCCTCAGTTCTTCTGTTTTGTAACTAAGGCCTTCAGCCGTGTGTATTCCTTAATGTAATTGTAATAATTGTGTTCTGGCCTTCAGGTGTATGTTTCTGAATTCTTTTAACGGCATGTGTGATTACGTGTTTTCAGCAAATAAAGTTTGTATGTTTGTGCAATTAGCAGCAACTGATTTGAGCCCCTTTTCACAACCTGATCCACTCTGTCATTGATCATCTTTTCAAAATCTTTAACGAAGTTCACCAAAAAATTACTTTCACATGTGAGCTCGGAAACGGATTCCGTCACTTAAAGTATTTGGATCTAGCTTTAGCAAGAGCTGACAACAAAATTTCTTTCAATATTTTTCGCAAATAGTGCCGTCCTCTTCAACAAATCCTCATTCTCTCAAAAACGCCTTTTTTCAGTTTTCCATCCATAGAGCTCCTTCCATTCCATTATCTGATGAAAAACTGGATGCTGAAATTAATATGATTAAAACTATGGCAGACAATAATGGATAGGAACTACCCATAGTAGACGATAATTTCAAAAATAAAACCGATATTTGACTCACCTTCCTTGCACTTCTACCTACGAACGTAATGAAAAGAAATGATTGTTTTCTATACCATTTCTAAGACTTGTATCTCACTGGTTTCAGCGTGTCCTGCGAACCAAAAACGACTGTAAATTAACGTTTTCTACCAACAATAGTTCCAAAAAGAAACTTATTCATAATAAATGCATTGCTCCTTAAAAAAACTCACATGCCTATTAAATTAGCTGCGAGATGTGTACAACGTGGTACATAGGATAGACAGGACGGGCTATTGCTATTATATTTAAAGAACATTTCTTAGAAAAAAAGGTACAAGTACGTATAACTCGTCCTTTGCTGATTATAGGCCATAGCCATTAAGAAGATCATGACAGTAACCTGCACACACAACAAAAAGGCTTCAGACTTGATGTACTTGAAGAAATAGAAATTTTTGAACACAATTCTCTTAATGATGGTTGCAGCTGCGTAATAAGATCTACTTTAATCGTATAATACTCTTACTTAGAAATCTCTAGAACTGACTTCTTATTTTCCTCAGAAGAGACTCTACGTAAAATATCACCTTCCTCCCTCCTTTTAATTTATTACATCGTAATTCTTTTTCACATAAAATGCATGTAATATTTACTGTCGCATTCTCCTGTATAAATTTTTGATTTGCCTAATAGTGGCTGTAGACTTGTAAGATTAACATTTGTATGCTATTTAAATTATTGTCTGTTAATGTAAGCAATTTATTAATGTAAGCGACTGATATCTTCGGTTGTCAACAGATCGCGCTACTTGCTTCGTGTGGAATCCTTGGCCTGGAAGCCGCTTTGTCGCCTGCACTGCCTGTTTCGTTATACAGCCCGTAACTGGGTTGAATGTGCTACGTCATGTAGCTATAAGTTTTATTAGAAAATACCATCAGATGTCACGTCCAATACCTATAATTTGTATATGGTTTTAAATATAATTTTAAGAAGTTTTTTTATGTGACGAGAGAATTTTGCTTGTAAATGTGTTTTGAACTGTTATTCATGTGTATATATTCATCTCATAGATTTGTTTACTATTTTACACACCTGCTCTTGGTTTTTCCTTTTTATTAATGATATTGTTATCTTTTATAGGTGATTTTTTTTATGAAGGCGCCCTTAGTCGTTGTCGAAATCAGGTAAACCGGTTAGTCGTGTTATACGAGGGTGGTTCAATAAGTGATGATCCACATTTTTTTTTTCTCCGAACAAATTTATTGTTAAGAGTCAGAATTTGGTGACAATATACATCAACATGTCTCGCCCACGTCCTATTTTTCTACGTAGTCTTTATCACGTTCTGTGACCGTACGCCAAGGTTTTTGGAAGAGCATGTATTCCCTGCTGGTAAAAGCTCTTGTCCTGTAGGCGTGAGGCCGGCCGAAGTGGCCGTGCGGTTAAAGGCGCTGCAGTCTGAAACCGCAAGACCGCTACGGTCGCAGGTTCGAATCCTGCCTCGGGCATGGATGTTTGTGATGTCCTTAGGTTAGTTAGGTTTAACTAGTTCTAAGTTCTAGGGGACTAATGACCTCAGCAGTTGAGTCCCATAGTGCTCAGAGCCATTTGTAGGCGTGGCCATGTTTTCACTGCATTACTGACACTCCCGTCATTTTCAAGTTGTTTTTCCAGTAGAGAATATTTAAGCAACCCAAAAAGATGGAAATCTGAGGGTGCTCCAACAATTCAGATAAAATGACCTTTCTTTGAAACTTGTGGTCCGCTGTGAGCATTCGTGGAACCCATTGTGAACACCTCTTTAAAATCCGAAAGTTTCGCTCATTGGAGAAGCACTTCCAGTGCTGACCGACAACTGTAGAGCCAATTATCGAGTTGTGATACGCCGGTCGGCATGAATGATGGAATCCGTACGATTCAGCATGTCTGCAACAGTGGCTGTGAGAGGACGTCCCGAGCGTAGCTGATCATGGAGCTCTGTTTCTGCATTTCCTGAGGCTGTAACATACTTCACCCAACGCCCAACTGTAATCCTGTCAACTGCAGCATCACCATACACTGCGCGGAAACGTTTATGGATGTTCACCACGGTTTCTTTTTCTGAACTCCAGAATTCAATAACAGCACGTTGCATGTAATGTGAGTCGTATGTAGACGCCACATTGACTCTGTACTACGGTTCTGCTGTCTGCCAGAACGGTTCGAAATTTCACCTGTACACAGAACAAACATCAAATGTGAAGGACTAATAAGGACATTTTTTCTATGTATATTAACGGCTTTTTTTTAAAAAAAGATGTGGGTCATTACTTATTGAAGGACCATCGTACAAATCACATTTGGATGATTACATTTTTTATTTCAGTAGAGTCAATAAGTGAATTCCTTGTATTTTAATAAATTACACAGAAAATTTTAATATGAAAATATTTGATTGGAAGTACCATTGTGTACAATCAGACATTAGGCATTTTTTAATTTCTCATGACTGCTTTATTTTGAGTTTTCCTGCATTTAAGATTCCTCCATCTATATGACGTCCTCGGTAGTAGAGCTATGATGAATATATCTAATTTCCACTTTACAAAGTCATTTAAGTGCAGCGTGTGCTGCATAATACCTTGATAACTACTTGCTTATGCACAGTCATTGTACTACATGTACTGTTGGTAACTCTTGGAAGTCACGACTGATTCGTCTCCATAATCTCATGAGATTACTTGTAGCTACCCTCCACAACTATCGACAGTCCCTGACGGGCAGGTCTGCCTCTCAAGACATCAAAGGGTGAATTCTGCATTACATAGGGGCGTCCGAATACTTAGGAGCAGCTAGTGGGCAAGGTAGACAACATGAACTGGCGAGCAAAATATTTCATGCATCTTAAAAGAAGCAACCAAGTTTACATCATATGCATCTGGGCCGGACGATGTAAGTTGCGTTGCCAACCTTGATGTTATTTTTTCCTGTGTAACTGACCTAGTGGATAATGTTGGAAGTTCCATGAGGCTGGTGCGAGAATGAGATTCATTAGAATAATTATCGGGAAGTGGGGTCTGTCCACAGTGGAGTTAGCTTACAAAATCCTTCTTCGACCTATTCTTGAGTGCTGCTCATCTGTGTGGGAGCTAGCCGGCCGGTGTGGCCGTGCGGTTCTAAGCGCGTCAGTTTGGAACCGCGTGACCGCTACGGTCGCAGGTTCGAATCCTATCTCGGGCATGGATGTGTGTGACGTCCTTAGGTTGGTTAGGTTTAAGTAGTTCTAAGTTCAAGGGGACTGATGACCTCAGTAGTTAAGTCCCATAGTGCTCAGAGCCATTTTTTTGTGTGGGAACTGTACAAGATAGCATTCATCGAGGAAATAGTGAAGGTCCAAAGAAGAGAAGTGACTTTCGTCTCAGGTGCATTTAGTAAGCACGAAGCAAATACTCATCAATCTACATCTCTATCTACTGGCATGTTAGGCGCTACGAGACACACATAAATCACCACAGTTTGCTGATAAATTTCTGAATTTGTACGTTACTAACAGTTCCAGCTAATATATTGCTTCCTCATACGCATGTCCGCGAAAAGAATTGCTGATGTAGGGAGACTAAACATCCAAGATAATCAGCCTCCTACTCAGGAATCCATCAACCCCTCGCCTCCCCCAGGACGGAATCAGTGTTCACTATTTTCTGCTCCCAGAGTAAGCTCTCCAAATGTTTGCATAGCGTCTATCTGCGGTGCGATACGGGCACTAGCCTGGTATTTACTTAGTATGGTCTGGAAAATCGCAAAAAACACATCTAGGCCAGTCGGCGCACTGGCCCTCATCGTTTTTCCGACGGGAGGATTCGAAATGGAGTCAGGGAGCCTGCCCGTTCTGACAGCCGACGCTTTAATCATCCGTTAGAAAAATGGATCCAATACCACCAACACAAAGGTGGGGTGCAGTATTCCTCAATGCCCACAACTACCCTGCCTCAGTGATTGTCGGTGTACGACCTCCACTATTTTTTTTTTTTTTACGTTTCGTTTCCTTTTCACATTTAATTAACGCATTAGTACATTTACAACAAACAAATTACGCATCGTGATAACACTTTGCAATGAAAACTCATTTATCTTTATAACATTTGACAATGAATGCCTTAGCGCTTACATAAAAAATCCAACATACAGTAAAGGTCTAAATTCTGTCTCTGTGCCTGTGTTCATCCGTCACAACGGTCGTGGAGTCAGTTGGCAAGTGCTTCACCTTCAGGGACCCAGTCGGGACAGAGGAGGGGCGCATATTCGCATATTCGGCGAGAAAAATGTTCTGCCAGCAGGGTTTGCATGACGCAGTTCGTCTCTGAAGCGCCTAGAACCGCTCGGCCACCGCGGCCGGCTAGGGACGAAGTCCTTGATGTGCTGCTGCATCCGTTTAGGAAGGTGCCTGGATGCCTCGTGCGGCATGTACAGCTGATTGCGAAGAAGGGCTAGGGCGAGGATTTTGAGGATTTGTGGACGTGTAAGGGTTGCCCGAGGCCTTTTGCAGAAGTGGATGACTTGCGCATTGATTCCAGCGACGGTGAGCAGCGAAAAGAAGATCCTGAGTGGCCCTGTTCTGCACATTCGGCTCACGTCGAAAGTTTTACTGCTTTTGGTCTTATTGCAGAAGGTAATCACCTCAGGCTTCATCTCGTCCCCAGCCGATTCGTCTGTTTGATCGTTGTGGTGAAAGGTGCATTCTTCGTTTTTGGAACGTAGGATGCCAAGGTGATCTGATTACTCAATCCGAACATGCTGCTGTAGACTGGGTGACCAGTGGTCTCAGTGAATGCCTTGGGAATGTCCTTTTTGTTTTTTTCAAACCGTTCCTACCAGGTTAATTTTGTGCTTGTTTAGGAGTGTAGTGGCCAGTGGAACGCTAATGTAGCAGTTGTTCATTGTTAGGTTTCTTCCCGATCCAGATATCTTGGCTGCGAGGCTTCTATCACACCAGATGGGGAGTTGCTCTTGTGGAAAGCTCAGTTAGGTTGCTTTCCATGCTCCTGCATCGAAGTGTTTATCATCTCGGTGTCACGCATGGCAAAAATATTGGTGCCGTATTTGAGCGACTTTTTCGGGATATATTGAATGAAAGAGAACGGGCCATGGAAAATCTCGATTTTATCGTCAATCGTAACGTTGCTACCGAGGATGTAAGTGTCCTGCCGTTCTTCTTGAACTGCTTGAAGACTTCAAGGATTGGGCAGAATTTATTCTGTGCACGCCGGGCCTGTCGGATATTAAGATCGTCCAACCTTAGGAGGAATCTGACTCGATTCATGATCATCAGGAGGAAGATGTCAACACCAGTCCCACCGGTGGCCCAGAAGCTTGTCACTCTCAATTGTCCCGCTTCGAATCACCGTTAGAGAAGTCCGAGAATAGCCATGATCTCAGGTTTCTCCGTCCTCCCATACAAGCTATCTGCCTTATTCTTGTAGTTTTCGATACATGTCTGCATCTTCATGTTGGTGCAGTCGACGATGATATGGACAATCTCTTGTATAAGAAAAGAGTAAGGGCTCCCTCGGGAGTCCTTGCATTGTTCGCGTGTCTCGCAGGTCCAAGAGAATTGTCGCCATCATTGCTGGCATCTTCATTTGAGTCGATGTCGTGTTCACTTTCAGCAGTTTTACCACCAGACTCCTTGTCCCCATCATCAGCAGGGAGCGGTTAGTGATCCTCCACATTCTCGGCTTCCTCCTTCTCTTCCTCCTCGTTTTTCAGTAGCTTCTTCAGCCTAGCACTTTCCCATCAATATGACGACTTGTGAAATATGATACAATATCCATAACTGCAATAAACGAGGGTTTCCTAGAAAGTAATGCACCGCATTTTTTTTTCTCAGCTGAAAGCAATGCGGCGAACTCTGAACTTTACGTATGTATTATCTGAAGTCTCCTGAGTGAGTGGGACAGGATCCAGTCACTTCCGACAGATAGCGTAACTGCAGGACAGTTTCAAAATGGCGTCTTTAGGCGACGTACGTCACAAGCAACGCGCCGTCATTGAATTTCTCACTGCAGAGAAAGAAACTGTGCGGAATATTACCAACGCTTATGCAAAGTCCATGAAGCATCTGCTGTCAACGGAATTACAGTTAGTCACTGGGCATGGAGGGTGAGGCCATCAGAAGGCCGCTCGATGGAGCTCCTAAATTTACAGCGTTCTAGGAGACCATCTACGGCTGTCACACTTGACATATTGCAGCGAGTTGATGTGATTCGCGAGAACAGGCCCATTACGACTCGAGAAGACATTTTCAGGACGACGAGGAGGTGATTCACACAATGTATCACTGGCTATGCCATCAGGACAAGGATTGGTACCGACAGGGGATACATACCATTGTTTCGCGGTGGAGAAAGGCGATAGAACTGGGTAGAGATTACGTGGCAAATTGGGTGTGTAGATAAAACACCATTCTTTCCTGTGTGTGATTCTCATTATGTGTAATAAAGAATTGTTGAATAAAAAATTGGGGTGCATTACTTTCTGGGCAACCCTCGTCCTATACGCAAATAATTATAATGCAACAGACGAATACCAATGCTCTAGTTACAAAACAGCAATTGTTGTTTACTTCTGACAGTATGAGACTGTTATAATAATGTATTATGGTACAGCATTACTTGTCTACAAAGCGTCTGACGCAGTAGTGTTCAAAATCCAGGCAACAAGCATGGAAAGGTAGCGTATAATAAACCCCAACGGAGAGAAAGAAGTTTGCTCGTCAAGGTCTAGCGCACGAATGATGAAAACGCGTGAAGCTCACTTCGGTATATGCCATTGACAGCTGTTCAGGACCTCAGCAGTGCCCGTGCTTCCATCTCGGTGTAATACACGAAAGTATGGTCCGTGGGGTCTACTGCACCCTTGTTTCATACTGGAGGGATAAGACACACAGCTATCCACCCACGTATATAAAAACATTATTGGTTGGTCATTCTAGGATCATTAGGCCGATATATCTGGAATCCCTACATCATTAACCTCAAGTGGGACAAAACATCAACTACTCTACTTTAGCAAAAGGCTAGAAGGTAGATGAAAACCTAAACTGGAATGAGCACGTGACTGCAATGTGCAAGAAGGCATCAGCATCTCTATATGCCCTAAAAAGTATAAAAATCTGTTCCATTTCTACCTCAGAAAGAAATTTCTATGAACGCTTATACTTAAAAATTATTGATTACAACGGTATAGTCCTCGAAGGCGTTTTTTAAGAACGTTTACAGCGCCCAGAACTGGTTATGAACACCTGTGTTTGTTTTATCTGTGATTCTCGACTCTTGGATCACATTTCACCATCATATGCAAAGCTATGCTGTGTACAGACAATAGCAGAGATTTCCATATCCTCTGTCTCCTCTACTGTCTTATCAATGTGCATCGACCCATATATATCTCCTCGACCTTTACTCTCTTTTACGAACAACTTGGCCGAAACACTGGTTCCTATCTGAGCGAAATCCATTCTGTCCCAGTCCGTTATTCATTCACTCCCTGGAAGTCCTTCTCAATGGTTAGAATCCGGGTCTGGAAATATCCTCCGGCATTAAATTACAGAACAGAATAACATCTCGAGCTTCGGAAGACAGTTAACAACGGATATGATAATGCAACAATGAGTATTACCGTTGAACCTTTAACATTCTTTACCTTTGCACATCCTTATTTTCAACCAGATCATCTTCATTTCCTAGTAATCTTAGCTGGTTTAGTCTTCCTTTCCCGTAACTCGCTGTATAAGATTTTTGGGGTAAGGTCTTAATGGGACCAAATTACTGAGGTCATCGGACCCTAAGCTTACACACTACTTAATTTAACTTACGCTAAGGACGGCACACGCACTCATGCCCGAGGGAGGACTCGAACCTCTGACGGGGCGAGCTCCGCGCACCGTGCAAGACGGCTAGAACGCGCGGCTACCCCTCGCGGCCGCTGTATAAGAAAACATCTACTGTGCACACCTATGAACTGTTTTTTATTGCCAATATCATTATCGTTATTATTGCCAATAATATTATCAATAACTATAAGTGATACTATTATCGGTATTAATGGCAGTAGCTGCAGTATTAATACTGCCAATATTACGAGTAATAAGTTCATAGTCTGCTTCGTTTACTCACAGTACCACATTAGATACTCAAGTCATTTTAAGATTATTTGTGATATTAAAATTGTTATTTCTTGGGAAACTGTGATGTAAAAAGGTGCTGTTACGAGGAGGCATCCAAAAGAAACCGAACTCATTTTTTGGTGGATGGAGCTTTTGTAGTACTGCCGTTTGCCGATAGGTGCGCATGAGGGATAATTCCAGTCAGCAAGCCGACTGCCATCGCTGAACAATGGCAGGACTAGTTTCGGCAGCGTTTATAGTGACAAATGTTTTATGTGATTATGGTTTTTGCACTGGCTGATTTTCGTGAACAACGTGCGGCAGCGAAGTTCAGATTCTTGCTCTGAAAATGTGGAACAGAACTTCTTGAAATGTCAAAAACGGCGTATAAGGGTGATGCTATGGGGAAAGCTCAAGTGTTCGAGTGGTTTTGCCGTTTCAAAAATGGTGAAACGTCAATTGAAGACAAACCTGGTTCTGGTCGTCCTTCAATGGATAGGACACATGAAAATGTTGAAAACATTCGTGGCAGTCATGAGCTAACATAGATGACGAGCCACTGAAGAAAGCAGGCGGGCGTAACTCTGAAGTCAGTGCAGCGATTGTAACAGAGATTTTGGGAATGGAAAGGGTGACCGCTCCGGCCGCTGTGCCCGAGTGGTTCTAGGTGCCTCAGTCCGCTGCTGCTACGGTCGCAGGTTCGAATCCTGCCTCGGGCATGGATGTGTGTGATGTCCTTAGGTTAGTCAGGTTTAAGTAGTTCCAAGTCTAGGGGACCTCAGATGTTAAGTCCCATGGTGCTCAGAGCCATTTGAACCACTTTTAGGGTGGCCGCCATATTCGGGCGACGATTGCTGGCTGATGAACAAAAACAATGTCGTCTGGAAGCATGCCGTGCTTTGAAATAAGAGTCCCGAAATGATCTAAAAATTTTTCTCAAAAATTATCACATGTGACGAAACTTGGTGCCACGCTTACGATCCCGAATCATAGCAACAATGAAGCCAGTGGAAGAGTTGAAATTCGCCTTGTCCCAAGAGAGCTCGTCAGGTGAAATAAAACATTAAACAATGTTTATTTGTTTTTTTCCCAATGTGATAGGGGTGTTCCATTCAGGGTTTGTTCTGCAGAGACAGATATTTAATCAGACTTTCTACTCGGACGTTCTGAAAGACTGAGCAACAGTGTGTGACAGTTGGGTGACTGACAATCATGACAATGCCTCTGCTCACATAACAATGACTGTGCGACTGTTCTTGACCCAAAACGGTATGATCCATGTTCCTCACCCACTCGCCCGACCGTATCACATGCAACCTTTTTCTTGTTTCTTAAAGTGGAAAGATACATGAAAGGAAAGCATTTTACAGTTTATGCTCAGCTGAAGAAAAAAGCTATAGAGGTGCCGTCAAGCGTTACAGAAAGCGAATTGAAACAACGGTTTGAGAAAAATGGAATGAAAGATTGAACGGGTGTGTAAGTGCAAATCGAGAGTACTTTGAAGGGGATTGCAGGTTTGTGATTAAAATGTTAATAAACAAGTTTAAAAATATAAGTTCAGTTTCTTTTGGGCTCTCCCTCGTGTGGAACCCTGGTGTGATGTA
This sequence comes from Schistocerca piceifrons, assembly GCF_021461385.2. NCBI lineage: Eukaryota > Metazoa > Arthropoda > Insecta > Orthoptera > Acrididae > Schistocerca > Schistocerca piceifrons. The sequence continues at coordinate 73,124,947 of NC_060144.1, read as the reverse complement.
AGAGACGGTCTGATGGCCCTTATCAGATCGGATTAAATAAATAGATAAGGAGCATTAAAGTAAAATTAGAGGAATTCGAGGACAGTAGTTGTTCATTTCGGAGATAAATTACGATATTAACAGAGAACTGGGTCAGTAAGGCACAAGGTACCCACCGTCACGCACCAAAGGGTGGCTTTGGTGTGTGAGAGGGAGACATAGGCCTAATAAGTGTGCGGTACAGGTGTACAGTGGGTAACTTGGCCGGCCGCACCTGGGCGTTACTTCTCCTCCTCTCTCTCCCGCACTGTTGGTACACGAGGCTGACGCCGCGGTGGCCGCATTATCGCCGCCCCTGCAGCGGCCGCAGTCGGCCTGCCCGCCGCACATATATCGCCGCCCCGGGTCGGCCGGCGCATACAGACGAGCTCCAAGGGCCGCCGCTCGCCCGCTCACGTTCACGTTAACGTTCCTCCTAGAGCTCTGGCAGTTGGCCTGAGAAGGCGAGCGCCCGGCCGCGCTCTCCACACAGCGGCCACTGCAGTATTTTTCTGCTCTAACGCAGCCATCGCAGTCGCTCCGTCAGCCGAGTCTCCGTGACTCTTTGGATCAGGGTAGTGGATGAAATTATATTCGCCTGTGTTTGGAGGTTCTAACAACACCACTACTTGCAAAGTAGGTTAGAAATCAGATTAATAATGTTGCTCACGCAGCATATGTTCGCTTTATCGGGCAACAACAGTGTTTTTGACTGTGGGTGGTATCGTCAGAATGGGAATAATGAAGTCACTGTGAAAAAGTCATTAATTTTGGCACTTATCTTGAATGGATTCCCACGTAGATTTCGTCGAAGTTGTTATGACTCATCTTGTTGATTCTAGGGTGATTCCACTTTGACTGCTAGAAGGTCCACATCTGTATTTTAGCAATATTTGAAGACCTAACAAATGCGTTTTTCAGGAATTTCTTAATGATGAAACAATCCCAGATCAGAACAATGGTATGGTAGAAATAAGTTTTGACTTGGTGTTCACGATCCACATTTTTATTAAACTTCTTGTAAATTCACATATACTACTTCTTAATTGCGACATCATCAAGAAAACAATTTTGTATCAATCTTCTTATATTTAATTTCCACTTTAACCAAACACAAGACTTGACTGTTCTTTTACAAAGAGAAATAACAACTTCACTTCCGCAAAGTGAAACAAAGACTGTCCTGTGAGCATTCGCGCCAAAACTGTTACAAGTAAGTCAATGATTATGACAGTCTCACAGAAATGAATACACACAAGAACCATATCACTGTAATATATCGATACATAGTAGTACCTATACATTAATAATACCAAACGTGAATATTGTCACAAAAGTATGTATGTTACTTCGCAGAAAAGTAGTACGATATTACTGGTATCGAGAACTGGGGTTGGAGTTCCGTAAGGTCACGTAAATAAAGAACCATTACAAGGTCCATCAGAAAGAGGTGGAGGGTTTACACCTGCTAATCAGCAGATGTGGAGATTTCCGAATGAAATCTGCTGTTATGATCATTAAGGATTGCTAAGCCATTAACTATAGGATAGTTCATAGCTATGGAGTCATTTTTCTGAAGCAAGAATTTGGTGGGTGAACAGAAAATTAAAGGAATGTCATATGAGTTGGTAGAGGATGGATAGGAAAGGATCTTTGAGCCTATGTTATCAGTATGGCGGCCATTTTGGAAGCTGCCATCTTGGATTAAACTCTTAATTTCAGAATGGAATACGAGCAATGATTCATTTGTAACTGATGTTGACTTACATGAGAACAACAGTGGTGCCCCTCATTTTAGTATTTGATTATGGAAACATGACCATTGGAGTGGAGCGGGAAGTTAATGGCGTCAACATAAGCAGAACGTATTAAGGACTTCTAGATAGCAGGAGAGATCTGCGGAGCTACGTTACCACAGGGGATTTAAGCCAAGGCCACCCAGAGAGACGAGCGGTTGCTCACAGAGTGGCGGTGAATCTTCTTCCAGAACTCTTTGAAACTCGCTCTGTACAGGCAAACAGACAGCTGGACGAGCGAAAGCAGTTTCAGATGAAACAACATCAAGTGTTGTTCAAGTGTCGTTTATAAAGCATTAATGGTCCGCCATATTTTGCCGGAAGCCTGGATCAGGCTTCCACAAATAAAGTATTTGCGCACACATAACTTAAACAAAACGCACATGTTTAAATATCTCAGTGACGACGATCCAGACGGTCGGGATTGCTTTTAAAAATAGGTTATTTTTGATGGGATTTGTGTGTAGCGAAGACAAGAAACCTTGAACATCTGAAGTAGTTGATGGTTGGTGATTGTGCTCTCATTCCGGTACATGTGTTAACTACAGTCCATGCGGAATGGCTTAAGCAGATAATAAGAAGACTACAACGTGCTGGACAACACGCCAAGGACATTACATCACCTTAAAGTGTTATCACCACCCATTGCTTTCTTGTGTACATAATGCAAAGTAACTGAAGAATGAAACAAGCTATGGTCATATGAACGACAGCATCTGTTCTCGTGTAAATATGTTTTTCTTTATTTTAAATGATATATGACCACATTTTCATTACAAAATTACGAGTTGCATCCAAGATTGCGACCTCTAAAATAACAATGTTGGTAGCATTGCGACACAGGTTTCTTCCTCACACCATGTCATACTAGGTGGCATTAGATATCTATTTAACCACCAGTTTTATGTACCGCATTCTTGGAAACTGTCTCAAACTCTTTTAAGTTTGTTGCACGGTAGGTTGTGGAAACTATTGCTAAGAAATAAAATTTAATATTTCACGCCATTTCTGATGTGAGTAGAATTAGAAGTTAGCCAATCAGCACGTTGCGGGAGCGAGATCAAGCTGCCTGCAAGAGGCCGTGTTACCAAACGTATTCTTCTTACGGTTCCCTGAAAACATAAGGTAGGACGATGCAAGAATTGGACACTGGACAGTAGTAAGAATCGAACCAGAGTCAAAGGCTGAACAGTCCCGTGCGCTATCATCTAGGCTATGAGAACAACTGACGCTTATTATGTCTTGCAAGCCACTTAAATTTGCACGCACAATGGCCTGATTGGCTAACTTCAGCGCTAATTAAGTCGGATACGGCGCAACGAATCGTACTGTTTTCTTAACATCTATTCCCTGGAACACCACTCAAGTTTTTACACTGTTTATGATCACCTTTTTGTGTAAGGTGCTAGGGATATAACTGCAGATGTTGAGATCATTGGTTCCTTCATATTCACACACTTCAGAGTGTTCGTTTATTTTTCTCTGTGCATCTAACAGTCTTCCCACAAACACGTCACATAATTTACTACCTGATGATTTCTGCATGGTCGTAACTGCAGCTCTGACTACACTTGTCACCACAGACTAACCGTCTTGCGTCTATGTATCCACTCTTTGATACCTGATATGCTGTCGCGGGGGAAATAAGCGTTGGTGGCTTGCTCATGTCACATTTACTTGGAGGTACTAGCCAACCTGGAAACATAATATTCTTAATAGGTATAATTATTAGTCTGCAAATGACGGTAATACTGGTTTTGTTAAGTACCCAGTTCTCAGTGTAATAAAAATAGGTCACTCCAAAAGAAATGCACACTATTTTTGTGAAAATACAGTTTTCAGTCTGCAGGTGTGAAAGTTTTACAGTGTGTAGATACATCCTTCCCGCTTGTTTTCAAACTTAGTTCAACCTGTTCCCGTGAGAGGCGCCGTCACAAGATGGCTGCTACACTTGACGTTCGTCAGAAGCAACGTGCTGTCATAGATTCCCTGTGCTGTGAAAACGAGACAGTGGGAAACATCCACAAGAGGTTGAAAAAGGTGTATGGAGATGCTGCTGTCGATGGGCAAGCAGGTTACGTGATGAAATCGGGCACGGCAATATTAAGGATTGTCCTCGCAGCGGCAGGCCTCGTACTGAACTCACTCCAGACAATGTGCAGAGAGTTAACGAATTGGTGACTGCTGACAGACGCATCACAGTGAACGAATTGTCACGCTACGTTGGGGTAGGGTAAGAAAGTGTTTGCAGAATACTGGAAGTGTTGGCGTTAAGAAAGTTTTGTGCCAAGTGGGTTCCCAAGATGTTGACAGTGGCCCACAAAGAAACAAGAAAAACGGAATGCAGCGAACTTTTGGAACAGTACGAGAATGGTGGAGATGAAGTTCTTGGAAGAATTGTGACAGGTGATGAAACATGGCTCCATCATTTTTCACCAGAAACGAAGAGGCAATCAATGGAGTTACATAATGCAAATTCACCCAAGAAAAAAAAATTCAAAACCACACCTTCTGCTGGAAAAGTTATGGCTACGGTGTTTCTCGATTCCAAACGACTCTTGCTTGTGGACATCATGCCAAGTGGAACCACCATAAATTCTGATGCATATGTGACGACACTGAAGAAACTTCAAGCTCGACTGAGTCGTGTTCGACCACGTCGGCAAAAGCAGGATGTTTTGCTGTTGCACAACAATGTACGGCCACATGTCAATCAAAAAACTACGGAAGTGATCACAAAACTCGGATGGACAACACTGAAACATCCGCCTTACAGTCCTGACCTGCCTCCATGTGACTATCATCTCTTTGGGAAACTGAAATACTCTCTTCGTGGAACAAGGTTTGAAGATGATGACTGCCAAACAGTGGCTCCAACAGGTTGGTCCAGAATTTTACCGTGCGGATATACAAGCGCTGGTTCCATAATGGCGTAAGGCAGTTGAGAGGAATGGAAATTATGTGGAGAAATGAAAATATTGTTCCTAGAGGATGTACTGTAAAACTTTCAAACATGTAGAATAAAAGATGGATTTAAAAAAAATAATGTGCATTTCTTTTGGAGTGACCCTCGTATCTGCACTTACACCCCTGACATCCTATATTTGCCCGTACAGGTTCAGTTTCACGGAGTTTCGGAAGAAGATTCATCGCCACTCTGTGTATAATGGGTCGTCTCTCTGGGTGGCGTGCTCTGTGATGACGTTGCTGCTGATCTTTCCTGACATATAAGAGTGGTTACACACCTCTTCACCTCTTGATCAGATTTTAGGGGTCGTGAATTAACTTTCCAGAATAGAAAAAAACAACTTTTCATTCATTACCAAGTGTCTCCATTTATTTTGAAATGTGTTTAAGTTTGATGAACAGCTTGAAAGAAATATCCATATCCATATATCTTCACATAGTGAACTCGTCGATGTCTAATGGAATGGAAGATTGAGTCATGGTCGATGAAAATCGTAAACTACTTGAGCTTCTTTAGCCACCTGCCGTAAATCTTCCTTCGTGGAGAAGGCGGGTCGGAACTAGAACCAAAAGAATTGGTCTATGGTTTGCCCTTCTCCGCACTTTTATTTGGTAGAAGTGTCTGGGACAGTCATTTTTCTATATTACATTTGACTTGATGAACAGGAGTGAGATTTCCAAGTGGTTGAGGACAATAAGGATCACTTCTATCCGTCTGTACTTTCCAGAACTGCGCACTCTGGACGTATGGTACATAATCATGAAATAGATGACTAGGGTTGATCGCCCGGTTTCTACTTTCTTCACTGGGGGCAACCTCGTGAAGGATATTCAGCAAAGCTACACGGGGCAACTGAAATAACACGGCAAATTGAGTTGGCCTCACACATCGGGGAGAAACTACGAGAATTTGGAACATTCCCAGTGGGGCATTGAAGATACCTATGTGACAATTTACTCTTTTCGATTGTTGACTCATGGAATGTGTGTTGTACCTGTATATGAAATTATGGCCCTCCTGTATGTCTCCCAAGTCAAGCATTCAGTTACGTGACTGATCAGAGAACAGGTCCAAGAAAGTCTATAAAATGCTACTACCAGTCTTCCTCATGCAATGAGTCCGTTATACGGTGCACTCAAACGTCAGTGTACAACAGAATACACATCATTATACACACATATAGTTAACGATAGCCCATTTATTATTAGTTAAGGATTTGCAGCGTACATAAATAGTTTCGCTTGGAAGAAAACGGATTCCTTGTGGCACTCATGTGGATGACTTTACACCTGTCATTATTTAGTTTCAGGTGCTTGAATGATGTTGCACTTGTCGTTATTTAGTGTTGGGTGCCACATTTTGTACCATGCGGATGTCTTGTCTAAAGCATTTTGCTATTGGTTTTGATCATCTGATGACATCACTAGACGGTAAAGGTCAGATCATGTGCAACCAGTCTGAGACGTCCGCTCAGATTATCTACTAAATAATTCATATAGATTAGAAACAGCAGAGGGCCCATAAAACTCCTTGACGAACGCCAGATATCGCTTCTGTCTGAATCGGTGGCTTTCTGTCAGTTACTAGTAACTTTTACCTTCCCGACGGGAACTCACAAGAACAATAAGTCAACTAAGATGAAAGGCACGAAATTTGTTAGAAGCCGCTTGTCAGGTACGGTGTCAAAAATCTTCTAGAAATCGAGAAATATGGAAGCACTTTGAGATACAGTTCATGAGAATATAGTGCGATTCCTGTTGTATAAAAACTATTTTTTCTGAATCCGTAATATGTGTCAATAGATCGTTTTCTTCTAGGTAATTCAGATTGTTGTGATACAGTATATGTTCCAACACTACTGTAGTTCAGTGGCCAACTGGTATTTTCGTTTCCCGTGTATTTGTGTGAATTGTGCAACTTCCGTGTCTTTAGGTACGGATCTATCGTCCAGCGAGCGGTTGTATTGGACTGCCAAGCATATCGGAAAGGAACTTAACTGGTATACAGTCTGCTCAGGAAGACTTAAAAGCCGCGGGAGGTAGCCGCGTGGCCTCGGGCGCCTTGCCACGGTTTGCGCGTTACATGTTTTAAATTTGGGATGCTTTACTTTCGTTGAGTCTCCAACAGTTTTCTGACCAGTTTCGTGTGCCATGCAGGATCAGTTCTTTCTCTTATTTATATATTTGGGATAAATCGCCGGACACTGTGGCCGGGCGGTTCTAGGCGCTTCAGTCCGGAACCGCACGACTGCTACGGACGCAGGTTTGAGTCCTGCCTCGGGCATGGATGTGTGTGATGTCCTTAGGTTAGTTAGGTTTAAGTAGTTCTAAGTTCTAGGGGACTGATGACCTCAGCTGTTAAGTGCCATAGTGCTCACAGCCATTTGAACCATTTGGGATAAATCTCTCTACTGCTGTCAGTATCATTTCCTTGAATGCAAGCCTCAACTGGTCTACGCTTACATAGTCAATTCGAAAGACTGTCTGTTAGAAGCGCGACACGTTATCTTTTATTTGCTTTTTTAAATAAATGTACCTTATGTTTACTTTTAGTAGGTTTTGAAGTTATGATTTTCAGTCTCTTAAATTCTGATGGGATGATGCATCACTAGTAGGCACCGCACGACCCAACCAGTACCAGAAGGTCCTTCGCCGCGTTCGTGGCGCCGTGCTGTGCAAACGACCTGATGCTTGAGCAGAAAAAGCTCGCAGCTCCATCAGGGTAACTCACTCGTCCATTCTGCGCATCTTATTCAGGGTTAGTCGGGCTCTCTACATCCACGGCACTGCTCCATGTGACTTTTGGCTATTCCCCAAGTTGAAAATGCCCGTGAAAGGAACACAGTTTGAATCAAGATGTGACGCTGTGGGAATTCAATGCCACTGTTGATCACCATTCTAAAAGCCTCGGTTCAGAAATGTTTTCTGAAGTGGGCTGAGTGTCTGTACCTCAAAAACAATAAATGTAGTTCTGATGGCAATAGGTTCCTTACTTTTCGATCACATCTTGTGTAACTTTCGGTGTTATTCCAGCAGCAGTAACTTCTAATGACTTCTCTGTATATCTTACATCGGTAACGTAAAAGTTTGTTAGCAAAATATGACTTACATTCAAACTTCCTAGAAGATTAAAACTATATGCCGGGCCGATACTCGAATTCGGGACCTCTGCCTTTCGCGGCCAAGTGCTCTACCACTTATTTACCTAAGTACGACACACGACCCCTACTAACAGCTTTTCTTCAACCCGTACCTTTTCTCCCACATTCTAAACTTCGCAGAAGCTCTCCTGCGAATCTTGCAGAATTAGCAATCCTGAAAGAGGGGATAGTGTGGAGACATGTCTTTGCCATAGCCTGGGGGATGTTTCCAGAATGAAATTTTCACTCTGCAGCGGAGTGTGAACTAATAAGAAACTTCCTAGCAGGGCACTTGTCCGCCAAAGGCAAAGGACCTCAATTCGAGTCTCGGTCCGGCACACAGTTTTAATCTGCTAGGAAGTTTCATATCAGCGCACACTCCGCTACAGAGTGAAAATTTCATTCACTAAGACTTAAATTTACTATGAATGTGCTGTGTTGTAACGAGCACCAATTTATTATTTAAAATCATGCTACTGAGTTATATTTCATGGGTAACAACCATTCGGTATGTATAAATAACCGATGACGTTACCATATCTACGTTAATGCTGTACTGTACTAACAGCATTTTTCACAATATACGCAAAAAACTTCAAGTGTCTACATTAAACTTTCGTAAATCTCATACTATTTGTACGATTTATTAGAAATTATCGTGTTGTAATGGCTGACAACTACAGTACGTCCGTGAAATTTCTGTTGTTATCCAGCTGAAATAGGACACTGATGTACAAAAATCGTGACACAGTTGATACTTAAGCCAACACTGTACTCAGTACCTAAAAATTCCGTCGATATGATCGATGACGAGAGCGATGGGTCTGAGGATTGTATCTCTGTTTACTGAACGCTCAGATCTTTCATTTCTCCTACAGCATACATGAATCATAATCTAGAGTGCAGGTGCGCCAGAAGAGACTAATAATGCCAACGGCGGTCTGTTCCTTTCTGATGCCCGTCGCACTAGGAGTTTATTCCACCGCACTCATCGTTCACGATATCGCACATAAATGACAAGGATCGTAAGTAACGGAAATGTTCCACGAGTTTTGTAAATATTTCCTGCGTCGAAAATTAAAGAGTCCCGTGGGACCAGCTCCACCACACTTTTGCTGCAGACGAAGAAATACTCTGGAAAACATTCGAACACGGCAACATATAAAGTGCGTGACTCCCTTTTTTATTGAAACTAGTGGTTACAGTCTTTGATATCAGTTAGTATGCGGACAAGGACAGAAGAAATACTCATATTTGTTTTAGACGACGAAGAAACGCGCTGCCACTGATTAATGAACTCGCCTGTGCAGCCTTTCCTCTGTCAGAGGCAGGGAAAATCCTTAAATTAAATAAATCACACGGTTTTGCTTTCCTAAATAGATTGGTCCTCGTCCTCAGGGCGGTTAGTCGACTGCTGGACGCCCTGTCTGTCTCAACCAGCGCTTCGGCTGACCCTCTTCAGAAAGTACGTATTCGCTTCGCAATTTATCAAAGGTGATAGAATGAGTGTTCGTTCCCAACGTAACAAGAACAGTGGTCCCTTGCAAAAGATTCCCTGGTATTTATTTTTCTGGAAACGTGTGTCGGTAAGCGTTAAAAATCCTAGATTCAGAAGATACGAAGCAGGGACTCGAAATAGTTTTATTGTCTCTTTACACTTCTTACACTGAATCACACGCGTATTTTCGTTTCATTCTTTGCTGTCTTATCTGTATAGACACAAAATGACGTTACTAGGTCGCCAACTGGTCATGTTGTGCATAACCACTGTGAAAGAAGCATACGTCGCTATTTGCTATACGAATATCTATCATCATATCTCGTGTAATGTTACTTAGGTAGTCTACGAGGGATGAAACAGTGTATTACATCCTTTCGTTTTCTTTCTTTTTTTTCTTTATCGTCTTTCGGCCTCGTTACTTAGCCAAGAAAATTATCTGCGTATTATTATTCTTAGCATGTATTCAACCACACATTTCAGTAACCACACTGGCTTAAATGATCAAGAGTAGCAATGTAAGGCATCCACGTTCTGTTCAAACAACTTGTCCAACATTAATCGAGGAGACCATGGGAGGGATAAAGCTTCCAGTCTGGAAAGAGATTTGGAGGTCTGTCCTCCAGAGCGTGACGTCAGTCTCGTAATGTTAGTGGCCAGTGCATCCTACAAGGACTCTGATATATTTTGTGTCAGCTGCAGTATACAATATTTTTTCGGTATCACTCACTTCAGTATGCACAGAGTGTAGGAATGCAAGAACGTATGACTCTTCGGAAAAATGTTTGGGGATAAGCATTATCTCCAGATATTTCTTGAATATTGAAGACATTTAACAACCATTGTGATATGTAAACTGTTTGGGAGAGGGTACTCTGTGTGGTTTCAGTGACGTATGGAAGATAGACGGCTACAATACGTGTATACGAGTGGTAATTAGTTTTATTCGGTTATCTACGCGCCTATGACAGCGACACAAACGGTGCTCGAGGAAAAGTTGGAAATTCTGGTTCTTGAAATTTTATAATCAGTCTTTCACAGCATAATTTCCATTTGTCTTCAGTAGTCCGCCAAATCTGTTTTCAGATATTTCAGGGAAACTCTCACTTGAGTCAAGGAAAATCGATTCTTGGATGGGATGCGGAAATGGTTTATAAGCAGTCTTTTTTGCAGGGGGCAACTTTTTCCTCTTACTCTACCGAAGAACGGATGTGGGCTATCCACCCCGTCTACGTTTGAGCCTTCGTGACCATCCCTTCTTATCCATACGAGTTGTTATATTCATATATTTGTTTGAGTTGGCTATTTCGTATTGTGAACAACTGATATTGTAGGCACATGATACATTACGATGCTTTTTCCTTTTGTGAAGTGCATAATTTAATGTATTTACTTTTATTTGTAGTAGGTATTCAAAATCTATGAAGTCAAGATTGAATATGAAACTTTCTATCTTTGGACAGAAACAATTGTCACAGTCTCTACACCTTTTCTTGCACAAATCAAAACAAGCATATTTAGATCCATTACTAATCTGAGGTGTAGTGTTAGTTGACTGCATGTGATCCATGCTCGTAAATCTAAGCAAGTTTGTCATTTTCTAAGATAATTACCATCATCTACGTCAGGGTTTTGCCTTTTGGTCCGTTCTGGCTTCTCTAGATTTGGTCAAGCCATCTCTTCATTGGCCTCCCTAGAGATCTTTTGCTTCTTGGTCTAGATTGTTTTAGTAATTCTAGCATTTGGCACATAATTTATGTATTCTTTCCATCTATCACATGTTCGTTTATTTTATCACTTATATTTTGCTTATTCAGCTCAGCTCTGATGTCATCATTCCCTCTTTATTCGTCATGGTGCGTCCAGTCCCGTATTTAATTAAGTTCTTTTCAGATGCTTCTATTCTCCTTTCATCTGTCTTCTTCAAGGCGTAGTTTTCGCATTCATAGAGCCATAGAGCAGTTCTTTAGTTGTGTATGTCTCTTGAATTCCATTCCCAGTGTTCTACGTATAGTTCCACAGAATACTAGAGTAGATGTAACGTTTGCGGTTTTACTTTCTACTTTCATGTTTTGAAAGATAATTCCTTCATTTTTTTCTTAAGTAACTAAGTTTCATTTCTGTTTCTAGCTATTCCCAACGGGGTGTACGTCACTTTGAACTTTGAAGTAAGTACTTAACGATATGAATTTACTGCTATGTTATATATACAGTTCTTCAGGAATAACTGTATGTTCTTACTATCTACTCCTACCTGTCGGTCACGTCATGACGAAACAGATGAAAGAGAAGGCACAACGACCAAAGTACAACAAGCTAATGGAATGCAGTCTAAATGCGTTTGCAAAGACTGAAGGAATTACATTAGGAGTTGACAAATGAAAAGTAGTTGAGGACTATTGTTTTCGGGGCAGCTAAATTAATGGTAACGGCATAAGCACAGGGGATAAAAATTGCAGACTGCCAATACCTTTACATGTGCAACGTCCTTATTTATAGTGGATGACAGAAACCTCCAACAACATGTCCACCTCTGGACATGTTGTTGTAAGGGACCATCGCAGTACATCTCCAACAACGAACAGAGCGAAGTGCATCCAAAACATCATCCAGGCCCCCATTGTTAAGGTGGCGCTAGGAGCTTGACAATTTTCGTTCAAAAACTTCTCGAACAATCAACACGTTCTTGAACTTGGGAAGACAATCACCAACCCAGTTCTCCATTCAGGGTATGAAGGATTTTGAGTAACAGCATTGTTGCCGTACATAAACGGATCCAATCTGTTTCGTTTATTTGCACATATTCCTGTAACGCTGTTAGCAAGTTTTGTAAGGTTTTGTATCACCAGTGTTGTATTCTTATTTGGCGCAGCGTAAGTTTTAGTAAGTACGTGAATCTCATAAACATAATTATTTCAGGCTCTTTCGTACTCTTGAGTGGATGGGGAATTAAAGATACACGGTTATTGAACTTATATTCGCTCGTTTTTTGCAAAAGTTTTTATTGGGATATATTTTGATCAGCTTAGGCGACGCGTAAATAAGATTCTGATATAGTTGACTGTTTTTGTATTGCTGAACAGTTACCAGTGACTAATGGATTATCCGTGTATCCATAATTATCTTTGAGAGCTACTTATCGCTACCAGAAAGAAAGTAAAATGTCACATACGAATAATCAGCTGGTTCTGTGGATATCCAGGCTGAGGGTGTTGGTGAGTTTGTAACATTGTCACATTTTCCATTAACAAGCCTGTACCATCTAGTGGCAGTATGTTAATAGGTCAGCGATATTACCTGCCGCCTTCGTTGGCGCCGGGTCATCTGAACAGAAAACCACTATCTACCTAACTAAGCGACTGTTCTGTTACAAGGGACCTGGAAGCACTTGCACGTTGTCTGCCTAACGGCTTCCAGAACCAACAAAACGTTAATTTTAGTGCTTCATACAAATTGTCACCGGATTTACCAATTTCAAACGAAATATTCTACTCATTAAGAGGTGTAATCTTATATGAAAATTCCACACAGACAAGTATAACATTAACAAACTGTGTCTATGCCTTGAGGAACCTAAACTCAATGCGCGCTAATACTCTGACTATATTCATCCAGTATTTGATAATGGGAGCACTTACTGACTTTAACAAACACGATACATAGATTCAAAGGTTACGAAAGGTTATCCCTCTGACGCCACTCACAAAATGAAGAAAGGAAAAAAAATATCGTTTACTACAATTTTTATTGCATTCAAACTAGCATATGAGGCATTACGTTTGAATTTATTTCTTCTTTATTACCAATTGTAATCGGAACCCATTCTGAAGACATTATCCAAATAAAGCACTGTATGTACCTGCAAAATTATATCACTGCATCACTCATTGTTCAGGCGATAGGACGTCATTACTGGTTACAATAAATTAAAGAAAAATGCAAATTATTTTCATTTAAAATTCCTTGCAATTTTTATTTTGTTCCTACACAATCCAGGTCCTCTGTTCTGAGGAACTTTTGCAGCAGTTTCAAATGAAGTATCAAGTACATTCTTAAAATTGTTTTTTCTGTGTATTTCTTTCTTTATGCTGCAGTTGCTTCGTTTTGGGGAATGACTCCACTGCATTTAGCGTTTATTCATAGTTTTAGTACACATCATGGACGGTTTGTTTCCATCTCAAGGGTGTCCTAACAAATGATTACACAAACAGTTTTACAGGTATTGTACGGAGTTTCGTGTTTCACAAGTGGACTTTTCCCGAAGCGAGGTTCTGCTCTACATGTTAGTAGTGTAAAAAACTTTTAACATACTGAATGCTGCAGTGTGAGTTATGTTGGTATTAGATTACATATTCGTGTTTTGTACCGTGTAAGTTAAATTTTACGATATCAATTTCATTCAATTTTCTCAGTCGGTTTACATATCTCTCAAGAACTTCAAATCTAAATGATTCAAATAGAAATTAAAAACCGTAATTAAACAGCGGATCGGCTATGTTATGTGATCAGGGTAAGACAGCTGACACATTAGCTACTTCCGCTACTAATTGTTGGGGAATATCAATGTGGTAAAAATATTATGACCACTTGAGTATAACACGTTGGACCACTTTTGGTATGCAATGCACCAGCGAGTCTGCGTAACAGCCGGCCGATGTGGCCGTGCGGTTCTAGGCGCTTCATCTGGAACCGCGTGACTGCTACGGTCGCAGGTTCGAATCCTGCCTCGGGCATGGATGTGTGTGATGTCCTTAGGTTAGTTAGGTTTAATTAGTCCTAACTTCTAGGGGTCTGATGACCACAGATGTTAAGTCCCATAGTGCTCAGAGCCATTTGAACCATTTGAACCATCTGCGTAACAGATTTCTTGATTGTTGTGGCACTAGATGTTTAGGCACAGATCACCTAATCCCCTTAAATTACAGGCTGGTGCATTTTTGGCACAGAACTGGCACCCACTTATGTCTCGTGTGTGCTTCATTGCGTTCAGCTGGGGAGAAGTTTTTGGTGAAGACACGACTGTGACTTCTCTCTCATGTTCTTCACACTACTGCACCGTGATTGTGGCTTTGTGATACCGATAGTTACCTTGCTGGAAGACGGCATCGCCGCCAGGGAAGATATCTGACAAGACGGGATACAGGTGATCCGCAATAATGTCCATCTGAACCAGAGATGTTTTTGTGGTTACGATTGCTACCACTAGTGCCATACAAACTTTAAACGAACGTCGGCTGTAGCAATACACTGTTCCCATCAGGCCACTGCCCGTGTTGTCGTACTTGCTTCGGGCCGCCGTTCGCCTGGATGATGGAGTATCCAGACACGATTATCGGCCTAGTACTACAGGAACCATGATTCATCCAACCAGGTGTCACGTTTCGATTTATCTATAATCACATGTCGACGATACCGTACCCACTATAACCGTAATACGCGATACCGGCGGGTCAACAGAAGGAGAAGTAAAAGTTGTCTGCTATCGGGAATTTGTACTTGGTGTAGCAATTTTAATGTCCAGTTGTGTATTTCGAGCACACAGTTCAGCGCATATTTTTCAAAACGAAAAATTTCCGCTGAACTGTGCGCTCGAAATACACTACCGGCCATCAAAATTGCCACACCACGAACAATTGCAGCTGATAAACGGGTATTCATTGGACAAATATATTATACTCGAACTGACATGTGATTACATGTTTACGCAATTTGAGTGCGTAGATCCTGAGAAATCAGTACCCAGAACAACCACCTCTGACCGTAATAACGGCCTTGATACGCCTAGGCATTGAGTCAAACAGAGCTTGGATGGCGTATAGACTTACAACTGCCCATGAAGCTTCAACACGATACCACAGTTCATCAAGAGCAGTGACTGGCGTATTGTGACGAGCCAGTTGCTCGGCCTTCATTGACCAGACTTTTTCAGTTGGTGAGAGATCTGGAGAATGTCTTGGCCAGGGCAGCAGTCGAACATTTTCTGTATCCAGAAAGGCCCATACAGCACCTGCAACATGCGGTCGTGCATAATCCTGCTGAAATGTAGGGTTTCACGGGGATCGAATGAAGGGTAGAGCCACGGGGAATAACACATCTGAATTGTAACGTCCACTGTTCAAAGTGCCGTCAATGTGAACAAGAGGCGACCGAGACGTGTAACCAATGGCACCCCATACCATCACGCCGGGTGATACGCCAGTATGGAGGTGACGAATACACGCTTCCAATGTGCGTTCACCGCGATGTCGCCAAACACGGATGCGACCATCGTGATGCTGTAAACAGAACCTGGATTCATCCGAAAAAATTACGTTTTGCCATTCGTGCACCCAGGTTCGTCGTTGAGTACACCATCGCAGGCGCTACTGTCTATGATGCAGCATCGAGGGTAACCGCAACCATGGTCTCCGAGATGACAGTCCATGTTGCTGCAAACGTCGTCGAACTGTTCCTGCAGATGGTTGACGTCTTGCTAACTTCCCCATCTTTTGACTCAGCGATCGAGACGTGTCTGCACGATTCGTTACAGCCATGCGGATAAGATGCCTGTCATCTCTACTGCTAGCGATACGAGGCCGTTGGGATCCAGCACGGCGTTCCGTATTACCCTCCTGAACCCACCGATTCCATATTCTGCTAACAGTCATTGGATCTCGACCAACGCGAGCAGCAATGTCGCGATACGATAAACCGAAATCGCGATAGGCTACAATCCGACCTTTATCAAAGCCGGAAAGCTATGGTACGTATTTCTCCTCCTTACACAAGGCATCACAACAAAGTTTTACCAGGCAACGCCGGTCAACTGCTGTTTGTGTGTGAGAAATCGGTTGGAAACTTTCCTCATGTCAGCACGTTGTAGGTGTCGCCACCAACGCCAACGTTGTGTGAATGCTCTGAAAAGGTAATAATTTGCATATCGCAGCGTCTTCTTCCTGTCGGTTAAATGTCGCGTCTGTAGCACGTCATCTTCGTGGTGCAGCTATTTTAATGGCCAGTGGTGTATTTTTACCTCACTCCATCGTCATATCTGTCACAGGTAACCGCGTATTCCACTTAACAATGTGAACAAGCCTCTATAACCTCTCAATTTGTATTGAGTCGTGGAGGTGGAACACTTTGTTACTTGCTTCTGGTTTCGCGGTCCTCCAATCAATTTTCATTGGTCCTCACGGCACCAGAGGATGTAGACAAATAGCCGATTGCCGTAACTGACATCATTTTCCCCAGGCTCTACGTCATAAAATCAGCCCTATGTCAAAGTACACTGCGCAGCAGAATTAAAGTATCACTTATTCGAAACTCCGTACGTGTTTCCCACTGAGGTGCGTAAGTTTGAAATTTGGCTCAGAGGTACTGAGCGGTGGCTGCCTCATGTTATGCGTTGGATTAAACCTTGATTGCTATCCCGTGTTTAGTTTCCCACGATTATCGCGATTACGCTGTTGTCCTCTCTCTCCACGAGTAGCAGCAGCGGTTTGTATCGATATTCGCACCTTGTACTGTATTTCGCCTGGCGCTAATACACTTCTGGAAATGGAAAAAAGAACACATTGACACCGGTGTGTCAGACCCACCATACTTGCTCCGGACACTGCGAGAGGGCTGTACAAGCAATGATCACACGCACGGCGCAGCGGACACACCAGGAACCGCGGTGTTGGCCGTCGAATGGCGCTAGCTGCGCAGCATTTGTGCACCGCCGCCGTCAATGTCAGCCAGTTTGCCGTGGCATACGGAGCTCCATCGCAGTCTTTAACACTGGTAGCATGCCGCGACAGCGTGGACGTGAACCGTATGTGCAGTTGACGGACTTTGAGCGAGGGCGTATAGTGGGCATGCGGGAGGCCGGGTGGACGTACCGCCGAATTGCTCAACACGTGGGGCGTGAGGTCTCCACAGTACATCGATGTTGTCGCCAGTGGTCGGCGGAAGGTGCACGTGCCCGTCGACCTGGGACCGGACCGCAGCGACGCACGGATGCACGCCATGACCGTAGGATCCTACGCAGTGCCGTAGGGGACCGCACCGCCACTTCCCAGCAAATTAGGGACACTGTTGCTCCTGGGGTATCGGTGAGGACCATTCGCAACCGTCTCCATGAAGCTGGGCTACGATCCCGCACACCGTTAGGCCGTCTTCCGCTCACGCCCCAACATCGTGCAGCCCGCCTCCAGTGGTGTCGCGACAGGCGTGAATGGAGGGACGAATGGAGACGTGTCGTCTTCAGCGATGAGAGTCGCTTCTGCCTTGGTGCCAATGATGGTCGTATGCGTGTTTGGCGCCGTGCAGGTGAGCGCCACAATCAGGACTGCATACGACCGAGGCACACAGGGCCAACACCCGGCATCATGATGTGGGGAGCGATCTCCTACACTGGCCGTACACCACTGGTGATCGTCGAGGGGACACTGAATAGTGCACGGTACATCCAAACCGTCATCGAACCCATCGTTCTACCATTCCTAGACCGGCGAGGGAACTTGCTGTTCCAACAGGACAATGCACGTCCGCATGTATCCCGTGCCACCCAACGTGCTCTAGAAGGTGTAAGTCAACTACCCTGGCCAGCAAGATCTCCGGATCTGTCTCCCATTGAGCATGTTTGGGACTGGATGAAGCGTCGTCTCACGCGGTCTGCACGTCCAGCACGAACGCTGGTCCAACTGAAGCGCCAGGTGGAAATGGCATGGCAAGCCGTTCCACAGGACTACATCCAGCATCTCTACGATCGTCTCCATGGGAGAATAGCAGCCTGCATTGCTGCGAAAGGTGGATATACACTGTACTAGTGCCGACATTGTGCATGCTCTGTTGCCTGTGTCTATGTGCCTGTGGTTCTGTTAGTGTGATCATGTGATGTATCTGACCCCAGGAATGTGTCAATAAAGTTTCCCCTTCCTGGGACAATGAATTCACGGTGTTCTTATTTCAATTTCCAGGAGTGTAGGTTCCGGCTATGCTGTGTGAGACGAGTTGGTCGGTTGGCGCGGAGCAGCGAGGAAATCTCAGGCCGCCTAGTTTTGAGTTAATCTACCAGCAAGTCACGACTGTTCACATAGTGTCGTTTGGATTTCACTGTCAGCTGTTGGGGCATTCCTGCGAGCATCAGCGTGTGTTTTCAAGTTGGCAAATTTTGGCTACCCTCCGGTGGAGTTTAACTGTACTTGGTTATTTTGAATTGAAGTGCACCAGCGGAATCTCCTGCCTTGTGGCCGTTAACGTTCCGGTTACCTGCCCTGGCCGTCGACGTAAATTCAGGCAGTGTATTTTCCTATTCGTGTTGTCGCTGTCCAGCACGGTGTGTAGTTTGACAGCCGCTTATTTTGCCCATTTTCCACAATTTAAACTACTGTCCTGTCCTGTCCTGGGAGTTTATCAGGGCGTCTCAGGTTTTTGGCACCATCCTCTGTAATGGCGCAAAAGTGTGGCGCCTTGGGACGTCACCTTGTGGGGCGACGGTGCTTGAAAAATCAAGGTGTCACCACATGCAAAAAAAAAAAAAAAAAAAAAAAAAATCCTGGTAAGACCTTGTCGTTTCGATTCTGTGGTATCTATAGCTAGGATGCCACGGTGTAGCTACCAGTTAAGTCGGCACTACGACAGACAACGACGACAGCGCCATCTAGCAGGCGCTGTTCAGCTCTACGAGCACCACTGTAGACTCAGCCCATTTGATCAAGACCAGACGGCCGGGACACTTAGCTTCAGCTTGAGACTATGTTCATCTGTACAATGTACAAGTTATGTATGTCTCTGTATATATATTCAGGCTTCAGTAAACCACTTTTACTTACGTGCAGTACCGACATATTTTTCCTGCTCCTGCTCCTACCGACGCACCGCCTTCCAGGCGGCATACAAAAGATTCTGTGCGGCGTAATGTCTGATATGTTTTCCTCGGTTACTCACATAAAAACATCGTGTTTTCAACTCTAGGTATCACTCATCACCTCCATCGCAGAGGCGTTAAAAGGAAGGGTAAAATGTAGTGAAGAAGGTCTGTAACGGCCTACCTACCGTGTGACACATCTATGGTGGTGTTGGGCAGAATTGTGGCGAAATCTGGTGCCAATGAGACATCATTAACTCACTTTACAAGTCACATGAACTTCTGAGCTCTGGTCATTTTATCGCAGGGTGCCAAGCTTTTGCACCATTACATAGGAACGTTGTAAGCGTCTTTATACCATACTTCAAATTTATGCGTCGAAAGGGGCACAGTTAAGGGGTTTAGAAAAAATGTGATCCTCTAATCCTGTCTCGCAGTGTAGGTTATGTCAATAAATATCCATATTTGATCCCTAGGTAATTCATTATCCTAGAGCTTAGGTCTCGCAGCAAGTACAGCCAACCCTGGTGGGCAGTCTAACAGGCAGAGGCCACCAGCATGTGAATAACAACACGTTTACCGGACATCATGCGGAAGGTTCCACTTCGACCAATAGTGCCAACGTCATTACAGGCGGCGTTGAAATCACCGCACAAGTTCCTCTACGCCGGCTGCGTGTCCGAAAAGAGAGCGGGTCAAGTAACCTGATGCCCAGCCACTGTCCAGGAGACAGCACAGCTTCAAGACACCCACTTCCAAAAGCAGAACCAGTTCCAGTTCCAGTTTCACTCTGCCTCAGTGAGATCTGCGAGCACTCAACCCACGGTGATCTGGAATCCATTGGGAGACCATCCCACTCTCCCATCAGCAAGTGCTTGTTCTTTAGTGCCTTCTAAGTGATCAATTAACTTTCTTGGTTTATAGTTTGCCTTCAAGTAAACATTAACTTTCTGATTTTCGATTTTTGATCCACGTGGTTATTAGTTCTCTTAATTTGGGTCTGTGTCAAAAGTTATCATTGGACTTTATTGTACGGATTTCAAGTCAACACGATCATCCTTGGACTTGTCTTGCGAAAATTCAGACTCTCCACTCGTTCAGATGTTTGCACTGAGATATTAATATAAGTTTCGACTACAGACAAGCTGGCATTGGCAGCAACGTACCCACCTTTGGAGAATCCGGGAACTAGCGCTTGCAGTACTGCACTTGGTTACTGCTATCACAACAGAACGCAATGGCGTGGTTAGAACGTTCTTCCTACAGAAAATTGTCCACTCTCCTTCCAGTGAATTTCTTTCCCTCTGCAGTCCAGTCCACAACTGACATCTTATAAAATGAGCAACATTCGTCGGCCAGAGGAAGCTTTAGCACAAATTAGACGCACTACTTGTCTCTAGAGGATGCATCAAAAGTTTTCTGGTATCAGTGTAACTAAGCTATTGAAGGATTGTCTTTGCGTGAAGAAATTCGATATATCGCTGATTCATTTATACGAAACACCACCTAGTCAGCACTAATCTGAATCTACAGTTTCGACATCCACACGCAAGGCCAATCATCCAATATAGCCAGCTTATGGTAATTAAGTGAACCTGCTACCAGCAAGGTTACACAACGGATTATATGTTCAGGATGCTCTCTCAAATATTCCACAACTCGCTCTCTTTGAACGGTCAGGTCTCGGTCCCGAATTGGACAATACGTCACGCAGCTTTTGGTTAATCCAAAAGTCAATCTTCATACGGAAAATCACAATTTCGCCCGTCTGTTATTGTCATTCGTTCGCGTTCTCTTTACGACACTCCACGGTCAAATTTAGCTCATAATTCCACAGAGTTATCACATCTCTTCAGAGCTCCTAATGCACACGTCCTACGGTCACGGTGCTTGAATTTAGACTTCACAAAGAAAATATCAGCCCACAAAATACGCGCAAATATACCAAACCCAAACCGATATCATTACTAAACCGCGCTATCCCTCGTCTTTTAGTACGAACCAGTCAATACAAAAAAGCACTTATGACAATTTATTAAAAGAAAAAAATTACAGAAATCCACAGTTTCCAAAATTATCCCTCTTTAAATAGCTGAATTATCGTTGATTGTTTCCTGTTTCCCTCAGTAGAATAAACTGGTGAATTATAAATTAAAATTTTCTCCTGCGAATATGATTCATACAGTACAGATAAAGTTCTCATGGTAACATACCCTCAGTTAATGGACATAACAATATTCATTTACCATATTTTGTATTCACGCCTTCGCTCATACTAATAATTGAATATAATAAATCAGCAATAATTAACAGAAGTCGTTGAACCGCGAATTTACTTTCAAAATCTTTTCTTAAAGAATTTATTTACTAGCGATTCATCAAGAACATTAACACATTTAATCACACTACGTGAGCGTGGAAGTAGTTGCCAAGGAGTAACTGATGAAAATGAAATTATCTTCAACAAATGGGAATTTTATTCATAAATGCCTTTTCAAAAACAGATTTGAAATTTATAAGCACAAAAGCACCCTCGAAATATCAAGTTACAATTTTATTTAGAGGCAGAAAGAACAATATTGACAGTACGAGCCTTCGGGCTGAGAAGCTTGCTGCTCCCTTTCAACACGGCCGTAGTCACGACCGCTCAACAACAAACTCTGAAAGACTACACTGGTGCAAATCTGCAACACACCAGATTACTTTAAACGAAAAATTTTAACAACCCACACAACACATTAACTATGCACCCCGTAAGAGGGATGAAAATGGTACAAACACTCGCACTAAGGAATTATTTGCCACCGAAAGTGCAATTTGTTTTTAAAAGGACTCTTATGGTGGAAAGGTGGCAACTTTATAGAAATGACTATTTAAATAAAACCCATGAAATTCAGAATTACATAAAATGTACAACATGCTCTACATTACACATATACCGCCTCTTAATATGATAGACAAGATAAAAATATATCTCAGGAATTCGGCTTTTACATCTTAATTCTATAAATTCGTTAACACCGAATCCGACAAACATGACACAGGAAGCTATTAACGTATGGCAGATTAACACGGGGATTACTGAACAACCCGAACCGCTGATTGCTCTAATCCTCTCCAACTCCACAAGGGAAAAACGGACCACCCAATTCACAAATAACCACCTTCCCGCGGGTGGGCAAACGGAGAAGAATGGTGGGACGACCCCAAAACAAAGCGGCTGGTGACCTCACGAAGAAAACAAGTAGAATTTACCAAATAAATGAAACAACATATCTCCAATCACTTAACTTCTAATAAACTGCGATTTCTGGCGAAGACCTGGCGCAGCACCCTCCAACGCTCTCCCGAACCGTCCGCTGCCAGCCGTTTCAACGGACACAGGAAGGCGTGCCGATCTCCCGTCTCACGGCGTCGCAGCTCGCCCGGGCCAGCCCGATGTCATGGTTTCACTGCTGTTGCTCTTGTGTCAACCGCGAAGCCACTACCCTTTTCTATACGGCGCGGCCCACTGGACTCACTTGGTGACCTCACATGGGCCGACGCTGAAGGCGGACAAGTCATCTCGTGTCTCAGTGTGCGACCGACCGACCGACCGATCCAACCACCATTGACCGTTGCCCGAGCAACTCGAGCAGACTGGCGGCCTAACGCGCAGACTCAGATGCAGGAACTCAGCCCCGACCGGGCGACCACTAGCTGAGTTCTGTTACTGGCGGAGTGGCAAGACTCTCATGTTCTGGCTTAAAGTTTGATCCAAACGACAGACATACTCGCACTCCGACGACAGACAGACACTGCCACACAAATGCGAAAGAGAGACAGACCGGCAACTGGTGACGCGAGACTGTCCTAGCCTCACTCCGACTGACCAACTGCCGAGCTGATAGCGCCCCTTAAATGCACGTGAACTGACAACCTTTCCGCTTTCGCACCAGAGGGAAACACCAAAGCTGCGATTGCCACAGCGGCGCCACCTCCAGAAACAGAGGGCGACTGCTTCACACAACGCCCTGCGGCGTGCTCTTCAAAACAGCAACTTTTTATCACGTCCCAGCCGTAATATGTGCAGAAGCTGAAGTTTCATTTAAAAAAAAACGTGTATTTTTGTTCGATTAAGATTTCATAATCCGTAACATGCTGACAGCTTTCTGCCGCAGCTGTAATTATTATGAACTGCTACTGGATCCGAATGCACATATGTTAGGAAAGCTGTTACTTACCGTCTGTATGAACCATTCGAGGGTTGGATTCCCTCTCTTCTTAATCGGAGAGTTTCACTGCCTGGGCTACTCTCAGGGTGCACCTTCGACGTGGAAGATCCCCGCCGTTTCCCTGCCGTATCGTGTGCTTGCCGTCCATACTGCCTGCCGGTGCTCGCCGCCGCCGCCGCCGCCGCCGCCGCTTGGTCGCCGCCTTCCGGTCCTCGCCGCCGGCTCCGCCGCCGCCGTCGCCGCCGCCTGCCGGGGCTCGCCGCCCCCGCCTGGTCGCCGCCTGCCGGTGCTCGTCGCCGCCGCCGCCGCCTGCTGATCGCCGCCGCCGCCGCTGTCGCCGCCTGCCGGGGATCGCCGCCGCCGCCGCCGCCAGCCGGTGCCCGCCGACGCCGCCGGTGCCCGCCGCCGCCGCCGCCGCCGCCGCCATCCTGTGCCCGCCGCCGCCGCCATCCGTTGCCGCTTGGTCGCCGCCATCGCCGCCGTTCTGACCCTGGTCTACGGCCGTCTTCGTCTTCATCCGTCTTCGTCTTTGTCTGTCCCCAGTTTCTGTCCTTTCCTCTTCGTTCTGTTCGTTCTTGTTTCTCTCTCCCGTCATGTCCGCCCCCACCACCACTGTCACTACTACCACCACCGCCATTGTCTATACCTCCCCTTCCGCCGACTCCACCACTGTAACTTGGTGTGCCCAGTCCCACCCCCCTCCTTCCATTCCGCCTCTCCTCACTTTCCCTTCACCCTCTATCTTTGTCGCCACCTCTCCCGCTTCTTCCTCCCGCTCCTCTCGTTCTGATCCCTTCCCCCCACTCCCCCAGCCTGTCACTGCAGCTCCGGCTCGGGTGGTGGCCCGTCGGGCCACTGCCCACGCCCAGCTCTCCCCGTCACCTTCGCCATCACCGCCGCCACTGCCACCGTCATCATCATCGCCGCCGTCGCCTTCGCCTTCACCGTCACCGTCACCATCTCCGGCGCCGACTCCGGCCCCGGGACCTGCCCCTCCCCGCCACATTCCCGTTGTTCCCGTCCCCCACACCTCCTCCTCCGCCGTCAAGCGCCCCTGTGGCACTCCTGCTTCCTCTGCTTCCAAAAAGGCCGCGCCTCGTCCTCCTTCCCCCACCCATGATGCCATGGAAGTCTCCCCGCCTGTCCCTGCCCCCTCATCCTCCTCCTCTCCCCCTTCCTCCTACCGCTACCTCCTCTCCCGCCCTGATCCCTCTCTCCTTGAAGCCCGGAACCTCACCCTCTTCCTTCGCCAGCATTGTCCTGGTGCCCCCATCTCCCTCCTCACTCCTCGCCGAGATTCGGTCCTCATCTCCTCCCCCAGCCCAACCCTCCACACCTACCTCCTTTCCCGCATCCCTGTCACCCGCTTTGGCCCTCATGCCTCTCTCACCCCAGCTCCTTCACCACCTCCCTCCCGCCAACCCCAACCTCCGCGTCGCCCGCCAACTCTCACCGCCGTGATCACTCGGCTTAGTCCAGTGATCACGGAGGAGGAGGTGTTGGCGGAGCTCAACGCGCATCCCCATTTGGAGGTGCGTGCGGTTCGCCGCATACATAACGCTGCCGGCCCCACCCGCCTTATGCGGGTTTTTTCTGAGCACGCCCCCTCCATTGACCGTCTCCTGAAGGAGGGTGCCCTCCTTTTTAACCAGCGGTACAAAGTCGACCCCTCCCATTCCCCTCCTCAATCCCTGCGCTGCCAGAGGTGTCTGCGCTATAACGCGCACCCCACAGCTGAGTGCCGCGAGGCCCCCACCTGCCCGCATTGTCGGCAAGCGCACTTCCTCAGGCAGTGCCCTAACCTCCAATCCCCTCCTTCCTGCAATACCTGCAATCTCCCCCATCCCACCTACTCCCAAAAGTGTAAAGCCCGACCCCCTCCAACCACTCCTGAACTCACCGTCCCTGTCCGTCCCCTGGACGCCCCCACCCCTCCTGGCACTTCCCTTCGTCCCCCCCCCACTGCTGAGGACATCATCAGGTTCCTTACCATCGTCCTCCAGAATGTTCATCCCTTTCAGCGCCCACACACCCTCCAACAGATCTCCCTCGCCGCCCGTTCCATATTCCAACTCAAGATGTACGCCACCTACTCCAACAACCAGGCCCATTTCACCTTCTCCCGCCTCGACACCCTCGTCTAAATCCCTATCATGGCGCGACAGCACCGTATCCTTTTCAACAACATCCGCTCCCTCTCCGCCAAGAAGAACCTCTTCCTGCACACCCTTGCCACCCACCGCGTGGATGCCTTCCTCCTTAATGAAACCTTCCTCCAACCCCACCACACCATTCACACTTTGCCCTACCTCCTCCACCGCTCCGATAATCCCCTCCCAATTGCGCGTGGCGGAGTTGCCATTGGTCACCACCGCCAGATCCCCATTCGGCTCCAACCTCTCCTTCCAAACCCCACCGAACACCTGATCCTTAGTCTCTTCTTGCCCGGCCTTACCGTTACCTGCGCCACCATCTATGTCCGCCCCAACGCTCCTATTCCCTTCGACTTCCTCTCCCACGTCGATCGTAAATTTTCCTCCTACGTGATCGCCGCCGACCTCAACATCCATAGTCGTTCCGCTGCCCAGTTACGGCGGTGGCATCGGTTCCTCTCCACCCTTCAAGGCGACCTCGTCCCCATCCCCCGGCATACCCGTCCTGAATCCAACTCCACTCCTGATGTTATCCTCTCCTCCCCCAACCTCCTTGGCCGCATAACGGTGGATGTCCTGGAGCCTATTGATAGCGACGATCTCCCTGTCCTCCTCACCGTTTCAGACGGTCGTCGCCCTCGCCCCGACCCTCGTACTGACCCTCCCCCTAAGTATGTCCACGACTATTCCCGAGCCGACTGGAATGCCTACCGGGATACCCTTTCCACCCAGGTCGATAGCCACCCTCTCACCTACCACCACCCTGACGATGTCACCCATGCCGCCTCCTTTCTCCAGCAGACCTTGTCTGAGGCCGTGGAGGCCCACGTTCCTACTGTCGCCATCCACCCCCACCGTCCTACCTTACCCCCACAGGCCGTTCTCCTCCTCCGTGAATCCCGTCGTCTCTACCGTGCCTTCCTCCGCACGCGTGACCCGGACACACTACGACGCCACCGGCAACTCCAGCGACACGTTCGTAATTTGCTCGCGGCTAAGAAACGCCGGGACTGGCGACAGACATGCACCCGTTTAAATGCAACCCTACCAGTCAACTCGTCCAAGTTCTGGACGGCCTTCCGTCGCCTTACCGGAACTAAACCCTCCCCCTACTATTCTCTTCTCCACGATGATCACCCCTTCCCTGACACCCTTAGTAAGGCCAATCACTTTGCCTCCTACCTCTCCGATGTCTTCTCCATCCCCGACGATCCCCAGTTCGATTACTCCCTCTTCCCGGATATCCGCGATCGAACTGACACCTCTGTCCCTCCCCTCGCTCCTGGTTTCCAGTACTTGGACAACATTACACACACGGAACTCAATGCCCCTATCACTACACAGGATCTCATTGTTACACTCCGCACCAAACGCAACACCGCTCCTGGTCACGATCGTGTCACCTACCGTCACCTTCGTGAAGCTCCTGTCTCTTTCCTCTCCACCCTGGCCAGGCTCTACAATGTAGTCCTGTCCACCGGTTACTACCCCGACCTGTGGAAAACCTCCCGTATCCTCATGTTCCTTAAACCTGACAAACCGCCGTCCGCCGTCTCCTCCTACCGTCCCATCAGCCTTACCTCGGTTTTCAGCAAGGTCCTGGAATCTATCCTCACCCGTCGCATCCACCAGCATCTCCGCCAGCACCGCCTCCTTCCCGTCACCCAGTGTGGCTTTCGGCCGTCCTTCTCTTCCGACGACCTTCTCCTTCACCTCACTCATCTCCTTTCCGAACAGCTTAATTCCCGTCGCTCCGCAATCTTCCTCTCCCTGGACCTCGAACGTGCATATGACCGCGTATGGCATTCCGGTCTCCTCTTCAAGCTCCAAACCTTCGCCCTTCCCATTAACTACGTCCGTCTGATCGGCTCCTTTCTCTCCCGCCGTCCTTCCTATGTCACCATCCATAACACCGATTCCTACACCTTTCTCCCCTCCGCCGGTGTGCCCCAAGGCTCCGTCCTCTCCCCCCTTCTGTACCTGTTGTACACGGCGGACATGCCGCAGCCGTCACCCCCCGTCCACCTTCTCCAGTTTGCCGATGACACCGCCTTCCTTGCCCTTGCCCCCACCCTACAGCACTCCCAACGCCTTCTCCAATCCCATCTTGACCGGTTCACCGCTTGGTGCAACCAGTGGTTGCTCAAGGTCAATCCTTCCAAAACCCAGGCGATCATTGTAGGCAAAACCACCCCTTCCTTCCGCCTCCTTGATTTCTATCTCACCGTCTATGGCCGTCCCATCGCCCTCACTCCCACCCTTAAGTACCTTGGCGTCACCCTCGATCGTCGCCTCTCCTGGACTCCCCATCTCCCGACAATCCAAGCCAAGGCACGTTCCCGCCTCCGTCTCCTCAAGCTCCTTTCCGGCCGTACGTGGGGTCTGGACCCCTCCACCATCCTCCACACCTATAAATCCTTCATCCGCCCTATCCTTTGTTATGCCCATCCAGCATGGATCTCCGCTCCCCATACCTTTTATAAATCCCTCCAAATCCTTGAACGCCATGCTCTCCGCCTCGCCTATCGCATCCGTCTCCCCTCCCCCACGCGGATCCTCTACGATCTCATCCCCTTCCCCCACCTCCTACTTTTCCTTGAAAGGATACGGATCCTGTACACCTTCCGCAAACTCGATCCTCCTCACCCGCTCGTTTCCCCGATCCTCTCCCACCCCCGCCCGCTGCCGCACCTGTATTCGCACGTCCCACCCGGTCTCCACCTCTCCACCCTCCTTACCCTCTCCCAAGGTGGCTTCCGCCAGCTCCCCCTCCCTGATGATGCCCTCCTCCCTTCCATCTACCCCTCCTACCAACTTTGATCCTCCCGCCCTCCTCCTGTACTTATTCCTCCGTGCACCCTCCCTCCCTCCTCTCCCTTTTCCCTCCCTCCTCCTTTTCTCCCCCCCTCCTCCCCCGGGCCTCCCCTCCCCTGTTCCTCTCCTCCTGCCCCCGACTCCTCAGCCATTGGCATCCTTTTTCTCCCCTCTCCCCCACCTTCCCCCTTCTACCCCTCTTGGCAGGTCCCCGGACTCGCACACGTTACGTGGACATTCGCGTGCCGGAGGTCGCCGCCATCAGTGTTTTGTGTGTTTAGTGTTTAGTGTTTAGTGTTCACCGTCCCCTCCATCGTTCACCAGTGCCATCATCATCTTCCGTGGTTGTGCGTCGTCTCATCAGCTAGCAGTGTGAATTATCGACGAGTGTGAACGGCTCCGTGATTGTCTCTATGTGTCTCCTGTTTTATTGCCCACCGCTCTGTGACTTATGTGTCCTCTCACTGTTTTTGCTGCTTGTGTCTTCTATGGCTGAAGAGCAGCGTGGTGTGCTGCTGACAGCCTGCCTGTTGTACAGGTTTTAAAATAACAATAAAGTAAAAAAAAAAAGTCTGTATGAACTTACCTGCTATCGTCTGGCTTATAGGGGATGCTCCGAAACTTATCGTTCAAACAGATACATGAGGTAGGTAGCATTAAAAGAGACGTATTTCGATAAGGGACATATGGTCTCTGACGTCAACTTGTAATGTTTGGAAACATTTTGGTAGTCGGTCTGACCTCAGCTGTTTAGTCGATCCCGCCCGGAAATACACAGATTCATTTGCAAATGTCACCGCCTTATGACGACGACGGTGATTTCCTTGAGAACACACATATTCCGTCGCATTCATTACCGCCTTGTGGCAACAGTCGTGAATGTGGAGCTCTTTATGTAAGCTGAGACGGAACACACACATCTGGTATACGAATCTCTGGATGGCAAACGGAGAACTACAGTGAAAAAGCAGCGATAGCGCTTTTCCAACCAACGGGTTCCAAATATGGGGACGTCTGCTTCGCCTTTCACCTGCTACGTGAAAAAGACACTTTCCGTGCAAGTATAGTACGCGCGATACAGGTCAGAAGCGAACAGTGTGAATCCCGCAATGGAAGAAGAGACACACTGTGTATAAGTACACGATGTACTGCACACATCCTTGATGTCAGACTTGGCCTCGTGTGGGATGTTTTACGTGACCAGAAACTCCACTCTTTGCATCTCAGCACCGTGCCGGCACTAGCATCTGGAGATTCTCCCCAACGCAGGTTGTTAGCACCATGCTTTTTGCAACAGACTGTCCTGCACCGCTTATATCCGGACGAGTTCTTTGCACCAAAGAGATTTTGTTTACTCGTAAATATTGTTTCAATATCCACAACTCGCTTGTATGAGCACATATGAATCCACTAGATACTCGCTCTCGTCAACAGCGATGAGGTGTTAATGTCTGGACCGGCACTCTTGGTGATAGATTGATCGGATCATACATTCTTCCCCTTCGCCTCAACGAACAGGTACAACGGCTGGAGGCTGTACCTCTGAATATTAGAGAAAGGATATACTTCCAGCACGATGGGGTGCCAGTCCATTTCAGGATTGCTGTGAGGAATCATCTGAAACCCGCCTTCAATAATCGGTGGATCAGCCGAGGTGGGTCTGTGGTCTGACCACCCAGGTCATCTGGCCTCGCGTGTCCTGATTTCTCCCTCTGGGGACATACGAAGCAGCTGGTGTACGAAATAGTTGTGGAAAGAGAAGAAGATCATGTCGATAGAACGCTAGAACTCACATCCCTGCTGGTTCCATTACGGACATGGCAGCAATCTTCGAACGGACACCACCAAGATCAATGGTCCGTCGACGTACTCCGATCAATCAGGCCAAAGGTTCCGCGTTACAGCAGTTCCACTAAGTGCCACTGCTGTAAGTAACATTCTAAATTATCTTCTATCTAAATCGTCCCAAGTATCAGAAATTATCGTCGGAGGCCGCATCTACCATGACTGAATATGTCTCTATCTCCTTTATTAATTTCAACGAACAGTTTCGGAACACCCTGTATAGAGCTGATACAAGGTGCTACGCCTCAAGTAATGTCGCTAAAGTCATCTCCCATTTGTCTCTGCTCGGCTTGTACAGAGTGCTCTAAAATTCCTCTTACGAACTTGTATGACTTGTAGTGGGTACTTAGTAGCAAAACTGGAATGTAGGTCCGAAAATATACCGTTTCCGTGTTACATCCATTTGCTAACATGTTGGTAACGCAATCTTTTACAAGTAATTTATTTTGATGTCACTCTTAGTTTGGTCCATTCTATGTTCAATTGCTCGTGTACTCCTTGCCTGGTTGTCTCCGTCGTGTTGTAGTACGGTCCCTTGCAGTTCTGGTGTGCGGCATCTGCTTGGAGCACCACAGTCGCGCTTGCTGACGGTGAAGGTCGCGCAACTGGAGTGAAAAGGGTATGCCGTTGAGTCGGACGTTGTGGATAAAGATCTTGGTAGAGGTGGCGAACAGCTTCTCCATTACCGTGAGCTTCGCCATACCGAAGCTTCATGTCTGTGTATTCTGCGACCCTGTACTCAACCATGTTGCTCTAACATCCACAGACACGTGAATGGGTGTGCGGTGCTTACATCGGATTGGCTGATGTTATTTGACGTCTGTAACGCGTACAGGTTCCAATTCAAAATACATTGGTAAATCAAAAAATTACGACCACTGCCCACGGCGGCGTTGGTTGGCGGCTGGTGGCGTTGCGGCCCGTGACACGGCAACAAAAGTATGTAAGCGGAGCAGACTCTGACGGTGGATTACCCTAGCGAAGATACGGACCTAGATGTGGAAATCCATTGAGACAAGCGACTTTGAAAAAGTGAAGATTATTGTTAAGCAAAGCCTATGAACGAGCATCTCGAAAACGTCGAAGCTGGTGGAATGTTCACGTGCTATTGTCTTGAGCATCTACGGAAAGAGGTAAAAATACAGTGAGACAACCACTAGGCGCTAAATGACTGGACGTTGACGACTCTTCACAGATCGTAGGTTTCGGAGGATTGTCTGCTCTGTAAAGCAGGATAGATGGTGGTCTGTGGCATCTTTGCCAAAACAGGACAATGCTGGAGCTCGCACAAGTGTTTCGGAGCAAACCGTTCGTCGTATTTTGTTGAACAGGGTGCTCGACAGCAGACCACCACTGCGTGTTCACATGTTGACCCAACGACATCATCAGTACGATTATAGTGGGAACCGGACCGTCGGGATTCGACCGTCGGTCAGTGGAAACGTGTCGGGTCCTCGGGTGACTCACACTTTTGTCTTGTCCACAAACGCCGTCATCGAGGCGAACGGCGGCCCGAAACGTGCAGCGCGCCAACGACGCGGGCTGCTGGAAGCACTATTATGCTGTGGGAGACCTTCTCCTGCGCTTGCATTGCACCCGGCAGCTGCGAACCACATGCATCCGTTCATGCTTTTCCGCCACGGCGATATCATCTTTCAGCAGTATAACTGTCCATGTCTCGGAAATACATGACCTGTGCGTAGACATCTGATACCACATACCTCCACAAACGTGCCAACGAACTTTCGGATCCCTGGGACGCTGAATCAGTGATGTATTACGTTCCAGGGACGGACAAAAAAGCTACACTACTGGCCATTAAAATTGCTGCACCAAGAATAAATACAGATGATAAACGGGTATTCATTGGACAAATATATTATACTAGAACTGACATGTGATTACATTTTCACGCAATTTGGGTGCAAAGATCCTGAGAAATCAGTACAAAGAACAACCACCTCTGGCTGTAATAATGGCCTTGATAAACCTGGGCATTGAGTCAGAGCTTGGATGGCGTGTACAGGTACAGCTGCCCATGCAGTTACAACACGATACCACAGTTCATCAAGAGAAGTGAATGGCGTATTATGACGAGCCAGTTGCTCGGCCACCGTGAGCAGACGTTTTCAGTTGGTGAGAGATCTGGAGAATGTGCTGGGCAGGGCAGGAGAAAGGCCCGTACAGGACCTGCAACATGCGGTCGTGTATTATGCTGCTGAAATGTAGGGTTTCGGAGGGATCGAATGAAGGGTAGAGACACGGGTCGCTACACATCTGAAATGTAACGTCCACTCTTCGAAGTGCCGTCAGTGCGAACAAGAGGTAACCGAGGCGTGTAAACAATGGGACCGCATTCCATCACACCGGGTGATACGCCAGTATGGCGATGACGAATACACGCTTCGAAAGTGCGTTCACCCCGATGTCGCCAAACACCCATGCGACCATCATGATGCTGTAAACAGAACCTGGATTCATCCGAAAAAATTACATTTTGCTATTCGTGCATCCAGGTTCGTCGTTGAGTACACCATCGCAGGCGCTCCTGTCTGTGATCCAACGTCAAAGGTAACCGCAGCCATGGTCTCCGAGCAGATAGTCCATGCTGCTGTAAACGTCGTCGAACTGTTCGTGCGGATGGTTGTTGTCTCGCAAACGTCCCCATCTGTTGACTCAGGGGTCGAGACGTGGCTGCACGATCCGTTACAGCCGTCCAGATAAGATACTTGTCGTCTCGACTGCTAGTGATACGAGGCCGTTGGGATCCAGCACGGCGTTCCGTATACCCTCCTGAACCCACCGATTCTTATTCTGCTAACAGCCATTGGATCTCGACCAACGCGAGCCGTAAAGTCGCTATACGATAAACCGCAATCGCGATAGGCTACAATCCGACCTTTATCAAAGTCGGAAAAGTGATGGCACGCATTTCTTCTGCTTACACGAGGCATCACAACAACGTTTTACCAGGCAACGCCGGTCAACTGCTGTTTGTGTATGAGAAATCGTTAGAAAACTTTCCTCATGTCAGCACGTTGTAGGTGTCACCACCGGCGCCAACCTGTGCGAATGCTGTGAAAAGGTAACCATTTGCATATCACAGCATCTTCTTGCTGTCGGTTAAATTTCGCGTCTGTAGCACGTCATCTTCGTGGTGTAGCAATTTTAATGGCCGGTAGGGTATTAAGCAGAAGGTTATAACGTACTGTCTACTCAGCCCTCTCTATATGTATTAGAAGTACAGGAATTGTGGAGAGGAATTGTGGAGCACACTGTATGCTTTTCTTATTGCTTCACGTACACAAAACGTTACCAGGTGACACTGAATCCGTCGGTCAGCCGTTGATATAATCATGTGTCTGCTTTAGAATTCAAGTGCGTTAGAATCGGATCATCTTTGGTACTGCGGATGTCTCCTTTTTATGACCAGTAATGTAGAAACATTTTGAACGTGTCTCCGTTTTCTTGCAGCGTGAGGCAACGGATATGAAGGACAAGGACATTCCCTGGTCAGACACGGCCCTGTGGCTGGTGGCCCGCGTGCTGGCCCTCGGCGGCTCCTGGCGGCCACCCGGGGTTCCCGGCTTCACCCTGTACCGGATCTGGGTGCTCTTCACGCAGTTCAGCTTCCTCTACGGCCAGGTGCAGGGGGTGTTCTACTTCTGGGGTGACGCCAACAAGGTGATCGAGGACGTGTGCCTCCTGGTCACGACCATCCTGGGCATCATCAAGTTCATCATCTTCGTCGTCAGGCAGGAGGACGTCTTCAAGATCGTGCGCAACATCGACGACCGCAGGCGCGAGCAGAGCGCGCTGGGGAACCCGCGCATAGCGGCCGTCCTGGCCAGGTCGTACAGGTCGGCCACGAGGATCACGGTGCACATGGCCCTCATCGGCGGCTGGCTGCCTGTCGTCTTCGCCATCACGCCGTCCGTCATCCGAGCCTTCGGCGTCGGCCCGCCGGAGCGCGAGCTGCCCGCCACGGCGTGGTACACGGGCAGCGATTCCGTCACCCCCATCTACGAGCTGCTCTCCGTGCTGCAGTACTTCAGCATGCAGTACTCGCACTTCGCCGCCATGTGCATCGACCTCTTCTTCGCGTGCCTCATCATCCACGTTGCTGCCCAGTTGGAAGTCCTCAACGTCAGGATCACCCAAATTCGGGAGGACATCTACCGTAACGGACATGTAAGTGAGTCACCAGCAGGCACCAGGGACGAGGGAACAGAGGAAGATTCCGCATGGAGAGAACTGTGTGAGTGCGTGGAGCACCACAAAGACGTCATAAAGTGAGTATAACCTATGTTGGCCTTCTTCCTCTTGTTGTCTACTGCTGTAATCTGCATTCTACACTCGTTGCCACGAAACTAGACGGATTTTTCTTTAAACTCAGTACCGCCATTAGACTCATCTGACTCTACTCATCTTGACTGAAGATGGTATACTCGGTGATAAAACAAAGCAGTAGGCTTTTACCAGACATATTGACCATTAGACAATGTGTCTAATAGTATATTTTAAATACGACATGGCTCTGGGCACTATGGAACTTAACTGCTGAGGTTTCAGTTTTGGGTTGGCAGCAGAGCCAACACCGTTTTACGAGGGGAGGCCGAAATGCACGCTTTTTAGCTCAAGGAGGCTGGCGTGAGGAGGGAAGGACTATACTGACGTGAGCTCTGGAACATGACAAGGAATTACAATTCAGAAAGCGGACGTAATTAGTTGGATACTTAACTTTAATCCATTAATGATGAACGTCGCTCTTGACGGTACATGAGTCACAATATTATCTATTCAGAAGACATACTAACTGAATATGGCGCCTTGTTAGGTCGTAGCAAATGACGCAGCTGAAGGCTATGTTAAACTGTCGTATCTGCAAATGAGAGCGTATGTAGACAGTGAACCATCGCTAGCAAAGTCAGCTGTACAACTAGGGCGAGTGCTAGGGAGTCTCTCTAGACTAGACCTGCCGTGTGGCGGCACTCAGTCTGCAATCACTGACAGTGGCGACACGCGGGTCCGACGTATACTAACGGACCGTGGCCGATTTAAAGGCTACCACCTAGTAAGTGTGGTGTCTGGCGGTGACACCAAAATCAGTCCCCTAGAACTAAGGACATCACAAACATACATGCCGGAGGCAGGATTCAAGCCTGGGACCGTAGCGGTCGCGCGGTTCCAGGCTGAAGTGCCTAGAACCGCTCGACCACCCCGGCCAGCTTAAATAGGACAGTATGACATCTTAGGCACTGTATAACATTAAAACGATAATGGCAACTTAAAGCCGGAATCATGATCGTGTGAATGTGAAACTGCAGATAAAAAAACAGCCTAATGGCAGTACTGACTTTAAAGAAATACATTATGACTGTGGCCCCACATTATGAAAAAATTATTGGACGGGTTTTGGTCATCTCTTCGACTGACAGCATTGTTAGCGCGTAACGGTTTCTGATGTCAGTAAAAATTCCGGAAATCGTATGATGTATGTCAGTAAACTGCCTAGTAAATGAAGGAGTTATTTCCAGAAGAGTATTCTTTTCAGTCGCTAAAAATGAAAGTAAAAGTTAACGGTACAAGATATTTTAAAGAAAAATTTTTTCTTCAAACTGTGGAAAAGTCCAAAAACACTAAAATATTTAATAAATACATGTCACATAAATTTGATCTTGAAAACATAAATTTAATCCGCCATAAAACATAAAATAACGCAAGAGGTGTGAAACTGGTTTAACTGAATGACGAAAAACGTACAATAACGGCGATTGAAAAAACGTTCAAATTTGTGTGAAATCTTATGGGACTTAACTGCTAAGTTCATCAGTCCCTAAGCTTACACACTACTTAACCTAAATTATCGTACGGGTAAACACACACACCCATGCCCGAGGGAGGACTCGAACCACCGCCGGAACCAGCCGCACCGCCCATGACTGCAGTGCCTAAGACCGCTCGGCTAATCCCGCGCGGCCGGGGATTGAAACAGTAACAACGATGCATTTTCCTGTCCCTAGAGAGAGTGATAATCAGAAAACCTGAGGTAGATTTTGGGAACTGAGAATCACCACGGAAAGTAATTAGTCATCAGGAATCACGTAATGCGAACACATGGACAGTGGCAACGCGACCAAGCTTACCGCCTTAACTTCGATAGATTCATAATTCTGTTTGTTTGTGGTCCAAATAGCGTATTTGCGTCTTAATCAAGGCCGAATTTCACACGAGCACTCTACAGCGAAACATCTTGACTAAAGCCGTTAAATGTACCAGGTGTACAAGTATGGGACCAGTATTTCCCTACAGATGGTGCTAGCCGTCGGTGTAGGGCCCGTGAGACTGCGTCTGCAGCGCCATCTGCTTCCTGTAACGGCTGGTGATGAATGTCAACACACAGTAACCCAAGTTCCATATATCTGCATCTCTTTCAAACCCGTAAATATGTCGAGTTTTGAGCCTACAAACTACTATTTGCAGATTGCATCGGTTTTTCTGGTATCATTTGAAGCAAACTGTTGCAGGATTACATAGAATGCTTGTCGGGGCTTTCGGCGAAAATGCTCTTGGGAAAACACACGGTTTCGAGTGGTTCAAATAATTCGAACATGGTGATTTTGACATGAGAAACGACGAGCGCGGGAAACCACCGAAGAAGTTCAAAGGCAACGAATTGCAAGCTTTATTGGCTAAAGATAATACTCAGACACAAGAGGAACCCGCCGAACAGCTGAATGTGACGCAAAAGTCGTTTCTCTTTGGTTGAAAGCTATGGGAAAGGTACAGAATGTGTGAAAATGGGTTCCGCATGAACTGAATGAAAGACAGCAAGCAAATCGAAAAACCACTTATGAAATGTTGCTCGTCAGATACAAAAGAAAGTTGTTTCTCTGTCAAATAGTGACAGGTGATAAAAATTAATATATTTTGAGAATTCTAAGGGTCGTAAATCACGGGTGAATCCAGGCAAACCATCGACATCCACTGCACGACCAAATCGTTTTGGGAGAATGCAATGCTCTGTGTTTGGTGGCATCAGAAAGGTGTCTTCTATTATGAGATGCTAAACCCTGGTTAAATAGTTAACACTGATTGCTGCCAACAGCAAATGATCGATTTAAATCGAGCATTACTTGAAAAACGAATGGAGTAGGGAAAAAGGCGACATATTTCTCCATGATCACACACGGAAAAACGGGTCGGGGAAACGATCGAGGCGTTCAGTTGGGAAATACTAGGGCATGTGGTTTCTTCTCCGTACTTGGTTCCGTTCGATTATCATCTGTTTGCATAACTGGGAGACGCTCTCGCGGAACAAAGCTTCGATTCCTATGACGATGTACGAAAATGGCTCGCTGATTGGATCGTTTCAAAAAAAGAACCTTTTTTCTGGTGTGGTATTCGCAGCCTGCCGGAGAGATGGGACAAATATACAAATAACAACGCAGATTATTTTGAATAAAATATTGCTTATCAGTTTCAAACAACAGAATTGTAATTATTGCAACCTAATTCCAGTTTCATACTTCTACGTCTGGTATAACTACACGCTGGCAGTTCCCGCACTACTACTGACATATAACTGAATGCTAACAAATGCTGCAACGAAATTGGTCTGGGAGAGTGTCACACCTCAGTTTGGCACAGTGTGCTTCCTCCGATAGAAAAGGTCCTTGTAGCCAACTTCGCACAGTGTGGCAATGGGAAAGGTTGCCACTGCTTTCGGGCAGGAAGGAAGGGAGGTGTAGGTCAGTCTATGCAGCTCGGCCTTCTGGCGGCCAGGAAGGTAACCGTGTGACGGTTGCCAGTTCTGCGTACTTAATGGGTGGAGCTACAAGCCTGGGCGTGACGACAGCTTGAATTTCAAAATAACGGCTCTCCGCTTCTACAGAATTTTTCAGTCCTATGAATTTTCTGAATGAACTGATTGGTGATCATGAAAATTGCTCTTTTGCTAACGCTCGAAAATCTCCTACACAGGTGCACCAAAGGTGATGTCAGATGGGCGCGGAGAAAGTTGGTTTCCGTCCATAAATCAAACGATTACTTTCACTGATTTTTTAGATTAATTCATTTATAGGTCAGTCATTACTGTCACTGAACTCGTCATGTATATATATATATATATATATATATATATATATAACTGGAAGCGTGATTTTTATTTCAACTCACTTTTTTGGTCACGGACTGGACCATGCAGCTGATGTGATTTCTCCACGTGCTTTACACGTATTAGAAAAGGCTCCTGGTTGCAGTAGCTTGTATAATAGCTTTTGGATGGATTTGACGACCGAGATGTTCCGACCCGCTTTGAAACAGGACAGGTCGGAGGATCTCCCAGGACATAGGAATGCCTCAGCATCACGCAGACTGTCCATAGAAGCTCATTTAATTCGTGGCACCGTGATAATGTCATGAACAGTATCACATGAGGATGCAGGATGACCGTGACACATTGTTGCACTGTCAGGTCCCATCAATCACTACTGACCACGACCCGAAATTATATCCGATGACTCCTGCGTCGTGATCCCAGGAGGAACACTGCTGTGCCTCACCAAATCATTGGAAGAACGGCACTTCTCCTCCTGTCGTCTCGGTACCCCCTGACGAAGTTATACTGGGTATGGCAGAACCATGATTCATCACTGAACACAATGCGAAACCATCCATCAGTAGTCCATGCGTCCGAGTCATCGCACAGCTCCAAGCGAAGCTCTTTGTGTTGCGATGTTAACAGCAGCGTATGAATGGGATGGTAATTCCCTGTTCCATCTACAGTACTCTACTACTGATTGCGTGGGATGATGTAGACTGTTGCTGCCAGTCCATTATATATCGTCAGAAGGCACGCGCAGAGGTTGGTTCGGTGCCAAAAATGGCGATGCTCTCTTGAGGTGCTCAGACGTGGTCTAGTGGAGCATTTACATGCTTGGTATCACGTTTCCAAGCAGTCCAACATCAGGCTACTGTTACATCCGATGCACCAAGAATCTTGATAATGCACGATTACACCAGTTGACCAACTGCAGCGTCACTATTGCATTCTTCGTATGCAAATGATTGGGTTTCAATGCACTGTGTCAGGCTGTTCTGTCTGACAGAGTGCACTGAAACCCTATCATTCACATACCTGCCGATGGCATGTATGTGGGGCAAGCTACGTTGACATCCGAAATGTCTTCTTAGTGCTTCACTTTTTTTATCAGGCAGTGTATTTGCATCTTTCAAAGGCTCTTCATCACTGCACCCATCACCTAAAACAGTAGCCTCGGAGTCACGTCAAACGGACTTCTTCCTACGATTTTGCCAAATTCACCTAGATAGGCTTTTTGTACTCGGTACAAACATGCTATAAATGCAATAGAGGGGCAATATCCCTAAATTCCATAATACATTTATGTCCATCTTTACACTGCCTCTACCAATAACACCAGCCAACGGTTAAAATATAATTTTGATGAATTAAATGTTTATCAACAATATCGACCCCGCTGATTACGAAAACGATAATGAAAAACTCGAATTAGTTCTCGTTTCCATGTTGAGGGGAGGTGCCTTTAACCGTATTTTGTTAGCATTCATTGTCGATACCCTCTCATATAGGTTTAGAAATCCTGCTAATGGAAGACAGACCGATGTAATTTGAAACAACAACATCTGTCTGTATTTTGACACTAATATTAGCCCGGGCTCGTAGCAATAAGGAGAAAGCGGAGTAAAAGGGGGGAGAGGAGCATGTTCCATCTACGCGTAGTTTCATTCTGTTACGAGTTGTGTTCTGTTTGTGTGCTGCAAGACGTGCTACTGATGTGCAGTTAGTGTATACCATAACAGACCCATGCCATTTCTTGCATTTTTTCGAATTTGAAAAGAAATTTGCATTTTATAGCGATGTACGGGGGCTAACGGCACCTATGGGCAAAGAGTAGAAAAGTGATCGGTGGAGGTTCTTTATTGACTACTCCAAAGTATGTGTCAAATTTGTGCTACTGCGTAATGGCAACGTGATACCA
Organism: Schistocerca piceifrons; assembly: GCF_021461385.2. Classification (NCBI taxonomy): domain Eukaryota; kingdom Metazoa; phylum Arthropoda; class Insecta; order Orthoptera; family Acrididae; genus Schistocerca; species Schistocerca piceifrons. The sequence continues at coordinate 73,084,648 of NC_060144.1, read as the reverse complement.
TCGAATCCGATTGGGTCTCCACCTTACATGAAAGAAAAGTATGACAGCACGAAACAGTTCAAAAAATGGTTCAAATGGCTTTGAGCACTATGGGCCTTAACTGCTGAGGTCATCAGTTCCCTAGAACTAACTAACCTAAGAACATCACACACATCCATGCCTGAGGCAGGATTCGAACCGGCGACCGTAGCGGTCACGTGGTTCCAGACAGCAGCGCCACCCAGGCCGGCACGAAACAACTGTTATTGCTATTAAACTATGACAACTTTAAATGGCAGGTCACTGGGGATCTGAAAGTCATAGGCATATTACATGGGCTGCAACACGGCTACATCAAATTCCTTTGCTTCTTGTAACTTTGTGAAAGCCACGCCGAAACACTTCGTTATAAAGGAAAGATTGGTCTAAGCGTTAACTACGTAAACCAGCATCTCACAATGTAATGCACAAAGCACGTGTCGAATCCAAGAAGATAATTCTCCATGCTCTTCTTATGAACGTGAACCTAATGACAAACCTCGTTAAGGCCATGGACAAAACTGGGGAGGCATTTCTTTATTTGTGTGAGAAGTTTAAATGCAATTCTTTCACGGCTGAAGGCCTCCAAACAAGAAATCTTAAAAATCAACCAGATAAAAATGCAACTGAAATAGCAAATTATATATAGGTGGAAAGCCTCAAGGGAAAAGTTAGTATACAAACAAACAAGATGCAAAACAGAGGGCTGAAGGCCCACAAAAAAATTTCAACATTTTAAAATAATGTACCATAACCTTTCAAAGGCAGAAGGCCGCAATGTTTTTGCTTAAAGGGTTATTTTAAGAATATAAACAGACAATTAAACACCGGTGAGAAAGAGAGTAAAAACAACGGCACTCAGAGGTCTTCAGGGGGTCGGTCTGTCCTCGTTTACTTATGTGAGACAGGTAGTGAGCCCAACTACACTTGAGCCGTCGGTAACCCAATCTAGGGACAGCCATGGACCGACCGAAAAACGACTTGCTTGCCACCAATCGGTACATGAGAACTCAAACACTAAATGTTACTAATGTAATTATCCAAAATAAAATATGTATATGTATTAAGCTGTCAAAACTACCCACCGTGTTGGACAGCGACAACAGGTGAGGAAAGGACACTGCCCGAAATTACGTTAGTGGCCAGGTCAGGTAACCGGAACTAACGGCCACAAGGCAGCAAATTCCGCTGATGGAGTTGAATTGTACTCAACCAATATAGCTAATTCCACGGCATGGCGGCTAAATTTTAGCAATACAAACACTCGGTGTTGCCCACAGGAAAACTTCCCCAACAGCGAACCACCGAGACAACCCACACAACATGAATGGAGGTGGCTTGGGTACTTAAAACACCACTCAACTTTGACGTCCTGGGTCAGTGAGCTACGAAGCTCGTAGCGATCGGACAGCTCCACACACGCTCCGACACTGCGCAGAGGCCGCCAACGGACCCAGCCGACCGCTCCGCACGGATATATCCTTGCTGATCCGCGCCAACCGACCGACTCCTTTCAGAATGCCTTCAACATCTAAAATAGTCGTCAGTGGAAATAGCGCCAACTACACACGCAACCTGACAAACATTTACACGAAGACCTGAACGATACGCAACAGTAACTAAGCACACACGAAGACAAATCGGGAGTCGATGCGCGCGCACACACACACACACACACACACACACACACACACACACACACACACACACACAGCCGACTCATGAACGATCGGCGAGTCAAAACGCGTCGACCAGTAGGATGACCGACCGACGATCCACCAAGACCGTGGCCCGGCTCAAGTGATGCGTGGCGATAACGGTCGGGCGAGCCATGTGGATGCAGCCTTCACTGCTCCAACCCGACTACACTAGCGCCGCATTCCAACTCCCCGACTGGCAGGTCCGGACTGCATTCCACACGCGTTCCAACTGTCTGGCCGCCCGAACACGCGACTCGAACTCCCTTACGACAAACAACGACCGGGAAGTAATAGCAGGAGCAAAGATACTACGAGAGGGGATATATTGACACGCGCTGCTAGCGCCGGTCACGGTCAGGCAAAGCAGCACCTCAGTGGCAGTAGTAATTTAAGTTAACGTAGTGAGGTGGAAGTACGTTAAAAACAGGGTGTGAAATACATGATGGTGGGAACATGAGGCCGGGCAGTGGCCGAGCGGTTAAAGGCGCTACAGTCTGGAACCGCACGACCGCTACGATCGCAGGTTCGCATCCTGCCTCGGGCATGGATGTGTGTGATGTTCTTAGGTTAGTTAGGTTTAAGTAGCTCTAAGTTCTAGGGGGCTTATGACCACAGCAGTTGAGTCCCATAGTGCTCAGAGCCATTTGAACCATTTTGGGAACATGAGCCACGCACGGCTCAATGCCTTTGTTCAGTGTCAACAATGGAAACTGTAAGGATCCAGTGGCAAATCTCCTGCACTGCTACAACAGACTGGGAAGCAACATGTCTTTAAGTTGCATTTTCTAAATTCTCATTTGGACTTACCTTCTGACAACTCGGGTTCTGTAGCCGACGAGCGCGGACGACTGTTTCACCAGCAAATTTCGGACATGGGTATAAGATACCAGGGAAAGTGGAGTGCGTCGGTGTTAGCCGATTACTGCTGGCCACTAATCAGGGAATCACAAGCAGAAAACTACAAACTCCAGGCAAAGCGGTTAGGAGTTACTGACTTTCCTCTGAGGGATAACAAGAAGGTACATACATGCATAAGCTCATATGGGCAATAACGTAAAGTTCTCTCAAAACGAGAGCTAATCTTGCATTTTCAGTAACATTTTCGTTATTAGCACATCCGAAAGCCTAATGATTAGTTATTTTCATCCTAGTTACAGAAAAAAGTAAATTTTAGTTTACTACTTCAACTGATGTCTTCAAGAGGCGAATAAAGGACGTTTCCGAGACTTCGCATTCAATTTCGTGTTGCAGTTGGTCAAATGTCTTTCCTTGAAACAGCTGCTTAATTTTATAACAAACCTCGCAGATTATATATTTGCATCTGTTCGTGTTATGTGTTCTGCAACAGAGAACAAATATCACCAGGAATCAAATTATACGTAAAATAATAATTGTGGTAAAGTAGATGTATTAGTTTCCATTACTTGTTTTCTCCATTCCATTTATTTCGACTTCTTTGTTGGTTCAACAGCTAGAAGTATGCGTTGAAATTAATTGTTGGAGGGCCTTATGTTTCACATAGAACATTTAATTTTCTTATTATGAGACGTTACAGTTTCAACATTCAGATATCTATCAGGCTCAAAATACGACATGACACACACAGTACAACAACTTACCGCCCGATCCATACAGTAGCAACTCCTCGCATCCGCTTGCCACGGTGAACAGATATAATGCATGTGTGAAAGAAATTCTTTCACACAACGAATGAGTTACTCATGAATGATCTTTTAAATGGAATTAATGTTGAGTAAATAAATTTGGAAATATATCTAATAATATGAAGGAATTAAAAGTTTTGAAAAATTAGAAAATTAATATTTATGTGTGCTAGATACATGTACAAGAATGCATATTCTGTATAGATGTATGCAAAACTACTTTACTGTTGTTACTAAAGCTATACCGAACGCGAAATTACAATTCCGACCTTGTGTTTATCGTTTGGTAAATTTATGGAATATAATGAATGATACATTTCTTTTCATATATCGACAAGTAATATGTGTAGCACATGGAGAATTATTGACCACTTGCATTTCGTTGAGCACAGACTTTATTGTCCATAATATAATTTTCTTCATTGTAGTATTGAAACACAGTTCTCAAGACAACTTCTTTACTAAAATAGTCCGTTTCAGTTAATCTGCGTACCTGTTTATATCGCTTCCATGATGAATAGAAGACGACACACACACACGCGCACATACAGCCTCTGAAAAAGTTGCGATACAACTAACACAATGAACTGTTCTATCTCAGACTCTATAGCATTCGGCAGCCAATTTCCGCTCGTCTACAAAGTTAATGTTCTGTCTAGCTTCTTCATCATGAGAGGGTTTGTTGAAATCTTCAAGTTGTTAGCTGCGCTGGATTAGCCGAGCGGTCTAGGGCGCTGCAGTCATGGACTGTGCGGCTGGTCCCGGCGGAGGTTCGAGTCCTCCCTCGGGCATGGGTGTGTGTGTGTTTGTCCTTAGGATAATTTCGGTTAAGTAGTGTTAAGCTTAGGGACTGATGACCATAGCAGTTAAGTCCCATAAGATTTCACACACACAGCGACGAAGTGGGGTGACGCATTAGCGGCAGACAATAGCCTGGTTTCCAGATGGCGACTAGACATCAGAACGGAAAACAGGTAACACGAATAGCGCCCTGTGGAGAGACGTGAATCAAACAAAATTTTTCCAAGACGCTATTGTTGTGGCCTTCACTACGTAACTAGTCTGATGAGCTCCCCAAGCTCTCCATCCCCTGCAGTAATTTTCTTTCCTCCATATACAAATGGTCCATTATTACATGCCACAGGCTATGCTGCCTTCTGTTAGTCAGGTTGTGCAGCAAATTTCTCTTTCCCCAATTCAGCTGAGTATGTCCTCACTTGTTACTCGAACTATCGCTCTAAGCCTCACCACTCGCGTGTAATACTGTATTTCAAAAGCTTCCCCTCCTCTAGTTTGAACTGTTTGTAAATGTGTGTTCCTTGCTTTTGACAGTATGCATATCACGTCTAACTCAACCACACTGAGTTATTGTGCTACCAAGATACAAAAACACCTCTGTTAGTACATATTTCTCATTTCTTGATTTGATTTCCTCAGGATTGCCTCATTTATTTCGTCTAAATTTCACTACCTTTGGTCTACATTTGGTGTTTTTCTCCTATACCTCTTTTTAAGACTTTTCATTTCTTCCAACCGCTATCTGAAGTACTTTCTCCGTCCTGACAGAAAACGTAACGTTTATATTACTTCTTCCTGAATACTTCATCTGACACCCTTCGCAACTACTGCCTTTTCCCATGTCCCGTGCCGTATAACTGAAGTCTGGTTTCTGTGCCAGTTGCAGATAACTGTTCAGTAAAATAATTCTTGCAGTATTGTATATCCCATGTCGTCTTCTTTTATTTTCTCTTCCGTTACAGTGATGATGTTTTCAAGTTCAACGCACTCGTAAGAGATTTTAGACCTCGCTGTTGAGCAGCCAATCAGTGAGACGGGCCTGGAAGTGGGTGCATTGACACAAACATGGCCCAGGCAAATAACTGTCACTCTAAAGAGCGCTGGTAGTAATTAAATTGGATGAGTGTCGTAGTTTCAGTTCCTGTCGCGGTCTAGGTTTCAAATGGTTCAAATGCCTCTGAGCACTATGGGGCTTAACAGCTGAGGTCATCAGTCCCCTAGAACTTAGAACTACTTAAACCTAACTAACCTGACTAACCATCACACACATCCATGCCCGAGGCAGGATTCGAACCTGCGACCGTAGCGGTAGCGCGGTTCGACTGAAGCGCCTAGAACCGCTCGGTCACACGGACCGGCGAAATTTAGGGATAGCGTCTTTGATCAGTAAGCAAAACATTCTTGTTCCCAGGTTCGACTTCAGCTATTGCTTTAATTTGAGTACAAGCGGCGTACAATAGAGGCGGAGAACTTCTGGCGCATGATGAGACCCTTGTTCTGGCAACGGCATTATCAGTTAACTCGGACACGCTGAGAGAGGGCAAGGCCATCCTCTTACCCTCGGAGTGGGAATCTATGAAAGGTGGAAGAATCAACAATGGTCAACGGTATGAGGAGGCAAACGGCAATGGAAACTACTGCATTAAAATCATTTAATGTGTCTACTCATTACCTTTGTCCTGTAATTGTAAGAGTGTCTCGCCATTGCCTAAAGATTCAGAATTAGTCCCCTCCGCCACAGTGTGCGGTGTTGGCTGTGGAGGGGTGCGAGGGGAGGGGTGAGAAGGAAGATTCAATAACCAAAGGAAGGATAATATTGTACGAGTCCAAGTGTGGAATGTCAGATGTTTGAACGTGGTGGTGAACTGAGGAAATCTCGAAAGACCCAATGCAAAGTTCCAATCTAGATATTAAAGAGGTCAGTGAAGTGAAATAGCAAAACGGTAACGATTTATGGTCAGAAAATATTGTGTAATGTCAAAAGCAGCTGAAAATGATATAACTGGTGCAGGACCCGGTTAAGAAGTGGATGGTAGCGCAGAGAGTGAATTACTTTGAACCATTCACGGATGGGATTAATATCATCATAATCGAAAGGTAACCAACACCAACAACAATAACTGAAGTTTACATGACGACATCTCAACCACAAGAAGAAGAGAGTGTGCAAGTAGATGAGGATTCTGAACGTGTAATTCAGTATGTAAAGGGGATTGAATATCTTCTAATCATGAGTGATTGCAACACTGTTGTAGGTGATGGAACAGAAGGCAGGTGTACAGGGACTTGGTAATAGAAATTAGAGAAGAGAAAGACTAATAGCGCTCTGCAGTATACCTCTCCTGAAAATGGCATATACACTGCTCACAATAAGCGGAGGAGGTGGAAATACGCTTTGGAAACACCTAGAGCCTCAGGAAGCTACCAGTTGGTCTGCATCATTGTGAGACAAAGGTACCGAAATCAGATACCGCATTGTAAGACGCGCCCTGGACCAGATACGCACTCGAATTACAATTTAATAGTGGTGAGTAGGCCGGCGTATAAGAAACACCTTGGGAAGAATAAATATGGAAAAAATTGGGATACTGAAGTAGAGGAATGATGACGTACGACTGAAGTTCACTAATTCTCTGGACATTGCGATAATTAAAACCTCGGCTTAGCTTTAGAGGAGTGGCTATCTCTAACTTGGACAGATAAATATAGGTGTAAGGAAGATAACTTCGAAGAAACGTTGGATGACAGAGGATGTACTTCAACTAGTCGACGAAAGTTGGAAGTACACACATCCGCAAGAAGGCACAAAAATGCAGCAACGAACGGCACTTAGGAACGATACAAATAGGAAGTGTACATTAGCCAAGGTGACGTAACTGAAAGAAAAACGCGAAGAAAGAAAAAGAGAAATAATTGTCGGAAGGACACACTCAGCTTATAAGAAAGCCAAAGCCACCTCTGGTAAAATGAAAAGTAAAGGATTCATCACTAACAAGAAGTGGTTACGTAGGCCTTCCCGGCGTAATAAGTCATGAAAGTCTCTTCGGGTTTGCTGCCGAAACCTAAAATCAACTTGACTCGATATTTCGGCGACCCAACTGGTCGCCATCTTCAGGAAAATGCTGCTTCTGCTGATGAGTCCCGCTGAGAACTGACGCCAGGCTGCAAATCGACGTCCTATATAGGCCACCGTTCAGTACACGGCGCATGCGCCGCCCATCACGGTTTCTGCCTTCCGAAACAGGGAGGTGGCGCCGCCCTTAGTGAAACACTGCTGGCAACGATATATCGCAATCAAGGCCGCACCGAAGAACGTTCAGTTTTGATGTGAGGAAATACAGGATTCCACGTTTTACTAAGAGGAAACCCATTGTCTCTGTTGATTAAATTATCAGCCAACCTAATTTCAATCGCCTCTTTATAGACACTGTTCCAAAAACCGGAAATGTTGGCAACCACAATAGTTTCCTCAAATTTCATTTTGTGTTCCTCAACTAGGCAGTGTTCTGCTACCGCCGATTTTTCCGGCTGTTGTAGCCTCGTATGACGGCGATGTTCGACACACCTGTCATGCACCGTGCGAATAGAACGGCCAACGGAAGCTTTCCCACATTGATGTTTGGCGGTGGGTTGATGATTCAATGTGTGCGCTATCAGATTGGGCACATAGGAGCGCCGTTACCAGACAGTCCTCGAAATTTGAACGGCTTCTTTCTCGTTCTACAGCATCAGACGTGGATAAATGTTAGCGTACTGTGATTAATCTCTCTAACAAGGCGTTGGATGGGTCCACAGTGTCGGTATTGGAGAAAGGTTTAAATTTTTCGCCCACTCCCAAGAGACGTCCTGACGTCCTGTCACAGAGTTCATATGCTCTGTAGAACAAACAGTACACAGCCTACCCGAGGATCAAGCAGAGGAAATAAGGCAAAAAGTGTCGCACACATTACGTCGGGCTCGACCACCGAGGGAAAACATCTCTTCCGCAGAGAGAGCAGCCATTCGTTCCCTTAAGAATGATGATGAGGTAGTAGTTTTACCAGCTGACAAGGGGAATGCCACTGTTGTAATGACGCGGGATGATTAGTTCCTAAAACTGGATTTACTTCTCAACGACCCGGCGTACAGAAGACTATCTAATGACCCCACAGAAAGGACCAAACGTAAGACACTTTCACTGTTGAAAAAGTTCGTTGTCAGATAATTTACTTAAGAAACTTCATCCTGGTGCTGCCGTTCTGCGTGGGTTGTATGGTCTGCCGAAGTTGCATAAGGAAAGGGTTCTTCTACGCCCTATTGTTAGTAATTTGGGTGCACCCACTTATAACCTGGCAAAGTATTTATCATCTGCTCTCAGTCCATTTGTTGGCAAGTGTGAACACCATATATCCAGTTCGGTGGATTTTATTCGACGATTGGTATCTTTGAAGTTGGGTCCTTCAGATCTGTTAGTGAGTTTCGATGTGGTATCCCTATTTACACGAGTTCCTCTGGAAGAGTCTTAGTTTGATCAGTGAAAAACTGGATGAAGAGCTGGTGAAGCTTTGTCGTCATGTGCTGACCTCCATGTATTTTTTTTTTAACGGTAACATTTTTGAACAGAATGACGGAGTGGCTATGGGTAGTCCTTTGTCAGCCATAGTCGCCAATTTATTTATGGAGGACTTCGAGGACATTGCACTGAGGACTTCAGCTTTGCAAACAACGTAATTCTGGAGATACGTGGACGATAGGTTCTTCGTCTGGCCGCATGGACGTGATGCTCTTAACAGCTTTTTGGACCCATCCCCGTATCAAATTTACTATGGAGGTTGAAAATGATGGGATGCTTCCATTTTTAGACGTAATGGTTTATAAAAAACCAGATGGAACTTAGGGACACAGTGTTCACCGAAAGCCGACACACACATACTGATATCTGCATCCTAAGAGTTGTCATCCACCACACCAACGTAGTGGCGTCCTTAGGACTTTGGTACGGAGAGCATACGCCATTTCCAACGCAGACAGCGTAACCCAAGAACTTGAGAATTTGATGACTGTTTTTAAGGAAAATGGATGCACCGAGAAGCAGATTCGTCGGGCTATGGTGTTTGGACCATCTCCGGAGGTGTACGAAGAGGAACATAGATCTGTGGCCATTCCTCCTTATGCTGGAGGCTTATCGTTTAAGATTGGACGAATTTTAAAGAATTTTAACATTAAGAGTGTGTTCCGTCCACCTTCTAAGATTAGGGCTCTGCTCGGCTCTGTGAAGGATGATTTGGGGCTTAGGAAACCCGGGGTGTATTAAATTCCGTGTCAATGTGGGAAAGCTTACGTTGGCCGTTCTATTCGCACAGTGCATGACAGGTGTGTGGAACATCGCCGTCATACGAGGCTTAACAGCCGGAAAAATCGGCGGTAGCAGAACACTGCCTAGTTGAGGAACACAAAATGAAATTTGAGGAAACTGTTGTGGTTGCCAACATTTCCGGTTTTTGGAACAGTGTCTATAAAGAGGCGATTGAAATTAGGTTGGCTGATAATTTAATCAACAGAGACAATGGGTTTCCTCTTAGCAAAACGTGGAATCCTGTATTTCCTCACATCAAAACTGAACGTTCTTCCGTGCGGCCTTGATTGCGATATTTGGTTGCCAGCAGTGTTTCACTAAGGGCGGCGCCACCTCCCTGTTTCGGAAGGCAGAAACCGTGATGGGTGGCGCATACGCCATGTACTGAACGGTGGCCTATATAGGACTTCGATTTGCAGCCTGGCGTCAGTTCTCAGCGGGACTCATCAGCAGATGCAGCATTTTCCTGGAGATGGCGACCAGTTGGATCGCCGAAATATCGAGTCAAGTTGATTTTAGGATCCAGCGGCAAATCCGAAGAGACTTTCATGACTAACAAGAAGTGTTCAAGAATTCCACTGTTAAATGCAGAGAAGAGAGCGGAGAGTTGGAAACAGTACAATGAAGACCTTTCACGGATGCGTGGGGGGAGGGGGGGGGGGGGGAGGAACAGTCTGAGAAAGAAATGGGAGTATATATGGAAGACACTTTCGACTCGGTATTAAATCAAGTGATTAACAAAGGTTGGGAAGTCTTGCGATGAAATAATGCCGAAGATATAGATACAATACTTCCTACACTTCTATAGTCAGTGGGCTAGGTGGCAACCATACGGCTATTGAAGTTCGTGTGAAGAATGGAGATGTACCATGAGACTTTAGGAAAAATATCATCCATGCAATCCCGAAGAGAGCAAGTGGGATACGTACGAAAGCTGTAGTACAGCCAGCTCAGCAGTTCATTCAGCAAAGTTGTTGTCAAGAATAATATACAGAAGAATGAAAACAGTGAAGATCTTCTGGATGACGATCAGTTTGGCTTTAGGAAAGCATTAGGCACCAGAGAGGCAGTTTTTACGTTGCGATTGATAACAGAAGCAAGACTGAAGAAAATTCGAGATGCCTTCATAAGATTTTGAGACCTAGAAAAAACGTTAGACTGTGAAAAACGGAGCAAGATATTCGAAACTTTTACAAATATAAGTGTAAACTACAGGGAAAGATGTGTAATATACAATATATATAAAGACAGAGTAGGAATAGTAATAGTAATAATAATAACAATAACAATAATGGAAGACAAAGAACGAGGTTTTTGGATGAAAAAGGGTTTAGGACCGGGATCCAGCATTTTCCTCCATTGTTTAATCTCTAATTCTAAGCCGACCGCGGTGGTCCCGCGGTTCTAGGCGCGCAGTCCGGATCCGCGTGATAGCTACGGTCGCAGGTTCGAATCCTGCCTCGGGCTTGGATGTGTGTGATGTCCTTAGGTTAGTTAGGTTTAAGTAGTTCTAAGTTCTAGGGGACTGATGACCACAGCTGTTAAGTCCCATTGTGCTCAGAGCCATTTGAACCATTTTTTTCCTAATTCTAAAAGCTGCAATAGAAATTAAAAAAATGTTTGGGGAGTGGGATTAAAATTCTGGGTGCCAAAATATTAAAGAAAACCACTGCCAAAGCACTGCTACACACAGTGCAAGCGAAAAATGTACTACAGGACATACCGAACTGAGCCGTGCGCGGTTCGCGGCCACGCCGTTTATTGCTCGTCATCTTGTTTTTATGGTTCTGTCTCTTCGTTTTTTCTTTTAATTCGATTTACTGGCGTCACTAGGTTGCTAGTTTGCTTGTCCGTGAGTGGCAGCAGCAGCGCTTATCTATAAGTGCACTGTCCTACTATCTCTGGAACGACCGCTAGTATTTCCAGGTCGTTGTGTGTCGGGACTTCAGTCAGGACGGTGCGGCAGTGAGGTTCGGACAGCCAGTACTCGCCGACGGCTGGGGACACACATGCTCTGTCCGACGGAAGGAGATTGGAGCGGGACGACCGTTAGTCCGTCGTTCGATTGCTCGTCTCATCAGACGACATGTATTGGGTCTTTTGACCGTTTCTGGGCATCGTCAGTTGGTCATCTTGCCGGACGTGGGTTGGTTTCTTCCTCGTGTAGAGATATCGTCTCCGATGGGCAGGAGTTACCTCTGCATGGGTGGGTCCGAGCCAGTGTGCACGGGTCGCCGTGTCTCCGAGTTCCGAACGGACGTGGAGTTGAATCGGTTTGGAGCTGGAGTCAACTTCGGACGCCCAAGACTCGCCGGACCGTTGCCGGCACACGTAACTTCAGTGGGAACGACCGGGGTTGGTCGTTCTGTCAGTCGTCTCATCGGACGACCTGTATTTGGTCGCCGACCGCTTGTGGAAGCTCTGTGGTGTAGAATGGATCGTCCTTGTTGTTTCACAGTGATTGCTGTTACTATTGTTCGAGTTCTTGTGCAAGTGTGTTTACGTGGAACTGCGTGTAGCTTCTGTTATTCCCATTGAGCACATGAATGCTGTCTGCGTACTGGAGTAGACTGAGGGAATTGATTAGGTTGTTGGTTGATTCTTCAGGCGTCAGTAGGTCGTGTTTCCACCCTATTATTTAGTGTTACGCTTGGCTGCCGGTCTCACCTGAACTGTTGTTAGGGTTTCCTCCCCAGGACGACCATTGGGGCACTTCTGAGCACCACTGTTTGTTGTTAGTAAGTGGCATTTTCTTCGGTCGCAGGTACTGTGTATTAATTTTGTTCGTTCTATGTTTAGTATATGGCTTTCAGTCAAATTTCGTGTAAGGTATTTTTAGATTAGGCCATCAGCCGTGGTTTATTTGCTCTGTATTTAAGCCTTCAGCCGCGTTTGTTTTAAAATCTTTGGCGTTCAGCCGTAATATGTAAATCACTGCCTGCAAAGTTTCTCTTTAATTATCTTGAATTCTTATCTTAAGGTTTGTTTTTAACTTTTTGAATAATTGTTTGGGCTTTCAGCCTTCAAGATTTTTCAAGTCCTCTTAAGATGGTTTTCTGTTGTACTGTGAAAATGCTTGTCTTTAAGGTTCCCTTTTATTAGGTTGAAATATTATTGGCCTTTCAGCCGAGGAATTAATTTAAATTTTCCTTAATATGGCCTTTAGGCGAAATCTGTAAATGCTCGCCTTTTAACGAATTTTCCGCTGCTGATCTGAAATATTATTTGGGCCTTTAGACGAGAAGATATTTTATTTAACATAAGGCCTTCAGCCGTTTGTCTAAATATTTGTGTTTTAAATGTAATTATTTAAACTTTATTAATGAGAAGTTATTTGGACCCTCAGCCGTGAATTGATCCTTGTTGTTTTAAAGAGAAAACTGTGCATTGTGTTTTGGAGGAACAAAGTTGTGTATTCTTGTGCAACTAACAGTAACTGATCTTGGCCCCTTTCCACAACCTGATCCGCTTTGTCCTGCGAATCTGGATTTCACGAACGAAATGGACATTCCAATGAACATAAAATGTGGACTGATGGTAAAGCAAAAAAAAAAAAAAAAAAATAGTGATGAGGAGTAACAGAAATGAGATTAATAATAAAATTAACCACAAAGTAGACGACGTTATGGAATGCGGTTTCGTTGGAAGCAAAATGCGTACGACGGACGAAGCAAGGACGCCATAGAAAGCAGACTAGCACAGTAAAAGACGGCCAAAACAAGTCTACTAGTTTCAAACATAGCCGAAGAAGAATTTTCGATCAATGTTAGTGTGGGCAAAGAACTTTATGGAAGTGAATCGTGGACTGTGGAGGACGCTGAGAAGAAGGGAATACAAGTTTTTGAGGTGTGGTGATAGCAGGATGCGGAAAACTAGATGGACTGATAAGACAAGAAATCTCAAGGTTCACCGCAGATTCGTCGAATGTACAAACATACGTGTAAACACTGACAAGAAGTAGGAACAGGAGGTTGAGACATGTGCTCAGTCAAGAGGGAGGTGTACAGGGTAAAGCTGTAGTCTGTGACTGGATTAAACCCAACAAGTAACTGACGGCTTTCAGAATGAGATTTTTTCTCTGCAGCGGAGTGTGAGCTGATATGAAACTTTCTGGCAGATTAAAACTGTGTGCTGAATGTTTAATTAGAGGAACGTCTCTTCTGGATGATAATATGACCACGGCGTTTCGTCTTAGCAAGACAGTGGTCCACCAATAGAACCAGCCGAAGATACTTCATAACCAGAAGCATACCTGTAGCCCCAATTTTTCTCCCATACAGATATTACCGGTGTTTAAATGACTGGGGTCGAATTTGAGAAGAGCATAGCGCTAATCCTTATCCAGCCACGAAAATTACATGGTTCTTCTAGATTATGCCAAACAAATTCCAAGATGGTTCGTCTGAAACGAAAGTATCTGTTACCGTTTCCGTTCTCGACCCAACTGAACTCATGTTTTGTCAGTCTTAAATCACTTTATCAAGTGTATGAAACTACACAAGGCGTATTCCTTCATACCCTGATTGATTAGCAGGGTATTCTCGAATATTTATAATCTGAAAACAGTATTCTGTCAGCATTGTTCGTATTTATATTTATTACTCTTATTAATGCGGGAACGATTTGAATAATTTGTTTCACATGGTTGCAAGGCTTTCATAAATACAGAACTGATTATATCTCTGAAAAATAAATGCATACTGGTACTGTAATTAAAAGTTATACAGCGATTACCGGAGTATAGTGTAATAAACTGTTATAAAATAAACGAAATTGCTTTAAAGATAAACTGCCTTTGTGGGGAGATAATTTTATCTTCCCGTAGAGTAAGTGCTGTTATCCTATTATTTAGGAAAATGATTGTTATACTTACATATGTGTTTGTATACTGTACCTTCTTTACTTAACCTTCTGTTTTAATTCTCTTGCAGGTTAGTAGGCGACTTGGAGGGCTTAGCAAATATTGTTATTCTTTCCCAATTCATGGGAGCCACAATTATCATCTGTGTGACGTTATTCGTAATTACAACTGTAAGTGTTCTTTTTTTCTTGTAGGTGTAGATACTGTATCTTTTACATAACGATCATGTAGAGGTGCAAACACAACGGCAACCTTTCTAACTTTCTTTTGTTCTTACTATAATTATATATTGTAAATTTCTCTCTGTGCAGAGCAAACAACACTTCGCTGCCCTGGTGAAACTAGATGGGTACCTTGTGGTAGTCGTCTACGAAATATTCATGTACTGCTGGTTCGGTGACGATATTATGTACCAGGTAGAACTGCTCATTTACTTTTTGTCGCATTTATGTGTTTGGACTTACTGACGAGACATGATGATGGTACATCCAGTTGCCAGCAAATTTTGGCGAACAGTTTGGCGTCTTGTAATGTTTACTCATGATTCCTCAATCTGAATAGCTACAAAAAGTTCTCTTTTTATCCCATATCGCGGGAAATTCTTGTCATTCGTCGCAAATTCTAAGATTAGTGTTGCACGACATAACTATTTTACTAAAATGGCTGATCAGTTTGTCTCTGAACAATGAATTTACTCCGCTTCCGGTGTGCGCCCACTGTAACTGTTGAATTTTTACTGGAAACAAAATTTAAAACCAAGCAAACAACAAACACACTAAACCTTAAATGGAGGTTGAAGTCTGCACTGCTAACTGAGGTAAAAGTGCATTTTTCTCCTCTTCCCCTAATGACGTTATCAGGTGTTTGATATGATTTAATAATGGGGATCGTTGGTTTATTATGAAGGCTTGATGTTATCTGTAGTCTTACTGAACACAGTCGTATTCAGGAAACTATAAAAAAAAACTCAGGTACATAAACTATTTTTTCTGTAAGTGGAATCTCCTACTAAAAATAGAGGAAGAAAATATTTGGCTACAAATGACCACTTTATTAAACGAAATCACTGCAACGAAAACTTGTTGCAACAGATAAAATATGGCGAAGAAAGTCGAGTAGCAGAATACGACAGAATATTTCTCTCTCGTAACTCAAGAACGCACAAACTGTGATAACAATGGTTGTAATGACTGAAGCAGAAAACGTTGCGCAGAAAATTTTTCATCACTAATGTAAAAATAAGCGTTATCCTTCAATTATCTAGGCTTAGTTCAGGTGTGTATATCTTCCATGAGTCATATTTCCGATATCTCTGTGATGTAAACGTGGAAATTACTTCACAAATGTAATAAACTTTAAATGTAAATACTGCTACAATGTAACAACTGACATTTTCTTATGCACATTGACAATTTCTAACTCATCTACAGAGAACGTAAGCATCCAAAAATTTTTCCTGTGATTGGCGTGGGAGGGTCCAAGACTAAAAATTGGCCATTTTTTAAAATAAATGAGCTGGTTAGTGTCGAAACTTGTATTTCTATAGGAGCTAAGTTTTATAGTTGACACAAGATATTATATGATAGGCAGTTGACGGTTATCCAGCTGTGTATAAGGACTGTGCTCCAAGTCATAGGGGGCGGGGGGGGGGGGGGGGGGGGAGAAACCCCCCTCTTCCCTTCCCATTCTTTGTGGATGTCCATGACGGTACAGAATTTTTGTCATGTAAAACGAAATTGAATTTGTATTTAAATTGGTTTGACACTGGGATACATTAGTATATCAATACTGCTGGCATGATATTCAAAAGTGGGAGAAGGTCTGGTGAGAAACCCTAATGCTTGTTCTTGCTGGTGGGAGATTCATATATACTACAGGAAATTACTGGCAGTAAATTTTTAAAAATCCCTTGAAACAGTCAGTCACGGACCATTGTCTTATTAGCAAATAAAATGAGACAACCAATACCAGCCCAGGTTTTTACCATGCAATAAATTGAAACGTTCCAATATTTTACTCGCCATTAAAACGAAACAGCCTATCCCCAGTTTTATTCACCGCATCTCCCATTTCTCAAGGAGAATAGTTCAATCATCGAACCACACTTGTTGCAAGGCACAATCGACGTTAAAATTAACGATTTCCATGTCAAAAAGTGCAGAAAATGTAAGCACAAACATTACTTACACCAGTTTTATAACCATGTCTAAACAGTAATACTTCGGAGTTCCACCTAGGCCTAAATAATGCTATGTACAAAAATATATTATGTATCAAAATTATGTGAGCAAACACATAAGGTCATGTCAATATTATTAGCATCTATAAGTTGTTCCTGTGTTCTATAAAACACATATTAGCTTAACTAATGATTGAGACCCTGGAAGAGTGCTATTAATGTGTAACCTACACTTAACGTCTAAAACATCACTATGGACTCTCAAGTTTGATGCAGTAACCTTATTTCCATCTACAAATTGTTTCATTGCAGTCTGAAATGCTTATAGATGACAATGAAATAATAATTGACAGTTCATCCACACCTAAAACAGACTGTGTTACTGATAAACAAATACCAACAGATCAAGCACCATTTCAACAGGAAGGAAGGTAATGCGTCAAGAAAACGATAATAAGGGTTGCTGAATAAATAATGTAGTTTTGTTTCCCTTTCGTTTTGAATTTTTATGTGGCATCATTAATTACAGGCATTTTTTTCTGATCATTTAGCACAACAAACCATAACACAGATGGGGCCGTTTGACGAGGTCATCAGTGCATTGTACCGCTGAAACTACGTATATTCTTAATACACAAGAGTAATTTCGTAACGTTCCAGATTCGAAATTTAAACATCATATACTCGAAGGAAAATATGGAAATGGTCCACAAAGGGGGAAAAGGTCAACAGCTTGAAAGGGCGACATTTCCACAGTAGTAAAATTGTTTATCAAAGTACATAATGCATCTAAATGCAAACCTCATGCAGGTTCTGTATCACAGTACGCAAGACTAACTACAGATCTCTCATCACATGCTACATTTAGGTATTTACACCGAAACAAAGTGTCTGCATTATTAAAAAAAAAAAAGCACGTAAAACCTTAGAGTTTGAAACACACAACACTGTATTGTCATAATTTAACTATTCCATAGTTACTGTAATCGTAAATCCAGGCAGATTGTAGCGCAGCGGTTAGGCATTTGTTTTGTTTTGGTACATCAGTGGCACTTGTCTGTCTAGTAGGCTCTCAGAGACCAGTGTGGCCTCAGCTCCCAGTTGGTCACATCGACAGCGCAGAAAGATACGTATATAGTTTCTTTTCTGTGTTTACTTCGTAGATTCTTACTTAAATTGCGTGTGGGTTTCGTATAGGAGGTGTAATTTCGTGTTTAATTACTGTAACCGTAAATTCAGGCAGATTGTAGTGCAGTCGTTAGGCATTTGTACAGGTTAGTTCATACATTCTTTGCGTGTTTCCCTTGCTTTATCTAGGCACGGACTCGTGCTTCAGTAACTGTTGTTCAACATCGATTAGAATGGACAGGCACTGTGATTGCGGTCGCGCAGCTTGAGGCTGTTGCCAATGGGCACCACTGTGGGGAACCGGACGTGGGTATCACGGGGATGTCAACCTCATCCCGTCTGTCCCCAGATCGGTCAGCTGCTGTGATTGCCCCGGTTGCTGCCCGTAGTGGGGCTGAACACTCGCCTGTGGTTGATTGGGAGGTCGTTCCAAGGCGTGGCAGGCAGCGAAAGACATCCCCGGAAGCTGATCAGAAAGCCTCCCTGGTGCGTCTGACAAACAGGTTTCAGGTACTGTCTCTGGCTGAGCCAGATGCAGCTGCCTGCCCTGTTTCAGAGGATGATTCTCGGCCTTCAAGGTCTGGGCAATTGCAGAGGGTGGGCTTATTGGTAGTTGGGAGCTCCAATGTCAGACGCGTAATGGGGCCCCTTAGGGATATGGCGGCTAAGGAGGGGAAGAAATCCAGTGTGCACTCCGTGTGCATTCCAGGTGGAGCCATTCCTGATGTCGAAAGGGTCCTTCCGGATGCCATGAAGAGCACAGGGTGCAGCCAGCTGCAGGTTGTGGCACATGTCGGCACTAATGACGTGTGTCGCTTTGGATCTGAGGAAATTCTCTCTGGATTCCAGCGCCTATCTAATTTGGTGAAGGCTGCCGGTCTAGCTTACGAGATGAAGCCAGAGCTCACCATCTGCAGCATCGTTGACAGAACCGACTGCGGACCTTTGGTGCAGAGCCGGGTGGAGGGTCTGAATGAGAGGCTCAGACGGTTTTGCGACCGTGTTGGCTGCAGATTCCTTGACTTACGCCATAGGGTGGTGGGATTTCTGGTTCCGCTGAATATGTCAGGAGTTCACTACACTCAGCTGGTGGCTACATGGGTAGCGGACGTTGTGTGGCGTGGACTGGGCGGTTTTTTAGGTTAGAGGGCGTCGGGAAAGTTCGGGGTGGGCTGCAACCTCAAAGGGTGCATGGCAAATACGGGACGTGCTTGGATCAAGGAACAGTCGGAATTGTAGTTGTAAAGTGTTATAGTTGTGCTTGCAAAGGCCCTGAGCTTCAAGCGCTAATAGAAAGCACAGGCGCTGAAATCGTTATAGGTACAGAAAGCTGGCTAAAGCCTGAAATAAGTTCTGCAGACATTTTTAAAAATAGATCAGGTAGAATTGGTGGTGGAGTATTTTTGTCTGTCAGTAGTGGTTTATCTTGTAGTAAAGTCCAAGTAGATACTCCGTGCGAACCGGTATGGGTGGAGGTTATACTTAACAGCCGAACTAAGTTAATAATTGGCTCCTTCTACCGACCCTCAGACTCCGATGATATAGTTGCTGAACAGTTCAGAGAAAATTTGAGTCTCGTAACAAATAAATACCCCACTCATACGGTTATAGTTGGTGGGGACTTCAACCTTCCCTAGATATATTGGCAAAAATACTTCTTCAAAACCGGTGGTAGGCAGAAAACATCTTCCGAGAGTGTCCTAAATGCTTTCTCCGAAAATTATTTCGAGCAATTAGTCCGCAAACCCACGCGAATTGTAAATGGTTACGAAAACACACTTGACCTCTTAGCAACAAACAATCCAGAGCTAATAGAGAGCATCATGACTGATATAGGGATTAGTGATCATAAGGTCGTTGTAGCTAGGCTCAATACCGTTTCTTCCAAATCCACCAGAAAGAAACGCAAAATAATTTTATTTGAAAAAGCGGATAAAGTGTTACTAGAAGCCTTCCTAAGAGACAGTCTCCATTCCTTCCGAACTGACTATGCAAATGTAGACGAGATGTGGCTCAAATTCAAAGATATAGTAGCAACAGCAATTGAGAGATTCATACCTCATAAATTGGTAAGAGATGGAACTGATCCCCCATGGTACACAAAACAGGTCCGAACGCTGTTGCAGAGGCCACGAGAAAAGCATGCGAAGTTCAGAAGAACGCGAAATCCCGAAGATTGGCTAAAATTTACAGAAGCGCGATATTTGGCACGGACTTCAATGTGAGATGCCTTTAATAGGTTCCACATCGAAACATTGTCTCGAAATTTGGAAGAAAATCCGAAGAAATTCTGGTAGTACGTAAAGTTCACAAGCGGCAAGACGCAGTCAATACCTTCGCTGCGCAGTGCCGATGGTACTGTTACCGGCGACTGTGCCGCTAAAGCGGAGTTATTGATCGCAGTTTTCCGAAAATCCTTCACCAGGGAAGACGAATGGAATGTTCCAGAATTTGAAACACGAACAGCTGGTAGCATGAGTTTCTTAGAAGTAGATACCTTAGGGGTTGCGAAGCAACTCAAATCGCTTGATACGGGGAAGTCTTCAGGTCCAGATTGTACACCGATTAGGTTTCTTTCAGATTACGCTGATACAATAGCTCCCTAACTAGCAATCATATACAACCGCTCGCTCACCGATAGATCTGTACCTACAGATTGGAAAATTGCGCAGGTCGCACCAGTGTTTAAGAAGTGTAGTAGGAGTAATCCATCGAACTGCAGACCTATATCATTGACGCCGGTTTGCAGTAGGGTTTTGGAGCGTATACTGTATTCAAACATTATGAATCACCTCGAAGGGGACGATCTATTGATACGTAATTAGTATGGTTTCAGAAAACATAGTTCTTGTGCAACGCAGCTAGCTCTTTATTCGCACGAAATAATGGCCGCTATCGACAGGGGATCTCAAGTTGATTCCGTATTTCTAGATTTTCGGAAAGCTTTTGACACCGTTCCTCACAAGCGACTTCTAATCAAGCTGCGGGCCTATGGCGTATCGTCTCATTTGTGCGACTGGATTCGTGATTTCCTGTCAGGAAGGTCGCAGTTCGTAGTAATAGACGGCAAATCATCGAGTAAAACTGAAGTGATATCAGGCGTTCCTCAGCGAAGCTGTTCCTGATCTATATAAATGACCTGGGTGACAATCTGAGCAGTTCTATTAGGTTGTTCGCAGATGATGCTGTAATTTACCGTCTAGTAAGGTCATCCGAAGACCAGTATCAGTTGCAAAGCGATTTAGAAAAGATTGCTGTATGGTGTGGCAGGTGGCAGTTGACGCTAAATAACGAAAAGTGTGAGGTGATCCACATGAGTTCCAAAAGAAATCCGTTGGAATTCGATTACTCGATAAATAGTACAATTCTCAAGGCTGTCAATTCAACTAAGTACCTGGGTGTTAAAATTACGAACAATTTCAGTTGGAAAGACCACATAGATAATATCGTGCGGAAGGCGAGCCAAAGGTTGCGTTTCATTGGCAGGACACTTAGAAGATGCAACAAGTCCACTAAAGAGACAGCTTACACTACACTCGTTCGTCCTCTGTTAGAATATTGCTGCGCGGTGTGGGATCCTTACTAGGTGGGATTGACGGAGGACATCGAAAGAGTGCAAAAAAGGGCAGCTCGTTCTGTATCATGACGTAATAGGGGAGAGAGTTTGGCAGATATGATACGCGAGTTGGGATGGAAGTCATTAAAGCAAAGACGTTTTTCGTCGCGGTGACACCTATTTACGAAGTTTCAGTCACCAACTTTCTCTTCCGAATGCGAAAATATTTTGTTGAGCCCAACCTACATAGGTAGGAATGATCATCAAAATAAAATAAGAGAAATCAGAGCTCGAACAGAAAGGTTTAGGTGTTCGTTTTTCCCGCGCGCTGTTCGGGAGTGGAATGGTAGAGAGACAGTATGATTGTGGTTCGATGAACCCTCTGCCAAGCACTTAAATGTGAATTGCAGAGTAATCATGTAGATGTAGATGTAGATTAAAGAAAAAATAGAATTAACATGTGACACCACGAAGGAACTGTCCGAATGGGGGTAAACAGACAGATTTTATGTAAACGTAAAGACAAACAAATGTTTACAATTTAAGAAAAACTGGATTATTTATTCAAGAGAAAAACTTCGCAAATTGAGCAACCCAATAACGGATTGATACACCTCTGGTACTCACGCAAGCAGACATTCGGCTTGACATTTATTGATAGCATTGCTGGATGTCATCTGGAGGGTTATCGTGTCAAATTATGTCCAGCTGCCATGTTAGACGGTCAACATACGGAGACAGATAGAGGTCTCCCGCCCATAATGCTCGAAATTAGGGAGATAACCGGCGACCAAGGTGTTCAGCGTAAGGTTTGGCAAGCACGAAGACAAGTTGTAGAATCTATGACCGTGTGCCGGTGGGCACAATCTTGCTGAAATGTAGGCTCAGAATGGTTTGCGATGGAGGGCAACAAAGCGGTGTAGAAAGTATTGCTATACAGTAACGCTGCTGCGGGTAACAACCCATCGGGCTGTTACGAAAAAAATGTCACTGCAGACTACCACTCCGATTAACGGTCCATACATTAGACGAAACGCTTCTCTAGACACATATTCTCTTTTCATCAGAGCTTATTACGAAACGGGACTCATCACTGAAGACGATTCTACTCCAGTTAATGACGTTCCATGCCGAAGACTTGTCTGAGAACGCCTCAGACAGCGGTGGGTAACCAATGTGGCTGTCACTTGCTATACAACCTGACAAGCAGGAATAATGGTCTGAGGAGTCATTTCTTTCCACAGCAGGACCATACGCACTGTCATACACAGCATCCTTACAGCACAGCAGTACATCGATGATTTTTTGCACCCCGCTTTGTTGCACTTCAATGCAAGTCATCCTTGGCTTAAATTTCAGGAAAGCAATGGTCGCCCTCACAAGGAGAGAGTTGTCTTCCTGCTAGCGAAATCACACCAAGGTAAGAAAGGTCGCCGGATCTGTTCCCCAAATGACAATGCGACGAGAATTATGGGCAAGGCCCTCGATCCATCTTGGTATTGCGCCAATTGGACATGATTTAACACGATATCTTTCAGAATGACATCCAACAACTCTGTCAGTCAATGGCAACCCGAATAACGGCTTACACAAGGGCCAGAGTTTGACCACTGCGTTATTGACTTATTCAGTTTTAGAACCTTTTCTCTTGAATAAATCAACCAATTTTTCTGAAATTGGAATCATTTGTTTTTATTCAGATGTACATCATATCTACTGAATTCTGTCCCATTTACCTTAGAGCATATCTTAGAGGCAAAGCTGCACTTCTTGACAACCATATTTCGACGTAGTACCGCAGTTATTTACGAAAATACGTAAAGATTTACTCCATAATGTTGTAAAACAGACATGGCACTACATCTAACATACATCGTCAAGCGTACTCGTAACGACAAAAATTAATCACTTTTCAAATTTTAAACAAAAGTTGTGTGAATATTGTCTCAAATTACGACAAGAACTTCCTCTACAATAGTAAGAAACACACACCGCTCGCTTATTGATACCAGCGGTCAAACATAAATGTTGAGCTGCATCTGGCAAGGAGCATACTTCAGTTGTTGTACTAGGTGGTTATAATTAAGCTGATGGTGTTCCAGGTTATGCAGTGCGGGCTGTATACATCACAGGATACAGAATCTTTGCAGGGAAGTTCATTAATTTTGCAATAGGAGACTGTGCTGAAAAAAATAATAGTTCCACTTCGTGCCACCACTTGAAAATATGGCGATATGGCACCATAGGTTCAAATGCTTCCCCCCCCCCCCTCCCGCCCCCGCATCCGCCCCACACCACCATGGACTATGGATCTTGCCGTCGGTAGGAGGTATCTCTTGAGAGGCCAGACAAACGTGTGTTTCCTGAAGAGGGGAAGCAGCCCTTTCAGTGGTTGCAGGGGCAACAGTCTGGATGATTGACAGATCTGGACTTGTAACACTAACCAAAACGGCCTTGATGTGATGGTACTAAACGGCTGAAAGCAATGGGAAACTACAGCTGTAATTTTTGCTGAGGGCATGCAGCCTTACTGTAGGGTTAAATGATGATGGTGTCCTCTTGGGTAAAATATTCCGGAGGTAAAATAGTCCCCCATTCGGATTTCCGGGCGGGGGATACTCAGGAGGACGTCGCTATCAGGAGAAACAAAAGTGGTGTTCTACAGATCGGAGCGTGGAATGTCAGATCCCTTAATCGGGCAGGGAGGTTAGAAAACTTAAAAAGGGAAATACATAAGATAAGGTTAGGCATAGAGGGAATTAATGAAGTTCGGTGGCAGGAGGAACAAGACTTCTGGTCATGTGAATACAGGGCTATACATACAAAATCAAATAGGGGTAATGCAGGAGTAGGTTTAATAATGAATAAAAGATAGGAAACCGGGTAAGCTACTACGAACAGCATAGTGAATGCATTATTGCAGCCAAGATAGACACGAAGATCACGCCCACCACAGTAGTACAAGTTTACATGCTAACTAGCTCCGCAGATGTTGAAGAGAATGAAGAAATGTACAATGAGATAAAAGAAATTATTCAGATACTGAAGGGAGACTATAATTTAATAGTCATGTGGACTAGATTTCGATAGTAGGAAAAGCAAGAGATGGAAAATTAGTGGGAAATGTGGGACTGGGGTAAGGAATGAGAGAAGAAGTCGCCTGGCAGACATTTGCACAGAGCATAACATAATCATAGCTAACATTTGGATTAAGAATCATGAAAGAAGGTGATGTACGTGGAAGAGACCTGGAGACACTGGAAGGTTTCAGATATATTAGATAATGGTAGATTAAAACTGAAGAAACTGCAAAAGATGGGAATTTAAGGAGATGGGGCCTTGATAAACTGAAAGAACCACAGGTTGTAGAGAGTTTCAGAGAGAGCATTATGGAACAATTGATAAATATGGGAGAAAGAAATGTAGTAGAAGAAGGATGGGTAGGCAGCAGGGGATCAAGTAGGTAAAAAACGAGGGCTGGTAGAAATGCTTGGGTAACAGAAGAGATATTGAATTTAACTGATGAAAGGACAAAATATAAAAATGAAGTAAATGAAACCGGCTAAAAGGAGTACAAACGTCTCTCATATGAGAACGACAGGACGTGCAAAATGGCTGAGCAGCGATGGCTATAGGACAAATGTAAGGATGTAGAGGCATATATCTTTAGGGGTAAGGCAGATACTGCCTACAGGAAAATTTAAGAGACCTTTGGAGAAAAGAGAATCACCTCTATGAGTATCGAAAGCTCAAATGGAAAACCAGTTTGAAGCAAAGAAGGGAAGACAGAAAGGTGGAAGGGATATGTAGAGGGTTTATACGAGAGCGATCTAATTGAGGGCAGTATTATGGAAACGGATGAGGCCGTAGATGAAGATAAAATTAGAGATGTGATACTGCGTGAAGAGTTTGACAGTGCCGCAAAGACCTAAGTCGAAACAAGGCCCCGGGAGTGGACAACATTTTGTTAGAGCTACTGTTAGCATTGGGAGAGCCAGCCATGAGAAAAGTCTACCATATAGTGAGCAAGATGTATGAGACAGGCGAAATACCTTCAGACTTCAAGGAGAATATAATAATTCCAATCCCAAATAAAGCAGGTGTTGACAGGTGTGAAAACTGTCGAACTACCAGTTTAATAAGTCACGGCTCCAAAATACTAACACGAATTCTTTGCTGATGAACGGAAAAACTGGTAGAAGCCGACCTCGCGCAAGGTCAATTTGGATTCTGTAGAAATGTTGGAACACATGTGGCAATACTGACCCACCACTTATTTTAGAAGATAGATTAAGGAAAGGCAAATCTACGTTTCTAGCATCTGTAGACTCAGAGAAAGCATTTGACAATGTTGACTGGAATACTCAATTTCAAATTCTGGAGGTGGCACGGGTGAAATACAGGGTGCGGAAGGCTATTTACAATTTGTATAGAAACAAGATGGCAGTTATGCGAGACGAGGGGCTTGAAAGAGAAGTAGTGGTTGGGAAGGGGGTGAGACAGAGTTGTAGCCTATCCCCGACGTTATTCGATCTGTATATTGAGCAAGCAGTAAAGAAAACAAAAGAAAATTTGAAATAGGAATTAAAATCCATGGAGAAAAAACAAAAAGTTTGAGGTTTGCCGATGACATTGTAATTCTGTCAGAGACAGCAAAGGACATGGAAGAGCAGTTGAACGGAACGGACAGTGTCTTGAAAGGAGGATATAAGATGAGCATCAGCAAAAGAAAAACGAGGATAATGAAATGCAGTCGAATCAAATCAGGTGATGCTGTGGGAATTAGATTAGAAAATGAGACACAGAAAGTAGTAGACGAGTTTTGTTATTTCGGGAGCAAAGTAACTGATGTTGGTCGAATAGAGAGGATATAAAATGTAGAATGCCAATGGCAAGGAATGTGTTTCTGAAGAAGAGAAATTGTTAACATCGAGTTTAGATTTAAGTGTCAAGAAGTCTTTTCTGAAAGTATTTCTAAGGAGTGTAGCCCTGTATGGAAATTTGGACGTTAAATAGTTTAAACAAGAAGAGAATAGAAGCTTTCGAAATGTGATGCTACAGAAGAATGCTGAAGATTAAATGGGTATATCGCATAGGGAATGAGGAGGTACTGAATAGAATTGGGGAGAAGAGAAATTTGTGGCACAACTTGACTAGAAGAAGGGATCGGTTGATAAGACACGTTCTGAGGCGTCAAGGGATCACCAATTTAGTATGGACAGTGTGGAGGGTAAAAATCGTAGAGGGAGACCAAGAGATGAATACATTAAGCAGATTCAGAAGGATTTAGGTTGCAGTAGGTAATTGGAGATGGAAAGCTTGCGCAGGATAGAGTAGCATAGAGAGCTGCATCAAACCAGTCTCTGGACTGAAGGCCACAACAGGTTCAAATGTTCTAATGTGTGTGAATTCCTAAGGGACCAAACTGCTCATCTGTCCCTAGACTTACACACTACATAAACTAACATAAACTGACTTATGCTAAGAACAACACACACCCATTCCCGAGGGAGGACTTGAACCTACGGTGGGAGGAGCGCCATTGGGACACAGATTGTGATGTGAACTCAGGAAAGGGGAGAAACGATGAAACATATGATAAGTATGGGAATATCACATTTTTGGATATCCTCACACCTTACAAAATGTGTTCAGCATGATCTCCCTATGCAGCAACATACTGCTTTCTTAACATGGATTGGTCGACAGTTCATTGCAGCATATATTGTGTAATCAGAGTAATGTGTCTTCGTATGCTATCCTTCAAATCAGGAGGATTCTTGATACGTCACTAACCGACAGAATATTTCAGAAATCGCACAGCCAAAAGCCACATAGATTTATGTCGACGGATTTCTAAGGCTACACATCTTGAAATTACCTAGAGATGACGTGATCATTGCCGAAGGTTTCTCGAAGCATTTGACGTTGCCACATCTTGCCTGGAAACAGTGGTGTGGACACAGTCGCATTCTTCCAAAGCTGGAATGACATATTGCACAAGGAGGTCGTTATACCATGCAGATGTTACAGTGCGCCAGACAGGCCTGTGAGGCATCATCCCATCGACTAAAAAGAAGGCCAAGAGTGGAGGAGCTTGCGAAACCACACCACTGAGTCACTTGAGCTGACTGCAGTGGGTGTTCCTGCACAACAAGCTGTAGAGCAGTACTTAATATGCGACAGTGATGTGCACTCACGGCACAGAGCAGAGTAAAACGTGCCTTGTCCATCGAAAGAATATTTCCCAGGCACATGTCATCCATTTCCATGTATGGCAGAAAACGAAGGGCAAAGTCACGGTATTGTAGGCTATCTTGGGACTTATTGTGGAGGACATTCTGAATTTTTTATGGATACCTTTGTAAAATGTACCGTAAAATCTTTTGATGTGTTGGCTAGGGGCTAGACGTTTCCCATGTCATACCTCGAGCACTGGCTGTCGAATATGATGCATGTACTGCACGCTCAATATATTAGTATACGTGAGGGTTTTGTTCTGTTACACTATAAAACTTACCTGGCACTATTACTCATATAGCTAATAGCCAAAAATGCAGATATCAAGGACTGGTACATACCGGCACATAGTGAAGACTACATGACTCTTCGATGAAATAACACACTGAGAAGAAGCAGTACACATCCACACAGATAAGAAATGAGGGTTGCCACACTGTCAAGTTCTCATTTTCCACTACTTTTCATACATTATAGCGACCCCATTATAGCGTAAAAATCTTTATCTTGAGTACGAAATGGCTATCATCTTCTGATAATAATGCCCACATTACCATTATACAGCCAAACTGTAAGAAGCTGCCTCATACGTTGATATGTGAAAGCAACATTTTAATCAGTTACTCCACACATTGCTATATTGCGCAAAAACTGTAGCAAACTGACCCACACATCGAGATATTACATCAAAAATGTAGCAGGTTTCCGGAAAAGTAGTCATCTTACAGACAACCACGAACTGCCCTTACCCCAATCATAGTCTTAATAGTCATAATGCTTTCGGGATGGTTATGTTTAACAAGCTGCGACATTGTGGCGAATTAATCAGTGACCCGTATGTACAATAAGTTTCCGTTAATCTACGTCTATGGTCACATTGTTAACAGATTACCGGTTTCGGTCTATAGGACCATCAGCAGATGTGCAGCAAAACATCAAAAAAAAAACATAAATACACCCGCAGATTGTCTACAGCTCAAAAACAATAAACAGGCCATAATGAAAAGTACTACTGACATGCATTTCGTTTGTGCGCTTTAAGTATGAGAGGCATACCTGTTTTATAAAAACAAAGTCCTAATGTACCGCAGCCATAGTGACATCGTCAAATTTTAAATGCAAAATCAGCACCAGCATCGTCAAATATATATAAATAACATCATATGCAGGAGTCATGTTGTCAGTAGCACTAGTGTTCAAAACAAACTGCCATACAGTAGCCACAAGATGTTTGTGTTGTAAATTCACCAGATGTCGTTAATATAGGCATACACTAGTTTTCAATAACATTGAACAGCGTAAAATAAAGGTGGATACAATAGTTGAAGTCTGTAATGAGCTTATAACGTATAAAAGGCATTACAGTAATAAAAAGCTACGAAATAGAACACGACAAATGTCAGACCGTTAAAAAGAGCGAGAGTTAAGAGACAGTAGTTGACATATGCTCGACAAAATTCTAGATAATGTCATAAATTATAAACACCTTTGATGGTGCACAGAATAATATTATGAAAACCATAAAACAAATCGCTAAAGGAGCCACAATGAAAGAAAACCTAGTGCTGCACATAATCAGCGCCCTGTCTTTGCGCTAACGCCAGACTTACGCATAGGCGAGAAGTGGTTGGAGGAACGTGACCGCTAGAGAGCCCCTCCTACCCTACGGCACTCCGTTGCAAGAAAAAAATGACAAAATTCCGTAACAGTGCATGACCAACTTTATCTAGTTAATGCAGTATATGAAATGAACAGAGGAGGAACAAAAAAATACTAGAGTCATGCGTAAAACGTACGAAAACGAAGTAAATATGTGAGGCATTCAATAATAGATGAAACGATCAACAAACTATACAATAGAGGCGTGCAGTAATTAAACTAAAACATTGTTAAACAAAGCAAAGTACGCATTGGGCACAAAGTCGCTCTGCCAGTTAAGCAGTTTTGTCGGTTCTTTCTATTTGTTTTATAAATTTCAAGCTCCTCTAAAAAATTAAGAGCACTGCCTTTCTCCACTCTGTAGAGAATACGCATACAATTTTCAATGCTCCCTATGGAATGACCAGTTTCAGATAAATGCTGTCTCAAAGCAGTTTTGCCCGTGGCTGTGAGTTTTCTTTAAACCTTGATTTAAAAGAGCTGCCTATTTGGGCGATGTAATATTTGTCACAGTTACTGTAGTCAATCCTGTATACTCCAGAGCCATCATATTTGTCATACTTCCCTTTCAGTTTATGTTTTATTCACAGATTTAGGGTGTTGTTAACCTGAAAGCCACATCTGACATCAGACTTTTCGAAACATTATTCTATTTGCAGGGACATTTTGCCGTTAATTTCATAGGAATGGTTTTCATTCTATCTTTACCGGTTCTATTTTGTGTGTGTGTGTGTGTGTGTGTGTGTGTGTGTGTGTGTGTGTGTGTTTTTGCTGTTTGTTATACGTTTCTTTAGCCTACTGTAGGGGCACGTGACGTCATTTACAGAAAAGGCGTGAGCTACGGCAATCTGCTTTAAAATGCTTTAAAAAGCAAAGGTAGACAAAGGAGCCGGTGAACCATGGTGGTGAAGGAAGCTTTTTTGTATCGGGGAGGATGGTATGAACTGACATTGATGACACTATCTTTACAAGTAGGTTTTCAAAAATTGAAAATATATGTTCGTTGTTAACTTTCCTAATACTAAGGTCGAGGTAGTTAATGGAGCCATCTTCTTCAATTTCAGTGATAAAAGTTATTTTTCGGTGCATGCTACCTACTGCTTGGGCAAAAGTGTTGACCTCACTGGTGTCACCTTCTATCAGTAACAATATGTCATCAACATACCGTTTGAAGTAAATCGTTCTATCTTTTAGCTGTGGAAACGTGGCAAAAATTTACATTCTAAATCATTGATAAAAAATATGCTAAATTACCAGCTGGGCTATTATCCATCCCAAACCCGTCTTTTTGATAATAAATTTTGTCATTGAGGGTAAAATAATTGTAAGCAAAGACAAATTCTAGAAATTCAGTTAGTTCTGTCACTCTGCAATACTAATCATGTTGTGGGATAGGAGATTACGTCTAATAATGTCAATAGTTTCTTTTACTGGGACATTACTGTAAAGATTATTTACATCTAAGGATGTTAATGTCGCATTATATGATACATGTATATCCTTGATTGTATTTGCTACCTCAGCACTGCTTTTGACTCCAAAATAATTATCCAAGTGGAAATAGATTTAAGTTTATTGATAAGGGACTTATTTAATTTATAGCATAGTGATGACATATTGTTCATAATCGGACGAACCGGATTTCCATCTTTGTGAATCTTAACTTGAGATCTAAGCTGGGGAAAATTGACAGTCATCATTTTTAGCAATTTCTTTTCATAATCATTAAGAAGAAACTGGGAGCTGTCAATCTTTCGCCGCAAATTATTCTGAAACTTATCAGTTGGGTCTTTGTGAATTTCTATAAAATCATTTTCTGCAAAAAATTCTTCCGTTTTCTTAATGTAATCATCTTCTTATATAACAACAGCCGTGTTCCCCTTCTCAGCACGAATGATCATTGCTTTCTCCATCTCTAATTCGGTATTGATACCCTTTAAAATACGCCACTCGTGATTCACCACAATATTAGAACCATTTTGAACAGACAACGTCTTATTGACCTTAACAGCTGTGTCCGCAATTTCTAATTTCGTCATCCCAGCCGCTCCGCAAGCCATTTTAGTTTCAACTGTTACTCGATTAATATTTGCCTGAGTAACATGTGGAGTGATGTTATGTTGTAGACCTTTATTCAGCAACATATTTTCATCACTACTAAGCACAATACTTGCTAAGTTAGCAACCCTGTGATTGAAACGATGTTGCCCAATGCCATCCTTACTTTCTACAATATGTACATTCTGAGGTTTGATCAGTTTAGCCAATTTTTTGTTATGCCTCTTTGTGATTTTCTCGAACTCTGTTAGTAATCTCTTTCCACACTAATTTAAACTGGCTACAAGAAAGTTCTATACTTAGTTGTAAATGTAGTTCGAAAGCTTCTCTACTTAGCAAGTCTTTATCTTTGTATGATTCACGTATCTAGGCCCTAATCCAGTTGATCTCACTTTTGGATTCAACTGATAAGGCGAGGGCTGACCGCTGCTTAATATTCACTTTGGCATAGTTCGGTGTGACACCAGCTGAGAGACACTGCTTATTGAACTTAGTATTCATTACCTCGGTACTGATTTGCAGCTTCAGTTTACTGAGCCTTTTGACTTTGTCGTAAGCCAGACGTGGCATTAGTTTCACAGGCTGCGACATTGTCGTGAATAAAACAGTGACCATTGTATACAATTAGTTTCCTTTAATTGACGTGTATGGTCACAAACGTTTTTTTAACAGATTACCGCTTTCCGTCTATAATGACCGTCATCAGATCTGCAGCAAAACACTGGAAAAAACATAAACACACCCGCACATTGGCTACAGCTTGAAAACAATAAATAGACCACAATGAAAAGTATTACTGACATATATATGCGTTTGTGCGATTTACGTATGAAGAGACCATACCTGTGTTATAAAACAAAGTCCTAATGTACTGCAGCCATAGTGGCATCGTCAAATGTTAAATGCAGAACCATCACCAGTGCTCATTTGCTAAAACTATGCAGCTTGACACACCACAGTTATGAGGAAATCCATAAGTATTAATCAGTTTGTTATACAACAATCTATTGAAATAAGCCATAAGAACATTCTCCCACTTACAGTTACGTGTATGCTTTTGTTTTCTTTCTGAAGTTTAATTAATGCATTCAGAAATGGCAACGTGGATTCCGTACTAACTAGTTTACGCATTTCGAAAGGGAGAAACAAAAACTGCGCTCTTCCAGTCTTCGAGGTGTGTCTGAAAAAGTTTTGTTGGATCCTTAGCGGCCACCCATAAATTACATAACACATTAAGGAGGAAGAAATAGGTCAATAAAATGTGTCACCGTGTGACGACTCTTAACGTCAGATGTAATGAGAAACTTTAAATCATTACCTATTCTATCATCGTTATTTACCAAGGTTTGAATTAGTTTGTATAAGTTTTTGGCGCGCGGCAGCTGCGCTATGTGACTGTTGTTGACGCTCGCTATATGTACGGTGTCGCGCTTGGGCCGGCTTTGACATACACCGATAGGTCCGTACCGCCTTTGAGGCTTCTGCAAAACCGCCACCGCTCTTCGTCTAAGTTGAATTGTTTGTATCATTAAGCCGAAATTTGACTTTCGCTGAATGATGGACGTGTTTTTCTTGGTTCTGCTATTTTTTTTAATTCCAGTGTATCCTAGAAATTTAAAAAGAGTAAAAAAAAGTGATTTAGGCACTTTTTCCCGCAAGCTATACGAAGTAAGCAGTAGAGCTTATGGTGATAAAATAAGCAAAATAAATGAGACGATGTTTTCTTATGGTGAAGTTAGAAAAGTAGAGACAGTATTGAAAGTGAAGTGGATTCGCAAATCAGAGAACAACAAATAAAACTGACGGAAAAGGAAGCAACACATGGACTTTTTGAGAATGTATTTGTCCTCAGATCCACACACCCAAAAAAACTAGAATCGGTGGGCATAAAATTTAGGTTTCAGTATTATATTATTTGAACATTTCGTTCTTCACCGCCGAAAAAATATAGTTTGTGTTCTGTGGAAAACTGAAAACCACAGCAACTCAGTTACTTATGTTTAGTTGTTATTCACTATTT